>NC_090924.1:931468374-932093374 GCF_040938575.1 Ambystoma mexicanum
CCTGATAGCATTGCTGCAGTAGACAGCAATCTCCCAAAAAAGTACAGAACTTCCACTTCTGACCCAGAATACCTTGGTAGACACCCTACTCCAGAAAGCTTGGTTGTTCAGGCAGCTACTACATCCAGGCAGACAGCATACCCAACCATACCTCCGGACAGGGAGGATAAAAAGGTTGATGCCTGGGCTCGTAAAGTTTTTACGTCGGGTAGCATGACCTTGAAATCTACCAATGTCACCTGTACCCTGGCCAGGTTCACACATACCCTGTGGGAATGCATTTCGGCGGCGGCTGAGCATATTCCCGAAGGCGAGGAAAGGGAAGGCTTCCTGAATATAGTCAATGACGGTAAGGAGGCAATGGGGGAATGCCTCCAGTCTGGACTGGATACTGCTGATGGTATTAGCAGGTCCATGGCATCAAGCACAGTGCTTCGCAGATTTGCGTGGTTGAGAAAGTCGGGGTTTGCACCAGATGTACAGACTAGGCTTCTCAACATGCCCTTTGATGGCTCAAGGCTGTTTGGTAGTAAGGCTGATGAGAGCCTCGAAAACACTACAGACCTTGAAAGCGGCAGCAAAGTCCCTTACTGCCTCCATGCGACAGCTTCAGAAACCCTATTCGGGCTCATCTTCCTGGAGGGGTCGTCCTTTTCGATACTACTCCTCTGTTGGTAGAGGAAGAGGACAGGCTTTTCAAAGGGGCAGAAAAAATGTCACTCGTGGTGGATGAGCAAAGACTACAAAGCCATCTTCAGGAATGGCAGTGAGTCTCAGGAGAGGGGGGATTCATTTATACCCCTACCTGGACGACTAGCTAATCAGGGCACGTTCTCCAGAACAAGCTCAGGAATACCTGTCGATCACCTGCCACTTCCTCCACAACCTGGGCTTCTCCCTCAATTTCAAGAAGTCCCACATGGTACCATCCCAACAACTCCAATTTATCAGAGCAGTCTTGGACACTTCCTCGGGGAAAGCCTCGCTGCTCGAGGCGAGAGCTCTCCACATCCAGCAGTTGGTAACAAAATTCCAAAAAACCCAGCATCTACCGGCCTTCGATTTCCTGAGGTTGCTCGGCCTCATGGCATCCTGCATTTTTCTGGTGCCAGAGGCCAGATTGAGAATGAGATCCCTCCAATGGGCCCTCAGAACTCAGTGGTCCCAATTCTCGGGAAATATGTCGGATCTTCTGCAAGTCCCGAGCGCAGTTGCTCAGGATCTATCATGGTGGGCTTGCAACAACAACATTCTCGAGGGAGAATATTTTTGGCAACCATGGCCGGAGATAACGGTAGTGATGGACGCCTCACTCACGGGGTGGGGAGCACACACCAACGATCTGACAATCAGCGGACGTTGGTCTCCATCGGAGTCCAGGCTACACATCAACCCTTTGGAGCTGAGGGCAATCAGACTAGCTCTGAAGGCCTTCCTGCCCTGCGTACATGTCCTGATAATGACGGACAACACAGTGGCCATGTACTACCTCAACAAAAGTGGAGGCGTAAGATCTCTACCTCTGTGCAGAGAGGCGATGCAGCTCTGGTTCTGGGCAATACAAGAAGGAATCTCTCTATCGGCAGTTCACCTAGCCAGAGAGCAGAACTTGACAGCGGACGCTCTGAGCAGGCAGAGCAGAGTCTCCCACGAGTGGGAGCTAGCTCAGGAAGTCCTTCAAGAGATCTTCGCCCTTTGGGGAACCCCTCAGGTGGATCTGTTCGCCACCAGCACCCACAGGAAGTGCGATCTGTTCTGTTTAAGGGAATTTCCCCCGAGAGGAGCTCTAGGGGACGCGTTCATAGTGGACTGGGAGTTCCCACCCCTTTGTGTTTCCACCAGTCCCTGTTATTCCACAAATGATCAGGAGGTTGAGAAGATTCCGGAAAACCATGATCCTAATTGCCCCGGACTGGGCCAGGAGAACGTGGTGCCCGGACCTTCTAGATATGTCCATCTGTCCTCCAATCCGTCTTCCACTCAAAGAGAATCTTCTCTCACAGAAGGGAGGTCAGGTTCTCCATACAGACATCAGAACCCTCAACCTTCACGTTTGGCTTCTGAAAGGGTGAGGTACAAGGATTGGGACCTCCCTGATGACGTCATGGAGGTGTTTCTGTCGGCCAGAAGGCCAGCAACAAAGCCTTTATACCGCTGCCGTTGGAACTAATTTTGCAGCTGGTGTAGAGAAGGGAATATCAACCCTTTTTCATGTGGTACACCAACGATGTTATCGTTTCTACTCTACTTGGCAAACTCAGGCCTTCAAGTTGGCACTGTAAAAGGCTATCTCGCAGCGCTTTCAATCTTCAAGCGCACTGCGGAGGAACCATCGTGTTTCAAACTACCTCTAGTAATACAATTTCTCAAGGGATTAACTAATGTTTATCCTCCAAGACCATTCCAGAGTTCCCTTTATAGGACTTAAATTTAGTCTTAAATTTCCTAATGGGTACTCCATTCAAACCACTCCACTCTTGTTCGCTGAGATTTCTCACTCTCAAAACTGTCCTATACAATTTTCTATAAGGACAAAGTTGTCCTACAGGTGAAGCCTAATTTCCTCCCAAAGGTGGTTTCTGAGTTTCATATCATTCAGAAAATTACCTTACCTTCGTTCTACCCTCCTCCCCATCCGGGGGAAGAGGAAGAAAGGCTACATAGGTTGAACCCAAGGCGAGCTCTGAGCTTTTACATCAGCAGACTGGCTAGGATTAGGCAAGCAGACCAACTGTTTGTAGGATACTCGGGTCACAAGTTGGGACTACCCATAACAAAACAGACCATTTCCAGGTGGATTATTTTGGCCATTCTGGAATGTTACAAACTGGCAGGGAAAGAGCCCCCCTAAAATCTTAGGGCTCATTCAACCAGGGGGATCGCTGCCTCTTCGGCCCTCCAAAGAGGGGTACCGGTCCGAGACATATGTGCAGCTGCTACATGGTCATCCGCACATACATTCACGAAATTTTACAACCTGGATTCCTCCACTAGTCAAGAGACCAGATTTGGCAAAGCCGTATTACATTCGGTTCATTCCTAAAAGGGATACATGACATTATTACTCCCACCTCCAATTACAAGCCACTGCTATGGGAGTCTATCTAAGATAAGGAATACGTCAGAGGACACAATCCCTTCGAAGAACAAGTTACTTCTTACCTTGTAACGTTCTTTCGATGCAATGTTCCTCCGACGTATTCCTTATCGCCCCTCCCATCCATCCCCGCAGTAATACTTCCCTTGTGTTTGCAGCTTACGCTCCTTTAAGGTCAATAACCAATTCAGGCATGACTTATCTTATGCTACAAAACGGAACTGAGCAATGGACGCCACGCGTGGCTATTTCTGGGCATGGTGACGTCGGCGCCGATACGGTGGCTGTCGAGGGACATCGACTCGGCGGACGTCGACGCGCAGCTCCCTCTACAGAGAAAATATTTCCGAGGCCAACAAGCTGGAGACGAATTATCAAAGATAAGGAATACGTCGGAGGATCATCCCATTGAAAGAACGTTACAAGGTAAGAAGTAACTTGTTCGTCTTGTCCGTTGAGACTTATCTTTTAAAACTGTGTTTGTGGTTGTGGTTACTTTCGCACGCAGAGTGAGTGAGTTGCAGGCACTTTCCGCTAAGCCACCCTTTACAGTTTTCCATAAGGACAGGGTTGTCCTGCGGGTATGGCCTTCTTTTCTTCTGAAGGTTGTGTCGGAATTCCATTTGAGCCAGAAAGTAACTCTTCCGGCATTTTATCCTCCTCCACATCCTGGTAAGGCAGAGGAGAGGCTCCATAGGTTGGATCTTAGGAGAGCTTTGAGTTTCTGACTCTCACAGATGTCCCGGGTCAGAGTGGACGATCAGCTCTTTGTTTTTTATGCTGGTAGACGCTTGGATCAAACTGTTTCCAAGCAGACCTTGTCCAGATGGATCATTTTGACGATCTCCGAGTGTTGCTGTTTGGCGGGAAAGGACCCTCAAGTAGGCTTACAGGCTCATTCTACTAGGGGTGTGGCTGCCTCCACTGCTCTGCAGAGAGGTGTTCCTATTCGCAACATTTGTGAAGCAGCCACATGGGCCTCTCTCTGTCCATACTTTTGTGAGACACTATTCCTTCGATTCCATCCATGGGCAGGATTTGGCCTTTGGTAAGGCAGTCCTCTATTCAGCCATTTGATTGGGCATTCTAAAATTAAAAAATTGTAAAATCTTTTCCCACCTCCATACGTTGGTACTGCTTTGGGAGTCTGTCATTGCTTCTGAATACGTCGGAGGACACAATCCCCTCGATGAACAAGTTACCTAGCTTATCTGGTAACGTTCTTTCGATGGGATGTTCCTCTGATGTATTCCACATCGCACCCTCCAAACCTGCCTCCTACAGAATTTCTAATGCGATTGCAGCTTACGTTTACGCAAGGCTTTCTGCAGTCATACTGGCACGAGATTGATGCCACACGTTCTGGGAAAAAACTACAACTGAGGCTACGGGCGCCGTGCGTCCTATATATAACATCCGGTGATGTCGACCATCGACGGAGGCCCTCGAGGAACAACATATCGACGCAGGACGCCCTCTGCCGAAAATTTTCCGAAGCAGTACAGCTGTGGTCATTACCGGTCATAGATGTGGAATATGTCGGAGGAACATCGAAAGAACGTTGCCAGATAAGGTGAGTAACTTTTTCTTCTCCCTCTTCCCCTCCACTCCCACAGGATGGGACAGCAACTCTTTTAGCGGAGATCCGGTCGCTCGTCTAGAGCCTGGCATTGGAGGAAGTCCCAGCCTCCCAGCGAGGCTTGAGCTTCCACTCCAGGATTTTAGCCATTCAGAAAAAGAACCCGGCGGGCCTGAGAGTTGTGCTGGACCTTTCCACCCGCAACCTCTCTCTACCTCTACAAAAATTCAAGGTGGTTACGCCAGCTTTAATAGCTGAGACACTGTGCAGGGGAGACTGGATGTGCTCCCTTGATCTGAAGGACGGGTACTTGCATATCCCGATTTGGCAGCCCCGTCATTCTTTCCTACGGTTCAGGATCATGGGCTACCGTTTCCAATATAAGGTTCTTCCCTTTGGCCTCAACTCGGCCCCCAGGGTCTTTACCAGGCTGACAGATACAGTGGCAGCCCTCCTCAGGGCCACCACATCTATCCGTACCTCGATGGCTGGCCTGTCAGGGCTTCAACTCCGGAAGCGGTGAACAGCGCCTCTCGGGCCCTCATGAACACACTTCACGATCTGGGCTTTTCGCTCAGTCTCAAGAAGTCGCAGCTGCAGCCTTTGCAGACTCTGACCTTCTTGGGGCTCATCTGGGACACAGGCTTTGAGAGGTTTTCCTTTGGAGGGAAAGATCGCAGCCATCAAGAGGGCCACTGCACACTTCCTCAGCAGAGAAGTGACATCGGCCTGGTGGTACCAACACCTACTGGGTCTCATGGCAGCGGTTCTATTGGCCGTCCCCCACACAAGACTCAGGGTGAGGAGGATACAGCTGCACTTCGCAACTTCCTGTAACCAGGAGCGGGGCTCTCAGGCGTAGATTATCATTGTCCCTCCTTCTCTTCGCCCAGACCTCACATGGTGGTCCAGGTACTGCAACCTGCGGATGGGCAAGCCCTTCCGGCAACCCACCCCACAGGTCACCATCACTACAGACTCCTCTCTCAAGGGATGGGAGAGCCACCTTGGACAACCACTGCATCCATGGCACCTCAACCCGGCAGGAGTACCACATCAATTGGCTGGAACTGAAGGCGATCTGGCTAGCGCTCAGAGCCTTCCTTCCGGTTATCGAGGGCCAGGTCGTCCTCATTCAGACAGGCAACTCGACCAGCATGTTCTATGTCAACAAGCAGGGAGGTACAAGGTCCCCTGCCCTGTGCACACTGGCAGTCAGCATGTGGTAATTGGCCCGGGAGAACAACATCTACCTCAAAGCCGTCCACCTTCCGGGGGAATCCAACCTGGAGACGGACAGGCTCAGCAGACTGGGAGCTGACAATTATGAGTGGCAGCTAAATAACCTCGTACTGCAGGAGATCATCAGCAGATGGGGACACCCCCAGGTGGACCTTTTTGCCTCCTGGGACAACAGGAAGTGCCAACAGTTTGCCTCCTGGTAGGGGCAGGGCCCCGGCTTCCTCGGCGACGCATTTTAGTTTCAGTGGAACGGCATGACGGCACACGCCTTCCCGCCCACGCTGCCGATACACAGGGTGATGTGCAAGATCAAGTAGTCTCCCCAACTCAGCGTCATTCTGATAGCTCCATGATGGCCAGCCAGGCCATGGTACTCAGAGCTGCTCAGCCTCTCAGGGAAACCTCCTATTCGCCTACCGATGGACCCAGCACATCTTCTGGCACAGCAGGGGGCAGGGTCAATCACCCCGTGCCACAGAAACTAGCCCTCATAGCGTGGTTCCTGAGCAGGTCACGCTAGTTCCCAGGCTAATCTATAGATCATACAGGGCGCTAGGAGCAAAGCTATCAGGGCTCAGTATAAGAGCAAGTGGACCAGGTTCTGCCACTTGGCAGACTTTAAGGATATCAACCCCCTTGCATGTACATTGGACGGCGTGCTCTCCTTTTCGGCTCATCTCGCCCACTATGGCATGCGGGTAGACACTTGCTGCACTTACTTGGCAGCCATTGGGTCCGACAGAAACTCAGAGGAAGCGGTCTTCTCCTCTTCCAACCCGATTGTCAAGAAGCATCTAACGGGACTCGCCAGACTCTACCTGCCCATCAATAGGCCACACCCTGTGTGGGACCTCAATATAGTGTTGGGTGCCCTGGCGCACAAACCATTTGAGCCAATTGCATCCGCGGACATCAGGCTGGTCACCATTAAGACGGCCTTGTTAGTCATCCTCACGTCGGCTCGCAGGATGAGCAAAATCCAGGCGCTGTCGCCTCGGAACCCTATACTACGTTTCACAGGGATAAAGTAGTCCTGCGGACACACCCAGCATACCTACCTAAGGTGCCTTCCGCATTCCATCTGAACGAAGAAATAGTGCTGCCTATGTTTTTTGCTGAGGCCAAAGACTAGGCACAGAGAGTTCTGCACTGCCTGGATGTCAGGCGTGCCCTGAAATTCTACTTAGACAGGACCAAGGGCTTCCGCAAGTCGGACACACTTTTTTTCACCTTCGGCAGCGCAAGACCGGGATATCAGGCCTCCATAGCCTGTTGGATGGTCTCACCATCAAAGAAGGTTACGAGGTACAGCATAAGCCACTGCCGGCCAACATGCACGCCCTCGCAGTCAGAGCCAAGGCAACGACTATCTCATTCCAGCGGCATGTCCCCAGGCAAGTCATGAGCAAGGCGGCCCCATGGGCCACCCCTTTGGCTTTCTGCAAGCACTACTGTTTGTATACCGGCTCTAGATCAGACGCGGCTTTCGGACAGGCGGTACTTAGAAACCTGTTTGCTTAAGGAGGGTCTCCTCTCCACCCTGGGGCTACACTCAGTTGTAATCACCCATGCAGTATGGAGGAAAGGGGATGGGACGTAAGAGTAATTATAAGTTACTCACAGTATTGACTAACTTGCTCTTAGTCCCCTTTCCTCCATATGTCCCACCATCCTCCTCCCTAATAAAAGTTGTGTCATTAGGCAATGTTAATCTATTGTCAATGCGTTTATCGGGACTGAGGTGTGGCGCTGGCGGGCGGGGTCAGGGCAGCACATGCTCCGAGGGCCGCACCCCTCCGTCTCTAAATTTAAAGGGGAAGAAGGTTTTTTCTGGGGAAAAAGGTTCCCTCTCACGTCCCTTGGAAGGGACGGAGGAAAGGGGACTGTTAGTCAGTATGGTGAGTAACTGATAATTTTCAGTTCAGAAGATTCCATGAAGTAGTAATATAAACTCTGAGGTGAGACTAAACAGTCTGCAGAGGAAATAGACTAGGCAGAGCATAGTGGGTAGCATGCCCACATCAGACATGAACTCTTACTTACGGATTCATCCCTGCCAATGCAGGGCTTAGCTGTTTAATAAAATGTGTACGTTTCCCAGTCAACTATTAGATGGGCAATGCAAAGTCTGTGAATTTAAAACAGATACAGGCTGCATGCAGTGGCGAGTCAGAAGGACACAGGCTCTCAGAGGACATGATATACTCTTGTTAATTAAAGTAAAAGGCCAAACTTTCCCTATGTCTATGGGTGGCCCCTGCCTATATTAATAACTGAGGTGCTTGTTTGTCAGCCGCGAATGTCCAAAGAAACAAGTACACTGTCCAGAAATACCCCCAACTGACCCTACTACTAAAGGAAAACTAACTTGGGTCAGTAGAATGACTCCATACTCCTGAGGGTACTCCTAATAACAGTCGTTAATCCAAAATTAGCAAATGGTCTCTCGTGATTTCTCTCAGTTGCTTTATGCTTTTGGTCATAGACCTGCTTGTGCCCTTCTGAGGGAATACAGTTTTCCTGGATCACTCTGGTTTGTAGCTGATGTATGTCTGTAGGCTGAGCCTCGCCTTTCTCTCTCCTTAACACTATTTTGTTCTTGTGCAGGATATCACTTTCCCCTTTCCCTGAATATTTTGTCCCACTGGCTCTTATTATCCAATTTCTCATGCAATATTTGTATTTATTTATTTGTTTGTGAAGTTAACTCTGTTTCATATCTTCTACTGTGACGAGTTAACTGTTTCATAATGATTTTCTCTTGATTTACAATGTTGGTATGCATTCTCTTTCAAAAATCAATTTCATACCTTCTACAGTGACGTGTTGGCTGTGTATTATAATAATGCTCTCTTGATCTACAATCTTTATAGCCATTTAGCTCCAAAGCTAACTCTTTCATGTCTTTTTCTTTGAGTTTGCTGTATGACATATTGATTGTTTACATTCTTTGATGGCTGGGAAAGTTGTTAGGTTCCACAGTCCCTCCTTCCTGCTGGGTATCACGGACGCCTTCTCCTCCCCAACGTTCGCGTCATTGTTCTCTCTCTACTCGCAGCGCTGCCATGATTGACTGCATTCACAGACACATGTTTCTTCTGGGTTGTTGGCGGTCTCGGGGACTTTCTTCAGCCCGATGGTCCACCAAAGATTTGTGTCTGTGGTCTTAAATCTCTGCTTGGGCTCCTGCCCTGTTGGTTCCTCGCGTCCCAGGATTGCCGTCACTTTGCTCTCTCATACGGTGTAGTGCAGCTTGGGTGCTCGCACAGCCTACAATTTATATCCTCTCATCTCCTGCTTCCTTCTTCTCCCTCTTTGGAATCAAGCCCTTTAACATACTCGTCCCAGTAAAGTGAACATCCTGATTTAAAGAAATACCACCTTTTCTCCCAAGATAATGACATCCTGGGAGTTTCTTCATCCCAGTTTTGATCATTCGTATTTCATTGTGTTTTAACACAACCCATGTAGGCATTAGTACAAGCAGCCTGAAGGAAATCCTCATGGGAACATGAGTCTTTGTCCCCTAAGGGGGAGTCTTTCCCGGTGAGGTCACACTTGTCTCTACCCCTACAGAGGGTATTGTGAAGTGGGCTCACTTCCCTAGTCGAAGGGACGAATTGCCTCGATTCGTCACAATTTATACTGTTAGGTGTAATAACTGCTCCTATTTGTTCTTGCAAAGCAGCAAAACCATCCTTGCCCTGGTTCACTGCTTCTCTCTAACTTCGCCAAAAAGACTATTGGAAAAAAAAGTGTGGCTTGAGATTTTCTAATTCTGATTCTTGGGCCAATTGTAATTGGGCCTTTAGGGCCTATAAACAAGCCATCTTCATTGCCAAAAGGTAGTCATTTCATCTGCATTTGAAAATCTTTTACCAAATGACCGCTTCAGACGGGTGGAATTGTTTTTCCTCTGCTTTTATGAACCCTTCTCTTGATGCCACTCTGAAGAGAGCTCACATTTTTAAATATTTTATATTTGTGTGCTTTGATACCCTTATAGGTCATTAGTGCCTTTGTAAATGACAAACATCAAATCAAAAAGATCCCTAATAATCCATTCTGAGATATCTGTGACTCTACAAGTCTTTCTCTAAAATTCTCTACCAGCTGCCTCCTTTCCGGAGATGATTCTTGTTCTGACAGGTATCTATTACAAATATTGTCCCTTTTAATATCTGAGCTAGTTCCCTGTTGCTCTGTCTTTGTTGCTTTTTCAGGTTTCATTTCCCCCCTTCAGCCAGACATAATTGCCCCTTTTGTGGCTAAGTGCATCACCTTGTTGCTCACTGATTGCTTTTTCCCTTCGACTCTGAAGCATTCCATAATCGCCCACTTTAAAAAACGAGAGAAAAAAATAGCATTGACCCTAAAGTTTTAATGGGTTGTCATCTGATGGCTGGTCTCTCGTGGCTCGCAAAGATTTTCAAAAAGATTGTGGCTACTCAACTCTTATCATGCAATGAAAAGTTAATGCACCTTAACTCATTTCAGTCTTATTTTCGTCCACTCCATGTAACTGAATCAGCTATGTTCTCTGTAGTAGACACTGATGAAGCTGATCTATCCGTATTAGTTATGCTATGCCTGTCTGCTTAATTTGATAGCGTTGTTCACCGATCTGGTTTCACTTTTTCCTGTCTAAAAGAGTCCTGCAAGCATCTATGGGTCACCTCTTCTGTTTTTTGCACTGTTCCCTAAGGGGTCACCAGGGTTAACCTCTTTCCCTGCTTCTTTTCAATATTTACATAAGGCAGCTGATTTTTCTGATGAAAGGTTGGGGGTCTTCAGTAACATTCCTATGCTGATGACACCCACATTTATGCAAACGTCCACTCCTCTTGGGAGAATTTTACCTACTTAAAGAATAGCCGTTTAAAGATTCATGGATGGATGCTGAATAACTGCCTTCAGTAATTTTGGGATTAAGCAGAACTCCCTATCTTTGACCCAAAACATCTTCTCACTAATCTCTCAAATATTCTTCTCTCCCTCCCCCAAGCCAGCTTAAACTCGTGCACAATTTCTGCTGCTTTGGAGGTGTCTCTCAGGAGGCTGACCCAAGTTCTAATAAATCACAGACGTCTTTAAACGTTTGTATTTTAGATTGAGATCTCGCTGGCTTCAGCCATTCTTGGCTCAATTCTACTTGTCTAGGGCTTCTAGGGCCCTAATTAATTCTAAATTGAATTATGCAAATGCTCTGTTTATTAACAGTATGAACATCTGCCTCTCATCCAAAATGCAGCCGTTCACTTCAGACCCTCCTTTGCACTGACTTCCTATGAGACATAGGATTCATTTTAATACCCTGTGTCTTGTGTGCTGGATCAGAAATGTGAGGTGGAAAACTTTGTGAACCTTTTTCAAAAGATGCCATTTTTTTACTCAAAGGATTGGATAAACACCTCACTATCCCTACCCTGACAAGGATTTCCCTGCCTAAAATGAACTAAAGGAAACACTCTAACAGAGGTTATCTGTCCCTCACACTTATACGCAAAGTCCCACTGTCGTCCTTTGTGACTTGAACTTGACAACAGGAAGTTCCAACACCCCAGTGGTTCAACAAAAAGATGTTCTCTTCAATAGTAAGATTCAAAATAATCTTATTAACAAGGAATAATTCCTTAGTTCGTCAGTAGCCATATAAATTGTCTTTGTCAGGATGTTTTGCAACAACTTATTATTTCTTAAGAAATGTAACTCCTCTGTAGCAGTTTTATACTTTTCTTTCTTCAGCAAAAAAAATCTGTCAGAATAACTTACCACCTTAAAGCACTTCATCAACTTCTACCTGGTTTGCTTTCATGCTAGGCCTACTTCTTCAATCACGCCTGGTTTACTCCCTTGTCAGGCCTACCACTTCAAAGGTTTGCTACTCCGGTATACTCCCCTGCCTGAATAGTAATTCACAAACCAGTGCCTCTGTGGTCAAGATCAGCTTACAAAAGCTTTGCAGTGTTCATTACTTTACAACATCAGACTTTTAGAAATTCTTCAGGGAAAGCAAGATTCACATTGGTGCTCTTTAGTACTCTTTTCCACTTTCCAAAACCTCTGCAAGTTATGCTCCTTTGCTTCTGAATAACCTTTTCCAAAAGGGCAGCCTTCTTGTCACTCTTGTTTGCCCACTGCTTTATTGACCAAATACTGTCAAGGATAAGGTTATATTCTGCTTCTTCCTTGGCTTTGGCAGTCTGGGTTTATACCAACTTTTGTGTTATGCTTCTTCAAATAGGGGCAATAAACTTTGCAACCTGAATGTTCATTAGTCCCAGCCTGCCTTTAGCAAGATCTGTTTTTAAATTGCCTTGCTGTGGTTTTCTTTTGGCTTGTGCATTTGTTTTCTGCATTAAGTTCTAATAAAAATGCCCCATCTTGCTTCTGGGTTCGCAACAAACTCTCAAGTTTAAAGATACAGGAATTTCTTTTTGTAAAATACTATTCTCTCTGATTTCTAATAGTTCGGTATTCAAAATTGCCTTATATATTACTTCCACTCACACGCAAGTGTTTACTACTCTGCATATGCCTGTATCGGACATGCAAGCGGTCTCAGAGCGCTCCGTGGTCACTATCAGGTGGTGAACTCACCAGATAAGGTATGCACGTCTGATTCCTTCTCTGCTCACAAGTAAGTGGCCCCTTGTGACCCGGCAAACTGCTATTGTTGGTCCGCTGTCGCCCACGACACTTAAAATAAATAAATACATTTTAAAAAAACTTCCTTTGCTATGGAGGCTTTCTGGTGGGTGTTCGCCAGCCACCATAGACAGCCTGGTGGGGAGAAAAGCTTTCTACACTTTTGCTTTCTGCTGCGCAATCTCTGCACTTCAAGCTTCTGGATGTAAAGACCCTCTCAGGACCGTCTACTATTCTCTGCTTGACAGTGGTCCTGGCGTTGTCTCCCTCATCCAGTTTCTGCTTCTGCAGCTTGCACGGCTCACTTTACTCTCCCTGGTCACTAATGGCCTACACCCGAGGGGGCCTTTTAAGACTCCCAGTCTCCCGCAGGTGTGGGTCATTTCCATTAACAAGCTGACCACTCCTTCAGTTTTGTTCCTCTTTAGCCCTCTTCTTCGTCCGAGTACTTTGGGAATTATTAGACCTACAGTCCCTAAGGACAAAATTAGTTTTTTTAGTTGGATTTTTGGTCTCAAATGAATTTCTTTTCCCCATAATATTCTTACAAGATAGTACCTTAACAGCCACAATGTGTGTTTCATTTATTCTCTGCCTCCCTGCTCACTGTCCCCAAAACCTTGTTTAAATCTCGAGGATCAAATGCTTACTGGTCATGGGACCATGTTTGTGGAATGCCCTACCACATAACACCTGGGTCTTTCCCTCATTTGGCTTTTTGATAGGCTATGAAGACCCATTTGCTCTGTTCCTTGCTGTTGTAGATTTCTTTTACCCTGCCAGATACAGTGAACCCGGCGCCCAGATACAATTCTCACTGTTTGGCTCTCTCTTGAGTTATGCCCTTCACAAAGTGCACCTAATCAAATCTACTAGTAAGAAACACCTATACAAGATGCAATTTGGGAAAGTCGAGAGCACAGGCTTTTGAAATGATGTGCAAACTCAGCAGTACTTCAAAACTTTACATTACTGCGTCTTTTAATATAGTAGTTTCTGCAGTGGCATGCTATTGAAGCAGGTTTCCAAACCAGTTCTCTATGAAGGGTATCTAGGACTATCTACGCCTGTATCAGCATGCAGGTATTTTTTGATGTACTCAAATAGGTGGTGACTCTAACTTTTACCAACAAAGAGCGTTTGTCCCCTTTAATTGACTGCATTTGTGCTGCAAGCAATTGTATTTAGAAGCCAATTAAAGCTTTTTGATAGATTTTTCATAAAGACCATCTTTCTTGCTGAGCTTATATTTTATTAGAATTGTTGATTTTTCTGATTTTGCTTTTTGGCCACTGACGAAACATGGTGTAATATTTCATACCTTTAACAAATACTCAGGAAAAACCCAGACTTAATAAGGTGTGGTAAGAATCGATCTCCTAACATCTGGGATAACAATATGTATGCATATAACGAAACAAGCGACTGAAAACATACAATTCATGTGAAATAAGTATTTTTAAAAAACTGGACCGATCTGCCTCACTTGGCATTTAATTGGTAAAGATTAAATCAAAATCAACTAAGTCATATGAAATTGATCATATACAAATGACAGTAAGACGAATGAGGGGAATAATGTATCCAAACACGTATGTGAACACATTAAAGTAAATTAAAAACATTACTACTGTTCAAGAATCTACACAAATTACAGATCACTGACATTAGTTTATCAATAATGAATAAAAAATAAATGAATTATGCGCCATAACCTACAATTATAAGTTTGACCTGAAAATCTATTGTACCGCAAATGAGTAATGTACCTGATTTTAACAAAGGAATATCACTCATACATACTTCTGCATTGAACCCAACATGTTTGTGCTAATTGCTGGAACTTTTTTAGGGGTATAAACAGTACAGTACAATGTATTGTGATATAAATTGTCTCATAGAACCAAGGGCCATTGAGTTGGAATAGTTTTTTTGAGAAAACTTGAGAAATTACTGAATGAGAGTAGAGGGTCATCAAAATAACTCCTGATTCAAGACCACCAGTTCCGCTACAGATGGCTGTTCGCAACGGCTCTTCAATTTTCTTGCAAGGCTCCCTTCGGAGAATCGGTCACCTTGAAGATGCTCAGAAGATTCTACATCCGGACTCGCCCGAAGAAACTAACCTGGCCTCGGAGGGCACTGGGGATGAGGCTCCTGCCCCCCGCCGAGATCCAGACGAGCTTCCTGGTCAAGGGCCCCGAAGAACGGGAGGAGGGGATGAACTAAGGCAGGTGCGGTGGAATCGGGGGAGCGCTGGATTCCAGGGTGCTATAGATTGTGTGACAGTTCTGTGCATCCCCCCGATCGACCCCAACCTCATTGGTGGGGATCACCATCTCTCCCCCCCCCCCCTCAAAAGAGAAATGCCTCTCTGGTGGGAATTTCGCTGATGCCAAAGCTAATAGCTACTGATATTTACAGCTGGCTCCCCACCACCCTTGCCCATTTCCAGGGTAGAGACCACCTATGAGTCCTTGGAATGAAATTCAATTCTTGTTGGCTGAGGTCTCTGTATATGCTCCCAATGAGGGACAAACCGCCTTTTGCGACTCTTTGGGCACTACTCTCTCCCCTTTTGCAGATGGTCAGATTGTAGTTGGAGGAGACTTCAATGGAGTCCCGGGTTCCCGTAAGGGACAAATTGCACCCTCCCTCCTCCAGAGACTTCAATATTGCTCTCGGTCTGTTACGCCTACTCGGAACCCTAGCAGTAGTAGACTCCTGGCGGGTACTCCACCCCCACTGAGAAGGACTTTTCTTTCTATTCCTATGTACACAGGACCTTTTCAAGGATCAACCTCCTCCTGACATCCCCACAGCTGTTAATCTACGTCAACGGGTTGTCCATTGGTACAAGAACCCTATCCGACCATGCTCCAATAACTCTGGAGCTCCGAGCATGTCAACCAACTCCCAACCCACCACGCAGATGGGCCCCATACGACCCAATGCTCAACAAAATGCCGCTGAGAGACGCAATCACTGCAACAATCCGGAGCTTCTTTAGGGAAAATCCAAGCACGGATACCTCCCCAGCTAACACCTGGGATGCCATGAAAGCTGTGGTCTGAGGGGAACTGATTGCGCAGGGTGCAGCATACCATAGGGTTAAACAGGCCCACCTGTCTCTTGAGGAGGAACTTCAGGAAGCCTAAAAAACACATAAACAAAAGGGCTAGTCTCCAAAGACGCAACGGGCAATCCGCATCACAACAAAGCAAATAAACTGCTGGTGGCTAAATTAACCAAGGCAAAGAAAAACAACGTAATCCTCGGACTGCAAGACCAGCAGGGCGTGATGCAATATGCCGAGCAAGAAAAGCTGTCGCTAGCGGCGGCCCACCTAGCTCAGGTGATGACCACACCCCCACGAGACCAGAAGGAACCAAAGGAATACTTGCAGAAGGCAGCGCTTCCCCATCTGAAGGCCTTGGTCCGAGACAGCCTAGACTCTCCAATCACAGGTGAGGAGCTTGAAGATGCCATAAAATCTCTTAAACCCTGAACTCTAGGCCTGGACGGATACTCCACCAGATTCTATAAAATCTTTCACCCCCAGCTGGTTGCCCCTATGGTGGCCCTTTTCAATTCTTTCAGGGATGTGGGCAGGGTAACCTCCTCCATGCAAGAATCAATCACTGTTCTTCTACCCAAAACGGGGAGAGATCCTAGAGATCCGGCTTCTTATAGACCAATTGCCCTACTAAACATAGATGCTAACATCTATTCCAAAATTCTTGCTAACCGCATGTCACCCATTTTGCCCGACATAATCCACTCTGACCAGACCGGCTTCATTAAAAATAGGTCCACTGGGGATAATATTGGTAAAGCCTTGAATTTGGTAGACCTTGGTTTTCGAGACTCTCGGAAATTGGTATTGATGGCCCTGGATGCTACAAAGGCGTTTGATAGAGTGGACTGGACATTTATGCGCCACACTCTCGAGGCATTTCGCTTTGGATCAGCGATTCAGAGAATGGTGCTGGCTAATTATCAGTCCCTGAAAACCCTCCTTAGAATTAATGGCTCTCTCTCCAGCCCAATCCCCCCCCAACATGTGGCACTAGGCAGGAATGCCCCTATCGCCACTACTGTTTGCGCTAGTTATGGAACCTTTTGCCCAAAGAATCAGACTGAATGACAGCATCAAGGGTCTCCAGGTTGGCCCCTCCCAATACAAAATATGCGGACCATGTTTTACTCACCATTTCAGAAACTGACTCCTCGCTAAGGCACGCCCTCATGGAAATAAAGAATTATGGGAGGGTCACAGGTTTCTCCATCAATTTCAATAAATCAGTAGCCCTGGGAAGTGGCCTGACCCCAGCGGAACCGGGAATACCTGGCCCGCTATGTCCGATCCAATGGGAGGAGAAGGCAATACCATATCTAGGGTTCCAGATCCCTGCAAACCTGAAGGAATATATTGTGTTATTTTATTTATTTATGTATTTGTAAAGCGCCGAAAGCTCGCAAGCAATCGGGGCGCGACTGAGACACAGAGACAGAGAGTTCACAGGACAGTACAAAGAGAAAATAAAGGAGGAGGAAAATAAGCTCTACATGAGAACTAGCGTGGCAGAGATGTTGATTATTTGAAGAGTGTGGTCTTCAACTGTTTCCTAAATGATGGAGTATTGCTTTCAAGTCTGAGATGATAAGGTAACTTATTCCAGTGGAAAATGGCCTTGCTGGGAAAGGCTCGACCTAAGCCTGTGGATTTACTAGGGAAGCTAGATTGGAGTAGTCCTTGATTTGCGGATCTTAGACTCCGGCTTGGCACATACCAGCTGAATTCATTCTTCAGGTATGCTGCGGCCGTTCCGTATAGACAACGATGAACCAGTGTCAATGATTAAAAAATATGTTCATTCACTGCTAGCCAGTGGAGGTCGTTTGTGTCGTTTGTAATGTGATCGCGCTTGGACTTTCTTGTAATTGACCGAACTGCGTTATTCTGAATGATTTGGCATTGCTTTATGCAGTTGCTGTTGGCGCCAAGCATCACAGCATTGCCATAATCTAAACGAGACAACATAGTGGCCCTGGCGTTTGTGGTACTATTTTTGATATTTAGTAGGGGTCTAATGCGATAGAGAAGCCTCTGATAATATTGGCAGTTTCGTTTCAAGTAGGAGGTTTGAGCCTCAGCTCCTAATGATGATTGTAAGTAGATGCTGAGGGTTTTGACCTTGTTTGACACTGTGATGGACAAGTCTTTTATACAGAACGAGGAGTAGTCTGGGCCTAGGTTATTTAAGGCTTTTGCAGAACCAAATGTCATAAGCTCCGTTTTGGAGCTATTCAGGCACAGCCAATGTGTTATCCAGTTTTCTATTATATTGTAAATAGCGGATAGTCTGTTATTATCGAAAGTGTGGTTACCACTTAGCTCCAGGAAGAGCTTTGTGTCATCTGCAAAGTTAGTAAAAAAGATCCCAAGCTGTGAAAGAAGGGTGCAGAGACAACGGATATATAAATTGAAAAGTAGTGGGGAAAAGCTGGCTCCACCACATTCCACTAATTCGCAACCAGTGGATTGTGGTGAGCAATAGTTGCAAATTAGTGGAATGTCCTGTACCTAGTGCCTCTCGGGGCTTCCTGTGGTCTAACAAATCGAAAGCGGCCTAAGGGTCCAAAAGGACTAGCAAACCTGCCTTTCCTTTATCAAGGATACCTAGCATTTTGGTTTGCGTTAACTTCCCCCCGCTTTTCAAAGAGCTGGATCTGAAGAGATGGGCATCACAAGAAATCTCGTTAATGGGGTGTATCACAGCCTGTAAAATGAACCTCCTCCCCAGGTTCCTTTTTATGCCTGCACCTCCTTACCTGTCGCAAGGCCAGCCCCTGCTCTCCATGGTCTACTGAAGAAAATGCTCCGGTTCATTTGGAGGGGCAAGAAGGCCAGGATTCCCCTGAAGACATTGTTGGGCAACTCAAGGCTGGGTGGACTGGGAGTCCCCAACCCACGGAGCTATCAGTGGCGGCGCAGCTAGCGCATACCCACGCCACTGCTCTTCTAACCGCCCTGGATGGGTAGAACTGGAGCAATCCCGTTTGCCCCTTCCCCTACCCTTCCTCCCATATATCCCGCCCCCACTGCGGCAACAATGGAACAACCGATTACTATCCACAAAACACACCCTGTGCGTCTGGGATGGGGCCCTGAGGTGCAAGGGGGTCCCCAGGGGTCTTGGTCCTTCCTCACCAGTCTTCTAAAACCCAGCATTTTCACCGGAGCTAGCCCCCAGAACTTCAGGAAGTGGATTGTAGGGGGCCTTGAGACTCTGGCCCAACTCTTTATGGGGGCCTCTCCCGCACCTTTGAACAATGTAAGGAAACCTTTCAGCTTGAGGAGACTGATAGGTTCTCCCATATCCAACTCCGCCACTGGTGCTCTCATCCACAAACTCTCCAAGCAGCAACACAAACCCACTCTCCCCTCAAACTGACACTAAAAGTACTCCCGGCTAGGGGAAGGATTTCCACTTTGTACAAACGCTTCCTGGGTGACTTTCTCGCCTCGAAAACCCTATGTATGGCGCAATGGGAAGCAGACTTGGGACACCCTGTGGAGGACCAAACCTGGGTGGACATATGGTCACAGACCCACTCGTCCTCCTCCATCACCAACAGGGAGTGAGCATACAAACTCCTGCTGCGCTGGTATTATCCCCCCCTTAAGTTACATCATATGAACCGGGTGATAGACCCAGCCTGCTGGAGGCTCTGTGGTCAGCCAGGTTCCTTCTTTCACATGTGGTGGGCATGTCCGAAGGTACGATTGTTCTGGAAGCAATGCTTAGCCACCATCGAAAGTGTCACCCAAGCAGCTATCCCGTTGGAACCTGTACCTATTCTCCTGGGGGCCCCGGTCCCAGGGAGTTACCCGAGATCCGGGAGGGGGGCCAAGCTACTGACTCAGTGTCTGCTGGCAGCAAAAATTGAGATCGCTCGCACCTGTAAGTCAGTTGAAGGTCCTCTCATGCCCTTATGGTGGGGAAAGATGTGGGATATCCTGATCGCAGAGAAGGTAACGGCAGCCAGGGCCGGACTGCTTCATCGCTTCCAAAACATTTGGACTCCTTTCCTGGATTACGACAGGAAATTCCCAGCTCCAACTTATAAACCCCAGGGAGCCAGGAGGGTCCTGGACTCCGAAAAGACCCCCCAAGGGGTAGGGAGGGACCGAGAGAGAGTGGGAGGCGGAGGACGCGACCGGCTTAAACTCTTGACTCTTGCTGGCGGGCTGAGGATGGGGAGGGGTGGGGGAAGAGGGGCCTTTCAAATGTATGATATGTACAATCGAAACATATTCATTCTATTGTCACCTTGATTTGGTTTAAAATAAACATGGTTAAAAAAATAACTCCTGATGCAATCCCAAGTAAATTATCCACTGGATAGGATGCACCTTGTAGAATGAAAGGAAACTAATGGACAAAGGTTGTATTACTACTAACCACCTATTTACAGGACAGATAATGGTCTGTCCACACCTTTGTCTAATGGGAAGAAAGGATTACCTGAACATTTTATGAAGGTCACTTCTCCCCGAAATGTATTGAATTTGTGCGCATTCTGACTTGGTGTCAAATGGGTTGTCCTGTTCGAGGAACAAAAAGAATCCTATAAAGATCCAATTACTAAGATACAATATGAATTTCACAAAAAATACAATAGATACATTTACCAGTCTTAAGTTTGAAATAGCTTCCCTTCCTGAGAATATCCCAGGCGAGTTTGTTATAAATGGCGTCACCTGTTCTGTGAGAATGTCACATGTGGAAACTTTTGGGGAAGGGAGATGGGGTGAGGGGTAAGTAGTGGTACAGGTCAGCAGAATACCTTGACCTGTTCCACAGAGAAGCATGCTTTCTAAAAGCCAGGTCAGGAGACTCGTAGTTTGGCACCTCAAGCATTGACCAATGATTGGGGCAGTTCCCCATGAACTTGAAAGGCACAGTACTGGCTTAGGAGGAAGCCATGACGGTCCTGCCTTACCCGCATGTGGCAGGCCTGGACATTAGTCAATCCAAATAATTTGAGAATACATCACACCTGGTAATAAGGAGCGAGGCACACAAGGGGCAAAGGCTAATCACAACTCCGAAGGCAAACAGACCCATGATTCCAAAACCTGTGTTGCTCCTATTAACTAATCAGCATCTGTAATAACAAGAGGCAGAAACCTACTCATTTGAAAGGTTTTATTGTGGGTATTGGAGCAGCGTTCAAGCCAGAGAGATGCACCAGCGATGGGAGGAAATTCAAAATTGCAGAACCTGAGTTGGTAAAACCAAGAGTGCCAGACATCACCGCCAAACTAAAGCTGGAGTGATAAAACATAGCTGAAGTTGACTAAGACAAGAAAACCAACTATTGAGAGAAATGCAAGTAGTACACGAAGAAGCATGACCTGTGTTTGCAGAGCCAAGAGGACCTCACAGGGAACCAGAGGTGTACAAGCCAAGAAAGCCACATAGACTTAAGAAGCAAGCGGAGCACTATATCCCCTAAAGCGAAGCAAGCTGGCTGCTGTTCTGAAGATGAGAGAAGTGAGCTGGGTGCTATATCCCAGGAGTGTGAAGTGAGTAGGGCGCTTCATCTACCCAAGTCTAAAACAATCTGAAAGTGAAGCTAGCTGTGAGCTCAAGGTCTGCAACTGTTAATGACTTGATGGACACGTTCTAGAGTACAGATGCCCCAGGAGGTTAGCATTTGGACCAGGAAATTCAGCTTCAGAGTCAGGCTACTGGGTCCTTTATAATCAGTTCGCAAGGGCTTGTTTCATCATGTTTTGGCATATTTTGCTTTAATAATCTCAGTATTTGTGTTGCAAGTCTATCCCAAGGGTCCAGTTACTAATTCACCTCACCTTGAAGTTTGTGACGGTAGACTATGGATGTGAGGGCCTCAAACTAGCAAAACTCTGATCAGTTTAGGGGGGATTACTCCTAATTATATGAGAGGCTGTTAACCATTAATCCTTGGGTTTTATTGATTGCCTGAGACCTACACCCCTCTGTTGGGTTACAAATAATGTTGAAGGCATCCTTCTGAGAACCTGTGTTCTCTTCTATCATTCTTGTGACAATTGTATATGCTTACCCTTGCATTCAAACACGTTTTTGAATGTGTAGATCAGTGGTCTGCAGCTCAGATGTTTTGGATTACGACTCCCATGATCCCTCACTATTTACTATGCTTGCTAGTGTTGGTTAGAGTTGGATCTAAAACATACAGCAAGCTGAAGATATCCGACCCCTGATGTAGATGGTGGCTCTATGTGATTCTATCAATAACATTTACCTACGTGTCCTCTATTTTGTCTGTTATTGGTTGAATTTTTTTTCTGTGATTTTTCTTGTAAAGGGTGTGGATGTACCACTTATCTCTCTCGTTCCTTCTCTCTCGTTCGTTTTCTCTCTCGTTCTTTCTTGTTCTTTCTCTTTCCCCTTTCTCTTGCTCTTGCTCTTTCTATCTTGCTCTTTCTCTTTTTCTTTCTCTCTCTCCCTCTTCTATAGAATCACAGCATACCATAGACGATACCAGGCAAGAGATTAAAAGTACCTGCCCTTAACTGGATCTGCTTTGTAGTTACCTTCTCTAGAGTCAAGACAGTTTTCCATCCTCAAAGTCTTTGATTCAATGTTAATGTTAAATCATTTAGTTACTTTGAACAGGCTATAAATGTGACAGTGAATGTACTAACTGCTCAGGGTGTTGAAGTCCAAAAGCCTAAAACTAAATGGAGTGGACTAATGATCTGTTCTGTTAACCTTTTTTGATTTTTGTTGTATTTTTCACACTGTTCTTGAGAGATTTAGTCTGATGGTGAGAAACAGTGTACCTCTGCATAATATTTATTAAGCGAAAACCTAGCTAGAAAGCAATTGTGTGCTGTACAAAGCGGTCGAATTATAAACAAGGACGATCATTGACAGTTTGGCTGATTGGTGGACATGGGTGGCTATGCCTGTCAGGTGCTATATGGTTAACAATGCTACCTCAGAAAGTCCTCCAACAGGGTGTTCACTCCCTTCCTGATCTGTAAGAGCAAAGGTGCCACGCTGGTGTACAGTGGGATGGTGTTCTAAAGTTCTGGCATGTTGCCATTTTTTTTTTCCACTATTATGATGATGTTGCGGCTTCTGTTGATGCACTTGCTTCCAGAGGTGAATGGTTCTTTGGCTACTTAAGGCAGCAGTTGAAAATGACAGACCCTTGTAGGTGTTTAAAGAAGGCTTATAGATGATCTAGGATTGCATTGGTAGGCAGTTTAACTCCCTAGAATATTTTTCTCCCCTTTGGACGGCCATTAGCTATTAATGCTTAATAACTACTGTTGCGACTAACATTTGTTCTGTTTTTGTTTAGGAAGAGAAGAATAAATGCAGTGTTTATGCTGATGAGCTGGCTAAGGTGGAACTGAAATGGAAAGAACAGTTAAAAATGACTGATGCCTTGAAACTACAGTTGGGTGCAGCACAGGACACTAGGGTAGGTTTTGGCGACTATGATTTTACATTTTCAAAACGGCAAGGGCTTGTTTTCTATTATATATTTACTTATTCCGCATAGACTGCAGTTCTAGATGCTTTTTAAAGCTGAGTGGTGTAATGTAATCCTTTTCTTTTTTTTTTTTTTTTTTTTTTTTTACAAGTGTGACTCCATCCCAGCTACAGCTTATTTGAGGCTTTGCAGCGGGCGCCTGGGACCGGAGGACTTGAAAATGTGAAATCACTTAATTTGTGTATTGGTAGCTGTCACGCTGACTGGGATCATGCAGACACCTTGAGTCAAAATGGTGTCGTGCTAAATATGATTTTACTGTGCAACAAAGCGATTTGGGTTGTCAAAGTGGATGCTTCTCCTTAAAAGAAGCACAGTCTACAGTTCACATTAGAGAGAACACACAGGCAAGGTCAGCAGCCCGGGACAAGGTGGAAAGTCGCGCTGCTATTGGTCAAAACAGACAGGCGACATTAATTCCCAGGCTCCAGGTAGGAGCAATGCTTTAATTAGGTGTTAAAAAGTTGTGGAAAGCACATGAAGAAGAGTTCAAGGGATTCACAGGGGTTGGGCAAGAAGTAGAACACAGGTTCCCAGGCCCATAGTAAATGAAACCTATAACAAGTAGCATGCCTAACCTGTGCTTTAGAAACTAGTAAAGCGAAGGTCACAGCTGCAAAGAATAAGAGCTAAGCAGACGAGTGCACAAGACAAGTCGATCAGGAAGAAGCCACATACTGCCCCCTGTAGAAGAACATCCACCTAGGAGTGGAATCACTAACACAGAACAACATGAGCCCCTAGCACAGAAAGAGATTGATATTCGGGACCAAGAGAAGCCAAGAGGTTCTTGTACATAATCTTTATATATAAAGCAGAATGTATGTATGTATGTATGTGTTTGTCCGGCAATACAAATCCACACTGTTGAACCCACGTCTACCAAATTTTGCATGGATTCCTCTTTTGTCTGGGGCAAGATCTTAGTCTGTGTTTGGATGCAAAAAATTGACTTCGTAGACACCATCATTTACTGATGATCACCCCGGTTTAATAAAGTAGGTACTAGAAGAAGGCAACATTTGGAAAAGTGTCTGACGCAAAATGTTTTATGTTGCTTATTCCTTTGAAATGTATTACTACTGTATACCGTTCGAAAGTGTTTATTAAAGCATTTTTAAAGGGATTTTAAAAAATACTTTTTTTATCACGCCACTCCAAATATGAGAAATGGCAAAGTTAGTTTACTTAAGTTCATTCACAAGAAGAGAGCACAATCAATCTTTCTTGGACACTTACTCAAATGTGCTGAAGGCATTGAGTGACTGAAATATGCCGCATAAAAAACGAACATCACTTGGAAAAGCTCCATCTGATGCAAAGCGAAAATCAATATCAAGAGCTTCTGAAACACAACAAAAAACAGCAGCATGTCTTGCTGACCAGAAGACAAGAGCAACTTTCTCCAGGGCAAATGAGATGCCAGAGCAAACTGAAGCAAGACTTGCCAACCAGAGGACAAGAGGAACATCCTCCAGAGCACATGAGACACTACTTGATCAGGACACGGGCAACACTGGGTACCCCAACTAGTAGAGAATATATTAAAGATTTTATATTGATTCCTGACAACCTTTGAATTATAGATATGCATAAGTAATAGGGCCATATACCTACATACATTCATAAGTACACCATTTAGACGTCCACATGGACCCAGAGCAAGAGGCCAAGAAGCACGCCCCATGAAGTCATGCAGACACATGAGAAAGGAAGTTGAAGGGTAACATGTTTGCATCGAGAAGTCGCAATATTAACTGTCAATCGACCAGTCACAAGGGTGAGAATGGTAAAATGATGCCTATCTGTGAGTCCGTTTAGGCCATAAGCATAAATATTCTGTGTTCCATGGCTCTGTTTTTGGCTTGTGGTTTTGCTTGTTTTGTGAAACATTACAAAGAATGTGATTTCCTAACTGGAAGAGTCGGGGGGAATGTAGCAGATCATTGCTTTTCTCAAAATTCACAGAAGCCATTGCCTTACCACATAAAGGAAAAAAAGGGGCCAAATGTGGCCGGGATATCTCATGTAACAGAAAAGTTGCAATGGATGAATGGCGACATACTGAAATGACCAAAAAAGGCCTTGGCACTGGCGGGGAAAACCCTTGTCAGTTAAGGGGTTAACTGGCTGGTTAGCCTTGTTTTCAGCAAAGCTGGCAGAGGATAGCTATAAGATGGGGAGCATTCTGAACAGATTGCTCTTCTCCAGGTCTTTCTCAGTACTCCTCCATTGCCTCAATCCTTGTACTTCTAGCGTTTGCTCCCCTATCTCCATCTCTCCCTCTGGGATCCCCGCTATAATCTTGTGAGGGATGCCCCACCTGTGTACACATGTTTATCCTAGTATTTCGGCCATATGTAGATAGATGTTTTCACTCATGGATGGTTCCACTTGACAAGCCACCTCCCTGGCCCCCAAAGTGTTGTCAGTAGGTACCTTAGTGGGAGACACTACTGTCAGTAGTTTCTTTTTTTCTTGAAGATAGATGTCACTTTTGGGACCTTGGTAGTGTGGGCTGAACTTTCAGCAGAACCAGTACCTCGTGATCCTTCTCATTCAGATTTGGAGTGGACATAGTAAACAGGAATTTGAATTTTGTACTATTGTTTTGTCTCTTCATATTTTGGGATGTTTGTTCCCAAGTTTCCCTTCCTCAAGAGACTGTCCCCTCATCCTTTCTTCTTCTTTTTCATCTCAGGTCCAGTCAGGGGTTCTCTTGGTAGTTCATTTAACTTCCATTGCTCCATCTCCCCCCATCTCGCATTGGGAGATAAGCCAATCGTGAAAACTCTGCCAGTACCGAATCAGACAGAGGCGTATCGTCCCGATCATTATGGACTTCCTCTTCCTTTTTCATTGGTGTTGCTCGTTCAATTAGGTTGGTACTGGCCCGACTACCACTTAACATTGTGGCCAAATCTGCCTGTATATTTCCCAATTGAGGAGTCTTTGCTGAGGATTGTAATTTCATGTCACTCAGTAGATTGGCATGATGTCTCAGTTCTACTTTTAATAGAATCCATCACCCCTAAGAGGTTTGTGTTTACTGCTGATTTCAAACCCACTATTGAGGAATCGCAGCCTTCTAGTTCCTTGGTCATTTCCAGTAAAATCCCTGAATGAACCTGCACTTTGCCTTTTAATAATTCAAAGACGTTCACAAGGGAATTTACGACAAAGTTCAGTGCTGACATTGTTACCTTGCATGTTCCTTTATGGAGCCCTCCTTGCGTTTCAGTGATTTGCTCTGACGGTTGAATCAGATCTTCAGTTTCCTTATCTCCATTAGAATGATCTTGTATGGCTAATGAGTCCCCAACGGCCGGCGCTACTGAAATTCACTTTGGATGATATATTTGGGTATGACAATATCTGAAAATGTCCACTAGTTGGCAGTAACAACCTTGCTTTTAATGTTCTGTTTAATATAGGTATCCACGTGCAGCAAGGTCAGCACTGCCATCAAGAGGACATTTTCGAATTATCCCCTAAAAGGGAACATTATTTCATGGATGACAGAAATCGCATTAAATCAGATTCTACTGAAATGTCCACCTTTTCTATTTTTAGAAAACCTTAAGGTTGTGCTTATGCAACAAAGCGTCAGAGGGAAGGTTCAGCTCCTTCAAATATATTTGTGGCCTAATGTATAGGTGTCATGATTCGTGCCCCTCATGTCCCCAGCCCTCCAAGATGTCAGGCTGGAGCCAGGCCACGAACACCTACATGGCCCTCAAGGGCCTCTCCATCCCTGCAAAGACCAACTTGGAGTCAGACTTGGCGCTTGTGGCACCAGACTTACTCACTCTCATAGGATAATATTGGGGATTGGACTTGTAGTGCATTGATGGGGACAAGATGAATGCCCCCACATATTTCGGTTCCCAGAACTGCATGTGCAGTCTAGTCTTTTGGGTGGGGTTCAGCCCAGAGACACCTGGGATTCCCAGAGACTATTTAAGCCACGCCCAGGCTGAGAAACATGCTTTGTGTTTTCTGCACCTGCAGCGTGACACTCACCGTGTTCGGATCGGTCTCCAGTAGGCCTGCATCTTTCTTCTGCGCTCAGCTCCTACAAGAACACCATTAGGAACAGCCTTACTTTGCGGCGCTTCTGCCCATCATTCATCGCTCCTTCTGTTCTGTGGGCATCTTCGGCGGTGTCATTCCCATCCCGGCATGCCGCTTCCTAAGGAAAAGGGAAAAGAACAGAAAAAAGGCATTAGTAAGCATTCAGCAAATCTTTGCTTATTTTTAAAGACTGGACGAGCTTCAAACGCTTACCTGAATCCCAGCCGCTCTGGGGGAACTCTGTCTCTGGAACTTCTCATCCATCTGCAAGAGGGAAAAGACACTCCAGGTTAGCGTGGAAACATCTAGAGGCGCCGCATACCGCGCTTACTCACTGCATTTCTTCTTCATAACCGGCATCCACGCTGAAAACGACACAGAAAAAGAACTCAGTTCAATACAAATACGAAAGGGGCGCATCGCGCTCTCACTCACCTTCAGCGCTACTCATCTCAGCAGCACGTCGCCATCCCCGGACGCCGGCCATCATCTAAGGAAGGAAAGGAACGAAGTTAGAGAACTGTTCAAAAGACTCATTATACTTACCTGTCAGACTTTTGCCAGTGAAGTAACTAGGCGGCAACGAGCCCGCATCAATCAACTCGCCCCTGCGCTGAAAGCAGGAAGGAGAGCACACTTTCGAAGCAAACAAGGCCCAGTCTCCAGTTGAGTAGACTCCAGGGAAGGGTTTGAGGTCGTAAGAGGTCAGAACAGGCTGAGTGACGTCCCCGTGGATACCAGGTGAGCGTTACAGAACACAAAGCCTCACATCAAAATCCACCTGGGCGTCATGGAAACGTCAGAAACCGACCAGTTAGCCCACATGTTGGGGCAGCTATGTTCCGAAGTACATGCAGCCAGGCAGGAGACCAACACCCTGAGGAGAGAGCTGATAGTAGCCAAAGAACGCACTGATGATTTAAGCCGGCAACTTCTCCAGTCACAAGCAGGGCATACACCATTGCCGGGCAGCGTGCCCTCGATGCCAGCACCATCAGCCAATCCCGTTCAGATAACCCTTCCTGGGGCAGTTCCCTTGGCCCCGCTAGAACGATTTCCGGGGGATCGCAAGAGGTTTGCAACGTTCATGAACCAGTGCCGCCTGCACTTCCTTTGTAGACCAGGGGCCTTTCCGAATGACCAATCACGGGTCGCTTTTGTGCTATCCTACCTGAGTGGTAGCGCCGCAGACTGATCTGTACCCTTTGTGGCCCAAGACAATCCTTTGCTGCATGACTTCAGGGGCTTTCAACAGGAGATGGAAAAGCTGTTCACCTGTCGTACTCATGGGCAGGCATTAGACAACGAACTTCTGTCCCTACGCCAAGGGAATAAAGACCTATTAACATACACAGCCACGTTCAATAGACTCGTAGTTGAAGCAGAATGGCCAGTGGAGAAGAGAACCACGTTATTTCATCAGAGGCTGCGGGGGGAGCTCAAGGATGTTCTCGCACAAGTAGTGAACCCCCCGAAAGACTGCTCAGAATACATTGACCTTGTTGTTCAACTGGATCATAGGTTGCAGGACCGAAGAGCAGATCAAACCAGACCGGACCCTCGCCCTATGTATGTGCGTTCAAAGGACAATATTGTCCGCAAAACGGAAGGTTCAGGAGAACCAATGCAAATCGGCAGGTGGGGGGTCAGATCCCCCTTGACTAAAGTGGAAAGGGATAAAAGGAGATCGCAGCAGTTATGTCTGTACTGTGGAAGGTCAGGTCATTTCCTTAAAGAGTTCCCTGTGAAGCCACCGAGGAGGACGGTAGGGGCCACGGACAGGGAAGATACCATCAAGGAATCGGAAAACTCCCCAGCCCGACAAGTTTAGGGGTCCACTTGTCGAGCGAAGAAAGTGAACTACAGACCTCCCATTTTGCTCTGTGGTCTTGATCAATCACCAACAACCATCTCGGATGCACGCAGTAAGAGCGTACATTAACAGTGGAGCCGTTGGGAATTACATCGACCAGGATCTTGCGGCAAAGATGGGTCTTCCGTTACGCCCTAAATCAACCACCGACACTGTTACCACTGTCGACGGCACGGAAATAGCTTCTGGTCCAGTATCCCAAATGCACTGCAACTTTAACCCTTCTGTGCCAGGATGGACGCCAACAAATCTATCGTTTTCGACCTCATTAAGGCACCACAGTTCCGGTTGATTTGACCAATACCTGGCCAACGGGTTCATCCGTCCCTCGAAGTCTCCAGCAGCCAGTCCTCTATTCTTCGTACCGAAAAAGGAGGGGGACTTGAGAACGTGCATCGACTATCGCGCACTGAACCAGATTACCGTAAAAAAACCGATACCCCCTGCCACTGATCCCTGAATTGCTTGATCAAGTCAAAGATGCCCAAATCTACACAAAACTAGACCTGAGTGGGGCATATCACCTTGTTCGCCTAAAATAGGGGGACGAATGGAAAACTTCTTTTCGCAATGAATATGGCTTGTACGAATATCAAGTAATGCCCTTTGGCCTTTGCAACGCGCCTCCAGCATTTCAATACTTCATGAACGATGTCCTACGGGAATTGATTGATGTCTGTGTTCTAGTGTACATCGACGATATTCTAGTATATTCCGCATCAAAGCAGAACCACGTTAAACACGTCCGATCTGTATTGGAGAAACTCCGTCAACACCAGCTCTACGCCAAGCTCGAAAAGTGCTCATTCCACGTCTCTGAGGTGGAATTCCTGGGCTTTATTCTCAGCCCGAATGTAATGCGAATGTATGTACACAAGGTAGATGCTATCCTGAACTGGCCATCCCCAAATTCATTCAAGGGGGTCCAAAGTGTGCTGGGTTTTGCAAACTTCTACTGCCGGTTCATCCCAGGATTTTCGCAAATCGTGCATCCCATCACGTCATTGCTAAGGAAAAGCAAAAAAACGTTCCAGTGGCCAACAGAAGCCGAGGAAGCTTTCCAGGAACTCAAAGCAAGATTCACATCTGCCCCAATCTTACGCCACCCTCTCCCTGATCTCCCATACCTGGTGGAAACGGACGCCTCGAGCATGGCAATGGGAGACGTCCTCTCACAAAAGGACCCTGAAACGGGCCAGTTACACCCTGTTGCCTTCTGGTCGCGTAAATTCACACCCCCTGAACTCAATTACGCTATCACAGACAAAGAACTCCTGGCCATTAAGTTGGCCTTTAAGGCATGGTGGAACTACCTCTTGGGCGCCAGACACACAATCACCGTAATAACTGACCACCGGAACCTCCAGTACCTAAACATGGCAAAGGCCCAATCCTCACGACAACTATGTTGGGCTCTTTTTTTTATGAATATGACTACGTGATTACATTTCGACCAGGGGTGAAAAACGGGAAGGCTGATGCCCTTTCCCGTATGGGGGTGGAAGAGCAAGGGTATCAGACCCCTGACCCAATAGCAGATCATCCCAAGTGACAAGCTCCTAGGAATCACAGCAACCATAACTCAGAAAGAATTACATGGAGAAATCCAAAACCTGATGAGTCCAGAGCAATTACAAGCGTGGAGTGCACAAGGAGAACATTACATGATCAAAGATCAGTTGCCCTACTTCAGGAATCGTTTATTCTAACCAAACCAAGAACTACGAGAACAAGTCATGTCCGGTTATCATGATTCCTTGATCGAGGGCCACCCCAGAATTGGTAAAACCCTAGCCAAGGTAAAACGAAATTATTGGTGGCCCACGTGGCGTAAAGACATTATCCAATTCATCCTATCTTGTGGAGTGTGTGCTCAAAACAAGTCATCCAAGCAGAAACCGGCTGGGCTATTACAACCATTGGAAATCCCACCAGCAGCACCCTGGCACACGTTGTCCCTCGATTTTATTACTGACTTACCACCCAGTCAAGGGTTTAACACTATTCTTGTGGTCGTGGACCTATTTTCAAAAATGGCACATTTTATTCCTCTTAAGGGGCTCCCAAATGCTTCCACTCTGGCAAAGGTATTTCTAGAAGGCATCGTACGACTCCATGGGTTTCCTTCAGTTTTGGTCTCAGACCGAGGTACTCAATTCTTATCTAACTTCTGGAGAAAATGCTGCTCAATGGCCCAGATCGACATCCGGCTATCCACCAGTCACCATCCCCAGACGGATGGTCAAACTGAGAGGACAAATCAGACGCTCAAGCAGTATCTGCGTTGCATGTTACACCAAGCTGAAGGAAGCTCGTTCGACCTATTATGGATAGCTGAATATGCTTATAATAATTCCCTACACACCAGCACTGGGCAGACACCCTTTTATACCATGTATGGCAGGCACCAACGTACTTCTGAGTTGGACGTTCCTACAACCCTGGAAATGCCAGCAGTCAAAACCTTGCACACGACCATTTCTCAAACCTTTAAAAGGGCAGCTGAACACCTACTTCAAGCTAAGAATTGCCAAAAGAAGTTTGCTGATCAACACCGAGCAAAGGCCCCCAACTACCAAGTGGGAGACAAAGTCTGGCTGGCGTCTAAACACGTGTCCATTAAAGGAACCCGAACTTTCCATCCAAGATACCTGGGTCCATTCACCATCACCTCCGTGATAAATCCTGTGGCGGTCAGACTAGCTCTGCCGTCAAACATGCAGATTCATCCTGTGTTCCACGTGTCTCTCCTTAAACCTCTTGAACCCGGGTAGCAGCGCCACTGCAGCCAGTAGTAGTCGCCATGGAGCCAGAATTCGAAGTCGAGGACATCCTGGATTCAAAGTACGTCAGATCCAAATTATACTACTTAGTAGACTGGAAGGGCTATGGTCCACAAGACAGGACATGGGAGCCTTGTGAGTACATCCATGAACCTTGCTTGCTTAGACAATTTCATCAAAACCATCCAAACAAACCAGGGCCAGACAGAAGAGCCACCTTGAGAGGGGGCCTTGGGAGGGGCAGGGGGGGCGGTGTGCTGTCATGATTCCTGCCCCTCATGTCCCCAGCCCTCCAAGATGTCAGGCTGGAGCCAGGCCACGGTCACCTACATGGCTCTCAAGGGCCTCTCCATCCCTCCAAAGACCCACTTGGAGTCAGACTTGGCGCTTGTGGCACCAGACTCACTCACTCCCATAGGATAACTTTGGGGATTGGACTTGTAGTGCATTGATGGGGACAAGATGGATGCCTCCACATATTTCGGTTCCCAGAACTGCATGTGCAGTCTAGTCTTTTGGGTGTGGCTCAGCCCAGAGACACCTGGGATACCCATAGATTATTTAAGCCACGGCCAAGCTGCGAAACATGCTATTTTTTCTGCACCTGCAGCGGGACCTTCGGCGTGTTCGGATCGGTCTCCAGTAGGCCTGCATCTTTCTTCTGCGCTCAGCTCCTGCAAGAACAAGAACACGGTTAGGAACAGCCTTACCTTGCGGCGCTTCTGCCCATCATTCATTGCTCCTTCTGTTCTGCGGGCATCTTCGGCGGTGTTATTCCCATCCCGGCACGCCGCTTTCTAAGGAAAAGGGAAAAGAACAGAAAAAAGGCATTGGTAAGCATTCAGCAAATCTTTGCTTATTTTCAAAGACTGTACGAGCTTCAAACGCTTACCTGAATCCCAGCCGCTCTGGGGCAACTCTGTCTCTGGAACTTCTCATCCATCTGCAAGAGTGAAAAGACACTCCAGGTTAGCGTGGAAACATCTAGAGGCGCCGCATACCGCGCTTACTCACCGCATTTCTTCTTCATAACCGGCATCCACGCTGAAAACGTCGCAGCACCTAAAAGACACAGAAAAAGAACTCTGTTCAATACAAATACGAAAGGGTTGCATCGCGCTCTCGCTCTCCTTCAGCGCTACTCATCTCAGCAGCACGTCGCCATCCCCGGATGCCGGCCATCATCTAAGGAAGGAAAGGAACGAAGTTAGAGAACTGTTCAAAAGACTCATTATACTTACCCGTCGGACTTTTGCCAGTGAAGTAACTAAGCAGCAACAAGCCCGCATCAATCAACGCACCTCTGCGCTGAAAGCAGGACGGAGAGCACACTTTCCAAGAAAACAAGGCCCAGTCTCCAGTCGAGTAGACTCCAGGGAAGGGTTCGAGGTCGTAAGAGGTCAGAACAGGCTGAGTGAAGTCCCTGTAGATACCAGGTGAGCGTTACAGTAGGAGATCAACCATTTGTTGCAAATATTTTTCATTTAACAATTGATGTCTGAAATAGTTTACAACGTGAAACATTTCAAATTTTATTCTATAAGCCAGTCTCTAAATGGACTCGCTGCTGATTATGAACAGAGGTAGCTCATCAAACATAGCACAGAATTGTGTGCATATTTTGTATCCATGTGCTTATACCATGTGTAGTGCATCACAAATGTCTAAAGTAGCACGTAGTTCCATTGCGGCTATATTAAGCTTTCCAGTCAACCATTAATCCAGACCTTCCAGCCACAGGACACCATGTATGACATTGAGCAATTGAGGAAGCCATTGGTGCATGACTTGTCACAGGATGGCGTGCCACATATCCCTCGAGTCTTGCAACAAACCAAGCACTTTCTGAATGGCTACATTGCCCATGTCCACACTTGTCCTTTTCATCTTTTTTCTCAGAATGTCTGATTGAGAGGGGGAAATTGCATACAGACATACATCCATGCACACACCTACCATTATATCTTAATGTTCCGCATACAGTTGACATTTATTATCAGAGCTCTGTTTATTGCTAGTATGGAATTTGCATCAGTGGAACAGTTGGGGCCAAAGATGTTGGTTTGTTTTTCGATATACAGGGGATCGGTATATGAATCAAAATTACTATTGACTGTTTTACCAGGTTTGGGATGGTTAGTCTTGGGTACAATTGGTTAAGTGATGCTGATGTGCCAGGCTGTCTTTATCTGGTTCTGGCATCTATGGAATATTGCAAAAACATCTTCATAACCCCACAAAACAACGTTCCAAGAATATTGCAAATCTAAATCTGTAATCTCAAGGAAACAAAGTAGAATTTAGTTATCTGATGAACCACAAAACAGATGAAATTTGACCTAAATAAAGCAAAACCCGACCCTTTAAGTGCATTGCAGCAACGATACAATTCTTAATTTATGACAAAACAGTCTAAAGTAGTTTCACCTAATGTTCCACAGCAGCAACCAGGATACATGCCAAAGATCGACAAACTAAATAGCAGGGGAAAGTATCCAACTTAACAATTGTCTACTAGTAACAAGTGTGCTTTAACCATGGGGCTGCCCTCTTCACAAATGTTATTTATTTATTTTTACATGGGCCTCACAAATGGACAGGCAAGTTAAGTCGGGCAGGGTGAAAGTGTACGTAACAGAGATCTAATCCAGAGAGTTAAAGATCAGAGTCTTGATCGCTTTCTTAAAAAAGGTCAGTGATGGAGATGATTTATTGACGAGGGGCAAGGAATTCCATTTCAGGGGTGCCCCTATCTTCGAAGCAAGCACCTCCAAACGTCTTCAAGCGGTAACAAGCCTGGGTTAAGAGGTGGGCGTTACTGCATCTCAATATTTTCGAAGGCTATAAGCAAGTGATCATTTTTTACCAGATATAAAGATCCGGCTGAATGTAGACATTTAAAGGCAAGTGACAGTCTTATAACTCACTCTCTCCCTGACAGGCAACCAAGGACATTTTGTTAAGTAATCTTTTGCATAGCAAGTCGTGCTCAATCAGGTCAAAAGCTGCAGAGAGGTCCAGCAGCAGAAGTAATGCAGTGTGACCTCCTTCAACGATCCCAGAAATATTAGACTTTAGATTCAGTAGGGCGCTCTCAGTCCCGTGTTGAGGCCTAAAGCCAGACTGATGAATGCCCAAGAGTTTATTTGCCTCAACAAATGTGTGCAATTGTAAATATGCAGATCTGTCAAGAATTTTCATCAAAAAGAGTATTTAGTAATGGGACGATAGTTTTTAGCATTAGCAGGATCCAAGGAAATCTTTTTCAATAAGGGAGTAATCCATGCATTCTTCATTGAGGGTGGCACCATACCTTCCAAGAAAAACCTATTAATCCCCCTGTTGATCCATGGAAAGACAGTATGCAGGGCGTCTCGAAAGATGTTTGTGTGGGGCAAGGATCACCTGCACAAGTAGTGGGCTTGAGGCCCATAATAATGTCACGGACCTCCGGTTCAAAGCAACCTTGAAAATCGAATACCGGAATGGAAGGCAGAACGGAGGATTTAGGACAGTTATTAGGTAAGCGTAAACTGTTCATTGGGAGACGATTTGGCTTTATCAATGCGCAGATTATAGTTTTCTGCCTTGGCTTTAATAATGGCATTCTTATAAGCACGAGAGGCTGCTCTATATTTATTCAGGGTGAGCGTATCGGGATTCTTGGGCCACTCGCGTTCCAGGGACCTTTTAGTTTTTCTGGCTTGTATGATATTGTCATTATACCAGGATTTCCTCATGGTTTCTAATTTCACAGTTTTCACTTTTTCTGTGGCCAAGATATTGATGGATGCCTTGATGATGCTTGTGAAGTGATCTACTAAATCTGAAGTATTATCAAAGATTCCTTTGGTATTAAGTTTATTAGACACCAGCGCAGAGAAGTCATCGGGCTATAGGTTTTTCAAATACCAACAAGCTGTCTTGCTCCTGGGATTACTGTTCATCTTAAGAGGCGCGGAGGGGAGTGTGAACTGAGAATTCACAAATAAGTAATCCGACCACGGATAAGGATGAGAATAAGTGTTAGTGTTATGAATGTTATGGGTCAAGATCCAGTCTAGGGTCCGTCCACCCAGATGTGTAGGGGTTTTGACCAGCTGGAAAAACCCAAGGACTTCCAGAGCCGACGACAAAGATCCTGCCATAGCATCAGTATAGTCACAGGCCCATAGGTTAAAGTTGCACAATAATATGACTGGGGAATTGGCTTTTATAAGAATATTAAGCATGGCAAGCAATTGTTCTTCAAAGAGAGGTAGAGTCTGAGGAGGTCTATAAACGAAAAGCATGGTGATAGACACATTACTGTTAATTTTAAATTTGAGAGTAAGGTTTTCACAGCAGTCCATGTAAGGTGTGTGAACCATGTGACAGTTGAAAGATTCCTATACACAAAAAGTCACACCACCTCCTCTTTTCTCAGTGCGGTCTGTCCGAAACAATTTGTAGCCTACTGGGGTGGAATTGTCAGCAGATGTCTGTGCCGGCTTTCAGTAACTGCAAAGAGATCAACTTTATGCTTGTCAATATAGTCTGCTACTTCTGGATTTTGTAAATAGGCAGAACGAGTATTAAGGAGGGATATGGATAACAGCAGTTTGAAATGGCTTGAAACATATTTAGCCTTGGGTGTAATAATGGGTTCAATGGGAAGTGTCATGATTGATCCAGAAGAGAAAGTCTTCACGGTTGTGGGTTGCCTGACTCGCTCTTTAGTAGAAACTGAGCATGGCCTAATCTGAGTGACTGTATGGTTCCAGTACAAGAGGACCGTGTTTTTAGGTGGTTGCGGGGGGCGCAGCTCAGTAGGGAGCTGATCAAGTCCCAGCTACAGATATAGCGACTGATCATAGCTAGTAGCAATGCAAAGTCTCTTGACAACAGAGTGAGGATGTGTATTGTGCTTACCCAAGCCTGATAAGCCTGATAACAGCAGGACCTCTGGCACACCCTTCACACTCCTAGCACAAACCGGCACTAAACGGAGGCCCATGTGGTATTGCGCGCAAACTGCAATACCACATGGGAATATTGTTTCCAAGAGCAGCGTCGAACAGACCAGTAGGCGGCCCTCTAAAACAAACTGACTAGGGGCAAGTCAGGAACTGCAAAGCAAGAAGTCTTACTTACACGATCAACACGGCAAAGATAATTCAATAAAAATTCAGATGCACTCACAATTTATAATTTTAAAATAAGGCGGTCGCAAGTATGATTCAAACTAAAGCGAACTCAGTAAATGCGGAGCAGCAGTACTAAAGTTAAAGTGCCTACTGCAATATTTCTAACTATTGCAGCATAATATGGAGAAAAAACCTCTAAGAAACTAATATGCAATAAAAAAACACCATCCACAAAAATGTAGCCAACCACAGAAACTGACAGCTTCTGTAAGAATCTAAACGGTTAAAAAAGGAAAGGGAAGAATACAAAAAATCTTTCTCAAATTCCTGCATTCAGAAAACAAAACATATATTAAAATAAAGACTGTATTGATGATCTGTTAAGTTATAGTTTTAGAAGTTAATACAAATGTGAAAGAGGACCCTTTTCTAGTGTTTTTTTTTATCCCTTTGCATCCGTCTTGGTCAGTTTTTCTTGAATGGTTGCATGTTTCTTATAAAGATATTGTATGTAATATATTAATTTTATTGTGCTTAATAGATTGGTGTTATGTTGAATATGTTGGACTATTGCATGTTTATTAGGTGATATTTAAGCATAGAGTATTCTTTATATGAGCTTGGGGTTCAGTTTTTAAAATACCTTCTGTTTTATAAAAAGCTTCATTTATAATGTTAAGGTGAGCTTTTCTATCATGGATACATTGAGTTCATATTTTTTTCAAGCCTTGCTACATATATGTATTACACTCTTAGTATATTATAACAATAACATCAACTAAAAAAATTACTGCACCAAATGAATAGCTACTGATTTTTTTTATTTTTTAAATAGTACTAACATATACACATTATAAACCCTCAAATACAAATTCAGACTTAAAAAGATTCAAGTAATAGGTTAGAGGTATTTCTAAAAACTTCTACTGACTTTGGGATTTGAAGTGTTCCTTGTCAGTATATTACCAAGCAATACAATTAGTCTATCAAACCATGTTATTACAACTATCACAGAGTAATTTTAACTTACAAAAATGTCACTGTTTCTGATCAATCATTTCAATGGTTATCTAATTTTGGTAGTCTGATCTCTTTTTATATATGTTTGATCGGGTGTGCCATACCTACAAAGGGTTTTAATGTATTTGGAGGATATTAAGGGGGTGTACTGTCCTTTATGGAGAAAATAAGTCTTATATGCATGTTTGACTGATATAAGCGCCTTATTGGTGGAAGCAAACATGGAAATTCAACTTTCTAAATATAAACAAATATAATGAATTGTTACTTTTGCTTTTAGGTTCAGTTGGCAGAAAGAGAACTGGAAATTCAGACACTGTGTTCAAATATACAAACCCTCAATAGTGAAAAGGATAAAATGGAGAACAAAATTAAGGTATGCAGTCTTAATATGTTTTTATTAATTGTATATAAATTCACGATCATAAATGTTATTTAGAACTAGGATGAAACAAATTGACATGTTTGTAATAAGTGTTCTCAGGTTTGAAAGTCAGGGGACATAGAGGAGCAAAGAAATTGATAGGAACAACTAACCACCCCCAGATTGAAACGCATATCGATCAGCGTATGTATTCAGCAATGCAACCAGGGTAAAACCTTACACAACCATAATAAAAGAGGGAAATGTACTTATTTTCTTCAAGCCATCTTCGAGAACAAAACACAGATAGCCAAGTCAGTATGAGAATCTATCCCAATATGGACACCTTGGGCCAACAACTATGTATATATCTCTGTATCAGGACCAGGTTCTGAGATCTATACAGGAAAACCAGGACAATATACATATTTCACCATGTGAATCACTGCTAGAGAGTGGACTAAAGCAAAAGACGTGAAAGTCATTCCTCAGTAATTTGGCTATCTCTTAAGCCCTGCTGAAGCAGGATATATATATATATATATATATATATATATATATATATATATATATATATATATATATATATATATATATATATATATATATATATATATATATATTTCTGAGGCTTGTGGAATCTGCTTAGATCACATGCTATGCATAGGCCGACATCTAGTGGAAGCTCCTGAGTATTGCAGTTGTTGTTTTCGATACTCGAAAAGGGGCATAGACAGGGTGTGCCAGTAATACTATCCCTAGTGTGACGTCCACTGTACCCCAGGGTCCTTCACTCGTCGAGGTCCCTCAGATTGTTTTTTTCCACCATCGTGAGCAGACGCGTATAGCAGAGTTCAATTTCGGCATAACGCCGTTGGCTTATATAAAAATAGTATATTCTTTCTGTCCTTTCCTTCCGACTTCGACCAATTCATCGACGTGGTGGAAAAGACTGCGCCGTCGGACGAATTCAAGATTTGACTGACCCTTTCAACCTTGGAAGGCCCACTGGGCCTAGGCACTTACAGTAGGGAGAGTGGGGGGGCAGTCATTGTACAATGCATTTTCCAACCCTTTCCCTTTCTCGCCTGGCTGCCTTCCCAAACATGGATAGAACACCTTTTCAATTCTACCCCATGTGTAGTAAGAAATTACTATGGATCGACGACCACAGAGTGTGGAACCTGTGTTTAAACCGCGACCGGGACGAAAGGCATTGTTGAGCCTACAAGCTCTTTAAACCTAAGACCCTTAAAGATTGCAGAACTAAGCGCTGGGCCCGTCACGCAATGCAGGCTGAGGCCACCATTGAAGTGGAAGGAGCTTCCAGTGACGGCAGCGTCGCCGTGTTTTCGGACGGCGAGGGCGACGGGGGAAGAGCCCAGTTCCCAAGAGCATATCCCTGACCCTAAGAGATAGGCCAGCGGCTCTGTTACGGGAACGACACCCGGCGGCAAGAGCACTTCCACTGCACACACCACTAAACGCACATCCCGGGGCGATGAGTCAGCGCTGTCGACCAAATGCCCAGATACAGCGTCTAGGGAGAGATCTGTAGATTCCCTGTCCTCTAGGCACTCGAGGTCCTGATCGCCCCACGAACGGTCCCGGAAAACCGAAAGACGCCACCCATAAAACAACATCGACTGAACGCTGACCGTCGGCAGATGAGTCGAAGGTCCTTCCCAATACCGAGAGTCGACATCATTCGTCGAAAAGGGCTCTAAAGTAAAAAAACACTGGGTTGTCTCACTTGGTTGTCCCTGAAAGCCTGCTAAAGGCTACTCATACCAAAAAGTCTTCCTCCATGAGTTCTAATCATAAGGACAAGTCTACCCCTTCTAAGGCAGCATTACCTGTCCCACAAGAAGAGGGTTCTTTGGCTGAGACCTTACAGAATAAGGGCCTACCCACACCTACACCCTTAGTACAATCCCCTACCCCTCACTACCCTGGGGTCATCCCAAGTTCAGCCCAATAGACTGTGGAGGACACAGATAGGGTAATGTCAAGAATTACCTTTTTGCCAATTCTTTCACCTCCTAATACTCAGGCTTCCAGCTCTCAGTCTCAGGCTTCCAGCTCTCAGCCCCGGGCTTCATCCCAGCCACCAGCAAAAAGGTCTCATACAGTAGCTGAGCTTTGACATTAATACAGACCCTGAAGGGGATAATGAGGACTACCAACATTCGCATCATTACTATGATGATGATGATGAAGAGGCAGACGTGTATACCCTGGCCTCACCAATTCAACAAGATTCCCCATTGCCTGATTCTCCAGTGTATAATCCGCCCCTCCACAGCGACATATTAATCAAAGCAGCTGAGCACTTTGGTATTCAGACACATGAGACTCGGCAAGACAGGACTTTGTCAAAGATATTTTGGGAGACAAGAAGGCGGCCACCCAATTCATCCCAATTTTAAAATATGTCCAGAGAAGAATCCAACCTTCACTAGAGACACCTAACAAAACACAGGCGGTAAACACGCTGGTAGATAAACTTTACCACCCGGCGCTGTCTGACCCACTCTATATCAGAGGAGCTGCTTAAGCCAGAACCGCTCCTGGTCACAACTACCCGTAAAAGGGCAGGAACACCACTAGCTTCTTCGGAGGCTCCCCCGTCAAAGAGAGCAAGAAGCTCTATACCATGGGAAGGAAGGTAATGACTTCGGCAGCGTTTCAAGGTAGAATCGCCAACAATTCTACACTGTTGGCAAGTTATGATTGCCCTAAATGGGATGAAATTACCACCCTAATAGCTTCTACTCCCGAGCCTTTAAAGTCTCAATTTGCATTAGTAGCAGCTGAAGGCAAAGCTACTGCCAGCTGCAATCTCAAGAATGCCCTCAACGCTGCAGATAATGCAGGCTGAATAATTGCTGAAGGAACCATAATCAAGCGCCACGCCTGGCTTTGCCAGTCTGGCTTTAAGCTGGAGACCATGGTGGCATTACTTAACAGGGACTAATGTCTGGCAGAGGGACTCCCAGGACCCCCCTCGTTAATTTGACATTACTTAACATGCCAGTGGAACCAACAGTCTTGTTTGGCAAAGCGGTAGACGACACCCTGAAGTCCGCCAATGAGGAATACGACACCCACAAGTCCCTCTGGCAACTAACTAATAAACCTCCTGGCCAAAGAGGCAGGAACAATTTTCGCTGCTTTCATGGCCAAAATTCCCAAAGAGGATACGGATACAGACAAAGTCAAAATTCTTCCTGGAATAACAACCAAGGTCAGGCGACACAGGGTTACCAGAGAGACCAGCTCAGACCCCGCGGTCCGGGGAGATCCTCCACATCTAGAGGTGGAGGAACACCTCCCAAGCAATGACAGCCCGCTACAGGTCCCCTGCCATGCCTCCTCAGTAGGGGGGGCGGATTTCACACTTCACCGATGCATGGGAAGGAATAACCACGGACAAGTGGATGCTATCAACAGTAGCGGGAGGTTATTGTGTGGAGCTCCTCCAAAAACCATCGAACCATCCCTGCGCCAAAGGAAGACAACAAGAGAAGTACAGCTCGTCCTTCTCGAAGAAGTCAAAGCGTTGCGTCTCGAGGACGCCATAGAGTTTGTGCTGTCCAACGAGGTAAACAAGGTTATTTATTCAACCTACTTCCTTGTGCCAAATAAAGATCTAACTATGCGCCCAGTGTTAGACTTACGCCCTGCAAACACCTATGTAAAGCCACACAAATTCTGCATGACAGTGCTACAAGAAGTAATCCCCCTGCTAAAACATGGCAACACTGGATGTGAAAGATGCCTATTTTCATATTTCAATGTTCCCAGCGCATAGAAGACTCTTGTGTTTCAAAATAGCAAACTAGCACTACCAATTCAAGGTGCTACCCTTCGAGATCGCTTTGACTCAAAGGGTATTCACCAAGGTACTGGCGGTGGTGGCAGCGCACCTGCACAGGGAGGCAATCCCATTGTACCCCTACCTGGACGACTGGCTGATCACGAGTGAATGACCCCATCTTTGCAAACTAAACACGCAAAGAACCATAAACCTTCTCTTCCAATTGGGTTTCTCAATAAACGAGAAAGTCAAGTCTTCTACCAAACACAACATAACAGTTCCTAGGAGATGTCTTGGACACAAGAGCAGGCATGGCCTTCCAAACATGCTTCGACAAATCCCCCTGTATCTAGCCGTTTGCCAGATAAGAATACGCAAAGCAATGTGTTTACTAGGCATGATGGCATCGTGCATATACCTGGTCCCACACGCACATCTGTGCATGCGCCCCATGCAGGAGTGTTTGACAAAACAGTGGTCTCAGGCAAGCGGTCAGTGGGGTGATGTAGTGGTCGTTTCGCCAACACTAGTTCAAAACCTACGCTGGTGGACAAGTGAAAAACTGTTAAAGGGAAAACCTTTTCACGATCCAGAGGCGCAAGCAATCGTTACAACAGACAGCACCACTGCAATGTTCTATATCAACAAACAGGGGGGCACCCACTCTCCAAATCTGTCCAAGCTGGCACACAGAATATGGAGGTGGGCACTCAAACAGGGGATGTTCCTATCATCCCAACACGTTCCAGGGGAACTCAACACCCTAGCAGACTCTCTGAGCAGAGATCCCCTACCAGAAGAACACGAGTGGCAACTAGACCCAGGTGTAGTAGACCACATCTTCTTCCAATGGGGTTACCCCACGCTAGACCTGTATGGCCAACAGAATGCTCAGTGGCTTTCGACGAACAACCTAGTCAACGACCATACACCGCCTACATGGGCCTCTTCGGGCTTCGGCCCATTACAGTTGGAGAGAGGGGGGAGGGTATTCATACTGACCTCTTTAGAGAATGCATATTCTGTCATCCCCTTTCCCTTTTTCGCACCAATCTGCCCTTGGAAAAGATAATGGACAAAATCCCCTTTAAATTTTGCCCTACCTGCCACTGAATATTCCGGTTGAAGGACACGCACCGAGTGTGCAATTACTGTCTCCCGAGGGTTCACCCCGAAAAAGTTTGCAAATCCTGTACACTTTTTCGGCCGAAAGCTTTAAAGGATCGGCGCACCAAATGCGGGGCCGCTCACGGCATTTAGGCCAAGGCCACCATCGACGTGACGGAAGATTCCAGCGAGGGCAGTATCAGAGTCATGAGTGATGGCAAAGGTGAGCGAGGTTCGTCGGTACCCTATGTGCGGGCCCCCAACTCCAAGGAGCAGGCCAGCGGAACTGTGATGGAGAAGACACCCGGTGACAAGAGCACACACCATCACAAAGACACTAAAAACATACCCCACGGCTGACTTTCGACGGTACCGTCGAACGTCGAAGCCCACGCAAAGCCTAGGGTTCTTCCCTGTCCCCTAGTCCATTGCATACACTTTAGCCTCATGACAGGTGTTGGGGGGAGAAATGTCATCAATGTGTAATTTTCCCTCCATTTGTGGACCCACCAAACTTTTTGCTTTAGTTTGGCTATCCTATCCTGACTTTTGCCAGTGGAGCACAGCCTTCAGCTGTGCTCCCCTGGGCTTTTGCTCACTTGTTATGGGGAAACGGACACGTCCTTCAGACAGTCAGTAGTGGGAAACTGTTTCCCTTAGTCTTCGAATATGTTGCCATTTCTTGCTAACTTTTCAACAGTTCACAATGTACCTTCCAGTACTGTGCGCTGGGGTCTTTTTTGTTTTATGGCCCTAGGTGCACTCAAAGGATTTTTTGGTGATTGTACAAGTGTGCCTAGGACAAACGGGTGGCAAGCAGTTACTTTTTATAAGTGTGTTACTACTTTTTACAGGATCACATCGCGTTTACCGCGTTTGGTTCAAGACTGTGGCCAAGTCCGAAAATGGGCAGGCCACAGAGTCTTCTGTTCTGTCCTTTAGCCATTTTGTCGTTGCCTTCACCGAGGTCGATTTAACCCAGGTTTTCCTTATTTGGTCATGTAGCCTCCCGCTTAAAATCAATCTCTGTTGCGGGATTCTGCATGTCATGTGTGTGTGCCCAGGAAGTGGGTTGGGACTGTCTGGTCCCAATCCCCACTACTGGTGCCAGGATGTCTGTAGTGCCTGAATGACTGGGACCACCGTGGGCTGTGATTGTTCCACGACTGGGATGCCTGCATGAGAGCAGGTCTTCAATTGGAAGTCCTCGATTTTGGCGCAAAGCTTATCTTGGATAAGAGAAGGGGCCCTGCATCCATTCCAGGTCGATCCCCTGAGTCCTCCCTGAACTAAAGAAGGAGCCAAGTATCCTGCAACGAAGAAACAGACTAGTGAATCCACTGGAGACACTGTAGAAGGTTTGGCACCCTACGCCCTCCGTTGTCCGGTCGGACCCCTGTTTTCTTCATCGATCAAGAAAAGGGCGCTTCTCCCCTTTGGAGTGGTGGGAACTACTACTCTCAGCGACCCCTGCTTACCCACTGCAGGAGCCCTTTTGGAAATTTTCCTGGGCCATCCAGTGAACTGTCAAGCTTTATCTTGGGGTATCCGGCAGAACCACCGCCGTCTCCAGTTGAAACCCGAGACTTGGGACATTGCTTGCTTGTGATCTTGTGCCCTCTCCTGCTTTATTTCGTAGGCCTAGCTCATCTGGCTCCCGAATTAAGAGAGTGTGCAACGCCGCAGACATCTGTGATTCCCGCGTCACTACATGTTGGTGACGGTCGCACTAGGTGTCTTGCTGACCTGCTCTCCTGTGCCCTGAAGCCTGCTGCACCAGAATTTTCTTTGTATCTACTTCGGAAGCTGAGAAATGGCAACTGTCCCACCACAGACGATCGTTCTATCCCGCAGCTGCTGAGAGCCGGAGCGCCACAAAACTGCAGGACTCAACCTACTGGCGACCTTGACTAAACTGGCAAAGTTTGGTCCGGACTGTGCCAAGGGTCGGTGAGTACTTGTATCACTTACCGGTGGCCCCCTAGCACAACCAATCTCTTTTACGCACGAATATCCCTAAAAAGTTATTCACTTTTGGCTGGGTTAGCCTGCGCTCCCTAGCTATTCCCACCTTTTGGAAATTGCTCTGCCGGCAAGGGCAGACCCTACTTGAATAGTGGGAACCAAATCTTCATCACCTCAAGCCCCTTCCTGACTTGCTACAGCTCTCCCAAGAAGACCCGCTTTTTGTTCTACCTGCACGATCGCACAACTTTACTGTTGAGCACAAGACTACCCACATGTTAGTGCTGGACTCGAAAGTTAGGGAACGACTCTGAAGAATTGTCTAATGCTCCTAGTGTGCTAACTCACCCTTCTCCTTACAAGTTGTGGCTGTTTTTTACTCCTTTTTCACATTAGGAAACGTGTTGTGTGTGTGTGTGTATATATAGATATATATATATATTAATATATTATATGGCCTGCGGTAGCGGCCATGTAGTTATGGTTAAGTTGCTAAACCCATAGGAAGAGCACTTTTTGGGTGGCTTATAACTTTGCTCCTCTTGGACGAATCCTCACCAAACTTTGCAGTATATGGCCCACTCTGAATTATTTTGCAAAGTTTGGTGAGTTTTGGTCAAGGGGGGGCAAAGTTATAGGTGGGGGCCCCAAAATTTCTTTTTTTTCCCATAGACATAATGGGAAAAAATGTCTTTCGTGCCTATAGCCCAAACCGCCTGGCGGATTTTCACCAAATTTGTGGCAGGAGCGGCGGCTTGGTCCCGAAAGCGTGATTTAGTTAATTTGGTGTAAATCCATCCAGTAGTTTTTTTTTTTTTTTAAACTACCAAATCATAAGGCAAAAAAAATGTGTCATGTCTATGTCTGCTCCGGGGGGGGCGTGGCTTGGCAGCCATGGACTAGGCGGCTTTTCCTGTGAGCTCCTGGATCCGGACATCGATCCGTACAAGCGCACGCATGTGAACCGAAAATTCCGACGAGAAATTGTGATCGCACCGTTATGAATATATGTGGACTTTAAAGAACGTTGCTGTGTGCTGCCTGGACTGATACATTAAAAGTTACAGAACTTTGATGCTGCTGGTGAGCGCTGCGGAGCCGATCTCAAAATGGCGGCGAGACGCGGACAAAGGAACCCACGGGAGTGAAGACCGTGCCCGTCGCTCGGGCTGAAGTGGTCAGAGGAGCCGGCGCTTCCCAGGGAGGCGCGGTTGATAGCCAGGCACCGTGCAGCACACACCCAACAGGGCACTGGGAAGCCCGACAGAGTAAGCCTGCTCGCACCGGAGCACCCGCGAGAACGTGGCGGCGGGGGGCTGCCCCGGAGGAGTCTGAGACTGCAAGCAGTCTCCCCTGGAGGAGGAACAAGCACGACGTGCCGCGGCGAGACGCGGACAAAGGAACCCACGGGAGTGAAGACCGTGCCCGTCGCTCGGGCTGAAGTGGTCAGAGGAGCCGGCGCTTCCCAGGGAGGCGCGGTTGATAGCCAGGCACCGTGCAGCACACACCCAACAGGGCACTGGGAAGCCCGACAGAGTAAGCCTGCCCGCACCGGAGCACCCGCGAGAACGTGGCGGCGGGGGGCTGCCCCGGAGGAGTCGGAGACTGCAAAGCAGTCTCCCCTGGAGGAGAAACAAGCACGACGTGCCGCAGTGCCTGGGGGCCCGCAGTGAGGGCATGGAACGCCCGTGAACTGGGATATATTCGGCGGTACCGGGCGCAGCCGGTGGCCACCTCTGCAGCCGAAACGAAAAGCGGCTGTGAAAGACGAGGGATCATAGCGGGCGCACGCATAATGGAAATGTGGCAGTGATACACAGACGTGCCCCATAAGAAACAAAGAACTCCAGCCAAACGAACCTAAGGAAACAAGGATACCGACACTGCCAACCATTACGACCTGCCAGTAAAATGAGCTTTACTACGAGGTGCTAACCCCCCCGCAAGTCAGGGTGCACCACATAGCGCGCCCAGAACGTGGATCAGGGTGCAGCACGATAAAGAAAGGAATATTGAGTGGGGGCCGCAAGGAAGCAACCCCTCACAAAGGAGATGGCAGGCCTTGAGGCACTAGGAGGCTGCCAATGGAAGATGCGCTGAAAGGGCATGGAGAAGTGAGAAGGGCACCATCGGCGAAGTACGGGTGGAATGCTGGACTGCCTAAATGGGCGCTACAACACAGGTTGCCCCGCAAAACGCCACCATGCAAGCGAACTAACGCCTAGCCCGTCCCAGCCACGACACTACTGGGAAGGTGAGCCAGCGAGGATACATAAGTGGGGCCGTGGGAGCATGGTGCATGGTACTGCTGTGCTGGTAGACGCTGCCAAAGGGTACACTGAAGCGTGTTAAAACAGAGCCTAAGTGCAACCAGCATCACAGCGAAGCACTGCACAGGGTAGGGTGCGAGGAAGATTGCGCAAGACGTACCTAACTGTGCACATTGGGCGGATGGCCCTGAAGTTGGATGCCTGCGACGCGAGGTGAACTTATCCCTGCGGTCAATCCAATGAACCAATACGTGGGAGAGCACAACCCAGTCCAGGAATAGCCCGGCGAACGCAGGCCTGTACGGAAGCTCTCCTGGGCAGCTCTCTGGGACCTGGGTCTGCATTGATATAGTAGCGCGGAACCGATACGTCAGAAACCAAGCTACCGCAGGCAAGATGACGGGAAGAGGGACTGCAACCAAGAGTAAGGGTAGACAGTCCACAATGGAAGCATTTGCCAAGACGCAGTTGTCCCCAGGGACCGCAGCACCAAAGGGCGCGTCAGCACCAATGGAGAGCACTACAACGATCGAAAACCACCAAATTTTGGCGGCTATCACGGAACTAAAAGACTCATGGGGGTTGGCGATGGCGGACTTGCGCATTTCCCTGGAAGCCAAAATAGATGCAGTGGGCATCGATGTCGCCTTGCTGAGACAGGATGTCAGAGCGTTGGCCGAGAGGACGAGTAGCTTGGAAAGTGCGGTAAAAAACAACACGGACACTAGTAGCAGCAATGCGAAAGAGGTTCACGTGCTTAAGCAACAGGTAGCTAACCTGGAGAATCGGGCAGAGGAGGCAGAAGGAAAAGCGAGGAGAAACAACATTCGCTTGGTCGGCCTTCCAGAGGGAGAGGAAGGCCGAGACCCCACTTACTATGTCGAGAATTTACTCTTGCAGGAAATAGGGGCCGAAAATCTCTCGCAAGGTTTTGCTGTGGAGCGAGCGCACAGAGCCCTCATGAGGAGGCCACAACCGGGGGCTCCTCCCCGGCCAATAATAGCGAAAATACTGAACTATAAGGATCGCGAGAAGATTTTAGAATACTTCCGTAAAGGAGGAACCATTAAGAGGGCGTCTTGCACTGTCACGGCGTATCCAGATTACACAGTGTTGGTCCAAAGGCAGCGGTACAGCTACGTGGAGATCAAAAGAAGGCTACGTGCGATAGGGATCAAATATATGCTGCTGTATCCCGCAAAGCTAAAAGTGATACATAAGAGCAAGATGTTTTTTTTCCACACGCCCGAAGAAGCGACGACCTGGCTAGACCTTCAGGGCTGTCCGGAACAAGGAGCGGATCAAGCGCAAGAGTAATACGATAAGTGGCTGAGATACTACATGTAGCGGGCAGGGTGTGCAGTGGGTATCCATTTAAAAAGTGGGTGGTGGCTCTGGTTGAGGGACATCACTGGGTACGAGTGGCACTTGAAGTAGATCTCATGGACTGGAGCGGACACAAGGACTTGAATATAGCAAAACGTAAATATATGGGGTATTTGTACAGTTAAGTGTGTTGAGTTTATAGCAAATAGGAGCGGCAGGATGCGAGCACCCTATCCCCCCATAATAGTCTTAGCAGGCTAGCCAGTAGGGCGGCCTTACCCCGCGGAGCAGTGAGTACAGGCGGGAGCCAGGAAAGCGCTAGATGCGGGGGAGCCTGAGATCCAGGGATGGAGCTGGGCAACAGTTGGGGAGGGAGTTAGGGGGGTTGGGAGGAAAATTGGGGGGTGGGAGGCGTGGGGAGTTGGGTGTGGTTGGGTGGGATGAGGGGAAGGGAGGGGTGTTTGGGGTGTGTGCAGTTAAGGGAAGTTTGAACTGGGATACAAGCCTATGTAGACGGGAACAGGTACGAATAGTGGATTGCGTGGCTGGGGTGGGGGTTGAAAATGTAACAAGCCATGGGGGACCTTAAAATAATCACGTGGAATGTTAGGGGTCTCAACAGTTATCTGAAGAGAAACAAGGTTATGTTATACTTGCGAAGACAAAAGATAGACATCGCGCTATTACAAGAGACCCACTTGACAAAAGAGAGACTGGAAATGATCAAGAAGAAATGGAAAGGAGTGGTGGTGGGCTCAACATACTCAGCCTATGCTAGAGGGGTCCTTATCTGGGTGGCCCCGCATGTCCCCTTTCACGGGTTAAAGGAAACTGCTGAGGGAGACGGGAGGATGGTCATACTCAGGGGCCTGGTAGAGAACAGAGAAATAAGTATAATCAATACATACGCTCCCAATCAGAATACAGCGACGTACTTTAGAACCTTGAGTGCTAACCTTGGTATGTGCATGGGAAGTGCGGTAATCTGGGGTGGGGATTTCAACTGTGTACTAGACCCAAGGGTGGATAGATCGGACCAGAAGTTGGAAAAACCAGCCCCGGCAGCACGAGTGTTGCGAGCGTTACTCAATGATTTTGATTTGACTGATGTATGGAAAGTGATGCACCCCCGAGAAAGACAGTATTCTCACTATTCGGCCCCACAACAGCTGTCCACCAGACTGGACTATGTCTTTGCTACATCGGACATAATAATGGAAATGGGGTGGGCGGAATATAAAGCGAGAGTCCTGTCGGACCACTCGCCCTTGATTGTTAGCTGGCAATACTGCCCTCCAAGAGCAAGGATCCCGACGTGGCGTCTCCGAGCGGAGGCGCTTAAGGATCCTGTGTTTAAAGAAGAGGTAAGGGAGGAAATCATAAATTACTTTGAGGAGAATACGGGTAGTGTAGATTCGGCATGCACGTTGTGGGAGGCCTTTAAAGTAGTGTTGAGAGGCGTGGCCATAGCAAAGTCCAAAAGTCTGCAAGGCGGTATCCTGGCTGATCTGCAGGAGGCGGAGGGGGATTTGGAAAAAGCACAAAGAGAGGATGGCGATATTGGCTCAAATGCGGAGCGGATACTTCAACTTCAACAGAAGTGTGGAGAGCACTGGGACAGGTTGTGCAAATTGAATTATAAGAAATACATAGAGAGACAGCACGCGGGAGGTGATAAGACAGGACGGCTTCTGGCGTGGTTATATAAGAGCGAAACCCCCAGATCCACCATCAGAGCAATAACGAGAGATGATGGCAGTGTAGCGGACACCCAGGAGGGAGTTAATCAGGAATTTGCCACGTATTACAGAGAGCTGTATGGGGACGTTGAGGAGGATAATCTAGGGAGGATAAAAGAAACACTTGAAGATATAGGTCTGCCCAGGATAAGTGCTGAAGAGAGGGAAGAGCTGGATGCACCAATCACTTTAGAAGAGCTAGAAACAGTGGTGAGACAATTGCCTACTAGTAGGACCCCGGGGGCGGATGGGTTTCCGAGCGAGTTTTATAAAGCATACATGGCAGAGGTGCTCCCTCCGATGCTGAATATGTTGAATGAAGCGTTTGAGACGGGACAGCTGCCGGAGTCGCTAAGGGAAGCAATTATAATCCCGCTCCCAAAGCCGAATAAGCCTGGGGACAGTTGTGGCTCCTACAGACCACTGTCAATGCTGAATCAAGACAGCAAGATTTTAACAGCTGTTATGGCGAGCAGACTGCGAAGAGTCATAGACAAACTTATACACCCGGATCAGACGGGGTATGTTCCAAACAGGAACATAACTCACAATCACAGGCGACTCCACCGAGTCATCGAATGGGCGGGGGGAAAGGAGGGCGACTTGGCAGTAGTGTCCTTGGATGCGGTAAAGGCTTTTGATTCTGTTAAGTGGCCATGGCTGCTGTCTACTCTGGCGGAATATGGAATGGGGCCCGGATATGTAAGATGGGCAAAGATGTTATACAGTGCGCCGCTCGCTAGAGTTAAGACGGGAGCTGTCATTTCAGAGAGATGGCAGTTAGGCAGAGGTACTAGACAGGGATGCCCGTGGTCCCCTATGTTATACATATTGGCATTGGAGCCTTTGGCTATATACCTCAGACAGCAGTATGACATCATAGGCATCGAAGTGGGTGGGGAGCGACATTTGATCTCTTTATATGCAGACGATATGTTATTGTATCTGAAGTATCCGGAGGAGAATCTCCAGTATATTTTGGAGGTTATGGATCGGTATGCGGGGCTGTCTGGAATAGCTGTGAATCCACAGAGGTCTGTGATTTTCCCGCTGGGTAAATATAGGGGTCTCCCGGTGGAACAGCTACCGGTGTTGCAAGCCCCTTGGGCAGTTGATACCTTCCGGTACCTTGGGATAGACGTGTATCATACGGTTGAACAGGAACATAAGCACAACACAGAGGTAGCTGTGGGGAAAATAGAGAAAAGTATGAAATTCTGGGGGAAGCTGCCGCTAGCTATGATGGGACGTAGTGCAATGCTTAAGATGGTGGTTTTGCCCAGACTCCTGCATTATTTCGGGAACATTCCATACCTCATACCTGGGAAGTTTTTTGTCAAGCTTAATAGTATATGCAGGGACTTTTTGTGGCAGGGAACTAGATGCAGGATGGCATTGTGGAAACTGCAAAACTCTTACGAAAAAGGGGGGATACGGCTCCCCAATTATGAGGCCTACTATGTAGCAGGTCAACTGCAATACGTTGCTAAATGGCTCTCGGATGAAAATACCCCCGAATCCAGATTGTTCAGTGCAGACTGTGCCCCATTTTACTTAAAAGAGATGATCTGGCTATCCGAAACAGAAATGCAGGGGCGCCCCAAAATGATGCTGCTTGGGTGGAGGATTTGGCGCCGCGCGTGCAGGATGATGGAGATCCCGGCTCCGTGCTCCCCGCAGGTACCACTGGTGGCACTGGCTAAAGGAGATGTGCAACTGCGGAGGAGGATTAGAAACCACTGGGAACCAGTGGGGGTGGCAACGGTGGGAGATGTTTGGCGGGAGGGAGCCATCATAAGTTTTGAGGAGTTGGGCGAGGACACAGGGCTGCACGTAGGTCAATATATTACATATCATAGACTGGCGCGGGAAATCAAGAAGACTTGGCCCGAAAATATTCTAGAAGCAGAGCCGGATGGTATTATAGACACTATATATGACGTAACAGAGGGAGGGCATGAGATTTCAAGATTATGACATGCTGATGCTTAGGATTGGTAAAGAACCAACGCAACTCAGATTAGATCGGGAAACTGAGGTGGGAGGCCCGATGGAGGATGGGATGTGGGAGAGGGCTCTGCGGTATCATCAGAAGGTGTCGAGGAATGCTAGGCTGAAACAGATACAATTATATATTAGACATAGGGCGTACATGACGCCCCTGAGGATATCAAAGTTTAAAAACGCAGGTAGACAAGCATGTCCCAAGTGTGATGAAGAACGGGCTGACATGTTACACATGTTTTGGTCCTGCCCGGTGGTTGGGCGTTTCTGGAGCGAGATAGCGGCAAAACTGGCGGATAAAGGAGTTACGCTGGTCGTAGAGTCAGCTTGGGCCTGCCTATTGGGAGGGTTCCCTAGATCGCAGAAGCTGAAGCATGTGAACAAATTGAGGGACTTGGCGTATGTGCTGGCTAAGAGGAGGATCGCCATGGGGTGGAAGGCTTGTCATAAACCACAGGGGGAGTTATGGTGGAAGGAATTGCAGAAGTGGGCGGAAGCAGAGACCATAGTATGGCAGGAGTCCAGTATGATGGGTGGGGAAGAAGAGGTGGGAACCCTGCTGGCTTGGAAATCACTGATAGCGGAATTGTTTGGAACGATGCCAGATCTGGCAGATTCTAAAGGAGAACAGACCTCACCGCGCGGCGTGAACACAAAGTGAACAGACCGGATGGGCTCGTAGGGGGGTGGGTTTTGGGGAGTAGAGATCAAATTGTATGTTATACACATTCGAAACTGTATTATGGCGTTTTGTACTGTATATTTGGTCTGTATTGTTTTGTTGGTTGAACCTTAATAAAAAAACGTTTAAAAAAAAAAAAAAAATGTCTGTCTGCTCCGCAGACTCACTTCCCTGTTCGGTCCGCAGACTGGCCTCTGATTGGGCAGAACATTTGCTGACTTTTGCAAGGTCCGCACCCGCTGATTGGGTGGTGAGAAAACGTGAAATGCGTTGGTTTTCCTGAAAAGTCCGCCACCTTGGATTCGCTGACTTTTTTGGGGTCTGCAGACAGCGCAGTGAAAACATAAAAAAAATAAAAAAGCTTCATTTGCACTTGTCAAACTCAACAATCTCTGGGGATGTGGGGGGGATGAGGATTGGATTGAATATGGCCATAAAAAGCCAAAAAACGGGTTGTCTCACCTCCCAAAATTCTGCAAACACTCCAGATGTCCTGGGGTGTTCGCAGACACTTCAGATGGCCTAGGACATCTGTACCTATTTCTGCATTACAGGTTTGGGGAAAATCAGTTTTTGGATGGCTTATAACTTTTGCGCCACTCAATGAAACTGCATGTCATTTTGCAATTTCATTCTAGAACTAATCCTGAATGGTTTTGCAAAGTTTTGTGGGATTCTGTCAAGAGTGGGCAAAATTAGAGGGGGGGCGGGTCCCAAAATATTATAAAGGCATATAAATGTGGTGTCATTTGACAAATCTGCACAACATTTGGCAAAACGATTTTGGATCTAGATATAAATGGTTCTCTAAAGTTTGGTGCAATTTTCTCAAGATGGGCGAAATTACAGGAGGGTCTCAACATTTTTAGATGGCTTATATCTTTGTTGCTATTTGACGACTGTGGACAAAAGTTTTGAGAAAGATTATAGACCCAACCTTCATGGTTTGTGTAAAGACTGAATGGATTTTGTCAAGTGGGGGCTAAGTTATGACTATTTTATGTAATACATTTTGACACTTTAAAAAAAAATTGACGGATTTTGAGCAAACCCGTGAGGAGCATTGGCAAGGACATTAAAGCATGGTTTTGCAAAATGTGCACATGTTTTATTTTTTGACATGTGTAATAATGTAGGTACAAAAAAATAGTCATATACCTTTGGTGACTGAGGTATAGCCTGTGGCCGTGGGCAGTAGCCAGGATTGTCTGGTTCATGGCATAAGGTCATGACCGGGACAATCAGACTACTGGCCATGACCGCTAGAGACGAAAATTGGTGTTAAAGTGGCTTATGTCTACCTGGGACCGGCTATGTGGTAAAGTTATTCAAAGGTAGGATAGGTTTGAAAGGGGAAAAAAGTGCTTGTGGTAATATGTTCATAGGGTTTTGCTGGCTGCCATGGCAAGGGAAGAGGGGCTGTGTACGGAGCCCCGCCTTCTCTTTCCATGTTGGCTGTCTTGGAAAAGGATTTTCCTTCCTACAGCGGGACTAAGAATAATCCTTCCTTCTTACAGCGGGACGCCGCAGGCGTCCCGCTATAGAAAGAAAAATATATGTTTTAGCACCCTGGGTTCCCGCTTTGGGAACCAGGGGTGCTAATGGCCTTTATCCCCCATTTCAGGGGCTGCAATGGACGATAATTGTCCGTAGCCCTCCTTATTTGTTTATTTATAATGCACCAATGCCCACAGACATCAGGCTGTGTGGTTACAGTATGTGTTGAGGAAGATGAGGTGGAGGAAGACAGCTTACTACTTGCGGAGAAAGGAACAACCTTTGAGAGCATTGCGGTCATTGGATTTGGTGTGACGGCGCATGGAGGTGGTCCCATAGGAGTACTGTCCAGGTAGTCTGTGACTGAGTACAAAATTGCGCTCAGTGCATTTCACTTTGGTAGCTTTAGCCTTTGGTACACTCCCAACAGTAGCAAAGAACTGGCACACCCATGATTCGATCTTGGTGCTAGTGTGAAAACAAAATCAAAATATCGAGGCCGAGTACCCCAAAAGGAAATACACTAAACACGGGTTACAAAGGAACATACGAAGTACTTTATTTTATACTGAATCCAGTTACAAAAACAGAGCAAAATCAGATAGCTATCGGCCCTCAGTACAACACAACGAACTCCAGCGTTGTTCAGTGAGAGACGTTGTACATTAGAATGCATTCGCTTTTTATACACTTGGTGGGCACGATGCCCAGCCCCACTTCGAGTCACCGATCTAGGGTTTGTGGCAAGTCTCAAACAACCGCATATAACTGGTTTGCCTTTAATACATGTATGAACAAGCCTATGCAATAACTGTATTCTAGGTTTTTCCATGCAGGCCTTCTTAAACATTAATACAATGTAGTTAAACAGATGTTCTACGTTCAGTATTTGAATACATTGTTTCAACATATGCTCGTGAATTAGTTTCATTACACGAGTAATCCTTCTACACACAGGTCAACGAAGGACAAGGTCTCAGTTCACGACCTCAACAAGTGGCCTGCAGGCAAATTACATATTAGCTATGTACAGAGGTCAAGACGGCCATGTTGTATTCTGGAATGACATCGTCCATCATTTTAACTCACAGGATGACTTTTACAAAGCGAATCCTAAAATGGTGGCTTGACCTAAAATGGCGGCTTACATTGATTTAAGGTCAGGACCTTGCGACACGGATTTCTTTCGCAAGCGACCTTCGAGCAGCTTGGCGTAGGCCAATATTAATATATTTATTACAATAGGAGGCACGATATGCTTTCTCTTTCGACACTAGAAGTAGGCACTTCCTCTACCTCATCTTCTTGGTCCTCTTCATTGTTTTTGATAGTACTCTGCTTTTTTTGTTGTGAAGGTCCTCCAGCTGGTGGTGGCGGTGGCTCTTGGGGAGGAGGGATGGCAATAACCGATGCCATTTTTAAGATAAATAGCAGAAATTCTTCTACGTATGTACTGTGTACTAGATTGGTAATGGATAATGAGTACGAAAAGGTGTAGGAGGTGTGCAAGGGAAATTTTGAAGTTGAAAGTTCCTAGATCAGTTTCGAACTGCCTTTGAAGCATGGATACGATCACAAAGTGAAGTCGCCTTTGCGAACACGTCACCATGCCTCGCGCAAGCGTATGGTCACGTGGCACTGTCCAGGTGGTCTGCTATGAAGTCAGATGTCCCCGGACTTCTATGGATGCGAAATTATTTCAAAAAGTTGCAAAAAGTGTATAGGCATGTTTAAAATGATGCTACACGGTGGGAAATGGCAGAGTTTTAAGGTGAAACTTTGTAAATTGGACATAAATATTGCTTATTGGCTAAGTATGATATTAGTAAGTTGTAGGAAAATAGCATGCACTGGTAAAAACCCATGAAATTCACTGAAAAAACTTTGTTAAAGGGACGTTATGGTTAAGCTGCACTAATAAAAACCTATGAAATTCAATGAAAAAACTGGGGACGTTCTGGTTACAGGTAAAACCGGAAAACCCCATAAATTCGCCAGTTATGGTAAGCTAAGCAACCATAACTCGCTCCACCACCGTGCACTGCTAAGACTAACACCCAGGATATCAAAGATGACATCACTAATGTCATGGACAACCAGGCAGGGGTCGACTATTATGGAGACGATGAGGAGGAGGAAGACGCGGCAGAGGCCTATAGTCTCGACTCCCCTATTCCCAAGGACCCACCGGTGAATGACTCACCTGTGGATAATCAGCTATTGCTGAACGAGGTCTTGGCTAAAGCTGCAGCCCATTTCCATACGGACACTCGGGGGGGGGGGGGGGGGGGGGGCTCAAGAAGAGAGGGACTTTGCAGAGCAAATTATGGGGGACAAAAAATCCATTGCCCAGGCCATTCCAATTCTGAAGTCTATTCAACGCAGAATCGACCCTTCTCTGCTCACCCCTAATCTTAACAGGGCAGTTAACCCAAGAATAGAGAAATTATTCAGGGCCGCCCCCTCTGACCCACTTTACATAAGGGGTCAGCTAAAACCCGACTCATTAGTGGTTACAACCACCAGGAATAGGGCAGGGACACCTCTAGCATCTTCTGAAGCTCCCCCAGACAAGGAGAGCAAAAAGATACATGGGCTAGGAAGGAAAGTGGCTTCCACTTCTGCTTACCAGGCAAGAATTGCTAATACCACCACTCTGCTGGCAAGTTACAACTGTCACCAATGCTGCTGCTCTCATTGCCTCCGCACCTGAACCTCTAAAGAGCCAGTTGGCCCAGATTGCGTCGGAAGGAAGATCGGTGTCCGGACGCATTCTCAAGGCTAACTTTGAAGCAGCAGACCATGCAGGGCAGCTTATCGCAGAGAGCACAGTAATCAAGAGACACGCTTGGCTGAGGCAGTCGGGGTTTAAACCCGAGACCCAAGCCACCCTCATCGACATGCCGGTGGAACCAAATGTCTTGTTTCGAAAGGCGGTGGAGGAGGCGCTCAAAATAGCCAAGGACGAATATGACACCCTAAAGTCCCTTGGACAACTAACTAATAAACCCACAAACCAACGAGGGAATAATAATATTCGTCGCTTTCGCGGCCAAAATTCACAGAGAGGGTCTAATTACTTTCAAGGCCAAGGAGCATCGTGGGGAGGCAACCAACAGGCTACCCAGGGTTTTGCCAGAGTTCAAAGGAGGGGCCGTGGTAGGGGGAGAGGCAACCCAGGTAGAGGCACTACGCCTCCCAATAAACTGTGACATTCCGCTCCGGGTCTCTTCCCATGCATCCCCATTAAGGGGGCGCATTTCCACCTTCACCTACGGATGGGAAGGGATCACTTCGGACAGATGGGTGCTGTCTACAGTGTCCGCGGGATACTGTATCAAACTGTTGGAACGCCCCCACAACCATCCTCCAAGACAGAAGATACACTCCTTAGAGCACCAAAGAATCCTCCTCGAGGAGATCGTCATTCTTCTTGCAAAGAACGGGATAGAACTCGTCCCGGGCAACCAGGTAAACAAGGGTATTTATTCAACTTACTTCCTTGTGCCAAAAAAAAATCTAACAATGCTCCCAGTATTAGACTTACGCCCTGCAAACAAGTATGTCAAGCCTCAGAAATTTTGCTTGACTAAACTCCAAGAGGTAATCCCCCTACTAAAGAGAGGAGATTACATGGCAACATTGGACATGAAAGATGCCTATTTTCATATTTCCATGTTCCCAGTGCACAGAAGGTTCTTGCGTTTCAAGGTAGACAGCCAGCACTACCAGTTCAAGGTGCTGCCCTTCGGTATAGCCTCGGCTCCAAGGGTTTTCACTAAGGTACTGGCGGTGGTGGCGGCGCACCTATGCAGGGAGGCAATCCCAGTGTACCCTTACCTGGACGACTGGCTCATCACAGGGGAAACCCCCCGTAATTTGCAGATCCAACATTTAAAAAACTATCAACCTCCTCTTTCAATTCGGCGTCTCAATAAACGAGAAAAAATCAAGCCTGGTGCCAAGCACCTCCTAACAGCTGGCATAGACACCAAAGAGGGGTTGGCCTTTCCATCAGAGGAAAGAATTCAGAATCTGTTACTGCAAATTCCTCAAGATCAGTCTGGTCGCCAGATAAGAGTGCGCAAAGCGATGTGTTTACTAGGCATGATGGCATCATTCATTTACCTGGTTCCTCATGCGCACCTGTGCATGCGTCCCATGCAAGAATGGTTGGCGAAACAGTGGTCTCAGGCAAGTGGTCAGTGGGACGATCTAGTGGTCGCCAACATTAGTACAGAGTCTTCGCTGGTGGACAAGAGAATCTTTAAAAGGGGAAACCCTTTAACGATCCAGAAATACAGGCCGTAGTCACAACAGACACGTCCCTGTCGGGGTGGGGAGCACACTTCCTTCACCACACAGCTCAAGGTCTCTGGTCTCACACAGTGGCTCAGAATCACATCAACTTGTTAGAACTTCTGGCAGTCTTCAGAGCGCTTCGGGCGTTCGAACCCCACCTAATCAACCTGTCAGTGCAGATCCTTACAGACAGCACGACGGCAATGTTTTACTGTCACTTTGCCTGTTTCACCCGGAGGAATACCTGTCAAATACAAGGTGTGAACTCGGACCTGAATTCACCTGATTCCCCTAGACCCTTCCCTTCTCTTTACTGTGTGCTGTGATGTCCCCCTATGGGCTTACCTTGATCTTTAGTAGGGTGTGCACTCCGTCCTGCATTCGCAGGGGCGCGATTCACTCATATGATTGGTGCTAATGTCTGTAGGCTGTGTACAGATGCCAAATGCTGTTTTATGCCTTCACAGCGAGGCAGAGTGTTCAAGGCGCCAGTTTCTTCACTGGCTATAAAGTCCTTCCCACAAGTGAACGTTGCGCTGAGAATGTTGTGTCCAGAATTGTCTGTAGTGTCTTTGTTTGCCGGTATTTTTGGTGGTGAGTAGCGCTGCGTGTAGAAGCTAGCTGCTGGTAGGTTTGCGCAGCGCCTTCAATTCGAGCACGCCTGGTAATGTCTCCCTTTCCCTTGCAGGAGAAATTACGTGGTATTAGCGCCTCGAGTCCGGGTTTTGCGCTACAGGAGACTTGGTGATTGGGTGAGTATACATGGAGGCTTTTGGTAAGTATGCACCGCGAGCGCAGTGAAATAAGTGTCTGCGTTCTTGGGGCGAGCGCAATGAATAATAGCTATTCTTTCTTTTGCAGGGGTTTGTGCGCTCGTACAACTGACCCGGATTGCAGCGTTGCGGGAAGATTCGGGGGATTTGCGCACCGTTACTGATGTGCGCGTGTTAAAGCAGTTCTTGTTCTTACAGGTGCCAGTGTCGAAGTCCCCTCTTGACTGGAGATAGCTGCAGCGTGGAGTAAGAACGGAGGTGCTTCCAGAGCAGGTAAACAGAAGCAGGATGATCCGGAGCAGGTAAGCAGAAGCAGGATGATCCGGAGCAGATAAGCAGAAGCTGGCTCATCCAGAGCACGGCAAGTGTGTTGCTGATACAGCTCACAGTAAGCAACACGAAGCACTGGAAGAATCTTGGGTGTGGCTTATATAGCCAGCCACACCCAAACACTAGAGAGCTCATGAATCATCATGCACTTCCTGTTTGGCAACAGGAAGTGGTAACCAGGAAGTTACTACACACACTGGGAAGGAATTAAAGGAGGGATTTGCTATGGGTTCTTTGTGTGCCTATGCCAGGCCTGCCAAGCTTTCACCCAGCTTGCCCCAACTATCTGCCTGATACCCATGACATCTACATAAACAAACAGGGGGGCACTCGTTCGCCAAATCTTTCCCGGCTTGCACAGAAAATTTGGATATGGGCACTCAGACGGAACATTTACCTGTCATCTCAACATGTTCCAGGGGGATCTCAATTCACTAGCGGACGCTTTGAGCAGAGATCCCCTCCTAGAAGAACACAAATGGTGTCTACACGAATTAGTCGTAGGAGACCTCTTCTCACAGCGGGGTTTCCCCCACTATAGACCTATTCGCCACAAGCGAAAACAGACAATGCGCAGGATTCGCATCCAGGTTCCCCCAGCCAGGCTCCAAGGGGAACGCTCTATGGATGAACTGGTCAGGGATGTTTGCGTACGCTTTTCCACCAACCCCTCTGATGAGGAAGGTGGTCAACAAGATGGACAGGGAATCTATGACGCTCATTCTAGTTGCTCCTATGTGGGCGAGACAACCGTGGTTCCCGCACCTGCGCAAACTGGCGGTGTGCGAACCCATCAAACTCCCATGCTGGTACAACCTACTCTCCCAGCACGAAGGACAAACGGTGCATCCTCAACCCAACTTGATGAACTTGGCAGCATGGCTCCTGAAGTCATAGAGTTTGGCCATCTCAATTTACCACAGAGATGTATGGATATCTTTAAAGAATCAAGGAAACCTAACACAAGGCACTTTTATTTGATAAATGGAAAAGATTCGTTATTTGGTGCCAGAATAAACAAATCAACCCAGTTGATTGCACTCCTTCTAATATTGTCACCTACATGCTCCACCTACTGGACGCAGGATTGGTATTTAATTCACTCAAGGTACACCTGGCGGCACTGTCAGCCTAATCCACCTCCCATAAAAAGGTGTCACGATGGAAGGTGCCAGTGGTCAAAGCCTTTATGGAAGGGGTGAAGAGACTCCAATTTCTAACCCACCACCAGAGTGGGACCTTAATGTGGTGCTTGCTAAACTCATGCCCCCCCGCCCTCCTTTGAACCCATGCATAAAGCTAGTCTCAAACATCTGACTTATAAAACAGCCTTCGTAGTAGCCATTACATTCATAAGAAGGGTCAGTGAAATTCAGGCTCTGTCAGTGCAAGATCCTTTCTTTACTATACATAAGGATAAACTGGTTTTACAAACTCACCCTAGGTTCTCACCTAAGTTTATTTCCAAATTCCATGTTAACCAGTCCATTGAGCTACCAGCTTTTTTCCAAGAACTCAAGAGCTCTGCTGAGATGAAACTACACACTTTAGATGTGAGAAGAGCGGTCCTCTACTACGTAGACAAGACCAGACCGCTAAGAAAAACAGATCAACTGTTCGTCTCTGTAGCTACAGGCAGAGAACGAGATCGCGTCTCTAAAGGTGCCATCTCTAAATGGATAGATATATGTATCCAGCTGTGCTGCTCCCTTTCACAAAAGACACTGCCTTTTATGCCAAGGACCCACTCCACTAGAGGTACTGGGGCCACTCTGGCTTTCATTGCAAATGTACCCCTTGACACCATTTGCAAAGCAGCTACATGGAGCTCTATTCACACTTTTACTCAGCACTACTGCATTGACACTCATTCCAAGACAGATACTCAAGTGGGACAAGCGGTTCTAAGACATTTGTTCGCTCATGGCCCTTCTCACATCCCACCTCCTTCTTCTAACACTGCTAGCTAATCTATGCACAAGCCTCAGAAAGGATACATTACTCACCGTAATCGTATTTTTGATGCTTGTATCTGCTTAGATTCACATGCGCGCACCTGTCCTCCCCTCTGAGAGAAGGTGCATGGATGCTTGTAGTCTTATCTATCTGCTTGGATACTGTGTACTCACGCTACTCCTCATGCTACCTCATGTCAGAAAAAATACAATCTGAGGGTCCTACACGCGTGAGGGATCATGGGTACAGTGGACGTCACACTAGGGATAGTATTACTGGCACGCCCTAGTTCGACGCACCTTTTCGAGTTTCGAAAAACAAACTGTAATACTCTGCAGCTTTCACTAGATGCTGGCCTATGCACAGCATGTGAATCTAAGCAGATACAAGCATCAGAAATAAGATTACGGTGAGTAACGTATCATATATATATATATATATATATATATATATATATATATATATATATATATTTCTGATGTTTGTTAATCTGCTTAGAATCACTTGCTGTACATAGTCCGACATCCAGTGGTCACTGCAGAGTATTGCATTTTCGACGTCGACAAGGCGTGTCTGTAACACTATCCCTATAGTGACGTGCAGTGTACCCACAATCCCTCACGCATCGAGGTCCCTCAGATTGTTTTTTTCCGCCCAGATATTGGTCGCCTTTACGCGGAGCTCTTCGAAAGACATTGCAAAAACATTTATTCGACCTTTGGTCGTTATTAACTTATCCCTCCCTCCTTCAGCGTAGTAGCTGCAAAGCTGTTTCACCGCCGATCATGATCTTCGACGGCGGTGCCTTCGACGGAGGAGGTTGTTCGGCGTTCACCGAACTCGTGGCCTGGCCTCGCCGGCCAAATACAGTAGGGAGAGTGGGGTTGTGGGACATTTATTGTTTCTCTTTAAGAATGCCTTTCCCTTTCCCCTCCCTTTCCTTCGGGGTTGTTATCACATGCAATTGTTTCCTCAGCTATGGAGAGGACACCCTTTAGGTTTTGCCCGCGTTGTAAGGGCAAGTTTACCTGGAAAGATGAGCATAAACGGTGTAACCGTTGCTTGCCCCTCGACCACAAGGCCTGTCAGCTACTTAAGCCTAAGACTTTAAAGGACCGCAGGGTCAAAAGGTGGGCAGCCTACGCCATGTCTAGGTCTGATTCCTCACCTGCCGCCGAAAGTGACGAGGAATGTGATAACCCGACGTCCGTTTGTTTCGGAAGTCGTAGACCTCTCTAAGGAGCGTTCACGCTCCTCGTCGTCTGTCTCCAGCCCCGACCAGCTCGGCTCACGCCCTGCTTATGGGCATGAACACCCTGGCGACACTGACGCACACAAAAAACACTCCCATAAACACACAACCAACGGCTCTTCCTCGTCGAAGACGAAGAGAGCATTAGTGCCAACGGAGACGCAGGTCCTACCGGCGGCCTCCTCAGACCGTAAGAGTCTTAAGCCCCCCTCGCAACCGCAAATGCGACTAGTGACTGGGCTACCCCCAGATAAGGGGGCCATCACTAAACCGCCAGACGACATGCACCATCAGAGAGCGCCCGTCAGCTTAGAGCAAGCGACGCCTGTAACGTCGACACCAGAGGTACCCTCGACAGACAGTTTAGTTGTCGAGAGCCTGGCGCGGATTGTTTCCACCGATAGCCAGAGACGGATGGCGAAAGAAACGTCCATCACCGCTCACAAGGCCCGGGAGACGCCGTAAAGGTCAGAAGGAAGGCAGGAACTGCCCCCTCCGTCGAGAGGGACACCTAGCCTACCAGAAGGCTTTTCAGAAGGCGATGGGAACCTTTCTTCGACGTTATGGAATAGGTCGAAGCGTTTTCAAACTGAAGGCCCTCACTTCCCCCCCCCCCCCCCCCCCCCCGACCTCTCTGGGGTACCTCAAGAAACCCTAGAGAGACTCCAGTTTTGTATGGACAAAATGGAGAGGTTTATGGAGACTCAAAACCTTCCAACACCCAAGAGATCAAGAGAGGGACCTCAGGAGGATCCCAGGGCCAAGTACCCTAGGCTGTTTAAGCCCTTCCAAGAGGTTGTAGATTTATATGATCTCACTGAAGAGGACCCCCACTTTCAGGAGGATGACAAATTCTTAGGCAACAAAGGGGAACAAAACCTAGAGGAGGAAGGTTTTGAAGATAACCCAGATATCGGTGGTGGGGGCTTCGGAGAAGACCCAGAAGAAGGCGCTTCACAGCCCTGGCAGTCCCCATCAGAATTTTCAGACCCTGACGCCCTAAACCTGTCCCCCCCCCAAGGACTCACCTATTAGGAATACATCACCTATAGACAATCAACCTACCTTTAATGCACTACTACGCAATGCAGCAGCGCATTTCGAAATCGACTGGGGAAATTTCTCCTGACATAGACTTTGTAGAAAAGATCATCAAGGAGAAACCCCCTGTCAGCCAAACCATTCCCCTCCTCGCCTCAGTAAAGAGACAAATTATTCCTTCGCTGTCTACACCGGCGTTGGTCAGAGGGGTCAACCTGAGGATAGAAAATGTATTTAGTCCTTCCCCATCGGACCCGTTATACGTCAGGGGCCACTCTGTACCAGACTCCTTAGTGGTGACAAATACAAGGAAAAGAGCAAGGGTCCCGATGTCAACCAGCAAGGAATCACCATATAAAGAGGGTAAAAAATTGTATGCCCTAGGAAAGAGAATTACAGCCTCGGCTGCCTCTTCCGCAAGAATTGCCAACAACAACTCTTTGCTAGCAAGTTACGCAGATGCACAATGGAGCAAACTACGTAAGGACATCGAGCAGGTACCGGAACCCCTATGTACTTGGCTTCTGGCCCCGGTTACTGAAGGGACCTTAGTCAACCAAAGCATCATTAAAAATACTCTGGATGCTGCAGAAACGGCTGGCCATTCCCTAGTCCAAGGAATCCTCCTCAAACGCCATGTATGGCTACGTAATTCAGGTTTTAAACCTGAAACACAAGCATCTATAATTAACAAACCTATAGAAGATGCCAACCTCTTTGGGAAGGCGGTGGATGAGGCACTAGAGACCGCAAAGAAGGATTTTGACACCATCAAAACCCTAGACCAAATTTCAAGGCCTCCCAACAAACGTGGTTATGGCAACAGACGCTTTTTTCGAGGCCAACGCCAGCAGCAGCAACAACAGCAGCAGCAATCGTCTGCAGGTAACTGGTCCTCTAACCAAGGCACCAGTGGACAATACAACCAAAGAGGACAACATCGTGGCAAGGGAAGAGGTCAGGGTCCCACCCCTAGAGGGTCCCACCCCTAGAGGTTCCCAAGCCACCAACACCAAATGACTTGAAGATTTGGGTCCCCTCCCATGCATCGCCGGTCGGGGGGCGGTTAACATCCTTTCTTCCAGCATGGGAGGGTATAACATCAGACCGCTGGGTACTATCAACCATATCCCGCGGTTACTGTATAGAATTCAACAGTTTTCCTATGTACAGACCCCCAAGGGGACGACGCATGTCACCAGAACACCTCGCCATCCTTCTTCAAGAAGTGGACCAACTACTAGAAAAATGAGCTATAGAGGTTGTGCCTCTATCTCAGGTAACGGAAGGTATTTATTCAGTGTACTTCCTTATACCCAAAAAGGACTTAACCATGCGCCCTGTACTAGATCTACGCCCAGCGAACAAATTTGGCAAACCTCAAAAGTTTCGTATGGTGACTCTACAGGAGGTAATCCCCCTGCTTTCACAGGGGGATTACATGACAACACTGGACATGAAAGATGCATACTTTCATATTTTAATGTTGCCAGCGCACAGAAAATACCTCAGGTTCATGATAGAGGGCAAACACTACCAGTTCAGAGTGCTACCCTTCGGCATAGCATCAGCGCCGAGAGTATTCACGAAGGTACTGGCAGTGGCAGCGGCCCACCTGCGCAAGTTGTCCATCCCAGTATACCCTTACCTCGACGATTGGCTCATAACAGGAGATTCTTACGAAACATGCTTCTCAAATACCCAAAAGACTGTAGACCTTTTGTTTCAACTGGGCTTCTCCATCAACGAGAAGTCGCCCTGCCTAGACCTCAGCCAGATCAAACAATTCTTAGGGGCTCTAATTCGAACAAAGGACGGCCTTGTCTTCCCCTCCGAGAGGGTCCAAAACATGCTGTTTCAGATCCCTCAATATGTGGGCGGTCGAGGGGTGACGGTACGCAAAGCAATGCGCTTACTAGGAATGATGGCGTCATGTATTTATTTAGTACCTCACGCGCGCCTGCGCATGCGCCCAATGCAAGAGTGGCTCAACAGCCAGTGGTGTCGGGCCAGCGGACAATGGGACAAACTAGTGGTGGTCTTGCAAGCCTTGGTTCTCTCGCTACGGTGGTGGTCAAAGGAAAACTGGTAATAGGGAAACCATTCGCCACCCCCGCAGTGGAAGCCACTCTAACCACAGATGCATCCCTCACAGGATGGAGGGCTCACCTATCCCATCAGACTGCTCAGAGTTTGGACTCCGAGCATAGCATCCAAGCAGATAAACTTACTGGAGCTACTAGCTTTGTTCAAGGCACTGAAAGCCTTCCTGGCACACCTGCAAGGGAAGACAGTGATGGTCCTCACGGACAGCACCACATCCATGTACTACCTCAACAAGCAAGGGGGCCCTCACTCTCCAGGACTATCCAAGCTGTCCCAGGACATCTGGAAGTGGGCTCTCAGACACATGTTCCTACTGTCACAACATGTACCAGGGGAACTCAATCTGCTAGCAGACTAACTCAGCAGAGACTTCCCTATGCCCTCGGAGTACTAATGGCGGTTACACGAAGACATAGTCTTCGACGTCTTCACACAATGTGGATTCCCAGAAATAGATCTGTTTGCAACTCTGGAGAACTCCCAATGCCAAGATTACGCCTCCAGGTACCCCCAGAACCAATCCAAGGGGAACGGTCTATCGATACCATGGTCAGGGAAATTTGTTTACGCTTCCCCCCCCCCCCCCCGACTCCCCTTCTCAACAAGATAGTGCACAAGATCCACCAGGAACAAGTTACCATGATACTGGTGGCTCCTATGTGGGCCCGACAGCCATGGTTCGCTCACTTGATGGAGATGTCCCTATCTCCTCCAGTGAAACTTCCCTGCCCGTACAACATGCAGGACACTACATCCATGCCCTCAGACCATGAGCTTAGCAGCCTGGCTCCTGAGATCATAGAATTTGGACATTTACAGCTTCCGCAGAGATGCATGGACATTCTCAGGGAGGCTAGAAAGCCTAACACTCGTCACTGTTATTCTAACGAATGGAAGAGATTTGTCATCTGGTGTAGAGGAAGGAGCATCAGCCCAGTTGACTGCTCTCCCACACAAATTGTTCTGTGCCTGACTCACCTACTAGACTCAGGCTTGGGGGTTTAACTCTATTAAAGTCCATTTAGCTGCACTTTCCGCATACACCACTTCCCAACTTAGTGTTGTTAGACACAAACCTGTGCAGTTCCCTTTGGGACCACTGCAAAAAGTTTAAGTCTACAGGAGTAAGCAGTATACCCAATTGGTAGCAGTCTGCACCACCCAGATTTACCTGGTAGCTGTGGCTGAGCAGTCAGACTTCTCTCAAGAAGAGTTAGGCAGTATATAGAGTATACACCATAGGGCTAAAAATAGAGTAGCACAAGCAAACACTGACCAGAGCTTGGGTATAAAAGTATATAATTATTTATTTAAAAACACACTTGTAAAAATACACTGGCACTAATATGTCAAGCAAGTTCCAACACAGTCACTATAAGTATATACACCTCCCTAGTTAATTATTCAACAAGTCTAGGTTAAGACACCACTTATTTAGCAAAACAGAGGTGAGCGCGTAACCGCAGATGCCACTCCAATAATTTGGCTAAAAAGGGAGCGAAAAGGCAGAATAGGAAAAACACACAATACCAACACTTTTAAGGAACCACAACAAGTCAAGAAAGGCAGGGTCTACTGTAGAGCAAAAAGTTCATAGGCCAGGCCCACTCTTGGAGAGAGCAAGGGGGAATGTGCCCAAGATCACACAGTGGAAATGCACTCAAAGTCTTTGCAGAAAAGTCAAGAGGTTGGATCAAGTCAGAAAGGTAATGTTAGCAGGTCCGAGGTCACCCCAGGATAGAGAGTCAAGGATTTACGGGACACCTTGGACAGTCTGTTGCAAGGGAAACCAGGCGGGACACAGTACCTGAAATGGTGAGAAAGCTCCAGCGGGGGCAGTTGTTCCTGGCAGCGGGTGCAAGTCGGGTCTTCGTCCAGAGGAAGAGAGGATCTCGACGTGGAGGAAAGCTGGTAGTTGCACTAACAGGGAAGAAACCAGCCGCAGAGTTTCCCGGTTAAAAGGTACGACCCTTTTATTCGCGGTAGTGGTGAAGCGTGGCTATCCGGCCACCGGGGTGCTTGGCACGGGCGATTCGACCACGAGACGATCCAGGAAGGCGAAAAAGGCGAACTGGTTGGTCCCACCCGCTCATAGGGAAGAAGACTCTCCTGGAAGATCTCCTCTATCGTCGGGAAAGTGGTGAGTTTCGTACAGCAGGGCTCCACCGATGGTGTTGTTGTAGATGGCTCAGCTCTCCCCTCTTCGGATTCTTTAGGTCCTGTGGCGACTTCTGAAGTTCCAGTCCCCAAAGCCCTGCTTTTATGCAGCAAAACCCCCCATTCATCAGCCCAGCTGTCACTCAAACATGCTAAGTGGTGAGCCGGGCGGCTCACCACTGGGCCAATCACACAAGAGTGCGACTTGAGTTGCCAAGGCAACTCAGTCCAGGGTGCCTAATCCCCCTCCCACACATCCTGTTGACCCCTGACAGAGTGGCACCATTTGGAGGGCTTCTGTGGAGAAGGCCGCCAAAAAGTGGAACAAAGGGCTCGACTTGGGTTAGAGTTTCAGAGGCGAACACAAACGCCATTTTAAAACAGAGTCCTGGCAAAAAGACCCAACCGGGGAATAAATATTAAATAAATAACCCAGCGGTATCTTTAACATTGCACCAAAAAGTGGTGTGTTTAATATGAATGGGAAAATCACATAGGAAATATTCCGGTGGAATATTTCGCGTGTTATCTACTGCCACCAGCCAGAAACTCGACAAGGGGGGACTGGACAGTGCCCCCTTGGAAAACAGACCCCGGGGCAATCCAATTACCCCTACCAGTACTTCCACAATATGATGGTTTGTACTGGTTCTGTTCACAATTTGAGACTAGTAAAGCCAATGGTGACTTTACATGCCCTGGGAGACAGTAGTCAGTCCCAGGGTATGGAGTCTATGTTTGGGGGTCACTATGACACCCCTGTGTTACTGCACTGAGGGTGCTGTGTAACACACATACCAAAAACACACGAGGCCCTATGGAGTAAAAGACCCCATATCCCATAAAACACATTACATAGTCAAAGGACATTCTCAAATCATGCCTAAGAGTGGGAGAAAAAGAGTCTCACTCTTAGCAGGAGAAAAAAAGAAACCCCAAAAATCCAGCAAAGCTGCTGGGGGACTCACTAGGTTTGGGAAATTAGCCTTAACAGAGAATTCTCCCTAACAAGTGTCATGGTGGAAAGTCCCAGTTATTAAAGCCTTCATGGAAGGAGTGAAGAGGATCCACCCTCCCATAGCTAACCCTGCTCCCGGATGGGACCTAAATTTGGTACTAACCAGGCTCATGGGGGGTCACCCTTTGAACCCATGCACAAAGCAACACTTAAAGACCTCACTTCTCTTAAGACTGCTTTTCTAATAGCTATCACCTCCATTAGGAGAGTAAGTGAACTACAAGCGCTCTCTGTACTAGACCCCTTTGTAACACTTCACAAGGATAAGGTGGTTCTACGCACACATCCTAGGTTTGCACCAAAATGTATCTCTAAATTCCATGTCAACCAGTCAATAGAACTACCAATGTTCTTTCAAAATCCTTCAAACTTAGGTGAGAAGAGCCTGCATACACTGGATGTTCGCAGAGCCGTTATGTTTTATATGGAAAGAACTAGACCATTGAGAAAGACTTATCAGTTCTTTGTCTCGGTGGCAGCAGGAAGAGAAGGAGATGCAGTTTCAAAATCCACTATTTCTAGATGGATTGTACAATGCATCACTTTCTGTTACAGTCTTGCTAAGAGAGAACTACCCTTCAAGCCAAGAGCACATTCCACTCGAGGCACCGGGGCTTCCATAGCTTTCATTGCAAATGTCCCTCTTGAGTCCATTTGCAAAGCGGCAACCTGGAGTTCTGTTCACACCTTTACAAAACACTACTGTCTAGATGCCCACTCTAGATCTGAGTCCCAGGTGGGACAAGCAGTATTAAGACATCTTTTCTCTACTGTTCCTTCTCACAACCCATCTCCAACTCCGGGTACTGCTCGCTAGTCTATGCACAGCATGTGATTCTAAGCAGATTAACAAACATCAGAAGACAATGCATTACTTACCGTAAAAAGATTTCTGATGGTTGTATCTGCTTAGATTCACATGCGCCCACCCTTCCACCCCGCTCGGATGGAAGGAACATAGACTTTCTTCTATATCTCTCTTTTCTGTACTCACTTACGTCTAATAGGCTCCCTCAGGGCAGAAAAAATACAAACAGAGGGACCGCGACGCGTGAGGGATTGTGGGTACACTGCACGTCACTGTAGGGATAGTGTTACAGACACGCCTTGTCGACGTCCCCTTTTCGACTACGAGAAACAAAATGCAATATACGCAGTGACCACTGGATGTCGGCCTATGCACAGCATGTGAATCTAAGCAGATAGAACCATCAGAAATGCTTTTACGGTAAGTAATGCATTGTCTTCTGATGTTTGTTAATCTGCTTAGAATCACATGCTGTTCAAAGGCCGACATCTAGTGGAAGCTGCAGAGTATTAGTTTTTTTTTTTTGTTTTTCGAAACTAGAAAATGGCCGTTGACACAGGGCGTGCCAGTAATACTATCCCTAGTGTGACGTCCACTGTTCCCATGATTCCTCACGCGTCTAGGACCCTCAGATTGTTTTTTTTCTGCCATACTGGTCAGAAGCTTTCCGCGGAGTTCCCTGGCCTTAGCCATACTTTTGCTAAAATATTGTTATATTTCCCCATTTCTCCACCCCAACGTCGAGTCACTGAACATCCACACTCGACGCCGGCACAGAGAAAGAATCGACCGTTGAGAACTGCATGACTGATTTGGGCCTCGGAAGGCCTCTGGCCTGCAAGTAGGGAGAGTGGGGGGGTGGACATACTCTACACTCTTTTGGTATATAGGTACATTCTTATATATTCCTACACTTATTAGCCCGCTGCCACAAGGTGCGTATGGAGGGTACCCCTTTAAAATTTTGCCCCAAGTGCAAACCGCAAGTACCCTTGGGTTGACAGGCACGCCACGTGCAATCTCTGCTTACTGAGGGACTACCCCAAGGCTAACTGTAGAGCGTGTAGTAGGTTCAAAACGAAAACACTCAAAGACCGTTCGATCAAGCGTTGGGCCCACCACGCCAGGCGTCAAGAGGCATGGCAGCGGACTGCGCCTTCAGCGATGGCAGCGACGCCGTGCTTTCGGAAGGCGAGGGCAACGTGGCGTTAATTGACAGCCAAGCGCAAGTCCCCGACCTCGGAACGTCGACTGGCAGGGCGGCTATGGGGAAGACCCCCGGCGACACAAGCGCTACCCACAGCACTTCCACAAAACACATGAAGTACAACCGAGACTCGACGCGCACGTCGAGTACTTGGAAAGAGGCACATAGAGAACGGTCTGAATCAGTGTCCTCTGGGCGTTCTCGATCTAGATCGCTGCATGACTCCAGGCAACCATCCACTGTTGCCAGAAGTGCCTCGCTCCCCAAGGTAACAGAGGTTCGATCGTCAGAAGACTAAACCGACCTCTATCCCCAGTCCGCACTCCAGAAGTCGGCGTCAACAGGTCGCGCAACGGCTGCTCCCGAGTCCCAACCTCCACTATCCAGAGATAGGGACACTACCCCCGAACCTCGGCACCAGGCGTCAAAAGTCTCCGGAGGGGCGAAAAAACAGGGTAAACACTCTTCCACACACAGGGAAGGGGAAAAACAGAGGAAACAGTCTCAGCCTCCTTCCACACCTCAAAAACATTCTATCCCACTTAAAAAGATGGACAAGTCTCAGTCTTCTGTTATCCCAAAGACCCCTGTTCAAACCAGTAGGTCTAGTCTAGATAAGACCGGGAAAGGCCTTCAAGAAAGAATCATTCCCAGTTCAAGAGAATGGTCTGATGACATAGACAGAGTCATGTCAAGGATGTCATCATTGGCAGATTTCTACGCGAAAAACCCTGAACACTTTCTCTCTTTTACCCCCGACGGGTCAGCTCCCTCAGGCTCTAAAGATCCTATACCTCCAAGTAAGAAGTCCCGGGTTGAAACTCCTACTTCAGACCCCTTTAGTATACAGCCCTATCAATATCAGGGAGATCCATATGAGGATCCAGATTTGGGCATGCTGGAAGAACAAACTGGGACAGACTACTATGGGGATGACGAGGACTAAGAGGAGGAGGAGGAGGAGGAGGAGGACAACCCAGAAACCTACAGGCTAGATTCCCCGGTAGATAAAGAACCCCCGGTTACCGACTCCCCTGTCGATAACCAGCCTCCCTTGAATGAAGTGCTGTCCAGAGCGGCAGAACACTTCCACATTGACACCCAGGGTGCTCAGGAAGAGAGGGACTTTGCCGAGGAGTTAGTGGGAGAAAGGAGACCTGTTGCCCAGGCCATCCCTATCCTTAAGTCAATACAAAGGAGGATAGACCCTTCCCTTGTTAATCCCTATCTCACTAGGGCGGTAAACCCCAGAGTTGAGAAGCTTTTCAGGGCAGCCCAAACAGACCCACTGTACATAAGAGGGCATCTGAAACTACTCCCTGGTAGTTATAAACACCCGTAAGAGGGCGGGAACACCCTTGTCATCGTCAGAAGCTCCTCCCGACAAGGAGAGCAAGAAGATTTATGGCTTGGGCAGGAAAGTAGCCTCCACTTCCGCCTACCACCCTGCTGGCGAGTTACAACTGCCACCGGTGGGAAGAAGTCGCGGCACTCATAGATTCCACCCCAGAACCCTTAAAAAGGCCAATTGGCACGAGTTTCGGCGGAAGGAAGAGCAGTGTCCGGTTTCATATTAAAGGCAACCTTAAATGCCGCAGATAACGCCGGCAGATTGATAGCCGAAGGTATTGTTATCAAAAGGCATGCTTGGTTGCGACAGTCTGGGTTCAAAGCCGAAACCCAGGCTTCATTAATGGACAAACCGTTGGAGCCGGATCTATTTTTTGGAAAGGCGGTCGAGGACGCGCTGAAAAATGCCAAGGACGAGTATGAGACACTCAAATGCCTAGGCCAGCTAATCAATAAACCCCCACACCAGAGAGGGAATGGCTATTTTCGCCGCCCACGCGGACAAAATTCCCAGAGAGGGTCTAACTATTCCCAGGGGCAGGGTACACAATGGAACAGCCAGCAGTCTACCCAGGGTTATGGCAGGGGTAATAAGAGAGGGCGTGGTAAGGGTAGAGGCAGCCCCAGTAGAGGCAGCGGCACGCCTCCACCAAAACAGTGACGTTCAGTTCAGGGTCCCTTCTCACACATCCCCAGTAGGGGGACGCATTTCCAACTTCACCCAAGCTTGGAAAGGGATCACTTCAGACAGATGGGTGCTGTGCACAGTGTCTGCAGGATACTGCATAGAACTGTTAGAGCGTCCCCAAAACCACCCTCCACCACAAAAAATACATTCTTTGGACCACCAGAAGATCCTCCTCGAGGAGATCGTCAATCTTCTAGCAAAGGACGCGATAGAACTCGTCCCGGGTATGCCAGGGTATTTATTCAACTTACTTCCTTGTGCCAAAAAAAAGATTTGACGATGCGCCCAGTATTGGACTTACGGCCTGCAAACAAGTATGTCAAGCCCCAAAAATTTCGCATGACTACTCTCCAAGAGGTAATCCCCCCTCCTAAAAAAGGGGGATTACATGGCAACATTGGACATGAAAGATGCCTATTTTCATATTTCCATGTTCCCAGCGCACAGAAAGTACTTGCGCTTCAAGGTGGACAGTCGGCACTACCAGTTCAAGGTACTGCCCCTCGGCTCCAAGGGTATTCACCAACGTACTGGCGGTGGCGGCAGCATACCTACGCAGGGAGGCAATCCCAGTGTACCCTTACCTGGACGACTGGCTCATCACGGGGGAGACCCCAGTAATTTGCAGAACAAACATTCAAAGGACGATCGACCTCCTCTTCAAATTAGGCTTCTCAATAAACGAGAAGAAGTCAAGTCTGGTGCCAAGCACCTCCAAACAGTTCCTAGGAGCTATCCTAGACACGCAAGAGGGGTTGACCTTTCCATCAGAGGAAAGAATTCGGAATATACTGCTGCAAATTCCGCAATATCAGGCCGGTCGCCAGATAACGGTACGCAAAGCAATGCGTTTGCTGGGTATGATGGCGTCATGCATTTACCTGGTCCCCCACGCACGCCTGCGCATGCGTCCCATGCAAGAATGGTTGGCGAAACAGTGGTCTCAGGCAAGTGGTCAGTGGGACGATCTAGTGGTCGTTTCGCCAACACTGGTACTAAGCCTTCACTGGTGGACAAGAGAAAATTTGTCCAAGGGGAAACCCTTTTACGATCCCCAGACTCCCAGGGGAACGCCCTGTGGATGAACTGGTCAGGGATGTTTGCGTACGCTTTCCACCAACACCTCATCAGGAAGGTGGTCAACAAGATGAACAGAGAGTCAATGACGCTCGTCCTAGTTGCTCCCATGTGGGCGAGACAACCGTGGTTCCCACACCTACGCAGACTAGCGGTGTGCAAACCCATCAAACTGCCGGGCTGGTACAACCTACTGTCCCAGCACCAAGGTCAAACAGTGCATCCTCAACCCAACTCAATGAACCTATCAGCATGGCTCCTGAGGTCATAGAGTTCAGACATCTCAAATTACCACAGAGGTGTATGGACATCCTAAAGGAATCTAGGATGCCAAACACTAGGCACTGCTACTTTGACAAATGGAAACTATTCGTTATCTGGTGCCAGAATAAGCAAGTCAACCCAGTTGATTGCACTCCTTCTACAATTGTCACATACATGCTCCACCTGCTGGATGCAGGACTGGTATTTAACTCACTGAAGGTACACCTGGCAGCGCTGTAAGCATACACCACATCCCATAACAAGGTGTTGTGGTGGAAGATACCAGTGGTTACTCCTTTCATGGAAGGAGTAGAGAGACTTCACCCTCCTATTTCAAACCCACCACCAGGATGGGACCTTAAAGTGGAGCTATCTAAACTCATGGGCCCCCCATTCGAACCCATGTATAAAAGCATTCTCAAACACCTGACTTATTAGACAGCCTTCTTAGTAGCAATAACATCTATAAGAAGGGTCAGTGAAATTCAGGCTGTGTCCGTGCAGGATCCATTCTTTACAGTTCATAAAGATAAACTGGTTTTACGTACACATCCTAGGTTCTCACCTAAGTTTATTTCTAAATTCCACGTAAACCAGTCCTTCGAGCTTCCGGCTTTCTTCCAAGACTCACAAAGCTCGGCTGAGGTGAAACTACACACCCTATATGTGCATAGGGCGGTCCTCTACTATGTAAACAAGACCAGACCGCTAAGGAACACAGATCAGCTGTTTGTCTCCGTAGCTACAGGCAGAGTGGGAGATCGCGTCTCTAAAGGTGCCATCTCTAAGTGGATTGTTAACTGTATCCAGCTGTGTTACTCTTTCTGAAAAAACTCTGCCTTTCATGCCGAGAGCCTACTCTACTAGAGGCATTGGGGCCACTCTGACTTGCATTGCAAATGTACCCTTTGACACCATTTGCAAAGCAGCTACTTGGAGCTCTATTCACACTTTTACTCAGCACTACTGCATTGACACCCATTCCAAGACACATACTCAAGTGGGGCAAGCGGTTTTAAGACATTTATTTGCTCATGACCCTTCTCACATCCCACCTCATTCTAACACTGCTCGCTAATCCATGCACAGCATGTGATTTAAGCAGATTCAACAAGCCTCAGAAGAGATACATTACTCACCGTAATCGTATTTCTGATGCTTGTATCTGCTTAGATTCACATGCGACCCACCCTTCCTCCCATCTGAGAGAAGGCGCATGGATGCTTGTAGTCTTATCTATCTATCTGCTTGGATTATCTGTACTCTCGCTACTCCTCATGCTACCTCATGCCAGAAAAAATACAATCTGAGGGCCCTAGACGCGTGAGGGATCATGGGTACAGTGGACGTCACACTAGGGATAGTATTACTGGCACGCCCTGTGTCGACGCTCATTTTCGAGTTTCGAAAAACAAACTGTAATACTCTGCAGCTTCCACTAGATGTCGGCCTATGCACAGCATGTGAATCTAAGCAGATACAAGCATCAGAAATACAATTACGGTGAGTAATGTATTAAATATATATATATCCTGACTACAGACGCTTCACTCGCCAGTTGGGGGGACTCATTTTCTCCACCACACAGCCCACGGTAGTGGACATGCACTACAGCACAAAAACATATAAACTTCCTCAAACTATTGGCAGTCCTCAAACCTCTTCAAGCCTTTCAGCATCATCTTGCAGTTCAACGGGGCCGGTCATCGAAACCCCACCACTGCCATATTCTACCTGAACAAGCAAGGAGGCACACACACTCATAGTCTGTCCAAGCTATCCCAAAAAATATGAAAGTGGGCACTCAAGCGGAACATGCTCCTAACATCTCAACATGTTCCAGCGGGAATTCAATTCTCTGGCAGACACTCTAAGCAGATACCCCCTACCAGAAGAACACAAGTGGCAACTAGACAGCGATATCGTAGACCGAATATTCTCACAATGGGGTCACACCCCATTACACTTTTTCACCACAAGCCTAAATGTAAATGCCCAGACTTTGCGTCCAGGGTTCCCCAACCAGGTTCCAATGGGAACGCCCTATGGATGAACTGGTCAGGGAAATTTGCTTACGCTTGCCGCCAGACGCCCCAACCCCCCTCCCCCCCCACCCCCCCCCCACTCCCCCACTCCACTCCTGGCCAGAATAGTGCACAAAATACCAAAATACACCTGGAACAAGTAACTCTGATCCTGGTTGCTCCCATGTGGGCGAGATGACCCTGGTTTCCACACCTGCTCAAACTGGCAATGTGAAACCCAATCGCGCTCCCGTCTCTGTACAACATGCTGACACAACACAAGGAAGAATCCCTAAACCCGTGCCCTCAATCTATGAACTTGGCAGCTTGGCTTCTGAAGTCATAGAATTTGGCCACTTAAATCTTCCACAAAGGTGTATGGATATCCTAAAAGAGGCACGAAAACCCAACACCAGGCACTGTTTTTCAATAAGTGGAAGAGATTTGTGATCTGGTGCACGTCACAAACACTAAACCCGACAGAATGTTCCCCAGCTAACATTCTACACTACATGCTTTACCTACTAGACTCCGACCTAGTATTTAATTTCATAAAATTGCATCTGGCGCCCTGTGAGTTTACACCACTTCACAGAAAAAGGCATCCTGGTCGAAAATTCCTGTCATTAAGGCATTCATAGAAGGGGTAAAGAGGCTATACCCCCCCCCCAATTTCCAACCCTTCCCCGGATTGGGATCTCAATGTTGTGCTCTGTGAGAAACCTGAAGGTGTCTCCCTGACTTTTCCCCAGGGATCTGTCATCCAGGTGGACAGGACACGGCCATCGCTATTGGATCCAGTTCCTGTGGGTGGACCAGTGAGGGAGGATCACATGGATGGGGGGTCCTTGGGGAGTGGAAGTGGGACACCGACGGGTGAGAGGCGGTATCCCCCTTCGAATACCTTTTCCCCATCCTGCTACCTGGGAAGCTCAAACTCTAACCCCACCGACCCCTTTTCCGACACAAACACTTTCACACATCACGAAAGACGACAGACAAACACCAAAGCCATTTACCAAGGCAAGGGTCAGGCAATTAACCAGGATTACACACACTTGACGGCCCTTTCCCTTCCCCACAGGGACAAAAGGTAGAGCACAAGACGAGCAAGGCAGACCACACGAAGTGACAGCAATCCAGGCACAGTATTTCAAGAGGAGTAGAAAGGTGGTGAGAACTGAAAAGCTGACGAGGAGAGAAGCAACCTTGCCCTATCCGACCCAGACCCGCAAGACCTTAACAGAAGGAATCGTAATACCGTGGACAATAGCTTAAGTGTGTTGCAGCAGATGTCAATGGTTAACCGAAGCATGCCTATGCTGATGAGCAGGACGGCGGGAGATGCCTGCTACCGGCCTTGACTCCAGATTAAAGGAAAGCCAAGCGGTTCATCACAGCCAGTGAGTCGATGGGAAGACGAACTGTGTTGAATGAAAGTCGCAAAGTGGCACATTGCAAAGAACTGTAACATTGTTAAGGGAAGGCCAGCTGCCGAGGGAATCGGCCTCACGTGGGTGCTCACTTGAGAGACTCTGGTTAATCCCATGTCCAGTGAATCTAGTGATACCAGAAGGCCGTAGGAGAGCCTCAGAGAAAAGGTCAAGGTGGTCATCCAGGGGTCTAGCAAAATCCCTGTACAGTCAAACTCTTTGCATAGTCCGACATCCAGTGGTAACTGCGGAGTATTGGATCTTATCTTTCGGGGACCGAAAGGGGACGTCGGCATAGGCATGTCTGTAACACTATCCCTATCGTGACGTGTATTGTACCCAAAATCCCTCACGTGCCAGAGGTCCCTCAGATTATTTTCCCCCCAGATAACTCGTCGTCCTATAGCGGAGCTCTTACAGAAGAGACATTGATATCTTATACCGACTTGTTGGTTATTACCCGTTAAGTCACTTCGGTCACAAGAAAATCTTCGACAAAGACTGCAGGGGATTTGTCTACGGCGGTGGATTTCGGCACCTAAGATACGGCGGCCGGACTTTCCACGTGGTCGGGCCCTCTGGCTGACCTTTACAGTAGGGAGAGTGTGACTTATTTTCGATATGTCTTTCCTCCTTTACCCTCTTTACCCTTTTGGTCTGGTCATCTTCCCCTTTGGCTATGGAAAGGACTCCTTTTAGGTTCTACCCTAAGTGTAGGGTCAGATATCCTTGGAAGGACGAACACAGGACGTGCAACGCCTGTCTCCCCTTAGATCACGACGAAAAGCGGTGTGCGGCTTGCAAACTCCTTCGGGCTAAGACTGTTAAGGAGCACCGTGTAAAACGGCGGGCCACGTACGGTATGCTGTGGATGGAACCCCCTTTCCACACCGCCACACCCGCTGAGAGTTACGGGGGCACCTCAGATGACCAAACATACGTTGCGGATGTGATAGACCTCGAAGCGGACACTTCTAGGTCCGCCACGCCTGTCCCCGACCCTTTAAGGCCTGACTCTGGTCTCGCTTCAGGGAAAACACCTAGCGACAGGGGCGTACAAATGCATCTCACTAAACATACAACCCCTCCACCGGTTTTGATGTCCTCGTTTGAAAAAAAGGTGAGAGCGCCAACAGGGCTGCAGAAAATGTTGACGGTTTCCTCGGATTGCGCAGATCCAAAGCCTTCGCCGCATCCGAAGCAGCACCTTGCGACTGGGCAATCTAAGACAAGTAAGGGCGCTACTCCAAAAACTGCACACGTCGAAGCGCGGAAATCCAATGCTTCGACGGTCACGAAGGCCGCGGTAGGCCAAAAGTTACGACTAGGCCTCTAGTCGAAAAACCGACTGCTACGCCCTCTAATGCCGCGGAAGGTAATACACCTACTGATAGACCATCGGAGAAATTATCTCACGCTGATTCAGCGATTATCGAAGACCTCATCGAGAGGATTACGGCGGCGGTGGGACTTATCCCGGTTCCACCTAAAATCATGGGGCAAGCCACGGAAAAATCTTCAGATGCGGTTTGGGGCCCGATTCTCATGATACTTAAGAAGAGAGTCAAGAGCCTCTATCCAACACCCTAAGAGACACTTTTTCGACGCTGTAGGGCGGAAGACAACGTTTTTCCACCAGTAGGCCCGTCTGGGTCCTCCAAATGGACTAGAGAGAAATTCGAAGGGTGTATGGATCGCCTGGAGAGAATTATCAGTTTTTCTGATCATCCATCCCCAAAAAGGTCTAGTGGAGAGCCTAACCCTCAATTTTCTTCTCACTATCAAGAAGATCAGCCTTCTGTCCCAGTCCAGCATGAAGACATTGTCCACATGAACACCTATAGAGACATTTACAATGAAGAGGAAGAAGCTTCATTTCTACAGAATTAAGAAGAGGAACAGCAGGGTTCCACAGACAATTGGGAAGAAACCCAGCAGGAGGGAACGGACCCATGGACACTGCCACAGCAAGATCAGGACACTGATGTTTTGTGTCTGGATTACCCTCTGTCAACCCCGGCTCGCCAGGCCTCATCTGTAGATGACCGAATGACCTTCAACTCTATGTTGAAAAAGGCAGCTGAACATTTTCAGATCTCTACTCAAGAGGCTGTGCCTGAGCAGGATTTTGTAGAGGATATCCTTAAGGAAAAACCTCCCTCTAGCCAAGCCATTCCCCTCCTTAATTCCATCAAGAGAAGGTTGGCTCCCTCCTTGGTATCACCAGATCAAACCCGGGCAGTGAACCCAAGAGTGGAAAAATTGTTTCGGCCGTCTCCTTCCGACCCCTATACATTAGAGGGCACGCTATCCCCGACTCTCTGGTAGTGACTACCACCTGGGAAAAGGGCAGGGGTACCCCTTGCCGTGGGGGAGGCTCCTCCGGACAGGGAATCCAAAAGGCTGTATGCTCTAGGCAAACGAGTTACCTCGGCAGCCGCATACACTACAAGGATAGCAAATAATATCACACTATTGGCAAGTTATGCTGACGCTCAGTGGAACCTGCTCCAGGAAGGCCTCCAAGAGGTTCCAGAACCCGTGAAATCCAAACTTCTCTCTGTTGTAGTCGAGGGAAGACAAGTGAACCAGAATGTGATTAAAAACACCCTGGAGACGGCTGAAATAGCAGGCAGGTCTCTGGCCCAAGGGATTCTACTAAAAAGACATGCTTGGCTGCGTACTTCAGGGTTTAAACCCGAAACGTAAGCCCCTCTCACCAATAAGCCTATTGAAGAAACTAACCTCTTCGGGAAAGCGGTTGATGAGGCCTTGGAAACAGCCAAGAAAGAGCATGAGATCTCTGCAACAGATCACACAAAAACCTTCCCCCCCAGAGAGGTAAGAACACTCGGTGCTCCTTTCGAGGGCAGTCCCGTGCAGGTCAAAACAACTATGGCACTGGGAATTTCAACACAGGACAAACTTCAGGAAGCCCTGCATACTACACTTCGAGGGGTCAGCGATGCAGCAAAGGGAGAGGTAGAGGCCCCAATCCTAGAGGAGCTGCAGCCTCTGGTCAAAAATGACCACCAGATCCAGGTCCCCTCCCTTGTCACCTGGGTCGGGGGCGCTTAACATCTTTCCTCACGGCATGGGAGGGGATAACTTCAGACCAGTGGGTCATAAAGATGGTTGCCCATGGGTACTGCGTGGAATTCCCCCGAGCTCCACGGTTCAGACCGCCGCACGCACAACGCCTTTCACCGGACCATCTGGAGATCCTGAGTCAAGAGGTGGAAGCGCTGCTGGGAAAGGATGCCATAGAAGCCGTCCATATTCTTCAGGTAAACAAGGGTATTTATTCAGTGTACTTCCTTGTACCCAAAAAGGCCCTCGCCATGCACCCTGTTCTAGACCTGCGCCCAGCGAACAAGTTCATAAAACCCCAGAAGTTTTGCATGGTAACAATACAAGAAGTGATCCCACTGCTGAAACAGGGGGACTACATGACAACATTGGACATGAAAGATGCATACTTTCATATTTCAATGTTGCCCGCGCATAGGAAATATCTAAGGTTCATGATATAGGACAGGCATTACCAATTCAAGGTTCTCCCATTCGGCATCGCCTAGGTGCCAAGGGTGTTTACCAAGGTCCTGGCAGTGGCTGCAGCACACCTGCGCAGACTATCCGTCCCAGTTTACCCTTACCTCGATGACTGGCTCATCACAGGGGACTCATACAACACGTGTTTTTCGAACACCCAAAAAACTGTAAATCTTCTCTTCAGTCTAGGTTTCTCAACCAACGAGCAGAAATCCAGTCCAGTCTAGTCCCCAGTCAAACAAACCTATTTCTGGGAGCTCTAATTCGGACGGAAGACGGCCTCGTCTTCCCCTCCGAGAGGCTTCAGAACATGTTTTTCCAGATCCCTCAATATGTAGCCATTCGGGAGGTAACGGTGCACAAAGCCATTCGTTTGCTAGGAATGATGGCGTTGTGCATATACTTGGTTCCCCACGCGCAGATGCGGATGCGTCCCATGCAAGAGTGGCTGAACAGCCAATGGTGTCAGGCCAGCGGACAATGGGAAGATCTGGTAGTTGTTTCGCCAGCCCTCGTTCTCACTCTGCAGTGGTGGTCAAGAGAAAATCTTCACCACCGCTGCAGTGGAAGCCACTCTCACGACAGACACATCTCTCACGTGGTGGAGGGCTCACCTGCTTCAGCAGACAGCACATGGAGTGTGGTCCCCTCAAGTAGCAACCAACCATATAAATTTACTGTACTGGAGTTATTAGCTGTGTTAAAGGCACTAAAGGCCTTGCAGATGCAGCTGTAAAGGAAGACAGTGCTGATTTTAACGAATAGCACTACCGCCATGTATTACCTGAACAAACGGGGGCACTCACTCTCCAGGGCTATCGAATCTGTCCCAAAACATTTGGATATGGGCTCTCAGACACAAGATGTTTCTGTTGTCCCAACAAATCTTCTGGCAGACGTACTCAGCAGAGATTTTCCTCTTCCCGAAGAATACGAATGGCGTCTGGATGAAGACATTGTGTCCAGCGTCTTCGCAGAATGAGGCTTCCCAGAGATCGACCTGTTCGCAACTCAGGAGAACGCCCAATGCCTAGACTACGCCTCCAGGTACCCCCATAACCGCTTCAAGAGGAACGGTCTCTGGATAACATGGTCAGGGAAATTTGTCTACGCTTTTCCCCCTTCTCCCCTTCTCAACAAAATAGTGCACAAGATGGAACAGGAACCAGTTACCATGATACTGGTGGCCCCCATGTGGGCCCGCCAACCCTGGTTCGCTCACCTGATGGAATTGTCCCTCTCCCCACCAGTGAAACTACCCTGCCCATACTACATCTTGTCTAAGGACATGGGGGAGACCCTAAACCCATGTCCACAAACTCTGAACTTAGCAGCTTGGCTCCTGAGGTCATGGAGTTTGGACACCTAAAGCTCCCTCAGAGGTGCATGGACATACTCAAGGAAGCTAGAAAACCTAACACACGTTATTGCTATGCCAGCAAATGGAAACGTTTTGTCATCTGGTGTAATTCCAAGGGCGTCCATCCCATCGATTGCTCACCCACACGCATTGTGCTGTACCTTACCCATCTGTTAGACACTGGGTTGGCCTTCAATTCCCTAAAGGTTCATCTGGCTGCTCTTTCAGCCTATGCCAGCCACATCACAACAAAGGGTGTGGTGGTGGAAGATACCAGTGATTAAGGCCTTTATGGAAGTGGTTAAGGGGCTTTATCCTCCCATTTCTCACCCAGCTCCTGGATGGGATCTAAATGTGGTTTTGACCAGGCTCATTGGATCTTCTTTTGAGCCAATGCGTAAAGCAAGTCTAATGTCATGATGCCTACCCCCGGCGACCCAGACCAAGTCCAGCAACCCCGGAAGCAGGCATCAAGTTATCCCAAGGAAGCCCAACAACCCCTGCTAGGGGCTATTTGGGGCCAGTCCTGGCGCCTATGGCGAGTCAGTCCTGGTGCCATAGGCGCCAGGCTCATAGATTAAAACTTACCTGATGCAGACCATGCTGCAAGAGCTCCAAGCCAAAAGAGGCTTGGAAGGGACTACTTTACTTGGGGACCATTTTTTTACTCGGGCGGGGCTGGGGAGGAATACTTACCTGGGACTACTTTGGAGGCTATTTAAACCACGCCCGAAGAGCAGCACACGCTTCGCGTTATTCTGCATCCAACAGCGTAACGCTCACCGTGACTGCAAGTCTGCATCCAGGCTTCTGCCACGCCCGCCTCGAGTTTGGAGCTCCTAGAAAAAGGGAGAAAGAAGGAGAAAAGGTTAGAACAAGAGCAATACCTTTGATCCTTACCTGAATTCCCGATCCATCGCGGCTTCGAGCTGGAAGAAAGAAGCTATTTATGTGCGTCGCCTCGCTTGCTGCAGCGCCGCGCTGAACTCACCGGCCTTCGCAGCATCTTCACATTCCACCGCATCCTACTGCATGTTCCCGCCGCACTCCGGCACCTAAGGAGAAGACGAGAACAGCAAGGTGAGCCAAGGGAATACACAGAGGAATATTAGTTACCCCCCCATAGACTTACCTGCTTTTACCACCGGGGGTACTATTCCTCTTCACGGGTCGGCGCAGCTTTCACTGCATCTTCGCCGAACCCCGGCCCCTAAGGGGAAACAAAAGGACAGCAAGGTGAAACAAAGGGACTAACAAGGGGAACCCTCCTCACCACAATAGACTTACCTGATTTTACCGCCAGAGGTATTATTCCCCGAGACTTCATACTTTCTCTCAGCGCCTGAATAAGGGAGAAAGCAACAGGTTACATAGTGACATTATTTTATCGAACTTTGTTGGAAAATACAAATCCTTACCAGAATACTACCGGTTGCCATGAGGAACTCTTCATAGGGTCAAGCTGCAACCTGCAAGGAATCGGACAAGAGTGAAAGTCAGGCATTTGAACGCTTACGAACTTTATACTTAATGGCGTCTTGCCGGGAATCTCGGAGTCAATATTGTTCTGGAACTCACCAATTCCTTCGAGCCAGTGAAGCAACTGGTTATCAACGCGCCCCTGCGCTCAATGCAGGATGGAGAGCTCATCTTTTCAAACCATCAGGTGAGACTATAAGAGGGGACATCAAAGGTGATCTGTAGGGAGAACAGCGGGGGTGGGGGGGGGGATTTACGCTCAACTCCACGGGTGGTTAATTCCCTTTCTCCATTTGCAGAAGAATATTCCTATGGGCCAAGCAAACGAAGCTAGGTAGGCCAGTCCAGTCCGTCATCTCGGCCCTACGGGTCACATTGGTGGAGACCGCAGCCGTCCAGTTCCGATCGACGCCTCTGTGGGAGCCAGGTGAGCGTAACATCTAAAAGACCTGACTTATAAGACGGCCTTCCTAGTAGCTATCACTTCTATTAGAAGGGTTAGCGTACTACAGGCACTTTCTGTTATAGACCCTTTTGTTACAGTCTACAAAGATAAGGTAGTTCTGCGCACTCACCCCAATTTGTGCCTAAATTCATCTCGAAGTTCCATGTGAACCAATCGATTGAACTACCTACCTTTTTCCAGAATCCCACTAGCATGGCCGAAAGAAGCCTACACACACTAGATGTGCGCAGGGAAGTCATGTTCTACCTGGAAAGAAACAAACCACTGAGGAAAACAAACCAATTTTTCGTTTCAGTTGCAGCTGGTAGAGAAGGGGATCCTGTCTCTAAATCAGCTATCTCAAGGTGGATTGTTAAATGCATCACACTGTTACACTCTTGCTAAGAGAGAACTGCCCTTCAATCCTAGAGCACATTCTACTCGGGGCACTGGGGCATCCATAGCATTCATTGCAAATGTTCCTCTTGAGTCCATTTGCAAAGCGGCAACCTGGACTTCTGTACACACCTTTACAAAAAGCTATTGCCTAGACACTCACTATAGGTCAGAGTCTCAGGTGGGACAAGCAGTACTAAGACATCTTTTTCTCTACTGTTCCTTCTCACAACCCACCTCCAACTCAGGGTACTGCTTGCTAGTCTATGCACAGCATGTGATTATAAGAAGATTAACAAGCATCAGAAGACATCCATTACTTACCGTAATAGCATTTCTGATGATTTTATCTGCTTAGATTGACATGTGCCCTCCCTACATCCCGGCTTGGGTTGGAAGGAACATAGACTTCTTACTACTTTCTCTCTTTATGTACTCACTCACTATAGCCTTGGGCTCCCTCATGGCAGGAAAAAATGCAATTGGAGGGACCTCGGCGTGAGGTATTTTGGGTACACTACACGTCATGAAAGGGATAGTGTTACAGACACGCCTATGCCGATGTCCCCTTTCGATCCCTGAAAGACAATATGCAATACTCTGCGGTTACCACTGGATGTCGGACTATATGCACAGCATGTGAATCTAAGCAGATACAATCATCAGAAATGCTATTGCGGTAAGTGATGCATGAGATATATATATATATTCGGACGGCAAGGGCATTACGGTGTCGAAAGACAGCCGAGCGCAGGTCCCCGACCTCGGAAGGTCGTCCGGCAGGGCGGCTATGGGGAAGACCCCCGGCGACACAAGCGCTTCACATACTACACACACTAAACACACTAAGTCCAACCGAGACTCGACGACGTCGAGTTCTCGGAAAGAGGCACAAACAGAACGGTCCGATTCGGTGTCCTCTTGGCGCTCTCGATCAAGATCGCCGCTTGACTCCAGGCAATCATCCACTCTTGCCAAGAGTGCCTCGCTCCCTAGGCTAACAGAAGTTCGATCGTCGGAAGACGAAGAGGACTTCCACCCCCAGGCCGCGCTCCAGGAGTCGGAGCCCGCAGTTAAAGCCAGCGAGGCCCCACGCTCGAAGGACAGGGACACCACCCCCGATCCTCGACGCCAGGCGTCGAAAACCTCCGGAGCCACTAAAGGACAGGGAAAACATTTTTCCACGCACGGGGAGGGGGGAAAACAGCAGAAGAAACAACCTTTGCACTCTTCCACACCTGTGAAACACACCACTCCCCCTAAACAGACAGACAAAATCAGGTCTGCTGATATGTCTAAAACCAGCAAAGCTACTCAAGATAAATCCCATAGACTTGCTGAGAGAGTCATTCCCAGTTCCAAAAAATGGTCCAGTGAAGACATAGATAGGGTCATGTCAAGAATGTCTTCTTTGGCTGATTTTTATGATAAAAATCCAGAACATTTCCTCTCGTATGATCCACACGGGGCGACACCCTCAGGCTCTACTGATCCTATCCCCCCGATTAAAAAGCCCCGGTTTGAAACTCCGATGAAGTCAGAACCCTTCGAGGTACAACCATACGCAAGACCATACTCACTGTATCAAGGAGAGGCTTCCTTTGGTGAGGACCAAGAATTTGGTATGGTAGAAGAGCAAACCGGGACGGGCTACTATGGGGATGATGAGGACCAGGAAGAAGAAGAGGAGGACCCGGAAACATACAGAGTAGATTCCCCGGTAGAGAACGAAGCCCCGGTTACCGACTCCCCGGTCGATAACCAACCCCTCCTAAACGAGGTTCTCGCACGCGCAGCAGAACATTTCTACATTGACACCCACGGTGTCCAGGAGGAAAGGGACTTCGCAGAAGAGTTAGTGGGAGAAAGGAGGCCTGTTGCCCAGACCATCCCTATCCTTAGGTCCATTCAGCGGAGAATAGATCATCCCTGGTGAACCCGAACCTCACCAGAGCAGTCAATCCCAGGGTTGAAAAACTTTTCAGGGCGGCCCAGTCTGACCCTCTCTATATAAGAGGACATCTGAAGCCAGACTCCCTTGTTGTCACCAACACTCGTAAGAGGGCTGGAACACCCTTGTCATCGTCCGAAGCTCCTCCCGACAAGGAGAGCAAAAAACTATACGGTTTCGGCAGGAAAGTAGCCTCAACGTCCGCCTATCAAGCAAGGATTGCAAACTCCACCACCCAGCTACAACTGCCATCAGTGGGAAGAAGTCGCGGCACTCATAGCCTCTGCTCCTGAACCTTTAAAGGGCCAGTTAGCTCGGATTTCCGCAGAGGGTAGAGCCGTGTCTGGTTGCATTTTGAAAGCAACCTTCGACGCCATGGACAACGCAGGCAGATTGATAGCGGAAGGCACTGTTATCAAAAGACATGCGTGGTTACGGGAGTCTGGTTTTAAGGCAGATACCCAGGCATCATTATTGGACAAACCGGTGGAAACCGATCTGTTGTTTGGTAAGGCGGTCGAAGACGCACTGAAGAATGCCAAGGACGAATACGAAACACTCAAGTCCCTTGGCCAGTTAACCAATAAACCCCCTAACCAGAGAGGGAATAGTAATTTTCGTCGCCCACGCGGCCAAAATTCCCAGAGAGGATCTACCTATTCCCAGGGGCAGGGTACACAGTGGAACAACAACGAACTGTCTACCCAGGGTTACGGCAGGGGTAATAGGAGAGGTCGTGGTAAAGGCAGAGGCAGCCCCAACAAGGGAGGCGGCACGCCTCCACCAAAGCAGTGATGCTCAGTTCAGGGTCCCTTCTCACGCAACCCCAGTAGGGGGACGCATTTCCAACCTCACCCAGGCTTGGGAAGGGATCACATCAGACAGATGGGTGCTGTCAACAGTATCCACAGGATATTGTATAGAACTACTGCAGCGTCCCTGGAACCATCCTCCACGACAAAGAGTACATTCTTTAGAACATCAGAAGATTCTCCTCGAGGAGATCGCCATTCTGCTAGAAAAGGACACGATAGAACTCGTCCCGGGACACCAGGTAAACAAGGGTATTTATTCAACTTACTTCCTCCAGGGAGGCAATCCCAGTGTACCCTTATCTGGACGACTGGCTCATAACGGGGGAAACCCCAGGAATTTGCAGGACAAACATTCAAAGGACTACCGACCTCCTTCACGAGTTAGGCTTCTCAATCAACGAGAAAAAGTCAAGCCTAGTGCCAAGCACCTCCAAACAATTCCTAGGAGTAATCCTAGATACCCAAGAGGGGTTGACCTTTCCTTCAGAAGAAAGAATTCGGAATATACTACTGCAAATTCCGCATTATCGGTCCGGTCAACAAATAATGGTACGCAAAGCAATGCGTCTACTGGGCATGATGGCGTCATGTATTTACCTGGTCCCCCACGCGCGCCTGCGCATGCGTCCCATGCAGGAATGGTTGGCGAAACAGTGGTCTCAGGCAAGTGGTCAGTGGGACGATCTAGTGGTCGTTTCACCAACACTGGTACAAAGCCTTCACTGGTGGACAAGAGAGAATCTCGCACAGGGGAAACCCTTTTACGATCCCGAGGTACAGGCAATAGTCACTACAGATGCATGCCTGACTGGGTGGGGAGCTCACCATCTCCACCACACAGCTCAGGGTCTCACTCAGTGGCCAAGAACCACATCAACCTGCTAGAGCTTCTGGCAGTATTCAGAGCGCTTCAGGCGTTCGAGCCCCACCGACTAAACCTGTCAGTGCAAACCCGGACGGACAGCACAACAGCCATGTTCTACCTGAACAAGCAAGGAGGGACTTGCTCGCCAAATCTGTCCAAGCGTGCCCAGAAAATCTGGATATGGGCACTCAGACGGAACATCTTCCTGTCATCACAACATGTTCCAGGGGAGCTCAATTCCCTAGCGGATGCTCTGAGCAGAGACTCCCTCCCAGAGGAACACAAATGGGTTCTACACAGGTCGTAGAAGATATCTTCTCTCAGTGGGGTTTCCCCATTATAGACTTATTCGCCACAAGCGAAAACTGACAATGCCCAGGATTTGCATCCAGGTTCCCCCAACCAGACTCCCAGGGGAACGCCCTGTTGATCAACTGGTCAGGGATGTTTGCGTACGCTTTTCCACCAACTCCTCTCATCAGGAAAGTGGTGAACAAGATGAACAGAGTCGATTATGCTTGTCCTAGTTGCTCCCATGTGGGCAAGACAACCGTGGTTCCCACACCTACGCAGGATGGCGGTGTGCGAGCCCATCAAACTTCCAGCCTGGTACAACCTACTGTCCCAGCAACAAGGTCAAACAGTGCACCAACAACCCAACTCAATGAACCTGGCAGCATGGCTCCTGAGGTCATAGAGTTTGGACATCTCAATTTGCCACAGAGGTGTATGGACATCCTAAAGGAATCTAGGAAACCAAACACAAGGCACTGTTACTTTGACAAGTGGAAGAGGTTCGTTATCTGGTGCCAGAGTAGATCAATCAACCCGGTTGATTGCACTCCTTCCACTATTGTTACAAACATGCTCCACCTGCTGGATGCAGGATTGGTTTACACCTGGCAGCCCTGTCGGCTTACACCACTTCCCATAGCAAGGTTTCGTGGTGGAAAGTACCAGTAGTTAAAGCCTTCATGGAAGGACTTCACCCTCCTATTTCAAACCCACCACCAGGGTGGGACCTTAATGTGGTGCTAGCCAAGCTCATGGGGCCCCCCTTTCGAACCCATGCATAAAAGCAGTCTCAAACACCTGACTTATAAAACGGCCTTCTTAGTAGCTATTAAATCTATAAGAAGGGTCAGTGAAATTCAGGCTCTGTCAGTGCAGGACCCCTTCTTTACTGTCCATAAAGACAAACTGGTTTTAGGCACGCACCCTAGGTTCTCACCTAAATTTATATCTAAATTCCATGTAAACCAGTCCATCGAGCTTCCGGCTTTCTTGCAGGACCCGCAAAGCTCGGCTGAGGTGAAACTACACACCCTAGATGTGCGTAGGGCGGTCCTCTACTATGTAAATAAGACCAGACCGCTAAGAAAAACAGATCAACTGTTTGTCTCCGTAGCTACAGGCAGAGAAGGGGATCGCGTCTCTAAAGGTGCCATCTCGAAGTGGATTATTAACTGTATCCAGCTGTGTTACTCACTCTCTGAAATAACTCTGCCTTTCACGCCAAGAGCCCACTCTACTAGAGGCATTGGGGCCACTCTGGCTTTCATTGCAAATGTACCTCTTGACACCATTTGCAGAGCAGCTACTTGGAGCTCTATTCACACTTTTACTCAGCATTACTGCATTGACACCCATTCCAAGGCAGATACACAAGTGGGACAAGCGGTTCTAAGACACTTATTTGCTCATGACCCTTCTCACATCCCACCTCCTTCTTCAGGTACTGCTCGCTAATCTATGCACAGCATGTGATCTAAGCAGATCCCACAAGCCTCAGAAGGGATACATAACTCACCATAATCGTATTTCTGATGCTTGTATCTGCTTAGATTCACATGAGACCCACCCTTCCTCCCCTCTGAGAGAAGGTGCATGATTGCTTGTAGTCTTACCTTTCTGTCTATCTGCTTGGATTATCTGTACTCCCGCTACTCCTCATGCTACATCATGTCAGAAAAAATACAATATGAGGATCCTAGATGCGTGAGGGATCTTGGGTACAGTGGACGTCACACTAGGGATAGTATTACTGGCACGCCCTGTGTCGACGCCCTTTTTCGAGTTTCGAAAAACAAACTGTAATACTCCGCAGCTTCCACTAGATGTCGGCCTATGCACAGCATGTGAATCTAAGCAGATATAAGCATCAGAAATACGATTACGGTGAGTAATGTATCCCATATATATATATATATATATATATATGTACACCATTGGTGATGTCCGCTTAATTGCGGACGGAGGCTGACGAGGGACATTGAGTCGACGACACGCAATTCAGGGTGCCCTCTAATGCAAAAGAATTCCCAGGCAGCTGACGCTGGAAGGAGGTATCATAGCATGAGGAACACGTGGGAGGAACATCAAGTCGAAAGAACGTTACGATGGGCCCAGGCTTGGGCTTGTATCTCACCTTGACAATGTCTGACGTGGGAAAAGTCTCTTCCTGGCCTGTAAGAAATGTGGCGGGAAAGAACGTTTATGTCGAGGATCGGCACCTCAGGTGCATCCGGACCACGGCGAAGACAGATGTCAGATCTGTCGCGGGTTACCGGCGAAGACCAAGCAGGTTGGTGGCTTCGCTCAAGGAGGCAAAGGCCTCTGAATCGGCCCCCGGGTGGAGTCATTCCTCGCCGAAGACTGGCCAGTCCCATGAGCATGTTCCCTGTGAGAAAAAGAGGTCCTTTGAGGATGCCCCTTCCCTGGGGATCCAAAAGAAGGCAATTCACCACGAAGCTGATCCCACGAAGGTTGCCGCTGCTGCGGGACCTGGTTCGGGAAGGACCCGCTACCTGTCACCATCTACGGAGAGCCTGCCGGTTAGTGGGGGCCTTGTGACCCCCTCCAAACACAAGTCCTCTTCCAAGGACAAGTCTTCGAGGGAGAGGCCTGCTGGTGACCTGTTGACAACTTCATCGACTTAGTCAGCTGCAGCAAAGACCCCATCGAAGGACGCCATAGTCTACTGGGACCACTGCCTCGTCGAAGACTGCTTTGTCTTCCAAGACTCCTACCTCGTCAACGGCGACGATGATAACTTTGTTAGTGAGAGACCCGACGATGAGTACTCTTCGTCGAAATCTTCATCCACGAACCAATCATCGATGAAGGAAACTCATCATTCGTCCACGAAGCTCACGTCGACGGAGCCAAGGCTTCAACACTCGTAGACACCGTCAAGGAAACTACAGACTCCCTCGTCGACAGATACAAATATAACACAGATAAACCAATGGGCATGGCCCCTTACACCCCATAGGTTCATAAGGAACCAATAGTAACGCAATTGTCTCCGTAAGCGAGCTGCCAGACATCATTTTACAGGAAGATTTTTCGGGCACCGAATTTATGCGTGAACAACCTATTCTCACCCCTAAGGAGAATAGTCCACCCTGGAACCCCACTACAGAGAAGCCCACAGATCCATATGACCCAGCACGCATGGAGTCAATGCAAAGAATTATTGACAAATTCAACTGTGCTAGAGACAGAGGAATTTGTCTTCCACCCTGAGGGACGCAAGATCTCTTCGGAGAGACAAATCGCCTCATCATAGCACACCAAGATGCTCTCCTTCCAGGAGCAGACCTCAAAAAAGGCAGCGCTCGCCGGAACCTCCTCACAGATCTAGGAGCAGGACACGCAGTTCTTCACCGACAAGAGTCTCTCCACCGAGGTCTTTGCCTAGACCAGGACCACGCTCACCTACAAGGGATCCTACGGTAGTGCCATCAACCGCTTCGGTCTCAAACTGGCAGGAGGACCCTTTTAGAGACTTTTCAGACCCTGAAGAAGGAGCAATTACTCACGACCCAGACACACAAAGCGAATGGGACCCAGGAAAAAGGATTCTCCGGGAGAAACTTCGCCACCTGACGATTTGCTATTGTTCCATACAATTATCAGCAAGGCAGAAGATCTCTTCAAATTAAAAGTTATGTCAGAAGAAAAGAAATCAGTTTTATATGAACATAGGGATAAACGTAGAACAGTCACCACTATCCCTCTTTTCGATACCATATAAGACAAAGGAGCAAAGATATTATCTACACCTGTGTCCACACCTGCTCTCGTCTCGCGGCCAGAAAAGAAATACAAGGCCCATGACACAGCGCCACTATGCCTAAAATGGCATACAAAGCTAGATTCTGTGATCACAGTGGCAGTCAGAAAGAAACCGGTCATCTGCCTTGTCATCCCCACCTGACAAAGAAGGGCAAAAATTAGACGCTATGGGCAGGAAAGTATCCTCGTCGGCTTCCCTTACCATCAAGGTGACCAAGGCTTTGGCCATGACAGCGCTCCTTGACCGTGAACTATGGCTTTGCATGTCTAAGCTATCCAAACACCTACCGGCGGAATTTCAAGAAGAGGCTAGGGCAATCATATTGGACGGTGAAGCTACATCCGATCATATGATTGATGCAGCGGTAGACGTAGCAGAATCAGGTTTTCGTCAAATGGCCCATCGCACGGTCTTAAGAAGACAAGCCTGGATGAAAGCAACAAACTTCAGGCCAGAGGTCCAATCTCAGATACTATATATGCTCTTCAATGGACATGATCTGTTTGGCAAAAATATTGATGACCATCTCAAAGGAATTAAACAGACACCAATACAGCTCGAGCTATCAGCTCTCTTAAGGATAAGGACAAGGAACGCAGATCCTTTTGAGGATCATCATCCATTAGTCATAAGACACTGGGCAATACCTTTCAAGATAACAGATCTCGTCAGCCAACGGTCAGGCACAACCAAAGCCAAAGGTGGCTCTAACCAGGCCAAAACGCAAAACAAACAAAACAGACAACTCATACCTTCCCCTCCCACGACACACCCCAGTGGGGGGAAGAATAAGCCGCTATTACCAACACTGGCGGAGGATAACATTGGACAAGTGGGTATTGCAAGTGGTTCGCGAGGGTCACACTATCGAATTTCTGGACCAACCTCCATCTCTTGCTCCCTTCTGCGCAAGGTACGCCTCGTGAAACACATGACAATGGAAATCCGCAAGTTGCTTCAAAAAGCAGCCATAGAACCGGTTGCACTAAAACAAATGGGAAGAGGCTTCTACTCCCGTTTTTTCCTTGTGAGAATAAAGAACGGCCAGTGGAGACCAATATTGGACTTAAGAGCATTAAACAAGTTTATCAAGCGCATCAAATTTAAGATGACATCACTACAAAACGTCCTCCCATGGTTGAACAAACAGTACTTCCTAGCCACTCTGGACTTGGAAGACGCCTTCTTTCATATTCCCATCCACCTCGCTCACAGAAGGTTCCTCAGATTTGCAATAGGGGAGTCACATTTTCAATTCTGCGTTCTCCCATTTGGGCTAAGGTCAGCCCCAAGAGTCTTTACCAAGTGCCTGGCACCAGTGCCAGCACAACTCAGACGAACAGGAACAGAGGTTTATCCATACCTGGACGGCTGGTTAATAAGGGCAAGTTCATTCAAACTCGCAACCTCAGCTGTCACAAAAACAATGCACCTCCTGCAAGGGGCTAGGTTTCTCAATAAACAAAGCCAAATCCTGTGCAATAACCGACAAGACGGTGCTCTTTCTGGGAGCAGAACTCAAAACCAGCATTCCCAGGGTACGGCCTTCAGCAGACAATATCAGCAATACTTCAACTGAACTTGTGGTTCCACGACACGTAACAGCCACGGTACGCTCTTTCAAATCACTCCTCGGCATGATGTCCTCATGTATATTTCTCATACCAAATTGCAGACTTCGCATGAGGCCAATTCAAGAGACCCTGGACCGGCAATGGAGACAAAGCACTCAGATCATGGGAAGCTATCATCCAGCTCCCAGCAACCTTCCACAAAGCACTCCAATGGTGGAGCACACCTCAATCTGTCGCTCGGAATGCCTTTCCAAGCTCCAACATCAGCGCTTCTCTTCAGAACAGATGCATCGCCATCATGCTGGCGAGCTCACCTGGCAGATCTGCAAACAAAGGGCACGTGGTCTGGCCAGGAGGGTCGGCTACATATCAATGTGCTGAAACTCTGAGCACGCCGGGCACTGAAAGCCTTCCTGCCTGATCTAGCAGGGCAGGTAGTAACCATCCAGACGGACAATACGACCTCCATGCACTACACCAACAAGCAGGGAGGCACGAGATCAGAGATGTTGTCCCAGGAAGCGCAGAAGCTATGGACCTGGGCAAATAGCACAAAGTTCAGATCAAAGCAGAACATCTACCGGGAGTGGACAATGTTTTAGCAGACAAGCTGAGCAGAGACTACACAGCATCCCACGAATGGGAACTGGACGAAGCAGAAGCTCAACGGATATTCCGCAAGTGGGGACATCTGGAGATCTACCTTTTTGCCACCAAGGGCAACAAGAAATGTCACCTGTTCACCTCCAAATTTCCACAACATCTGCCCGTAGGGGATGCCTTCTCAGTAAACTGGACAGGCAAGTTTCTGTATGCTTTCCCGCCAATTCCTCTGATGGTGCAAGTACTTTGCAGATTGAAGGAACAAACCTGATAAATGATACTAATAGCACCAGGTTGGGCACGTCCGGTTTGGTATCCAACACTCCAGCACTTGTCCCAGTGTCCACCAATTCACCTCAGAGTTCACCAGAACCTTTTGACACAGCAGAACCACAACGTTCTCCACCATGACCCAAGAAGTCTGTCACTCAAGGCATGGTTCCTGAGCAGAGAAAACTAGCTAATTTGACTCTTCCTCCAGAATGCTGGCACATAATCAAGGCCTCTAGGGCTCCGTCCACACAGACCACATACATCCGGAAATGGACTTGTTTCACTAAATGCTGTGAGACCTCACTGGTGAACCCCCTCACTACGTCAGTGGAACAAGTGCTACCATATCTCTTACACCTAGCTAATGCAGGGCTCTCCCTGGCTTCTATTAAGGTGCATTTATCTGCTATATCGGCCTACACGACACATCCAAATCAACCATTTTTATTCATCAGCCCGGCTATTAAAATATTTCTTACAAGGTTGCTGCATACAATTCCACTGATGCCAGCGCCGGTTCCTGCCTGGAGCCTGAACACGGTCCTGGCAGCACTCATGGAGTCACCAAATGAGCCCATCCACAGGTGTGACATGAAATTTCTATCCTGGAAAGCTGCCTTCCTAGTAGCCATCACGTCAGCCAGGAGGATCAGCGAACTGCAAGCCCTTTCATCAGAACCTCCATTTCCCATGTTTCATAGAGACTGTGTCACCCCCAAGACGCATCCTAAGTTCCTACCCAAGGTGCTTTCAGAAATGTCACTTTTGGAGCGTGTCATGCTCCCGACTTTTTTTCATGAACCACACGTCTAATGCATAGAGAACACTACACTTGCTAGATGTAGCGCGAGTACTCATGTTTTACATACAAAGGACCAAGGAGTTCCGCTCCTTTACAAGGCTTTTCATAGCATTCTCTGGTCGCACAAAAGGACAGCATATCTCGAAGCAGAGTCTTGCACATTAGGTGACCAAATGCATTAGTTAATGCCATCAATCTAAAGGCGATCCACTTGCCAGACATCCTTCAGCTCACTCCGCCAGGGGAAGAGCAGCTTTGATCGCTTTTCAACAATGAGTGTGAATAAAGGACATCTGCAGAGCCGTGACCTGGAGCACACTGCACACATTAGCCAAGCATTACTGCTTGGCTGAAGATGCCAACAAGGAATCAGCAGTCGGACAGGCAGTCCTCCGCCACCTCTTTGTATAAGGGAGGAGCAGCCTTCTCCCGCCTTTCCCTAGTAAATATGACCTGTTTGAGTTGCTTATGCTAGGTGCTCTGAAGACTACCTTCAGGATGTATATTAATATGGGCATGCTTAACTGCTTGGTATTCTATTCAAGCATCTGAATCTATGAAAGATCCAATGCTGGAGAAGTCTTTGTTACTTACTGTATTTCTCCAGCATTGGTATCTTTCATAGATTCACATGCGCCCACCCGCCTCCCCTGAGATACTGCTCCAAGGCCCGGCAGTCATCATACATGTAATCTACTCGCAGCTCAAAATCTGAAGATGGCTGCCTGGGGCGCAGCTTAAGCCCTGAAACCTCATTGGTTAGGGTCATAAAGGACCAAAGTGAGGTGGAGGGACTACACAATTGAATGCTTCATTGGCCTTAATGGAGACTCTACATACATTTTTTCTATGGAAATAATGTATATATTTAATTATTCTTAAATCACTGAGGATTCCCGGTCTGACGACACTTCAAGTGTCTGAATCTATGAAAGATACCAATGCTGGAGAAATACAGTTACAGGTAAGTAACTAAGACGTATCGACACCGATACTGACACGGATACAACAGCTAACCATACGGATGAGTATGAGGATTATGTCCCTGCTGACGGGGGAACCTATGGGCACCAAAGAGCCTGCCAGTGCTTCGTCGCTGGTCGAGATTGGCCGGTGGAGAAGGAGGGGTTTATCTTTCAGTGTTGAGTCCTCGAGGAAGACCATCCTGTCGGTTCTGTCGTTGGACGATGTCTGGGAGGATTGTTTGGCCCTGATATAGATGCCAAGTACCACACCGTCCAAAACATGCTAGAGAAGAAGTATAAGGGTCCCTGACTCAGCCCCCAGGTACCTGAGGTCCCAGCCTTCTCCGGACTCTGTGGTGTCAGCTGCTGCCAGGAAAGGCTTGTCCAACCCATCGTTGTCTTCTATGGTTGCCCCAGATCAGGAGGGAAAGAAGTTGGATACGGTGGGCAAACACATCATTTACACTGCGGCTTACACCATCCAAGACGCCAATGCCGTTGTCATCCTGTCTCACTACGATATGAAGCTCTGGTATAGGCTATGGGCAATATTGGATTTCCTGCTGGTCAACAAGAAAGCCGAAGCCCTGGCCATGTTCCAGGAAGGTGATGTGGCCTCTGACCACGCCATCACAATGGCGCTGGAAATAGCGAGATGGCCAACGGGTTGGCCCTCTGGCTCCAGGGTTGGCTGAAGGCCATCAAATTCAGTGCGGACGTACAATTATAGGTGGTGGGCATTCTCTTTTTTGGGGACAATTTGACAAGACGGTGGACGAGACGCTCCAAGCAATTAAGAGGGATACAGCGACTGCACGCTTGCTGGGGACACTGCAGCTGAGGACATTTTCGTCCCTTCGATCCTCAAGAGGGAGGTCCAGCAGGTCCTCCAAGGGGTATAGTACCCCCTATCGTCAGCCCTCTCACTCCACTACCTAGGGGCCGTTCGCAAGGCCTACGGCAGCAGAAGCCAGCATTGTCATTGCACACAGGTTAGGATGCAAACACCCAAAAACCCTGAGACAGCCTTGGGCCCGGACCCCCACTTTTGCCCCCCCGTGGGAGGCCGGCTATCAAACTTGGTTGACCAGTGGCAGACCACCATGGACAAATGGGTGCTGGATGTTCTTCATCAAGGGCTCACCTTGGAATTCCAACACAGGTGCCCTTGCATTCCTCCTGCGGCGCATCAAGAACTGCACATAGCTCAAATGCTGCAGGAGGTTCAAGCCATGTTAAGGAAAGGGGCGATAGAGCTGGTACCTCAGACTGCGGGGCTCCGGAGTGTACTGCAGATACTTACTGGTACAAAAAAAGTCAGGAGGGTGCCAACCGTTCCTAGACTTAAAACGCCTCAATAAGTACTTGAAGTCCCAGAAATTCAGGATGGTCACTTAGCAGCATGTGCTCGACCAGCTGAAGGAAGGGGATTTCCTGGCGACTTTGGACCTGGGGGGCACCTACTTTCACGTACCCATTCACCCAAAACATCAGAAGTTCCCCCGGTTTGTGGTCCAGGGACGGCACTATCAGTTCAAGGCCCTGCCTTTTGGGCTGAAATCGGCACCCAGGGTGTTCACAAAGTGCTTAGCCCCAGTGGCAGAGCATCTACACCTCAAGGGCATCCACATCTACCCTTACCTGGACAACTGGCTCATCCACTACCGCGCACTGGCGAATCAGCACACAGCGGAGACCATACGCATTCTGACAGAGCTCAGATTCTCCATCAATTATCCGAAGTCTTGCGTGGAGCCATCGCAGGGCGCCCGTCTCAGCACAGTTGCATGCCTGGCTACCCCCTCGGAGGAGAGGGTGAAAGCCATCCTGGGGAAGGTGAAGCGCCTGTCGGTGCAATCCACAACAGAAAAAGCCATCAAGTCGCTGTTGGGCATGATGCCCTCCTGAATCCATCTCGTTCCCTTTTGCAGGCTACAGATGAGGCCTCTTAAAGAGTTTCTGGATGCACAGTGGCTACAGGCCACAGGCACTTGGATGGACAAGATTTCCCTCACCCAAGAGTTCCAACAAGCTCTATGATGGTGGGGAGTACACCCACATCTCACACAAGGAGCTCCCTTTTAAATCCCACCATACCAGGCCACGGTCACCACAGACGCCTGCCTGGAAGGGTGGGGGCCCACACCGGACAGTCACACGCCAGAGGCCTCTGACTCCCGGAGTAAAAGAACCTCCACATCAACGTCCTTGAACTCATGCCAGTCTTCTGGGCTCTCAAGTCATTCCAACCTCCACTGCAGGGGAAGGTGGTGCATATCTTCATGGACAACAACGCCACCATGTTCTTCATCTGGAAGCAGGGCGTGACGCTCTCGCCCGCGCTCTGCCTGGAAGCCCCAGTCCCTGTGGTGCTAGGCTATTCTTCAGGATATGTTCCTCATCCACTTTCACCGGGCCGGCACCAAGAACACAATTGCGGACTCGCTCAGCAGGGAGCTGCATTCCTGTCACGAGTGGGAACTTCATTATTCTCAGTATCATTTCTCTTCCGCAAGTGGGGTGAACCCTAGAGCGACCTCTTCACGACAGCAGCGGTCATCTGCAGTGCCAGAGTTTCACCAGCAGGTTTCCTCAGCCAAGGAGCCTGAGGGATGCCTTCTCGTTTCCGTGGGATGGGCTCTCCCTGTACGCCTTCCCTCCAATTCCGCTCCTGCTATGTGTGATCAACACACTCAGATGTTTCCATTGCAGGGTGATCCTCACTGCTCCAGCGTTGTCTCGGCAGATCCGGTACCTGGACCTTCTCCGTCTGTCACTGGCTCCGTCCATCCGGCTGCCTCCGCTTCCCGATTATCTCTCCAAATAAAATGGAACAATAATGCACCATGATCCAGCGTCACTGAGGCTCGTGGCCTGGCTCTGGCAGCCCTAGAGTTTGGGTATTGTTGCCTGCCACTGGAATATAAGAAGATCCTGGCCAAGGCAAGAGATTCCTCTTCGCTGTCGTGCTATGGCCACAAATGGAAACACTTCACAGTACGGTGCAGGAATCGGAAGATTACACTGCTGCGAATTACAGCTCTGCAGCTACTTCCTTACCTGCTTTCGTTGGTCAAGGCTGGTCTGGCTCACACCTATATCAAGGTGCATCTAGCTGTCATTTGCTGTTACACCAGGGCACCTGGTAAGCCCTCCCTCTGGTTGCACAGGCTCGTCAAGGAGTTCCTCAAAGGACTCTTATAGACTTTTCCACCAGTGAAGTCTCCTGCTCCAACTTGGGAGCTCAACATGGTTTTGACTAAGCTCATGGGGGCACATTTCGAACCATTTTATCAAGCCCCTTTGAAGTTTCTCTCATGGAAGACTGCTTTCCTGTAGACCATCACCTCGGCCAGATGGTTTGGGGCGATCCAGGCCCTCTCCTGCAAGCAGCCGTACTTCTACTTCCACGCTACAAGGGTGGTGATGTGGCCGCACTCCACCTTTATGCTTAAGGTTCCTTTAGGATTCCACCTAAACTATCTTTGGTTTTACCAGTCTTCTTCCTGAATCCTTCTATGCTCGTGAAAAGGACATTGTATTTGCTCGCTGGATGTGGTTCATGCCTTGAAGTTTTATGTGGCACGTACAAAGGTTTTTCGGAAGACATCTCAACTCTTTGTGAATTTTGGACCTGTGAATCACGGGAAGGCCCCATTCTAAGATTTCCATTTCCAAGTGTCTCTCTGGCTGCATCATGCATTGTCGCCGTCCGGCCAACAGACCCCTTCCAGGCTGGCTGAGAGCCCATTTCACCAGAGCCATTGCAGCGACAATGGCGTTTGTCTGATGTTCCCCTGCTTCACATTTGCAGGGCTGGTACGTGGGGGTCCACCCACACCTTCACGAGATTATACTGCATTGACAGGGATTCCAGGGAAGAGTCCCGGGTCGGCCAAGTGGTAGTACACAACTTGTTTGTTTGACACAAGTCTGTTTCAGGGGTAAGTGTATTCCTTCTGTTGAGCCTGGCCACCTCCTGTGGCTGTGTATATGTACTGCTGTTTAATTGTACTCATGAGCATGTGTTTCCATGCCAGATCTTATGCTGGAGAAGTAACACATTACATACCTGTATCTCCTGTTCTCCAACATTGGTTTGGCATGGATTTACGTGCAGACCTTCCCTCCTACCGCTCTGTGGCTCTTCTTAGTTCATACTGCCACTTTACATGGTCTAGCAAATCTGAAGATTGCCACCAGGCGTGGATCTTAGGGAGACGACTGTCATTGGAAGGGGACAGTATGACCCAGAGGACAGTGATTTGTTATTTTATTTTCAAATTTGTTTATTGGTATTTGTTATTTGTTACAAGCACAGGATAATTACCATGACTGCCATCAAATAATAAATCACATTGCATCTCGGATTATTAACATTTACAACTTAACATTGAAACTTTAACTATCTCCAAGTGTTTTGTTTCTTGAGAAGCCGGTGCCGAGTGGGGGCACAGGGGGGGGATTAGGACTTTCAGGGGAGGGGAACTTCCCTTAGCAGGGATCGCATGAAGTAATGATTGGGCTGCCTCGAGGACTCCAGTTCTGTCCGTAGGTCTTCCTACTGTGGGTTTGTGCTGGCTCAAGGTGGCTTATCGTTGGAGGGGTAGAGCAAGGGGTCTGTGAGTCCTTTCCAGGCGTCTAAGGTCATACTCGAGGCATCTGTGGATCTGGCCACACTTTCTTCCCAGGCTTTCGTTTCTGCCAGCACCCATCGTTTCAGTTCTCTGTGCCAGATTTTCTGTTGTGGTCCCGATGGTTTCTTCCAGGACATTGTTATTGTCCTCTTAGCCAGGATACACATAATGTCCATTAATCTAACGAGGTGCTTTAGCTTTGCTGGTCTGGGGTATGTGCCGAGTAGGCACTCCGCAGGAGTCCATTCATATCTGGTCAGCCCCAGATTTTCACTTGTCTGCTGTATTAAAGACCACAGGGATTGTGTCCTGGCACACCGCCAGAATGCGTGGAGCAGGTCCGCATTGTCCATTTCGCACCAAGTGCATTTGGAGCTCTGCGTTTTATGGAGTTTGGCCAGCCTGGATGGGGTTAGGTATGTCTGATGCAGAAGATTCAATTGTATTTGTCTAAATCTATGATTCCTGGATACTGTTTTAGGAAATGTCAGAGCCCTTTCCCATTCCCCAACTGTTAATTCTCGGTCTATGTCTGCTTCCCATCTGGATTTCAGTCCAGCACTGCGTGGGTTGGGGGTGTCATTTAGGTGGCTATAGATCTGAGACACTGGTCTCCCTCCTTCTCCCAGTTCATACAGTAGCGTAATCAGGGGGTTTGTGTCTGGTTCCTCTGGCCATGTCGACCATCTGGCACGTGCCGTGGATCTTAATTTTTGATACCACAGAAACTGGCCTGTGTGAACATCATTTTCTTCTTGAAGCGTTTCAAATTCTTTGAACTCCCCCTCCCCCCTCCCCCCGTGTACAAGTCCCCCCATGAGTATATCCCTTTCTGTTCCCAGTGCCTGAGGTGTTGCAGGTCCCCGGGGGATCTGCATAGGTCCGAGACCAGCGGTATGTTCGGGGAGTATTGGTGTTTGACATGGGCGAGGGATTCGGTCCTATGCCAGATTTTGCGTCCAAGGGTGACCATTAGGGGGGCATTTCTTATCAGGTGGGTGGGGGCCCAGGAAAGTTCTTTCATATACAATGGGGAGACCAGTGGCTGCAGGAGTGGCGTCTCCGATGTGGCATCGTCTGCTAGCCACTTGGTGACAAAGCTAAGCTGTGCTGCCAGATAGTATTTTTCAAAGTTTGGGAGTTGGATTCCCCCCTGAGTATACGGTAATGACAACGTGGTAAGCGCTATCTTACGTCTTCCCTTCCCCCACAGGAAGTCTCTCAGCATAATTTCCAGTAGGCGAAAGAAGGGCGCTTTGATGTAGAAGTGTACGTTCTGAAATCCATACAAGAATCTGGGAAGGACAATCATTTTAATTATGGAGGCCCTGCCCATCATGGATAGGGGAAGTTTCGCCCAGAAGGCCATAGATTTCCTCAAGGTCGGTAGAGCAGCCTTAGTGTTGCGCTTGTGCATTTGTTCTGGGGAATGCGTTATGTGTATGCCTAAGTATTTGAACGAGGTGCGTTCCCACTGTATTCCCACCGAAGGAAGCTCCGATGTTTCCTTTCCCTTAAGATTTGCCAGGGTGAAGAGGCAGGATTTTGCCCTGCTGAATTTTATTCCAGAAACCTTCGCGAAATTGTCTAGGACTTCCAGCATCGTGGGCACATTGTAGTATGGGTCCCTAACAAATAATAGGACATCGTCCGCATGGAGAGAGATAATGTGGTCAGTATCTCCCAGCCGGATCCCAGCATCAAAAAATTGCTTTCGAAAATAGATAGCAATGGGTTCTAGGCCTAGTACTAGAGCATGGCAGAGAGGGGACAACCCTGTCTGGTTCCTCTGCATATGTTCCAGACCTCCGATATTTGCTTCCCAGTTTTTACTCTGGCTCTAGGTTTCGTTTATAGTATCTTGATCCACCTAATGAACCTCGGGCCGAAGCCAAACCCTTCCAGAACCGCCAATAGCCATTCCCAAAAGATCGAATAGAACGCCTTGATGGCGTCCAGGGACAGCAGTGCGTATGCTTCTGTGCCAGCTTCAGTTTGGGCGATAACATGCTGCACTCTGCGCAAATTCATGGTTGTGTTTCGGGCTGGTATAAAGCCGCATTGGTCTTCATGTACTACTTCCCCTATAATTCTGGCCAGTCTATTTGCTAACACTGTTGTCAGGATTTTCTCATCGTAGTTAAGCATTGCTATCGGACGGTAAGAGTCGCATCTATCAGGGGGTTTATTAGGCTTAATAATCGGGATCAGGAGGGTCTCTCTCATGCTATCGGGTAATATCCCTGTCTCGTGTGCTTCTTGAAAGACCTCGTGTAGCAGGGGCGTTAGGGTGGACTCATACGCCTTATAAAACTCAGTGGGCAGACCATCGCTCCCAGGCGTCTTGCAAGTGGCTAGTGATCTAATAGCTTCTGTGATGTCCTCAGTTGTGATATCTCCATCTAGGGCCTCAGATTGTTCTGGGGGCATCCTGGGGAGTCCTATCTCTTCAAGGGTGTCCATGATTTTCTCTAGGGGGATCTGGTCATTATGAGAGTAAAGGCGTTCATAGAAGCCCTTAAAGGTATCGTTTATGGCTTGCTGTGTCTGTGCTACCCCCCCCTCTTCAGTTTGTACCCCAGTGATTGTGTGCCTGGGGTGTTCTTTCTTGCAGAGCCAGGCTAGCATTCTGCCTGGTTTGTCTGCCTCCGTATGTATTCTATTAGTTTTGGTGGCATAATCAAATTTGGCGAGCCTATTCCATGCTAAGGTAGAGTTAGTTCTAAGTACTTTGAGGTTATCCTCCCTTTGTTCTGTGGCAACCGGGGTTGCTTCCAATTGTTCTATCTGCTGCTCCCAGTGGATCAGCTCGCCCCTAAGTTGTTTCTTAACGCCCCCTGCCTTTGCTATGATTTCCCCTCTCGTTACTACTTTTAGGGCGTCCCACATTGTGCTTAAGCGGTCCACGCTTTCAGTGTTTCTTTCAATGAAGCTTTCTATGAATTCGTGTAGGTCTTCCCTAAATATCGGATCTCCCAGGGCATCTATCGGCATTCTCCACATTGGAATAGGAGGTCTGGGGCCAGTGTGATTCCAACCCACCAGAAGTGGCGAGTGGTCGGAAATGGTTCTGCCCAGATATTGGGCTTCTTCTATTTGTGGCAGATGTTCGTTGCTTATGAAAACATAGTCCAGTCTGGTGTGGAGACCGTGCGGAGAGGAGAAATATGAGTACCCTCGAGCGTCAGGGTGACACTCTCTCCAGGTATCTGCCAAGTGTAACCTATCGGTTAATAGGGAGAGGGCTGTTGTAGCCGCTGAGGGCCCTTTTGGATGCGGGAAGGACCTGTCAAGTATCGAATCATGGACACAGTTGAAGTCTCCCCCCCAAAAAAGGATTTCATGACTATATGGCGCAATCTTGGCGTACATGGAGTTTAGGTGCGATGGGAGGTAAGAGTTCACTATGCAAATATCTATTTGTTCTAGTCTGCCCCATACTATTACAAACCTTCCCTCTGGGTCTGACTCAGACTTAATTACTTGGAAAGGGAGTTGTGGGTGAATCCAAGTATATACCCCTCTTGCATACTTAGAGTACGAAGTTCCGACCCCCTGGCCTCCCCAGTGTTCACTTAGCCTCGCTAGGGATTCAGCCGTGCAGTGTGTCTCTTGCAGTAACGCTATCTGCACTCTCTTTCTGTTCAAATAGGACTTGATTCTATTCCGGCGTAGGTATGAACCCAGACCCCTCACATTCCAGGTCAATATCTTTATATTTATTTTAGCCGCCATTACAGGGTAATTGAGTAACACTCACAGTTGTCCGACCCCTGTTGACCTCGTTTGTCCTTCTATCCTGTCCTGGTCTTCTCCCCACCTGTCCTCTCGTTCCGGCCCCAAGTCCTTCGCTGGTTGGAGATTTTTGAACTTGTGTAAATCCCATTGTGTTGAATGGGGGAAAAACTAAACAAAACTTTCCAAACTGACCCTAGCAGTTGCTTTTAACTTGCAGCGCTCAGGGGTTCCTGAGGCTTCCAGGCCACTCCTGGCCTTTCGGATCAGGTTGTGTGTGAGCAAACTGCTTACACCTTTTCTGGTGGGGTGGGTTGTTTGTCCGCCGCTTGCATGCTCCTCCGATCTCGCGTCCGATGTTGCGAGATTTGTAGTAGTACTTTCATAGTGATTCGTTCGTCTACGGTTCGTGTTCATTACCTTTTGTTTTCTGCAGGGACTGCCCATTGCTTGCGTTCACCGGGGGGTGGGTGGTCATCCTCGGTCTGAGTTCAGTGGTTCTTCCTTGTCGTCAGCCAGGTTGTTATGCTCAAGCCACATGTTAGCTGCGGCTGGGGTCTCTAGGAACGTTGCTTTCCCTTTATATAGAATCTTGAGACGTGACGGGTATAAGAGCATGTATTTCAAGTTGAGCTTTCTCAGCCGGGCTTTTATTGGAATGTAAGAGTTTCTGGCTCGTTGTACTGCAGGGGTGTAGTCCGGGTATATAACTATTATTGAGTCATTTCTTTTTATCTCCCCGCCTTCTCTAGAGAACCGTAGTATGGTTTTGCGGTCTCTGAAATTTAAAATCTTTGCTATGATTGGTCGTGGATGAGATCCAGGTGGGGGACGTTTCTGAAGAGACCTGTGGGCCCTTTCGACAGAGAACCCCTGGGAGAGGTTTGCCGCCCTTATTTCTTGCTGTAGGAGCGTTTCAATGAAGGTCGTCGGGTCTGGGCCTTCTAGATCTTCAGGGACCCCCAGTATACGAATGTTATTACGGCGCGCCCGACCTTCTCCGTCCTCAGAGCGGGCCTCTAGCCTTGCCACCTTTTGTTCCAGATCTCTGACCGTCATCTTTAGATCTCGGGTGTTCTCAACATTTTCCTGCAGGGCGGTCTCTGTCACCGTGACTCTTTCCGTTAGGTTGTGGACGTCCTGCCGCATGAGTTGCATGTCTGACTTCACCTCTTCAAGCCGTCCCTCGAGTGATGTGCGGAGGGCAGCTATTGCTTGGAGGACTTGCGTGTGTTTAAGGTCTTCCTCTTGTTGAGGCAAGTCTTCGGGGGATTCTCGGTCTTGTTGTGATGACTGCCGTTGGGGTCTGACTGTCGTGAAGGAGTCCATCGTGACTAGTTTCGGCTTGGTCCTGGGGGGAGACATCTCCTGGTTTGAGGTCTATAAGTGCTACCCCCTGCAGAGTGCAGGTCTGTCGACGACCCCTGTATCTAAATTTTCGTGTGGGCTTCAAGGGAACTTTGGTCCCAGGGATCCAACCCTAGCTTTACAGTTGTTTCTAGCAGCTAGTGTTTCCAAGATTAGATTTCAAAATCTTGACCAGTGGCTGTGGGCTCAGGTTGTATGGAGAGCCTTGTTCTAGGAGTCGTTGTGGTGCAAATAAGTCCCGGGCTTCAGGCTGCGTTCAGTTTATTTCTGGTTCCTGCCTGCGTCTCCAATGGGCTACCGGCAGGCAGGTGTCGTCCCACCGCCTGTGGGTCGGGCTCCCAGTCACTATATTGTTCGCCCTTCTCCTCCCCGGGCCTTAGTGCTGTGAGTGGGTTCTTTCTGCTGGGATCTTCCTCCCATGGATCTTCCTGCGTATCAGGCAGCCTCTAGGGCGACAGGGGCCCCACAGATCTAGGCCAGTCCTCCTTGCAGGAGTCAGTGTTGGGCCCCATGGCCGGCCGTGCTACGCTCCCTCAGGCTGCTGGGAGGCCGTTTGAGGCAAGTTCAGGTGATCCAGTTAGGGAGTGTTGTGAAGGGGGACCCGGTCCCGCTTTCAGCGTTAATGAGGGGCCCGCCGCCTTCTGTTCTGTTCCCTGTATCTCCGCTCAGCTGTGAGCTGTGAGCATGGTCGGTCTCACCTTCGTGCCTCTGGAACTGCTCAGTGTTCCCTGTTCCAGCGTCCGCGGCGGATACGACCTCCTCCTGGCCGCGCCCACGCAGCGGTTCCTCCGACCTCCGCAGCCGCAGCAGTCATCGGCGCCGGCCTCCCGCTCTCAAGTGTCCACCGGCGGAGCAGGTAACAGGCTCCTCCGCAGCGGCCGCCCCAGGTGCAGCGGTCCGTAGGATGACCCGGGGGGCCGAGGCTGGCTCAGTCCTACTCCGCGGCGGGCGCCGCCATCTTGGAGTCCCAGGGGGCTTGGCTTCGGGCTTCCCGTTTTCCGTCGTCCGCACACCGATTCCGCCCAGTATTGCTGCCGAGTGCTGGCAATCGGTTCCCCCACAATATTCTGGCCTCAACTCGTGTTGTGGACCTGGATTCAGCAAAAGTTGAGCATTTGTCTCAGGATCGCGGACGGAGCTCCGTGGAGGTCTGACTTTACGGCATGCGTGCTGGCCACGCCCCCTGCAGTGATTTGTTATAAGGAGACAGTTTTCAGGCTAAAGCGGAACTGCTTTTCTTTTTTACTGTTGATTCTGTGAGAAACCTGAAGGTGTCTCACCCGCTAGTCCCCGTAGATCTGTTCTCCAGGTAGCCAGGACACGGCTATCGCTATTGGATGCAGTTTCTGCGGGTGGACCAGTATCACCTGGATGAGTGGTCTTAGGGGAGTGGAAGTGGGACACCGGGCGAGACGCGGGACCCCCTCACTTGTAACACCTTTTCCCCATTCTACCATGTAGGACATTAAGAAGCTCTGAATCCCCCCCCCCCTCCCCGACACAAACACTTTCTTACACCGTAACCGACAACGGACTAACACCAGAGCCATTTACCTGACTGTCCCAACACACGGGTCAGGCAGAGTCAGACAAATGACAATAACCACGCACACCTGACGGCCCTTTACCTTCCCCACAGGGATAAAAGACAGAGCCTGAGAGCACACTACGAGCAAGGCCGAACACACAGGACACAGCTATACTGGACTGGCAGTTCAAACAGAGGAGAAAGTTGGCGAGACTAGGAGGGACGCTGAAGGGGGAACTGCCCTTGCCCTGTTCAACCCGGACCCATGAAGCCCCCCGAAAGGGAAATAAGACCGGGAGTCACAGCTGGCGTGTGGAGGTACAGATGTCAACGATGCATGGGTGCCTCCCGGATTGATAACACATGCTGGCTACTATGGTACCATCCTTGACTCCAGAAGAAAGACAAGTCAACGGGTTCAACACAGCGGTGAGTCGGAGGAAGCAGATAGCAAATTGAACTGTGTTCAGCCCAAGGATGCAAATGGCAACATTATATGAACGCAAAGAACTTGAGAAGAAATAACTTGTGTGTGTGTTTGAACTTTTGGGAAAGCCCAGACAAGGGGCAGCTGGAGAGTGGTCAGGTACCGCAAGAGAGCTAATTCGAAGGATTCTTGCTGGCCCCTCTTTTTCTGTGTTGAAACTGCAAGTGCCAGAAGGCCCTAGGAAAGGGTGACATGAGATGTCAGAATGGTCCTACAAGGGTCAGGTCAAATCCCTTGTACAATCGAAAGTCCTGTTGCCAAGAGAAAGCCAGTGAAAGGGAACCTTGCTTTCCGATAAGATTGTGAACTGTGGAATAAGACAAGTGTGAACCCAACAAAGGGATGCCGAAAGAAAGCTAGGAGAAGGGAACACACCCTTTCTGATGAAAATGAGCAATTCATGAAATGTGTTAAAGAAGGCTGTGAAGATGAGCAAATCATGAACTGTTAGAAATTAACAAACTGTGTTATAGATGGCATTGTGAACCTGACAGGGGGATGCCAATGCGAAGGTTACTGAGAGTTAATCCCGCATTGAGATAAAGTTGAGTGAATTGTATATGTGGCAAACGTGATCCCGGGTGGGTAATGCCTACGAGTTGGGTGAAGAGTAATACACGTCGGAACAGTGTGTCGACGAGAGTGAACTCGGTTGAGGGTTTTCCACAGTGTTTGTTTAAAAAGACATTAAAGCTCCTGGATGTTACGAGCGATATTTGAAAGACCTTCGTGAACCCGATGAAGGGAGGCCCATTTTGCAAAGAGGATCCGAGCCCGGCGGAGGGCGGTCCAGGGGCCAAGAGCAATCGCCCAGGGGTGCAAGACCACCAAACGAACTTTTGTTAGATTGTTTTTTTGATCCAGCAGGCCTTCAAAGGAAAGAGACTTTGAGGAAAGAGACTTGATCCTTGAAGGGTCTGGTATTGTGAAATATGCTTGTGAACCTTGTGCTTGGAGATGCCCAGGAGTGTGCTGTCCTCAGGAGTCCCGCCTTGTCCCGGGCTAAAAACGTGGGGAAGGGAGACCCCGCCCCATACCATCCTGACTTATCATTTTGTGAACACTTCTTTCTTTTCCGGTGAATATTATCCCACACAAAATGTGTACTTTAGTGGTAAGGATTGGCAATAGGTTTTCTAGTATATACCATTTTTTATTTGACAAGATGCTACTAGGACTGCCTTATTATTTGATGGTCGTAGCTTGCTCCCATTTTAGCTTTAGGTTTAGATTAAGCATTTTTCTCACCCATGCATACAGTTTAATAAACACCCTTGGACTGTGACCACTTGTCTGTCTTTACTGTTGCCACCATGAGTTCCTTACAATTCCCAGCCTGATGACAGGGAATATTCATAAGCATGTGAATCCATGCCAGACACATGCTGGAGAATAGGAGTTGCAGGTAAGTAACTTGTTCCGTACCTGTCACCGACACTTGCACACATTGGGCCTCATTACGACTCAGGCGGTAAGGGTTTTATGGCGGCGTAAACAGCGCCGACCCTTACCGCCTGAGTACGAGGTCCCTTAGCGCCATGGAGGTTTTAACACCTGCTTTTAGCAGGTGTTAAAATCCATGGCGCTAAGGGACCATGGAGTTAATTACGCCACCGTAATTTACGGTGGCGTAATTAACGCCTTCCCCACTCCCATTATGCCCTATGGGGCAAAATGGGAATGGGGAAGGGTAAATGGGAAAATGGGGATTTACCGCCCCGCCAAGGTTGGAATGGGGCGGTAAATCCACCAACCACCATGGCGTAAACATAGTTTACGCCATGGTGGTAAAGTCACGGCCCAGGCGGTAACTTACCGCCTGGGTCGTAATGAGGCCCATTTTCTTTTAATGACGATGAGCCAAATTAGTTCCAAATCAGCATCGAGATCTGTGGACGAAGTAAAATCAATACATGTCAAAAAAAGCCTTTAAAAGTGCTACTTAACACTGCCATTTGATAGAGTTCGTTTGAGAGTCCAGCCATAATGCTGCTCTTCCTTGAGCTCTGTGAAGCCTCAAAATAAATCCAGCACTTACATCCTGTTGCTGGTGAAATTGTCCCTGGTGGACTGGAGGCTGATGGCCCTGTGGTACCAGCATGTCATGATGCCTACCCCCGGGCATCCGGATCGAATCCATCAGCCCCAGGAGCAGGCATCCAGATACTCATTAAAACCCCAACAGCCCCGGCTGGAGGCTGTTTGGATTCAGTCCTGGCGCCTTAGGTGCCAGGCTCATAGACTTTACTTACCTTATGCAGACCATGCTGCAAATGAGTCCAAGCCAACGTGAGGCCTGGATGGGACTATTTTATTACAGGGACTATTTTTTTAACGCTGGTGTGGTTCTGGGGAACTTCTTACCTGGGACTACTTTGCAGGCTATTTAAACCACGCCCGAACAGCAGCTCATGCCTCGTGTTATTCTGCATCCAGCAGCGTAACGCTCACCATGTCTGCAAGTCCGCATCCAGTCTTCTGCCACGCCCGCCTCGAATCCAGAGCTCCTAGACAAAAGGAAAAGAAAGGAGAAGAGGTTAGATCACGGACATTATTTGATTACTTACCTGATTCCGGACCCAGCACATCTCCGAGCATGGAAAGGACATTATTTCAGCATGCGTCGCTTCGCCAGCAGCAGCACCCAATTATACTCACCAGTCCACCGCATCTTTCAGCTCGGCGCTGCCTCCATCATTTTCTTGGTCGAAACCCAGCACCTGGGGGGGACAACAAAAGGAATAACAAGGTGAGCCGAGAAAACCGACAAAGACAATCTCTTTGCCACCATAGGCTTACCTGCTTTACCACCGGAGGTATTATCCTTTAATTCGCTGCATCTGTCTATGCCGCACCTATAAAGGGAGCGAAAACAGCAAGTTAAACTCATGCAACTTTTACCGGACGGTGTTTGGTAATACAGACTCTTACCTGAACGCCATCCGCTGCCTCCAGGCAATATTCTTTTGGACCCAGCTGCAACCTAACGAAGGAATGGAACAAGAATGAACATCGGACATATTGAACTCTTTGAACTTTATAGACACTGGAGTCAATATTCCTGCGGAACTCCTCCAGTACCTTCAAACCAGTGAAGTAACTGGTATCTACACGTTCCTGCATGCCATGGAGAGCTCATCATTTAAAAACATAAGGTGAGGTTACCAAGAGGGGATATCAGAGGTGATTAGTGGGGAGAACGAGAACAGTTGGAGAGGGAGGGGGGTCATCACTAAAGTCCACGGGTGGCTAAATCCCTTTCTCCACTTGCAGGATAATACTTCTACAAGTCCAGCAGACAAGATTAGGCGGGCCAGTCCAGACTGTCATCTCTTCACTACGCAACACATTGGTGGAGACCGCAGCTGTCCGGGTCCGATTGACGCCCCTGTGGGAACCAGGTGAGCATAACACAGCATCTGGTTTGCACTAGATGCCGATCCTGGGAAAGCCTTGTCTCTTCTGAGTTAGTGCGGCCACACTCTCGTACCCGGAAGGGTCTCTGCTGCCGTCAAGCAGCAACGAAGTGCGCACCTGATGAGCCCACGGCCGGGGAAGCAACACAGGCAACAGATAGAGGCCGGAACCCCATTAAGGCACGCTGGGTGTGAGGAAGTAAGGCCCTGATCCGACTCTCTGACCTGCAGCCTTCTCAGACGGTGGGAGGACCTGTGTGCCGCCAGCGGTGGCGCAGTACTTCCCTGGCGGCTGATGGGACTTCGGCACGCAGAGGAGCGTCTTGTGGGTGTTTTTGGCCTCGCTGCTACCAGGACGTCTCAAATAAGGATTGCTGCAGTGCCGGCCCACTCTGCTGACAGTCCATGCTTGGGCAGCCTGGATCGTGGGAGTAGCCTGAGCCACTGTAGTGAGCAGGTGGAATAGAGCGGATTGATAGCCAAGGCGGCCGGGATGGCCTGCACAACGCGAGTCAGTGAGGTACCTGACAGTGGTGCTCATCCGATTACGGCGACCTGAGCCCTGGGTGCAGCTCTTCTGAGAGGGGTGGCGGGTTAGCTGGAAACAATGAGTCATGCAGTGGTGCATACTTGTCAACACCTTTGAACCAAGAGACAGGAAGAACTACTGCTGGGGCAGAATACAGTGATTGCATAGGCCTTTGTGGAGACGCAAAATAAAAGTGCTGCTTTTCTTCCAGCTCTGCCACTTTAGCCTGTATGTGGGGCAACTGACTGGTCAGTAGGATAAACAAGTGCCTGCAACACTACGTGGTTGTTAATGAGTTAAAATGGCACTTGCCCGGGCTAGATAATTATCTGGGCCCATTTTTCAATATTTAGCTGCTTGACATTACTTTGGCTCATCCACTGGCAGGAAACCTTACTTGGCATTCTAAATTGGTGCCCGAGACTGTTGGGAAAGGAGCCAGGGTGCGATGAATAAATCTGATAAGCGCCAGTCAAAGCTCCAGTTTGCTGACTCCTCCCAAAGTAGCCATTCTCCTGTATCTGACACAGGTCGAGAGTGGGTCCAGAAATCACTGCTTCTGCAACATCGGATAATATGCAAGACATTAAGGCCATGTTTAAGCAGCTGCAGGTGAGCCTATATTCTATGGGCAATAAGCTTGACAACTTAAATTGCTACGTTGACCGCTAATCCTGCTAAACAAACACACAGACTGGTTGAATGAAGCCAAAACTTGCCTTTCAACAGTAGAGCATGATTCTGCGGGTGCCTCAAGAGAAATAGCATTTCTCAAAAAATCTCTTGAAGACCTCACTGACAAACAGGATGGTCTTGGATCCAGGTCGAGGAGGAATCATTTTAGAATAATTGGAGTTCCCAAGTCGGCGGGTGCCGGGGTCAGTGGAACTCCTAGTCAAATGTATCCTGCACGAGACATTGTGGCAGGGTGGCTTTTCAACAATGTTTGTAGTTGAGCATGTGCATGGAATCCTTGGAGGAAAACTGGTCCCTGCGGCAAAGCCCAAACCAATATTAGCGAGACTGCTCAACTACAGAACCAGGGCCTATACATTGTCGTGCCCGAGAGAAAGGCAACCTGATCTACAATGGTGATAAACTCTGTTTCTTCCCTGATTTTTCCAACATGGTCCAATCCTCCGGGAGAACAGGTGCAGACGTCAAGAGAAGATTCAGAGAGAAAGGATTGAAGTACGCTATACACTTCCCAGCAATGCTCCTAGTTGAACGCAATGGTTGGGCGACATTTTTCCTGTCCCCAGAGAAAACCTGTGAGTTCTTGGACACAATGTCTCATGAACCAAAAAGGTCACTGAGCAGAACAAACTCAAAGGGTTCCCCTATGGAGGGTTCTGGTTGATGTGTCAGTGAATGCCTCGTCGGTTATTATTTGTCCTAACAGCTCTGCAGCGCTGTCAATGCCTTCATTGGGGTTGCTGGGTTGGCTGGGTTTCGAGTTGCCCTCATGCATCATAGCAAGATGTATTGCGTTCTTTGAGGTGGGGGCTTCAACTGGCTGATTGTGGTTAATGGTGGGGGCGGGGTTTGTCGGGGGTGTTTAGTTTGAGTTTTGGGAGTTTATTTTGTTTTATTTTGACGGGAAACATTTTGGTCCTGTGGTAGTACAGCGAAATGTCATAGGGGATTGGCATTAATATTCTTGCGATATGGAGTGCCTGTGGTGTTCTCCAAATATATGTCTGGTGGGATATGGCTACGCAGCTCTCGAAGACTTGCCTTGAGAATAATCTTGTGGGTTTCAGATGACTGCCGGGGGTGTACTGTATGACGTTGAACATTCAAAGGCTGTTCAACATCATACAGTACAGTTGAGTTGCCCCTCAAAGGCACGAAAGGTATTGTTGTATATGCAAAGACACCATATCGATGTTGCCTTCCTGCAGGAGACCCACCTTTCTTTGGCAGACAAAGCAAAGTTTGCCAAGTCATGGGGCTGCCACAGGTATTTCTCCTCCTACTCTCAATTCTCACAGACTGTCTGTATTGCTGTCTTTGGGGCATTGGGGTTTCATTTTACAGAAATGGTGAAAGACTTTGAAGGAAGGGCGCTGATTGCCCCCATATTTTTAAAAAATCACTATGATCAAAACCAGAAAGCAACGTGCAATCGTGGGGTGCGAATAAAGCTTGGCACTGGTAAATTCAAAACTTTGAATCTGGTTGGATCAAAGGAAGGAAACCTTGTGAACGCAGGACAAAGACTAGATGCAAACCCAATGCCACTTGTTCTTGAGAAAGAAGCTGTTCTTCAATTCTCGCTCCAACCTTCCGCTAGAAAAAGTTGCAGTTTCATTGACAGACAAGAAGAAATCAAAAAATATGGCTCTAACCAAAAACGTCTGCACCTCTACGACTAAGCGATTCATCAAATCCTTAGTAACTCCACAGAAAGGCATCTTACTGGTATAAAAAGCAATTTCCAGAAAGTATCATCTGCAGGCCTTAGCTCGTCAAGACAGTGCTAATAGTGAACATGAGATGACTAATATCTCTGCTGAACATCATGTGAAATTTGTTCAAGATAACTTGGTTACTACTACAAATAGCACAGAGCACACTTCACCCATTACAGAACAAGGATCTAAAAAGCAAACTAATCAAGATACCTTTCCACATGGATCTTCACAGCAGATCCTGAAAGAACACAGAAGGGAGATTCGGCATGCGGTTCACGCATATATGTCTGCACAACTAGCGCAAAATTATCTTAGACATTATGACTCAACTAGGACCTTCTCTCTGTATGGACAAGAGACATCTGTCCCAGATAGAATTGGAAATCTTCGTCAAGCCCTTGAGGCTGAAATTGAGACCTCTAATGCTCAACTGTTGGCCCAAAAGTACCTAGGACCTATTTGTTCTAAGGCCATCAATCAGACTCGTTTAGCTGAACCACCGACTACGGCAAGATCAACGTCCGAAAGAAACATTGCACTTCAGGAGAAAATTTGATAACAGCGCGGGGGCTAGAACTTCAACGGCTGATTGAAACAACTATAGTAAATTCTTTTGATAAAAAAGCATCAACAAATCTAGTTCCTGTTAAAAATGGTCTTAATCCGTTACAACACAAAAAAAACACTGAATTCTAGTGTAACAGTTAGCACTGGGGATGCGACTCTTCTATTTAATACTGAGGAAGTGAGCAGGCCAATTCTAAGTCAAAAGAGTGAGAAGTGATTTGAAACGTCCAGCATTACATTCATTGATTATTGCATGTCCTCAACCTTCGAATGTGCAATATGATCTAAACCGCAGATCCATTCTTACCATCTTTGCTGAAATCCCTGAGTTGGAAGATATTCATTCTGCTGATATTCAATTAGTGGAGTTCGAAGATGCGCATATACTCACTTCGGTAAAACTGGGGATCAACTCTAGAGTGGTTGTGAATACTATATGGTCAGCTATATGATGTAGGCTTTGTTATCGAAGTGTCTCACCTTCCCTCTAAAACTCCAACAGCAAATTCATTACTCTCAGTAGTCACTCACGAGAGGAACATTGAAACAAGGGCCATCCAGGGCTCCACAGATGGCTCCGCAAAGATCTGCAATTGTCATCTAACTCACAATGTGCATTAACTAGATCAACCTAACCAGCGAACCCGTGTCTCTCTAACTAGTTGGAATACGAGAGGGTTTTGTCACCTGTTGAATACTGTTGAGTCAAGCCTCGATAACATTGATATAGCCACATTTCAAGAGACATGGCTCACTAGTGTCCCAACTTGGGACAATTATAGTATACATATAAATTTAGCCCAAAAATTAAAGCAAGGGCGGCCAACGTCAGGACTCCTCATAGCTGTTAAGCAAAATCCTTTCTTTGAATCTGAAGATTGGTCATCTCCAAATCCCTTTCAGCAGATGATAAAACTAAAGATTGGCAACTCCACATATGCCTTGATAAACGCATATTGGAACCCTGCTGGTATTTCCGACCACATGTTTATGAGAGACATGAATTCCCTAATGCACCTGGTGGGTCTTGATAACTCCATTAGATATGTCATCATAACAGGAGATCTAAATTTGCATTACTTTGATCAAAGCAAATCTTGTAATAGATTGTTACTTTGGAACCACTTTATTGAAATGCATAATCTCCAAATTTTAAATGGTTCATTTGCGGATGACATTCCTCCACAGCCAACGTGGCACAGTGGTAATACCTCGGCAATAATTGATAACATTTATGTAAATCAATCTCTCATTTCAGAAGTTTTTAAGTTTCAGATTAATCCATCGACTCTGAGCGATCATAATAGCCTCTCAATGCAGTGGAATATACCTGAATCAATAAGCATCCAGGCAGTTACTAACACCCTGGATTTTGTAATTGTTAATCCCGGTGGCAATCGATTATATTGGAATGAAACCTCCTTAAAAAGATGTAATCATTTTTATGCAAGGCTAGCTGGTAAAGTAATCGCACATCCCCAGCTGCAAATTCCATATCATAAATTAATGCAACTTTTTCAACATAAAACAAATAACATCATGTCATTCAAGACTCATACTTTACATATATTTGACAGGGAAGTGGAAGCTGCAAAAAGAACACTTCGCTCAAAAAGGCGACAAGCCTCGAAGCTTCCGCCCATTACAAGACACGCTGTTATCTCCCAATTGAGGACAAATTATAAGAATTGGTTAAGATCACACAAAGCAATTTTATTTTAAAATGATAGCTCTAAAATGTTAAGCATGCTAGCAGGCAAGAACACGTCACAAATTTGGTCAGTAATCAATCAAGTAACTACAGGTCATCAAATAATCCATCAGTCTAATAATGTGTCGGAACAGGAATCGGTCACACATTTTTCAAGTTTATATATGCCATGTTCGAACATAAGCAAACAAAGATTGCCAGAATTAACAGAAAAACTTTCCTTAACTTTTGATAAAGAAGACATTTTATTCTTCATAAATAAGGCAAGTTCATCTCGAGCTCCGGGTCCTGATGGGCTCTCGAATTTCATGCTAAAACGACATCTGGAAATTTGGTCCGAGATATTATACAACATCTTCTCAAATATCATTCCGACGCAATTAAACCCTGACTCATGGAAACGTTCAATCATTCTCACAATATACAAAAAAAGGTAATAGATCGGATCCAGCCAGTTATAGACCCATCGCCTTGTTGGATGCACCGGCGAAGATCTTCAATCGTATTGTACTCAGAGAACTGAACAACTGGGCTTCGAATTTAAGAACGAGGGACCCTTTCCAAGCGTGCTTTGTGTCGGGGTTAGGGACAGCACCAAATATCATGACATTGAACATGTTAAAATCACAGTGTGCAGCCCGGAATCAATTATTATATTTGGCATTTGATTTTTGGGGTTGCTTTTGATTCTATTGATTGTAATCTACTCTATCAAAAATTAATTTGTTATGCATGTCCCCCTTGTCTCTTATTACCATTATAAAAGAACTTCATACTAACACCTCGATCCAAGTTCGTCTCACCATCGAAGGCTTGCTCTCTAAATTAATTGTAACTGGGCGAGGTCTTAAGCAAGGTTGCATCTTGGCATCTTTTTTTGTTTAACTTGTTTATTCTTGATCTTGGAGAATCGTTTGCAGACATTATTAGTGATGCACCAAAACTGGGCCAACAACGCATTGCTTGAATGCTGTATGCGGACGACTTAGTCCTCTTGTCACAGACCCCTAAAGGGCTACAGAATTTATTGGACAAGCTGTACGCATACTCAATAGAAAACAATCTCATAATTAACTTGGAGAAAACACAAGTAGTAGTCTGTCAAAAAGCTAAAAAGGTTTCCCTTGGGAAAAAATATAAGTGGCACCTTAACAATGTCACATTAATGAATGTTGAAAGCTACAAATACTTCGGCTTAACCAGCTTTAACACTCTGAGTGAAAAAGCCTATATTGTTACATTGAACTTGAAATTAGAAACGTTGAAATCACAGGCTAACATACTTGTGTATAAGTATGGGAAGTTTTCATACAGCCACATTATGGCTTTTTATCAAGCAAAAGTAGTCCCAATCTTACTATATGGATTTGATACCAAACTGCCTATCTGGAGTAATACGTGGGATCTATGTGAAGTACGATTTTGGAGATTGTTTTAAAACTCCCGAATTGTGCTCCACTCCCCATGATTCGTTTTGAGATGGGTGTGGTTTCGCTATTCTCACAATTATTGTGGAAAATGTGTGCACAATTTAGAAAATGTTTACTGGGATTGGCAAAGAATAACTTAACTTATCTTAAGCACAGTTGCGTTTCATCTTGCAGGTTCACAAGACTTTTTTCCATCTAAATGGCGAACTTGTGTACTGAACGCTCTGGCAGATGTAACTATATCCCTTGAAACACTTCTTACAAACCCTGACCGAGCCAAGTTAAAGCTATTCCAGTATGACTGGATATGTAATACTGCCAAATGTTCCACTTACAAAGATTTTAACGAACAGTGGTTTGGGCAAAAAAGGCTACGTACAATGGCAGATTACCTGGTTAAATTTCCCGCGCCAGATATTAGACACCAATATCTACGGTTCAGGTTTAATTTACTGCCGACAAGGGAAATAATGGCAAGGAGAGGGATGGTTCCGAAACAATTAAATTACTGTTGATTTTGTGAAAACATAGACCTCTCTGAAACTCTGCAGCACTTGTTAGTGAGCTGCGCAGCTTTAACTGCACTAAGAAACTCCTTTTTCACTGATCTACTATGTTCTTATATCCCCATGGATGAAAATGAAATTTGGATCAGACTATTTAGAAGCTCAAAACTGGTTATTAGAATTAATAACACAATATTTAAGTGCTATTTTACCCAACGACCACAATGAAATCGAATGATTGTTTCTTATTTTTATTAATACATCAAGTTTGTTGTATAGATCGTGATTCTTGGTTAAATGAGCAATTGTATACTTTGATTGTTGTTTTTAATAATGAATTGATAAAAATGAACATTGTAAGTTTGTATTTTCATGTATTTGAAAGGTTGATTTTATCAGCCAAACCAAATAAAAAAAAAATTAAAAAAAAAGAAAGACTTTGAAGGAAGGGCGCTGATTGTCACTGGTGTACTCCAGGGCCAGGCAGTCACGATGGTTAACTACCATGGCCCCAACACCGATTCCCCAGATGATTTGGAATGGGTTGAAACACATTGTCAGAAATCTTCAGCTAACATTATTTGGGCGGGGGATTTCAACGCAGTTGTTGACCCTGACAAAGATAGGACTGGAGGGATAGCTATACTGGTCCCTAAAACCACTCACAAACTTCAGCAGATTTGCACCTCTCATAAGCTTGTTGATGTCTGGAGGAACCGCCATAGGCAAGTCACATACAGGTCGGCAGTGCACTAGTCTGCGTCCAGGCTTTACATTACCTGATCATGCCCCAAGGACTGTTAGAATGATTATACCTGGTAAGAGGGGTTGTGGTAAATTCTGGATTTTCCCCAAAATTACAGCGTTTCGGATATAGTGTTATGTGATTCTATCAAGGAGCGTATCCCCTAAAAAAATCGGGAAAACAAGGAGTCAGTGGCTTCTCCTTCTACACTCTGGGAGACCTTTAAATGTGTTATCCGAGGGAACTGCATTGCCAAAGAGGCCTGTATTCTCAAAACCTTTAGTGCGGAATTGGCCAATAATTAATCTGTACTTCAAAAGATAGAGCTGGACGCAGGCTGGGTTACTGATCCTGCTCTTCAGTTGCAATTTCATAAAGAACTTGAAACCTTTAGAGAGACTGCAGTGTGAGGGAAGTGAAATTCTTGCACAGGCAGATGTCTATCTGTCAGTATCAACGCCCCGGTTGACTCCTGGCCAGCGCAGTACGGATTGATGCCCCAAAATCTCACATCAAAGCCATAAGAAATAGGGTGGGAGACCAGCAATATACAGATGATATCACCTGTTCTCCTGTGGGGTGTTATAGTGCTTTATACTCTACCAAGACGACAGCATCTCAGTCGCTGATTAATGATTATCTAGATCAGGTAGCATTGTATTGGTTCGCTCACTAAAGGGAGTGGTTGGGTAGGCCTCATAGCTCCGAAAAGCCATAATGCCATCAGAGCTCTGCCCTCGGAGAAGGCTCCAGGTCTAGACGGTTAAACAACGGTTAAACAGCTGACTTCTATAAGTCATTTACACTACACCACATCTTTTGACTGTGTTTCAGAAAGCCTTGGAAAATGGGAAACTTCCAGATTCCATGGGAGGCTGTGGTCCCGCTTCTCTTGAAGCACGGGAAGGAGGCGTAAGACTGCTCCCTTTTATGGAGCTATTTCTCTGATAAATATAGATAGCCTAATACTGGCAAAGTTTCTGCCTGCTAGACTTGCTCCATTGATGGCTAAGTGCATGAAGGCGGATCAGGCAGGCTTTATCCCCGGGAGGTCCACGTCTTACCAACTGCATAGAGTGTTTGGCCTATTCTCTGCATTGGATCAACAAGCCCCTGTGGTCGCTGCCCTTTTGGAAGGCGGGAAGGCATTTGACTCAGCGGAATGGCCCTTCATGTTCTCAGTGCTTCGGCGTAGGAGGGTTTGGAGAAGCGTTTGTCACTGGTTTCCTTACTATATACCTCTGCGGTTGTACGTCTGTGGTAATGGTCAGCTTTCTGGATCTATTCAGATGGGATGTGGAACTAGGCAGGGGTGCCCTCTTTACCCCCTCCTGTTCGCTCAGGCAGAGTTAATTAGGTCGCATCATATTCCCAGAGGTGTTCTTTTACACACACAGAGATTGGTTATCTCGTTATATGCTGACAACATGATCCTATTTGTTACCAAACCAGAGGTCAATTTGGCACCCATAATGGCGGATGTCCTGGAATTTGGACGTTACTCTGGTCTTAACATGAACACAGCTAAGTCTGTGCTGTTCCCCTTAACCGACGGGATGGGGAATATGTCGATGGTTTGGGCTTCCAATGGCATGAAGAGAGCCCCGCTATTTGGGAATTGAGTTGGCCCAGATCCTATATCAGAAAAACTATGTAGTAAAAATTGTTCAAGCCCGATCTGTTGTGGAAAGGTGGACACATTTGCCATCATCTTTGTACGGTCACATATACTTGGTTAAAATGATTCTCCTCCTGAGGTTCCTGTGCACCTTCTTGAACGTGTTGATTGAGGTGGCAAGGTCGTTTTTAAAGAGTTGAAGTCCATTGTTTATCTTGGGGGGGTAAGCAGGCCCTAGTACGTTGGGATAAGTTGATAGCACCTCTGGAAAGGGGTGGACTTGCGCTGCCTGATTTTGAATCCTATTTTGATGCAGCACAAGCTTTGTTTCTGTCCTATTGGAATTCCCACAACCCGGACAAATCTCATGTCCAAATAGAAAGAGCCCTTGTGGCAAACGCTCTCTAAAGATCAGTGATTCTTACTTTGCCGCAAGTTGTAGGTAGAGCAAAGAACATGGTAGAGGACACTTGTACGGCATGGCAGTGAATCAAGCAAAAGGCTTGCTTCAACGTATTATACTCTCCCCATTTATCGGTTACACATGTCTCAGGGATCCCTCTAACTGGCGAAAAGGTACCGCCCTATGCATTGTTAAACTTGGTATCTCTTTCTGGCTGGATTTATTACCCTTTAGACAATTCCTCACGTTAGCAGACTTCAAACTCTTGGGGGGGCATGTTTGCGTTGGATTGTTTTCATATTTTTGACTTCAGAATTTTTTAAAGAAGGGTTCCCCTCCTTTCCTGCTGCTCCTCCTGTCCTGCCACTCCTACACGGTGCTATAGAGTCGGCGGGCAATGTGAAGTTTTTTCCATGGTTATACATTCAAATAGTAGACAGCAAAGTGGGGTGGGTTGAAGAGGCTCACGAGAAATGGGAGGAATCGCTGAGTACCCCTCTTCTAGAGAACCTGTGGCTCTATTGTTGTGCTAGGACATAAAAGGTAGCGCTTAATAGTAGATATAAGTTAATACACTTCAAATATCTGCATCAGTTCTATTTCTCTCTCTATACTTTATTCTGGGAAAAAACACAAAGTGCATATAAAAACATACAGAAAAATAAAACCATCCATCATTTGACAGATTTAAAATGTTTTCAGTAAACTCATCTCCAAAAATAAAGGAGTTTATTTGCGGCCTCATGAAAATCCCAAAGTTAAAATTAAAATGTATCAAAGGATCCCAAAATATGATCACTGTATAAAAATGTAATTTAGCTCCCGTTAATCTAACCCTTATCCAATAACTTCGACGTGAGCAACCAGGCCCTGTGAATATAACAGGCTACTGCAAATACAATGTGGTGCTCAGTAAAGATCTACAAAATGTCATAGCTTCGGTAGTGGATCGAAGACTAGCTATCCTAAAAAGAGGTCTTAAATAATGGAATCTCAGATATTTCAATTGAACACTAACAAAAGTGCACATCAGTTTCCTTACCTAAACCACATAATGGGCATATTCCTGATTGACCTTGACCCCAGGATTTGGGAAAGGACGCTAAATGAAGCGTTCCCATTCTAAACGGAATATACAGGGATTTGTCAATGTAAGCTCGTCTCAATTTAAGACTTCTAGCCACGACCGATATCATCTATTTACAGTTCATTTTTACAGTTCTCTTTATCCTGGTCAAGGCGAGTTTATACATTTTTTCTGGGGTATCTCCATAGTGCAGCTTAATTCTATCCCAATAATTGCGCCTTACTATGTACTACCGATGGGATACATTTCCCCCCTTCCAGGATCAACAGGTGTTTTACTGCTTCTCGGTAGGTGCCCCGGCTATCCGAGTTCCATAACGTAAGCCAGTAATATACTGGTTTTACAGATAACACATTTCCTATTGGGCTAATATCCAATTCCAAATGTAGAAGTGCTGACAGTGAACTCTGTGGCAATAACGATACATATTCTAAGAGCCTATTCTCCACTCTTTCCAATTCACCTAAAATTCTATACCCCCAAATTTCGGCACCAAAGGTAGAAGCTGGAATCGCCTACTTTCTGTATATCTCCAAACCGGGCAAAATTGCAGCGCTCATGTTTTACAAAAAAAGAATGAGTGGCCCCACCAAACTTACTTTCCTAGATTACAACAGGCCTTAACAAGTTGAGAAGAACATCCACAGTTCTCATGGAATCTAATTCCTAGCTAATCATAAAACCTTGTCTGTTCTACTTTACCTTTTTGTACATGGATATCCATATTTTTATTCTTAGTGAACTGTGGCTTAAACACCAACATTTTTGTTTCATCAGTGTTTTAGAAATGTTTAGAAATCTATCTAGTGTACTTCCTACTCGACGATTTTGTTATCAAGCAGAGAGAGGGGATAAGGGCAAAGTGAGAACAGATTGGATCAATAGGGTATTGGCAATGGCGACTAAACAAATATTTAAAGTCTGGAAATCAAGGAAAAAGCTGAATATAGATGATTGGCTGTTAGATGTCCGCACCTTATCTAACTATAATGAAACAAAAAAGAGAGGGGCATTATTTTCGAATTTGGGGTTCTTTTAATGAATTATACAGCTGATGTGCATTAACCACATGCATTGTTTTTTGTATGAAATAGTTTGGGGGATTATTGTGATTTTTATATGTTGTGTTTGTTGTTGTATTGTCTATTGTAGTTGGATATTTGAAATTTTACTGTGGAATAGAGGTTTGTAGTAGTTTATTAAGGTCTTAATTTTATGAATCTTAAAACTGTTAAGTTGATTGCTTAGCAAATATATGTATTTTACAATTTGAGTGCAAATCTCTGATGTAATGGAAATGTTACCTTTTGTATGATTTGTTCTGAAATAATAAAGTGATTAAAAAAATCTATCAAGTGTTTTTCTAAATCCTTGTGGTGAGGTGGACAATATCACTGCATCATCGGCATAAAATAAAGTTGGGTAGCTGTCCTTGCCCATCTTGAAGCAATCCATGCAATTCTAACACAAAGCGTTAATCACTTCTTCAATATACATGTTGAAAAGGAGGGCCGCAAGGACACAGCCTTATCTTACCCCATTATCCACATCAAATGAGTTGGTTAATTCTCTGGCTAACCCAAAACGTACAACTGCCTCATTATCAGTATACAACAGCTGGATAGCAGTGATCAGTTTTGAAGGGCCCCCCCTTTCCCTCATAATCCTTAACAGGATTTCCCTTGAGATACTGTCGAACGCTGTCCTGAGATCCCGAAATACAGCATATAGCTTCATTTTCAGCAACACGCTGTACTTTTGGATCAACAGGAACACCCGAAGACTTTGGTGCACAGTATTTTCTTTGGCCCAGGATTGAAGGTGAGGTAAGATTACCTTAGCATACATTTTCCCCACACTATCGAAGAGAGAAATGGGATGATTATTGACTCAGGTCCCTCCCTGCTTCCCTTTTTATGCTCGGTACAACTACAGCATTTCTCCAAGAGGCATGGACTGTCCCCAATCTCATTAAAGCATTTATATGTTTTACATAATATTGGGCCCCAAATCGTTACCTCATCTTTATAAAGGTCAAGCGGTATCCCATCCAGCCGAGATGCTTTTCCACTCTTTTAACTTAGAATTGGCCTGCTCACTTCCTCAGTATTAAATAGAAGAGTCGCATCCCCACTGCTAACTGTTACACTAGAATTCAGTGTCACGTTCTGAATCTCTCCAGATTTACCATACAGGTTTGCAAAAGGCCCTTGCCAGACTCCTGCCATAATGCAACATTGCAAACTTGTTTCCCCATTCACCCTTCTTCATAGGTCTTTTTGAGTGTCTCCCATATTTGGGTAACATCTTTCTTTTTCATTGCTACTATATATTTGTAATAATTCTTTACAGCTTTGAGCTGCCCCGGGGGCTTTTAGGCAGACCATTATCTTATTTTTTGCATCTCTGCAAGTTTGAGCGTACTAACCAAATTTGGCTATTGCACGCTTTTTTACTCAGAGGCTGTATAGGTCATAAGCATGACTAAGTTCTGCAATATCTTATTAAACTCAGTCAGCATCTCCCAATTGGAAGCAGACAGTTGCAAGATTTTCTGAGATGGTGTATATAGAGGGATTTAGGTTCTGCTCAGTCAGTCTAATCCACTTCACTGATTTCCATGCGTGACCAGTAAGAACTATAGCTTCAGCCATCCCCTCATCATCACATGGTGGATTCATTATCTTTTCAAATTTAATGAATACACTCAAGGGTTTTGTTAATAAGCTCATAAAATACACTTCACAGCAGTCCTTTGTGTTGAGAGGTTTATTGATCAATACATCCAAGAGAAAGGCCCCCAGCTGTGAGCCAAGATATCTGTCTCCCCTCCTGCTCTCTATCTCCCTCTCGCTGGAATCTGGAACTCTTGCTTAATCATAACAGCAATGGTTCCTTGATAACTAGGTTACATAGCAGAAGATGACAATGATGGTAAGTCTACACACCTCCTAACACCTCCCTTCCTTTTACACAAAATATGAGTGCTGACCTCATGTAAACCAACATTACATTGAACAACTTGAGGCTTCTTATTTACATTGCAAACGATACAAAACTGTAGGAGAGAATAGGTTAAAGGCAGTAATGTAAATTTACCAGGTGGTGTTAACATTTTTGCAAATTGCTATCCTCTCCTTGTTCCAGACCCCACCTCCTTTGACAGGAACAGATGATCCTAAGTCCTTAACAACCTGTTTGGGCTGAGAAAATAGGGATGCACCTTTGTGCACCTTGGTAGGCAGTTTTATCTTAATCCAGTCACCTTCCTCAAGGCTGAAAGCATTTTTCCTGTGATACTGCTCCTTAGATTTTACACCTGATTCGAATATCTTCTCCCTCACTGCCTCCAAATCTACTCCTACCAATTTTGATTTACCCATCCAGCCTGGACACATGTGCGAGTTAGGCTTCCTCCCTCTTAGTACTTCAAAAGGAGACACACCCGTAACACTGTGCGGGGCTAGTCGATAGATAATAAGTCTGACAACCAACACATAGGTATCTCTCCCACCTCTGATATTAAAAGGACCTAATAAATCCAAGGTAACCTCATCCCAGGGGACCGTGGAAGGTTTCCTAACAGTCATGGGCACTTTCTGTATCCTAAGACCCTTATTTCCTTCAATACAATCACTACAACTGTTGACCACTTCTTCTGTGTCTTTGTCTAGACTGGGCCACCAAAATTCTGCCCTAACTAAACCTTTGGTTCTGGGCAGTCCCAAATGCCCAACATGAGGTAGATCAATTATTAACTTCCTCATTTTGATAGGTACAACCATCTGATGTCCCCTATGTAAATATCCTTTATCAATCCAGAGTTCTTCTTTGACTTTAGCAAACCCACCTAAATCACCAAGGTAATTTCTTATTCTGCCCTGCGTCAATAATGTCAACACTCTCTGGTACATTTCATCCTCAGAACATGCATTGTCCCAATCCTCTTTCTTTACTGAATCATGAACCTGAAATATTTCAACACCCTTCTCACGAATTGGGGAACATTCCTAAGACACAATTTCTCTCAATACTGATCTGGATAGGGCATCAGCGACTACATTGGTTTCACCACTGATGTGAAGCATGTTGTATTGTAATCCTTGTAAGGAAGTCACCCACTTCATGATGCGTCTGGAGACACCCTCCAGACCACCTTCGGTAAATATCCCTATTAGAGGCTTATGGTCGGTGCACACTGTGAATTCTCTGCCCCACAGATATCTCTTGAATTTTTCCACTCTCCAGATGCAAGCCAATGCTTCCTTTTCTACAACTGAGTATCTGTTCTCAGGTCCTTTGAGAGATCTAGAGGCAAATGCGATAGTATGCAAACCTTCCTGATCTTCCTGCATTAAAACTGCCCCAATACCATAGTCACTGGCATCCACAAATAGTAATGAATGTCTACCTTCCTCAAACGTTCTCAAAATGGGTGCATTGGCAATGGCATCTTTAATCTTAAAAAACTCCTCCTCACATGACTCATTCCACTTAAAGGTAACACCTTTCCGAGTCAACATCCTCATATTCATTGACAAATTTAACAGACCTCTAATGAGCTTGCCATAAAATTCAACCAGACCAAGAAAAGACAGTACGTCTGCTTTAAATTTTGGTGCTTCTATTCCATCTTACAAATGGCTTCTATGGCCTTTTCTTTGGGTTTGATACCTTCTCCCGTGATTTCATGACCCAGATATTCGACTTTGTCAGTTTTGAATATACATTTCTCTAAAGATGCTGTAAGACCAGCCTCTTTGAATATGTTCAACACTCTCTGGTACATTTCATCCTCAGAACATGCATTGTCCCACTCCTCTTTCTTACAACAAACAAACACACCAGGTGCTGCCAGTGCATATTTGTGAAATCCCTCCTTCCAGTCTATCCAACGCACTCTTGGTTCACCTGACGTTGGAAGGAAAAATACTGGGGCTGGTATGTTTGCCATACTGTGGATAAACAGATGTCACCCCCAGGTAACAAACATTCCAAAACGTGGTGCCCCAACCAACTGTACCAAAGTTACAATGTGTGGACCCACCAGGTAGATTTCCAGTTTAATACGCTGTTCCAGGTCCAGGATCCGGCATCCGACTGCACAAACAGTTGCTGTGTGTCAATGTAATCGAGACGTCTCGTTTTTCCGAAACGTATTACTGACACGACATAAAGATGGCTGCCGCGCTTCCAGGTCCTTTACTCTAATTGCGTGCTGACGCGAGGCTGCAACATCAAGGGATCCAATGCGGGAGTTCCTCGCGCTCGACTATTCATTCACCCGACAGCCGGGTTCCATTTAAAGGTAAACAACTGCGAGCCGAGGCGGTTACGTGTTACGACGGGGCCATGAGTAATCAAGGCAATGGCAAATGTACATAGGTGACTGACCTCAGGGTGGGACCTCTGCCGGTCCTGTCAGCGTTGACTCTCGTGGTCACAAGTCACAATCCACAGATCAAAACTCCTCAGCATTCATGCTCCGCTCCAGGATTCACCTTAGTGGTTCACTCCACTCCGAGACACCGACCGTGTTTCTCGCCTGCGATTCCACATCAAACAGGACACTCCGTCCAAGTGCATCCAAGCCTATAATCAATTATTGCTGCTGCCGGGGGCCTTTTCTCCTTGGCCCAATCCTCGTCGCCAATGTTAATAAGCACATAAAATACACTTCACAGCAGTCCTTTGTGTTGAGAGGTTTATTGAGCAATACATCCAAGAGAAAGGCCCCCAGCTGTGAGCCAAGATATGTCTCCCCTCCTGCTCTCCATCTCCCTCTCGCTGGAATCTGGAACTCTTGCTTAATCATAATAGCAATGGTTCCTTGGTAACTAGGTTACATAGCAGAAGATGACAATGATGGTAAGTCTAGACACCTCCTAACAGGTTTGTGGTCACTTTCAACTCCATCATGTATTAAAAAATTGCCAGTCCTCACCCAGTCCTTGCCCAAAATCAGAATGTTCTCTATAATAGATACACCATTATGTCAGACGAAGGTCGGTTTTGCTGGTTGATCTTCTAAAAGCGACCATTGCAGGCTCTGCGCTTCATGTTGTTCAAATAGCGGGTTGTATCTATAGAGCGTTGGTGCACCCGCTTTGGTCCATCTGCTATCTGGGTAGGAATATCCCATGCACTGTCCTGGTCTTCCCAGAGCCCCTCCAGCTCCCTTATGGCTTCTAACTGCATATTAAAATGACCTGCTACAGTTGTGCAGGTTTTTGAGTGGTTCGACCCCCTTCCAAGAATGAATCAATTAATAAATCTTCCCTACCACCTCCAGTCCAGTGGATTCAGATGGTCTGTTATAAAAAATAATGAAATAAGAGGATCTGTTTATCATCCCCAGTACAGATAGCCAAATGCTGGAGTTCCCCAGTGCCTATTATACACACCGTCCCTTCCCAATTTAATGTAGAGTCTAGCCAGATAAGAAGCCAGATAAGAAGCCCCTCCCCCCTCTTGTTCTGCCTTTAAGGCCTTTTCTAGGTGTAACATGAAAAGCTTGATACCCCTGCAAGTCTACCTTTGTAACGTCCTCAAAAATTCAGTCCAGCATGTGTCCTCCAAATTTTTTGCTATTCCAGCAATATTCCATCAGAGAAATTGACAAGCGTGTATCTGAGGAAGAACAAGTAAAATCCCTGTCCAGTCAGTCCACATCTTCCAAACCTCCATCGACTGACTCCCTCCTTTTGTTCCCCCTTCTCTGTGTTATACTTGGGGCTGAGGCACCACTAGCTGCTAGTGGAGCAAGATATCTACAATCTGCTCTTCCTTGATTGTTATATATGGGGGAACAATTCAGATTGAATAATACAATGGCAGCGTTACTCCTAGCTTTAGCAATCCAACCCTACACAAGCGCCCCACCTGCTTGCGAGAATAGGTTGTTTGAGGTTCCTCACCCTCAGGAGATCGCCACAGATGGGCACCATCCTCAGGGGTGTAATCCGGGACATGCTTCCTCCGGTACTGCCTCAAACTCCAACTAGGGTCCAGGCCTTGGCTCCAGCTCAGCCCCTGGCTCCCATGTCCGCTCCAATCACGGCGGCTCAGCCCCGAAGTCAGTCCCCTCAACAGCCCCCCCCAGTCAGCACGACACAACTGCCTGGACAAGGAGGAAGACCCGGACACGCCGTCGTCCGCTAAAGCATTCCCTGAGAGGCTGGCGGGTCGGGCAGAGTATCTCAGCATCCCTCAGCCGCAGGTGGAGCAACCTGAGGCCCGCGGTCCTGGCCGAAGTGCTTACACTTCGTCCTCCCACTAGAACTGGCATCCCTCTTCAGAAGGAAGTGGAATCCTTAGCCAAAAAGGGCTGTGTCAAGCCACACTCCACCCAGCCTACCAACAAGCGCCTCGATGCCAAATCCAGGCAGGCAGAGGGGGATTCCCTCTTATTGTCTGTGCAACCCGCAGTCACTTTCCTCTGTAATAGCCTTCCTCAAGCTGCATCCGTTTCTTCCCTCCTAGTGAAGGAGGAAAAGCTATTGGAGTTGTTTGGCGAAATGATCTACTCAAATGCCACGCTCTACCTGCGTCATGCCAACGTTGATGCCATGTTGGCTGCTGTTAATCAAAAGTTGTGGCGGGAGATTACAGACTTCCTTCCAGAGCTTCCTGCCCACAGCCAGGCACGGTTCAAGGCAGGTTTGGCGGAGGCGAAAATTGTGGCCCAGGATATCATAGTCTGCTGTGGCCCAACTTGATACCTCGGGCAGAGCCATCTGTATCGCCATCGACATGGGGACGACGGCTTGGCTTAAGGCGACAACATTCAACCCAGATGTGCAGGGCCGCATCCTCGACCTGCCGTTTGAGTGGGTCAACTTGTTCCACTTGACAACCGATGAGGAACTCGACAAGAAAAATAATAGCTCCCAGACAGCTAAATCCTTGTCTATTTTACCAATATCCACACCCAAGACCTACAGCCAGGCTCACCAGTGCACGGCCAAGGGTCGGGCCTTTGGAGGCTTTTGGGGCTTCCAGGAGAGACAGTCTAGGCACCTGACAGGTCTCCAAGCCAGCACAGACGCACTCAGCACAAGATAGCTTACAAGGGTTTTTTCCAATCCCCTCCTCAGCACCAGCCTCAGAGGGAAAGAAGTTGTGACAGGTACATCCGGATCCACGAGTCTCAGGTGGGGGGGCAGGCTTGCCCTTCGCGTACACTCTTGGCGAATAAGGTTCACGGACCTGTGGATCCTCTCAGTGGTGTCCACAGGCTTCCAGCTACCAAGCCATTCCCGCAGATTGGGATAGCAACTCTGTTGGCGGAAATTCGCTCCCTAGTAGTGAGCCAAGCGGTGGACGAAGTCCCAGCTTCACAGCGAGGCATGGGCTTCTGTTCCTGGATATTCGCCATCCTACACAAAAAGAACCAGGCTGGCCTGAGAGTTGTGTTGGACCTTTCCTCCTTGAACCTTTACCCTCCCCTCCAAAGGTTCAAGATGGTTACCCCAGCCTTCATTGCAGAGAATTTGTGTGGGGGAGACTGGATGTACTCCCTGGATCTGAAGGATGCTTATCTACATGTCCCGATTTGGGAACCCCTTCAGTCCTTCCTACAGTTCAGGATCATGGGTTTTCACTTTCAATACAGAGTTCTACCCTTTGGACTCAACTCGGCCTGAGGATCTTTACAAGGCTAATGAATGCGGTGGCAACTCTACTCAGGGCGCATTCCCACCACATTTATCCATACCTCGACAACTGGCTAGTCAGGGCAGGGTCCCCGGATGCAGTACATCACACAGCCTCATCTCTCATGCACACACTATACGATCTGGGATTTTCTATCAATCTCAAGAAGTCACAGTTACTGCCCACGCAGACTCTGACATTTCTGGGTCTTATATGGGATACGACTGAGAGGATCTTCCCCTCAACCGACAAGAAAACAGTAATCAAGAGGGCTACAGGGCATTTTCTCAGTAGAGCAGTAACCTCCGCATGGTGGTACCAACACCTGCTGGGAATAATGGCATTGTCTCCTCGCAGTGCCACATACGAAGCTCAAGATGAGTCTGCAGCTTCATTTCTCAGCTTCCTGGATTCATCCGAAGGGCTCTCAGGCAGAGCCACTCAGCATACCACAACATCTCCACCAGGACCGAGTTTGGTGGTGGTACAGACCCCAACCTGCTGATAGGCAGGCCGGCCATTCTGGCAGCCGTTGCCACAGACCACCATTACCACAGACTCTTCCCTAGCATCCCTGGCCCTCTGGCTTGCTCTCCAAGCTTATCCCCCCATGATCAGCAGCAAATTAGTCTGCATCCAAGCAGACCACTCTACCTGCATGTATTACATCAACAAGCAGGGCGGTACCAGTTCCTGACCTCGCTGCAGGCTTTCGATCGACATCTGGGAGTGGGCACTGTCGAACAACATTTGCTTGTCAGCGATTCACCTCCCTGGGGAATCCAACCTGGAGGCGAACAGGCACAGCAGTCTGGGTATGGACGACTACGAGTGGCAGTTGAACAAACCTCAAGGGGATCTTCAGCAGGTGGGGTCGCCCTCAGGAGGACCTTTTCGCCACCTGTACCAACAGGAAATGCCCCCAGTTCACCTCGTGGCCGGGGCAGGGCAGGGGCTCGTTGGGCGACTCATTGCAGATCCCGTGCAACAACATGAACACGTATGCCTTACCCCCACTTCCCTGGTACACAGTCATCTGCAGGGTCAGGGAGTCGAGGAGCCTTCGGCTCATCTTGATAGCGCCATGGTGGCCCGCAAGACCATGGTTCTCGGAACTTCTCAGTCTGTCTGATCAACACCCGTTACACCTTTACACCTCCCGGTGGGCCCAGCCCACTTACTCTTCCAGCAAAGGGGCACAGTGGGTCACCCAGCTATGCAGAAGTTAGCCCTTGCAGCTTGGTTCCTGAACAGGTTACCCTGAAGCATCAGCACCTGTCACAGAATAACCTCTCTATCATACAACCCTCCTCTTCAAATAACTCCAGAACTACACTACCGTCTATATATTGTCCCGTCTCCATGTTAGTCTACTTGTTGTCTTATGTGTCTATGTGACGCCCTGATGCCTGAGGGCGACTGGCGTGATAGACCGGCGTGATACAAATAAATACAATAAATACAAGAGGCTAGAGCGACTCCACCAGGAGTCAGTAGAGGAGCAAGTGGACCAGGTTTTGTCACTGGGCAGAAACCAAGAAGATTGATCCATTAACATGCCCATTGGATGATCAGTCTTTCTCAGCGCATCTGGCTCATTCAGGTGTGCAGGTAGACACCTGCCGCACATGTCTGGCGGCCATAGGAGCCTACAAGAACTCCAGTGACGATATATTTTCTTCCTACAATGCGGAGGTTAAGAGACACCTGGCTGGTCTAACCAGATTATATCCGCCTGTCAAATGTCCACACCCAGTCTAGCACCTTAACGTGGTGCTGGGCGCCCTAGCACACAAACCCTTTGAGCCCATGGCATCCGCGGACATCAGGCTGGCTAACATTAAGACGGCCCTACTGGTGGGCCTTATATCGACATGCTGTATCAGCGAAATTCAAGCCCTGGTGGCTTCAGAGCCCTATATAACATTTCACTGGGACAAGGTGGTGCTTAGAAGGCACCCTGCCTTTCTTCCTAAGGTCGTTTCCTCCTGAACGTGGAGATATTACTCCCAACATTCTTAGCAGACCCAAAGTATGAGGCTCGGAAGGTATTGCACTGTCTGGATTTCAGGTGTGCTCTAAGATTTTATCTGGACAGTACAAAGAACTTCTGTAAATTGGACACCTTGTTCATCACATTTCGAGGGTCAAAACCAGGCTGTCAAGGCTTCCATAGCAAGGTGGATGGTTACGGCCATCAAGGAGGCGTATGAGGGGCAGCACAAGCCTTTGCCAGCAAACATGCACGCCCACGCCATCAAAGCCAATGCCAGGGCTGTGGTTTTTCAAAGACAGGTCCCTTGGCAGACGTTCAGCAAGGTGTCTACTTGGGCTACCCCCTCTGCCTTTTGCAAGCACTACTGCTTGTAAGCCAGCGCCAGGTCTGACACAGCTTTTAGCCAGGCAGTTCTGAAGAACTTGTTTTCTTAGAGGGGCAACTCTCCTACCTGGGGCTGCATTCAGTTGTAATCGCCATACAGTATGGAGGAAAGGGGATGGGACATTGGAGTAATTATAAGTTACGGTAGTGACTAACGTACTCCTAGTCCATAGTCCCCTTTCCTCCACATGTCCCACCATCCTCCCCCCTAATAAACCTGTGTCATTAGGCAATTGTAATATCGTCGATGCGTCAATGGGGACTGAGTGGCGCCGGTAGCCAGAGTCAGGGAAGCGCATGCTCCCAGGGCCATACCCCAGCGCGCATCTAAATTTAAAGGGGAAGATGCATTTTTTCTGGTGAAAAGGGTTCCGTTTCCCATCCCTACTGAAGGACGCCCATACAGTATGGAGGAAAGGGGACTATGGACTATGAGAATACTTTGGTCACTACGGTGAGTAACTTATACTATGTTTTTTCGAAAACATTGGCTTCGATGTGCGCTGTCACGGGCACCCTGCCAGTGCTTTTCTGTGTTTGCAGGCAGCTGCTCTGATATAAGCAAGAGGTGGGAGTCGTGGGCTGTGGCACCCTATTAGTGCTTCTGCGACTGCAATGACCTGCTCTGCTAAAATATGGGAACATTAACAGTTTTTTCCCATGTTTTCTGCCAAGATCGCTCAACACAGACTTGTTACCCTAGTGGTCTCTGAGCAACAACCCCAAAATAACTACACACTGGATAGCCTGAGGCACTAATTTCATTAGTTGGTGACTCCGTTTTTAACTCTGCACTGTAGCCAGCCAACAGCACATAGAAGCAAGACAGACTGACAGAAGCTAGACAAACACAATGTATGCCACTGACAGAGCTAAAAATATCTCCAGTGCAGCTATCTATCCAGTTACAGACAAATGCAAAATATACCAGAGGGTGTAGATAGAGAGGCAGCGCATGCATGACATGGCAAATCAACATTTAGTCAAAATATAGTGCAATGCCAAGAAAAACAGAGTGACAAAACATAAGCGGTTGGAAGGTTGTATTTACCGATCAGCCCGAGGGGAACAGGTTCACAGCTGTGCGCTGCGCTGGAGATCCTCTGTGGCCCACCTCTCGACCCCCACCCCAGATTTGGTAACTTCTCAGTCAACAGGTGTGCCACGCTTATAAAAGCGACCTCTGGTATAGGGAGGACCTTGTATTACTTGGCTATGTGGTTGAGGGCAGCCTGTAGCAAGTTAGGACAGAGACAACAGCACTATTCTGTGGCAGCCCAGGTCAGGCCCCTTCCCAAGGGTCGCCTTGGCCTCCCAGCAGCTTGCAGCAAATAAGGAGATTAGACACAGACTGATGGGTAAACCAAGCTCCTTGTTTTATATAGAAAATACACAGCATACAGAGTTATCTGGGGATAAGCGGGAAAATACAGCAGGACAAGTGGCGGGCCGTCGGCACTCAGAGTGCTGTAGGGACATCGCTTAGAGCGCAGGTTATATAGCATATCCTTTGCAATCACTAGTTTATTATAGTATTTGCACTATGGTGGGAGGTACTTGGCATGAAATTGTGGACATTTGGCAATAGATGTCAGCATCTCACTTGTGACCTTGCGACAGAGCCTTGCAGGGACATCAGCTAGGTACATCGTGTTGTATTACGGATAAGCAGCATTTGCAGAAACCCTACTGTTATCTACCATATTTGGTGCTAATGCTATGCTTGTAGAGAGCAAGTGGAAGAGAAGGTCTGACGTGTTGGTCCAATCAGCACCAGGAAGGGTTTGGGCATGTCAGAGGAGCGACGTGCAGAGGGAGACGGAGGGAAAGGCAAAATTGAAGATCTGAGGCCTAAATACATGAGAGAGCGCGCCTAATGTACCATAACAATCCTGGCACATCAAAGACTAAGTAGCAATATTTTCCTTTAATTCTTTTATCTCGAGGCAGCTACCCAATTTCTCTGCAAATAGTGATCCCTGGGTTCTACTAACAACCCCCTGATGTCTGTTTCAAAAGAATTCTCTTGGTCAGGACCTAACTTGCTCACACTGGCTGCATTCTTTCCAGTCATAGCCTTGGTATCCGCTTCTGGCTGTCCACCGGATGACTTCCTCCCTTTTGCTCTTTTATTTTTAACAGGCCTCTTCTTATAGGCTTTCTTGAGGCTCTTGACAGAGTTTGGGGTTATTTCTTCTTTATCCTCAAGGGCACAAAATGCGTTACTCAGCGAAACCCACTGGCTCCCCATGTGATTGGTATTCAATTATGTGGTTTATTATACTTTCAGAACCTTCTCCACCCCTGCCATCAATAGGGAATATAGAACGTATTCTGCTATCCTACCCAGGTCTTTTTTCCACCTCAGAAAAATCTATTGGGTCCTTCTTGACCTGCATGTTCGCATATTATAACAATTTGTCCTACATAATGCAGGTTCATCAAATGAGATCAGTGGGTGATCACAGTTACCATCTGAGACAACACAGTTAAACCCTGCCTCCCTCGCCCCCCCAAACTATAGTTCCTTTTTTTTACCACAGGACATGTTTTATCATTGGGGCCCTCAATGTCATTTAGTAACTCCTTAATCTCAAATATGAGATTATTAAAATCTTTAATTGGCTTGAACATTCTAGTTATTTTTTTGCTTTGCTTATGGAGAAATGGAAGTGGTGGCCTTCCTGTTAGACATAATTATTAAAATCAGTAAATGGCAGTTTCTCTAAATACTCAGTATGAGATGGTATACTCAATTACACAGAGAGCACTTCTTATTCTTCTATAGTACACTACAATCCCACTTACAAAAACAAAAATCTTTTTCCAAGGGCTCCCACTAGTTCGCCTAGCAAAGTCCAACAGTCAGTATAAAAAAGAATATACACAGGGCCAGTGTCTTCACTTACATGATTGGCGATCACCCGGTGCCTTGAGCCAGAGATTCTACTTTGTGATCTGCTCTACTGGCTAATAGTTCACACTCAGCACCCCCTCCAGCACCGAATACCATGCAGTGCCAAACACCACGCCCTTTCCATGTGTGGGATTGCCCCCTGCGGGGCAGTCAGAATGGCTTTGAACACAAAGGGGTTGTGGCCACAGATTTCTCCCCACTCCAGCAGCTCCTCCAAGGCGCCAACCACTGCACCCTTTCCCGTCACCCGCGCGGGCCAGTCAGGATGGTTTTGGACACGGCAGGGGGTGTAAGGAACTCAGTGGCAACAGTAAAGACAGACACAAGGGATCACAGTTCAAGGGTGTTTATTGAACCTTATAATGGGTAAGTGAAACACCTAATCTAAACCTAAATCTAAGATGGAAGCAAGCTACGACTGTCAAATAATAAAGCAGTCCTAGTGGCGTCTTGCCAAATAAAAAGGGCCTATACAAAAAAAAAATAAACTGTTGCCAATCCTTACTACTAGTTACAAAAAGAGTGTGGGATAATGTTCACCAGAAAAGAAAGAACTGTTCACAAAAAGATACGCCAGGATGGTTTGGCTGGGTCTCCCTTCTCCACGTTTTAATCACAGGACAAAGCAGGACTTCTGAGCACAGCACACTCCAGGGCCTCGTCGGTACGAAGTTCACAGTACAGTTCAATGCTATCAAAACATTGAGGCTAAGTCTCTTTCCTGCAAAAGTCTCTTGCCTTGGAAGGCTTGCTGATTCAAAAGTAACAAACAAACGAACAAAGATTCTTCTCTCGTAGCTTTGCACTTTGGGCGATCGCTCTTCGCCCCTAACATCTCCCACCGCTGGGTTTGCATCCTCTTTACAACTCTGGCCTCCCTCATTCGGGTTCACTATGGACTTTCTTTAACACAGTTCATGTATTTCTAACAGTTCATTGTTAGGCAGTGTTTGTATACAGTAACCTTTGGGACCACTTCACACAATTATGACTACAGGTGTAAGCAAAACCAACCTTTGGTATAAGTCTGTACTACACAATTTTTGGTAGCGAAGCTGAGCAGCCAGGATTATCTCAAGACGGAATGTGAGCTGTAAAGATTTTACACAGAGGTCTATAATCAAAGGTGTTCAAATAAACTCTTACACTCAAGGTTTCTTGGTTAAACACTTTTATTAATTTATTCAACAGTCAGTTATAAAACATTCACTAGAAGGAGGCAATTAAATATCGCACAAATATACTTCAGTACTATACTCGTTAAGTTTCTGAGGCATTCAAACTACTTTGAAGGAGGAGCAAAAAGGAATAGGTTCAGAACATAAAAGGATTCCAATTATTCTTAGACAGTGCAGATACTTTGAGTTCACCAGAAGAGTCACTTCAATTCAATAGGCTAGGCCAAAGTCAATGGGCTTAAAGTCTTGGCTAGGATTAAACGGTTCTGGTAAGTAAACAGTAAAGTCTCTGTAGAAGTTCTTGGTAGTAGTTTGTAAAAAGAAGAATTATATGTTGGGTCACAAGCTGTTTAGGCCCGCTAGTTGCGAAAGATTCAAGCACTTTCACCGCGAGAGATAAGTACTCTCTCTCGTTTCACAGTACCTTACAAATGAAGAAAAAGATGCAGCTGAAGGCTTCTGTTCCTGGCAGTTCCTGCAGATCTCGCTATTCCTGTCCTCAGTCGTGGGGACAAGAGGGAGGATGTTGGGGGACTCCTGCACTGTGACTGGTCAAAGCTGGCACTTGGCAAATCTTCAACTCCGGGAACTGTTGCAAAGCACACAAGATGATGAGAATGGTATCCAGGTGGCTTAGTGTGGAGTTGATTGGTCCCACCAACTCAAAGGGAGAAGTCGTCCTTGCGGTGTTTCTCTGTCGAGATGAATTTAGCGATTCGGACCTGCAGCAGGGCTTCACCGGGCAAACGAACGGTCCAGGAGTTGCAGCAGCCATCCTCTTCAAGCTCGTCTTTGTTTTTGTTTCGTTCCAGTGGTCGACTCTGCCTTCCAAGCCAAGAGAATCGCCTTTTATTCAGTTCTCTTCCATTCATTCCAGCCTAGCTGTCACTCACCCAGCAGGGTGGCTCTCCTTGCCGGGCGGTCAGCCAGCCAATCATACCAGAGTGCATTTAGGTCTCCTAGGAGACTAAGCACAGGGAGTTTCGGGTACCTCCATCACTTCTTGCCCTCCCCAGACACTCGGGCGCCAGAGGCGGTCTTCAGTCCTGATGCCCGCCAAAGGCGAATGAACAAAGGAAACAAACTAGGTTTGGCGCGCAGAGCAAAACTCTAGAAGGACCTTTCCACAACGAAATGGCAAAAAAAGACGACTGGTACCGGTTTAAACAAAGGGGGCTCAAACGCCATCTTGAAAAACATGGTTCCCGTGATTTAACGCTACCGGTGTTCGCGGTTGGGAAAAATCATGGTAGTTCGTTGTAAAACCACTGCCACCAGCCATTTCGAGAGGAAAGGGTAGCATTTGACTGCTACATGAGTATCTAGACACAGGGATACTACGTAACCCCTCCACCACCCTATTGTAAGATAGGGTGTGCTGGGTCTAGGAATTTAAAAAGACTAGTAAAGTTAATTTCAATTTGCTTTCTCTGGGAAACAGTAGTTTATCGCAGAGACGGTATCTTAAACCTAAAAAGGTTTCCCTGTGTCACTGCACTGAGGGTGCTGTGTTACACAAATGAAAAGATGATACCTATGGAGTTGGTCAGACTCCATAATTCAAAAAGAAACAAACACAGAAAACACATTGAGTTGAAAAGTTCAAAGTCCCAAAGTTTAGCAAAAGAACTGGAGGGGTCTAAGGTAGGAGGAATTGGCACATTTTGAGAATTCTCCCGAACATTCATGTGTATTGCTCAGTTCATCATATGTCATGATCTCTGCTTCCAAAAGGTCAGGGTTTTCCCAACTCCCTTGGAAGCAGATTCATAACCCAGGTTCCGAGTGCCAACCAGTCCCAATTGGGACCTTTTGGACCCAGTCCTGGCGCCAGTGGCACCAGGCTCATAAATATGCCCAGTCCCAGCGCTGGAAGCGCCGGGCTCATAATGCTTGGGTGGACTTACCTGCAGCAGACCATGCTGCTTACTTGCCTGCCAGTTGAGCCTCTGATCCTCTTCTGTTTGGAACTACTTTTCCTGTTGGGTGGGGCAGGAGCCACTCCCTAGGTTCAGAACACTGGAACTCTTCTGGAAAGCAGGAACTCTTTTCTTACCTAGGCGTGGCTGTGGAAGGAGTTACCTAAGCACTACAGGAAGCTATTTAAACCACACCCGATGGATGAATCTTGCTTTGCGTTATTCTGCATCCTCTGCAGCAGAACGCTCATCGTGCCTTCTGCATCTGATCCTGGGCCTAAGGAAAAAGGCTTACCATTCTGAATCCAGTCTTCAGCAACACCTATAAAGACAAGAAAGAACAGGTTAGCATTACGGTCTTCAGTGACAGCTCTTCACTTACCCGGGCCATCGGCTGTCACCAACGCCTCGCGCTGCATTCTGAAAGACAAAGGCTTACCTACTCTTCGTGCGCTCCGGAGGTCTTCACACTGCATTCCGGCATCTGAAAGACAAAAGCTTACCAACTCTTCGCACGCTCCGGAGGCCTTCGGCGCTGCATCCCGCATCTGAAAGACAAAACAAGGTGCGTTTAAAGACATTGGGGAACTTTAATACTCACGTGCCATTACTCCTTTCCACATCTAACCCAGTGGGTATTCCGGCACCCTGCAGCCGCTCCGAACTTGTACCTGCAAAATAAAAAGACAGTTAGAGCGCATCGTGAAGCAGGCAACAAGCGCTTACTTACGTGCTTCCAGGCGCTTCTATTCATCACACGGGCTCCATCTTCAACTCACTTCAGCCTGTCATCCACCATCGCCGGAACCCTGCAAAACAAGAGACATCATTACTAAAGACTTTAAAGACATTAGAATTACTCGAAACTTACCGTTTGTGCAGTAAACGATGGACAGCAGTCCTCTGAAGTCAAGAGGCCTGCTCCCCTTATCCAGTGAAGAAACTGCTTACAGCACCCTGCCCCGAGGCAGATGGAGAGCACGGCGTTCACTTACCTAAGACATCTTACCCTTCGAGTCAAACATACAGTGCACAGAGGTCCAGCCCAAAGAGCCAGCCGTGTGTTACACATCACCTTTGAAGATACGGTATACGCCCAGTCAAGACCGGCGCCTCTACGGGAATCAGGTGAGCGTTGCATCATAAAGCGGGGTACCCTTCCCCTAGCTTTCTTTTGGCATCCCTCTGTCGGGCTCACACTTGCCTTTCTTTACTTGCGATGGGATCAGAGACTTTCGTTAGTATAAGGGGTTTGACATGACCCTCATAGGACCACTTTGTGCTTTACGCCACCCTTTCCTAGGGCCTTCTGGATCTTGTAGTTTCAAAACATATCCCGGCCAAAGTCTTTCGAATGAGCACCCACGTGGTGCCGGACCACTCTGTATGTGGACCTCAACTGGGTTTTCTTTAAACTTCAAACACACTCACAAGTTCTTCTTATAAATTCCTTGGGTTCAAAATCTTTTCTAATTGCAACCTTGGGCTCAACACAGTTCGGTTTACTGTCATTTTCCTCCGACTCCCCGGCTCTGCTGAACCTGTTGGCTGGTTTGTTCTCTGGAGTCAAGGATAGTACCACGGTAGCCAGCTTGCTTCTACACAACGTTCTCAATGTGGGAGGCCCGCTTGAACCATTGACATCTGCTGCTCCGCACGCCAGCTGTAACTCCCGGTCTTATGATTTCCCTTTCAGAGGCTTTGCGGGTCTGATTTGAAAAGGGCAAGGGCAGCTCCCCCTTAGTCGTCCTTCCAGGTCTCGCCGCCTTTCTGCTCCACTTGAACTGCCAGTTTTGTGTAGCTGTCTTCTTGTGCGTTCGGCCTTGCTCTTAGTGTGCTTTCGTGCTTCGCCTTTTATCCGTGTGGGGAAGGTAATGGGCCGTCAGGTGATCCTGGTCATTGTCAAATGCCTGACTCCTGACTCGTGTGTTGGGACACGTCAGGTAAACGGCTTTGGTGTTAGTCTGTTGTCTATTACAGTGTAAGAAAGTGTTTGGATTGGAAAAGGTGGGGGTAGTGTTTTCTAACTATCCTACAGGGTAGGAAAGGGGAAAGGTGTTACAAGTAAGCAGATACCACGTCTCAATCCTTGGTGACCCACTTCCACTCCCCGAAGACCCCTCACTCAGGTGATCCTCCTCCACTGGTCCACCCCCAGGAACTGAATCCAATAGCGATGGCCGTGTCCTGGCCACCTGGACGACAGATCTCCGGGGACCAGTGGGTGAGACACCTTCAGGTTTCCCACAGTGACCACAGATTTCTCCTGACTCCAGCAGCTCCTCCAAGGCACCAAACGCTGCTCCCTTTCACCGCGCAGGTCAGTCAGAATGGTTTTGAACACAAGGGGTGGGGAGTGGCCACATATTACTCCCGACTCCAGCATCTCGTCCAAGGCGCCAAACACAGCGCCCTTTCCCGTATTTCCCTCCTGTTGGCCTGCATACTTTTTTCCCTGAGCTTTCAGATGCATTCTTACGCTGCAATCTTTCTCCAGTGACCTTCATACATTTATCATGGCACTGCCCCCGCATTCATGCATACTGGACTCAGGTTTTCAACACAATTGGTGATATTATTGGTGACCAATTGACGCCTTCCCCCTTGGAGACTCTACTGGGGTACACAATGGCCGCCTCTGGTCATGTTGGTTGTCTATTAGGTCTTCTCCTGGCGAAGAGGAAGGTGGCTATGGTCTGGGGCGGGGGATGCCCACCTGAGCATGATCGCTGGCAGTCTGATACCCTGTTTTGTCCTGATGTTGAAGCTGAATACTATGCTACTGTGCATCCCTCTGTGAGACCTACAAATATGTGGGACCCATACAAATCGTACTTCTCTTAAGCTCAACTGTAATCTGCGGTGTCCTGCCGATTCTGTATAACTGGTAATGTTTTTGAAACCCTTATATTGTGCTGCTTCGTAATGTGCTGGTGTCTGGTTTGTTTTTGTTTTAATATATAAAGAGGGTTTTAAAAAGAAAACTGCCATTCAATCGTGAAGGAAGTACCTTCAAGAGCTGGTTCTGGCCTTGCGTGTGCTTTGAGGAATGAGAAGGGTGGGACGTAGGAACCCTTTTAAGAACACAGGCATTTAGACGCTCTAGCTGTGATGCAGGTGGGTTGAAAGCTTCCTGTTTCGCGCATTACGGACTGGGGTACTGAGTTGGGGTGCAGTTTTCAACCTGGTGTTGGTCTCATCAAGTGGGCAGAGGAGGCTCCTTAAACTGGATAACACCAGAATCAACTGCCTCCCAACATTCGTCTGCCCCACCGTTGTACATTTTAATGCATTCAATATATCTGACATCTTAAACCAGTTTTGAGAGTAATCAAAATATAAAGTCATTAGCAATGACCAATGGTGCAATGTGTTAGAATTCAGCCAAGCAACTGCAATGAAGATGGAGAACGACCACTGCTGTTGGATGAATTCATGAAATGGTATAAAGAGAAACGGATGCCTTTGAAATGTATGAACCAGAGCCTGCAGAGTCATTGCTGCACACAGTTATGTCAGCCGTGTTGCATAAATTGGTGTTTGTATGAAAAGAAACCTCTGGCAGTTTAGTATTGATTTATTATTTTGCTTTTCACATATTCCTCATCTTTGCATTTATATTTACATACTTTCAATTATTTGGGTGCTGGAAATAAGCACAGTAATTGTGTACTTGTTTATTCATTTTTTTTTATTTATCCCCTCTTGTTTTTAAACTACGTATTTAATGCTTGCGACACTATATTGGATTACTGCTTGTGTACAAAAGTGTAGAAGGGCATCAGCCAATCCCCATGTGTCACAATGTACACTGCTGCAAAGTGTCAAAGATATGGCTCCTTACTACAGTATGCATGAGTCATTGCTACTCAGATGATGCCAGTTTCTGTTTCTGTAAAAAAAAAAAAAAGAATGGGCGTTGTAAAAGCTAATTTTAGCTTATGTATAGGCATTCTCCACTTATCAGTTATTTGTTCTGCTCTTCACTTCTTCAGCATTGGCTCTTTCATGGATTCACAGGCTCTTAAATATTCCCCTTCATCGGGCTTAGAATCCTCGCTAACATTAAAGCAATTTACCTTTACAGTTTTTTAAACTGCTTGTCTCTTTAGTGCTCTAGTATAATTATTTTGGGTCAGACTGCCAGAGCCGATTAGATGGGTCCCCTTAGCTCCACCCTTGGTGGCCATCTTCAGACTTTTTTACTGCACGTTAAGTGTTGGAAATTCTCGAGAATTCTCTCCTAGATACATTTTTGTCTATTTTTGCTATTCTTTCCATTTAACCTTCAAGTTTGGTGCCAAATAGCTTCTCGCCCATGGCAGTGAATTTTCGGCCCATTCCATTGCCTCCAGAGTGCCTATCTTCTGTTTGAGGCCTTTCAGGAGTCGTTAGAGATGACGGACACGAGGAAGAAAAGCTTATTGTATGCCTGTTTGACATGTAACCTAAAAAAACGTTTACATCGAAGATCTTTGAGCTTTTACCTGGACCATGACTTGACCAGCTGTGCCATCTGTCAGTCATTCACATCCAAAACCTGCAAGTACTGCCACTGCAGGTTAGTGGCCTGGTTGAATGAACGGTTGAGGACCTCTGACTCTGCTTCAGTCCATAGTTATGCCTCCGTCCAGGCACAGCAGACCCCTAGAGCGCGTTCACTCTTCTAAGAGTTTGAGGTCTCACGAAGAATTTTCCCAGGGGAAGACGGTTAAAAAGGGACATGAGTCACATGCTCTGGCTGCTACTTTGCCGACAGGCTCTTTGATGTCTCCATTTACTCCTATGGTCACCTTGTTGAACACTTCGGTGCCCAGATCACCGCTTTGTTATGGAAGCACTCTAAAGAAAAGCGGCCCTCATCCACGACTATACTGCCTTCACGTGCAGCATCATTGCCGACGACTAAGATAGCTATGTAGTCAATGAAAATAGTTACTTCTGCCCATCTACCATTTCGTCATCAACCAAGTTTTCTACAATCGTGTCGTCTTTACCATCTGTACCAATGCAGTCAGCAACCACGTCTGCATCGACGACTCCTGTTGAAAGGCCATTGGTCTCCACATTCTCTAGTGGAGTTTCTGTGTACAGGGAAGCCCCACCCGCATTCTTATCTTCCAAAGCCGACTTGTGCCCAGCCACTTTTTTCCTAGGCTTCTTATGCACCGCCTACAGGCCCATGTCCTTCCATACCCCCTCCTGAGCAGATACTGAAACGGGGAATGGATTCAGAAGTCGTGTCCTCCGAAGCGGAAGTGGAAAATTGACCCCTGGTGCCAGCATGACTCCACCAGCTCCTCCAAAGCAAAGCCTTCCTCAACCTGCTCCTTCACCATTGACTCATACCCCAGGGGGCACCCCTGAGGCTCCAGAGATGTCAATGGATGCATTATCCACATTGCAAATGCTTGTTTCAGAGCTGCGCCACAGTTGCCTTCTCCTGCACAACCTCGTGAGTTTCCTATAAGGGAATGCCTGGCTCCTCCACCTTCCAGGCCTGTTCAAGAGGCCTCTCTGTCACGACCAGTCTCGCTCACAGGTATGGACACAGACGCTTATGACAATTTGGCAGATGGTTCTCCAAGCACACATTCTACAGACTAGTTTGAAGATCTAGTGATGGTGAGCCAGCAGATCTACCACCAAGAGACTTTACTCCAGACAAGATGTGCTCTTTACATTCTCTTATGTCATGAGCGACAAAGCTTTTTGATCTTCTACCTGAAGTACAGAAAAAGGAGGGATTCCTTTACCAACAGTCAGGAACCTGCGAGAAAATAAATGGTAGCCATTCCTGTTCTGCAGGATATTTGAAAGGATGGCCTCCAAGTGATGACTCATGTTCAGTGCCCCCAAAAAGAATCGCTTTGAGTCCTAATATAACGTCCCAGACTCAGTGCCCAAGTTCTTGCACATACAACCTTGTGTGTTGAATCCTATGGAGTCATCACTTATCCCCAGCCTAAAGTCTCCTCTGATGTTGCCAGGTGTGGACAGTCGCTTCCTGATCATGACCCTGAGGTTGGTATTATGAGGAGAATCACAAGGGAGGAGATGACGGTTATGGGAGATCTGGTGACTTCATTAGGAGCAACGCGGTATTGTTCCCTTCCACGTAAAGAAAACCCTATAATTCCTGAGTTCCTGATGGGATGTTGTCATTATACAAATCCCTTGAGTTTTGAAACCATAAAAAACGTTCTTGTCAGTATCCCTAGGCAGGGTACCATTCAAGCTTCAGATCTACATAGAACACACTTAACATCTCATATTTCTGATAGTTTTGCTTTAAACAAAGATTAAAAAAAAATACAACCCTAGAAAGTTTAAAACTCCTATGGACTTTAAATCCCATAAAGCATCAAATATTGAGACGAGGAAGATGGAGTTCATGAGGAATGAAGGAAACATCAAACTAAACGTGCAGACTAGTTATTCCAATACTAATCAGCTGTGTCGGACATTTAAACTTGACACACATCTTCCATTAGAGAGGGGAGAAAGTAGGCTGCAGAGTGAACGAAGCAGGAAGCGGCACAGACAGCAGAAGCAGACGTGAGGAGGTGAACCACGCTGGGAGAGGTTTGCGAGCCCCTGCTTCGAGGCACACTTCCGGAGAGAGACCAGATACTTTAAAGGGACCGCTGGAAGGTTGACAGCGGCAAGGCTGTTGGAGAAACGGTCCTGTGAAATCACTTCATTTTCCTGGTACCTGAAGGCAGAGCCACCGCTAGAACCCAATAAGGGTATAAAAGCCAGGGAAGTCTTCTGGGAAATGCAGCTTCACCGCAGCACTGTGCCACAGTCCAGAGATGCCATCAAACACTGGTGAGTCTGCCAAGAAGTGTTGGGGATCCCGGGGCATACAGACAAGCATATGGACCATTAATCTATTCTTTTGAATACTAACCAAGTGAATTGAAAAGACAGAACTTGCACAAATCCTCATAGGAGCGAGATCAATATGGGGAAAGCTGGAGTACATTAATGAAGAAGTTGATGGGCAAAATGTGTACAAGTCTCCTTATGTGAGAAGTCAATTTGGGGAAAATTGGAACAAGCATTGGCACAAACAGAGTACTAATGAAGAAAGCCAGTCTGCATATATGAGATGTCAGATATGGAGGAAGTTGGAGTAAGTGGTACCTGAAGGTAAAGAAGTATAAACCGTGAATAAATACGACTGTGTTATACAAAGAGGGAAAGCTAACTTTGTAAGAAGTCCAGGTTAAAGAAACACACCAGACAGGCAAGTCCTTTTCGGAGAAAGATACCTGGCAGGAAAGTACACCAGGGGATCTACAATACCCAGAAGGGCATTTTTGGAGAAAGATACCTGGCAGGAGAGTATAACAAGTGATCTAAAGACTTTATTGAAGGAGAAACATTCTTGCTATGCTTTGAAGTGGAACAGACACTTGTTACCAACCTTACAAAAACCACAATTGCTTTGAAAATATACTCTTTTTCATTCTTAGGGAAGCGTTGTGTAAAAGAGATATTACTACTATTCTTGGGGAGCCATTGTTTATTTTCTCATCCCTAAGAAAGATTTCAAACACCATTACTTGAGTTGCAAAGAGATACTTTTGCCAAAAAAGCAAAACGCGTGTGCTGCAAACTCTCATCTCAGAACAGGTTATCATGCCATGTTCTTTCTGGAGAGGAGCGCCTGCTACCTTTTTTGCAATACTTTTGCCAGCCTTGGAAAACCATTGTTTGGAAAGGACACTTTTCATCTTTAAGGAAGTATTGTATGGAAGAGACGTTTCTACCACTCTTCAAGAACTATTGTTTGAACCGAACATTTTCAGTATTCTACCGAAAACAGTTCAGGGGAAGGTAATCATATTTGGATATTTCAAATTCTTTTCTAAGTTTAAAGCAAAAACATTTGCCTTACACATTTTGTTGTTAATTTTCAGTGTGACGGTCAGATACGTTTTGGACACAAGGACAGTTTACCTAAGTTGGACTTCGAGACACAGACTGAACCCTAGTTTTGATTTCATAGGCAGGGAAACTCTTATTATGATAGGGACAGGAAGGCCTTTATCCAACCCCTTCTACTTTAATAAAAATGTCTAATGTTGACCCCTCACACTTGCCCGGACTAGGTTTCTGCAGCTGCCAGAAAGCATTCTGCCAATCCATCCTCTCTGTGTGTATGGCGCCTCTTGACAGGGAGGGCAGACAGCTAGATGTCTTTGGCAAGAGAGTCATCACGACGGCCACAACAACCATCAAGGTGGCTAACCCACTTGCGATTCTCTCACGCTACTTTGAAACACAATTTACTAGCTGTGTAAGCGTGTTACAAATGCACAATAAATAAATAAATAGCCTCTGGTTTAAACTAGGACCAATACTTAATACTCATACATCGCATCCCCTTTCCTTCATCCTTGTGGGTGTTCCCCAACATGGAGATGGTACCGGAACCTTTGGCAGTGAAAAATTGAGCTTCCCCTTTAAATTTAGTGTAGTGTGCTTCACCTCAGTTCCTTTTTCCACACACAGTGTCGGACCTGGCAGCCAGCGCACAGACTTTTATAGCTTTCCGTTTGCTTCCTGTTTGTTTTTTCAATTCTTATTTCACTTCCCTTCGGTCCCTTGCCTCCCCTGGCACAAGCCGGGTGCAGGAGGAGTCACAAGATGCACAGTGTCTTGAGTGTTTGGGACACGACCCCCGATGGGACTCATTATAGAGCGCACCTGGCCGTTAAGCAACTGGGCGCTTGCAAAAAATAAAATCTTGGGTTACAGGTACATAAATATGTTGCATATGTTTGGCCATGCTCATGTTTGGCCTGCAGCGCTCTCGGCTAATAGGCATTAAAGAATAGTTTGTCACGTGGAGGCAGGTCTACCACACTTCTCCTCCACCACACCTTAAGGCCTTTATCCCCACGAACTCTCATCAAAACAAGGTAGGCCCTCTGTTCAGCAGTGCTCCACAGCGCGCCAACTCCTTCCCCGGGGTTCCTCAGATTCAGGTTCTGGCAGGCCTGAGGCCTCTAAGGCTACCAGCTCACAAGTTGAGGGGCACAGGGGCCCTACCAGACTGTCCTCAGAAGGGCAATCAATTTCGTCCTCTTGTTCTACCCCAGGGGGGTAGGAGATCAAGTGCCACCTTGAAGAGTCTGCCCTCGGCCAAATCCAGCACGGCTACCGGCACAGGTGCTGAGGGCATCCAGCCTACCAGAGCTCGTTACAAGGTCGTGAGTCAGGGCGTTAAGACTACCGGCCGTCCGGCTGAGGGCTCTGCGCCTACCAGAGGGATCTCTGAGGTCGATGCCTCTGCTTCGGGTGCAAGACCCAAGCTGTACCCTCTTGTGTCTGAGGCCTCTCTTGGCTCAGGACCTCGGCGCCCTCCTACCCAGGTTGTGGTACAAGCCTTCAAAATGGCGGGGCGGCATCTTGGATCCAGCTTGGGGCCCCACCAGTGCTTTCACCCATCGAATGGGCTTTGCAGGATGACCCCAGCCCCCCTTCCCTCTCGAAGTGGCAGGGGATCCTATGGTGCAGGATTTTGGCTCCACCCCCCACCCCCAATGGGTACATCTACCCATCACAGCCACATGCACCAGGCGCCTCAGTGCTTTGAGCAGGAGTGGGAGGCCCAGTGCCTCAGAGGGCCAGGCCCCTAGTGACCTGGCTGGCTTGTGAGGACTGCTTCTTGGAGTTCTTCCTCTTCCTCATGCGTTCCCCTCAGATGAAGGGGCTCCTTAAGGACAATAGTGAAGGTCGACCCGCAGGTCCCATCCTCTGGGTGGTACTCTGGTTCCTCCTGCGCTCCCAGTGCCGGTCCCTTCACCCGTTCAGGCCCTAACCGTCGTTCTGACCCCCCACCTCTTCCTGTACCACCCACGCCCCCCCCTCAACAGCCATTGGACCTGTCTGCGGCTCCGGAACTGGGGGTGGGGGGGACTCCGCTGGCACATGTGTCTCAGGGCCTGGATTCCCTCTGTCTGTGGAAAAAGGGGAGGCGGGGGGTCGCGATGACGCCCATTAGTATGAGCCCTCAGCATCCGTTAGGGCCTTTCATGACCACGTTAAGGGCCTAGCCATTTCTTGGGGGTCCCTCTTCTCGAGGAAGCCTCTCAGGAGTCGGGTGTGCTTGCAGAAGGCTTGGGGAAATGCACCACGATCCGGTCTGGCATCCATCTCCAGAAGGATGTTCTGCAGGTGGCACGAAAGGTCTGTGTGAAGCCCAGGGTCAACACCTAGATGCACAAGATGTTGGGCAGCAGGTTTAGGCTGACGGACGGTGAGCCAGTCCTCCTTGCCTCCCACCCGCAGCTCCATTCCTCTGTGGTGGCTGCAGCCTTGTGCTCTAAACTATCGTCTTTGTCGTCTTCCACCACGAGAGCCACCTCCAGTTGCCTCTCCAAGGGGGACAAAGTCCTTGGGAAAGTGCTGTTACTCCATCTCAGGACTGCATCTGTGGCGAGCTGACACGGATGCCCTCTTGGCTGCGGTTAACCAGAAGCTGTGTCGGGAGCTCATGGAATTTCTGCCCGACCTCCCTTGGGACAAGCAAGCCTCCTTCAGGATTTTTTTTAGTACCCAAGAACAACAAGGCAGGTCTGAGGGAAGTCCTGGACCTGTAATTTCTAAATCTTTCTCTACGACTGTAACGCTTCATGATGATTAATCGTGCGCACATAGCCGAGTCTCTGTGTTCAGTGGACTGGATCTGTTCCCTGGACCTCGAGGATGCGTACCTGCATGTACCCGTCTATCAACCGCATCAGTGTTTCTGCGGTTCACGATTAAGTCATATCACTTTCAGTACAAGGTGCTGCCCTTTGGCCTGAACTCGGCCCCTCGTGTCTTCACGAAGTTGATGAATGGAGTAGCAGGCTTTCTGCACTTTCTGGGCCATCATATGTACCCTTATTTAGACGACTGGCTGGTGAGTGAAGGGGTCACCGGAAGGGGTGGTGCACTCCTGCCAGCGATTGGCAGATACCCTTCATCAGCGGGGCTTTTCCCTTAACCAGAGGAAATCAGTTCTGCCCGTCTCAGGAACTGGTCTTCCTAGGGGTGCATTAGAACACTACCGTTCAATGGGTGTTCCCTATGCCCAAGAGGCTTTTGTCCCTCCACAAGGCGGTGGGACACTTTCTGGCCAACTGACCACTTCAGCATGGTGGTTCCAGCACATTCTAGGCCTGATGGCCCTCTCTGTGCTCGCTGTACGGCACTCACCTCAAAATGCAGCGCATCCAGCTCCATCTGGTGGCCAATTGGGATCAGAAGACGGGGTCTCAGGCTGACAGGCTCCCAGTACCACTGCTACTGCTGCCTGATCTTTGCTGATGGAGGGCAATGTCTCAAAGGGCGCCCCCTTCACCCATCCGGAGCTTACCCTTGTGGTGATGACGGACTCCTCCCTCTCGGGTTGGGGGCAATTCTGGAGGGCTATGCGATTCATGGAGCGTGGTCCAGGACAGAAGCCCTCTTGCATATCAATCTGCTGGTGTTCTTGTCCCTCATCAGGGACAGGTCTGTTCTGGTCAGGATGGACAATTCACCTATTATGTTTTACCTGAACAAGCAGGGTGGCACCCGTTCCACCTGCATCTGCATGGAGGCGGTTTCGATCTGGGAATGGGCCCAGACGGAGGGGATTTGGGTTTTGGCAGTCCGCCTCCCGGGGGACAGCAATGCAGAAGCGGATTAGTTGAGTCGCTTGAGGTTCAACACCTACGAGTCGGAGTTGCACAACGACTCCTTGTTGTCCCTGTTTCAGCTTTGGGGGGGGGGGGTTTGCAGACCTGCATTTGTTTGCATCTCCCCGGAATGCCAAGTGCCCCCAGTTTGCTTCATGAGCAGGTTGGGGGTCACTGGGAGACGCCTTCTTGATCTATTGGCATTACTGCAGGTGTTAAGTGTTCCCGCCCACCCCTCTGCTCCAACGGACCCTGCGCAATTTCCGGGCCTCCTTGGGTTGCATTCTCTTCCTGGGTGCCCCCCCCCACTGGCCTTTGAAACCCGGTATTCGGATCTACTGCAGTTGTGCTGGCAGGTTCCCGTCCATCTTCCGATCCCTAGTATCTTTTTTTTTTTTTGCAGTTTCAACTTTTTATTAGAAAACTGTATATATGATGTAGTTGTGGTTCCCAGACTAATGGTTGTCCCTGCACCTTTCCTCAATCTTGAAGTGGATTCCCGCCTCCCTAGTCCAGGCTATTTCTTCTCATGATTGGTTGACTACAATCAGGTTTCCCCTACTAGCTAGGTCTCTCCCTCACCCTGATCCCCCCCCAGCATCTAGACGCAGCAGTGCGGGGCAGTGGAACATCCGGAACTGGCCCTGGTGGCCTGGTTTCTGATCGGCTGAGGCTTCAGCATGCTCAATTTTCAGATGACAACTTTGACATCATTCAGCAGGCCAGGAGGCCCTTGACTCAGCCCCACTGTAAGAGCAAATGGACTAGGTTCTGCCATTGGGCTCGCTGGACTCTTTCACCTGTCCTCTGGATGATGTACTGACCTTTTCAGCACCCCTGGCTCGTTCTGGAGTTCAGGTGGATACTTGCTGCATGTATTTGGCGGCCATCGGGACTTAAGAGAATTCCCCAGAGCATGTGTTCAACAGCCAACCCGGTGGTTAAGGCCCACTTTAAGGAGTTGTCTAGGCCTTTTCCTGCGGTGCATAGGCTGCATCCGGTCTGGGACCTCAATGTGGTTCTGGCAGCTTTGCAATGCATGTCTTTTGAGCCGATCGCCTCTGTGGACATCCGCTTGGTGACGCTAAAGACTGTTTTATTGGTGACTCTCACCTCTGCGTGCAGGGTTAGTGAGCTGCAGGTGTTGACTTTGTGCAAGCCCTTCCCCACGTTGCACAACGACAAGGTCATCTTGCACACACTCCCAAACTTCTTGCTCAAGGTGGTCCATCTGAATCGAGAGATCTGCTTGCCCGTGTTCTTCCCAAACCTACAGAGGCAGGGAGGCCCCTACATTCCTTGGACCTCAAGAGGGTTCTTAAGTTTTATCTCTCTCAGGTGTAATCCTTCAGGAAATTCGAGGCACTGTTTTTTTTTTTTTTGGGGCTCCTCCCCGGTTCTCAGGCTTCCATTGCCCGGTGGATGGTTCAAGTCATTTCGGAGAAGTACATGACCATGGGCAAACCTGTTCCTGAGGGCATTCATGCCCATGCGGTCAGAGCTAAGGCCACGCCTGTCGCGTTTCAGCGACCTGCTTCTTGTGATGTCATCAGTAAGGCAGTTACTTGGGCCACTCTGTCGCCCTTCTGTAAGCACTACTCCCTGGACACCAGCTCCAGGCGTAATGCAGAGTTTGCTCAGCCTGTTCTGAAGAGCCTTTTAACTTCATCCTAGATATGAGGCAGGTTGTCACAGCTCCTCCCAATGTTATTTTTCGGTGGAATCACCCACAAGGATGGAGGAAAGGGGACGGGACGTATGAGTAATTTAAGTACTCTTACGTCCCGTCCCCTTTCCTCCATACTGCATGGGGCGTCCCTTCCTAGGGACTGGAGACGGAACCTTTTTCACCAGAAAAAAACCTTCTTCCCCTTTAAATTTAGAGGCGCGCAGGGGTGCGGCCCTGGGAGCATGCGCTACCCTGACTCCGCCCACCGGCACCACTCCTCAGTCCCCTTTTCTGCATGACCGCCTATGCCTTTCCTCCCACATCCCTGATCCCCAGGGTACTCCGCAAAATAAAGGAAGCTTGTCACCTCAGCATCATCTTGATAGCTCCTTGGTGGCCGGTGAGACCGTGGTCCTCCGAACTGCTCAGCCTCACGGACAGACCACCCATTCACCTTTCGCTGGGTCCGGCACCTCTCCTGTCCCAGCAGGGGCTCAGGGTCCTCCACCCCGCACCTCAGAAGTTAGCCCTTGCAGCTTGGTTCCTGAGAAGATCACCCACAACCACCTGAGCCTATCACAGGCTAACCTGGAGATCATTGAAGGCACCAGTAGCAAAGCTACCATGAGCCAATAGAGCAAATGGAGCAGGTTCTGCCACTGGGCGGGACTCTAAGGAGATCGACCCTCCCCTTACGTGCACACTGGACGATGTGCTCTCCTTCTCGGCTCACCTTGCACACTCAGGTGTTCAGGTGGACAAATGTTGAACCGATCTGGCAGCCACAGGGGCCTACAGAAATTCAGAGGTGGTGGTCTTCTCTTCTGCCAACCCGATTGTCAAGAAACATCTGGCGGGCTTGTCCAGGCTTTACCTGCCTATCAAGAGGCAGCACCCTGTGTGGGACCTCAATGTGGTATTGGGCGCCTTGGCGCACAAACCATTCGAGCCAATGGCGACCGTGGACATCAGGCTGGTCACTGTTAAGACTGCTTTGCTGGTGGGACTTGCCTCCGCTCGCAGAGTCAGCGAGATCCAGGCTCTGGTGGCCTCAGAACCTTATTCTACTTTCCACAGGGATAAGGGGGTCCTGCGGACTCACCCGGTGTTCCTACCTAAGGTACCCTCCGCTTTCCATCTAAACAAGGAAATAGTCTTACCTTCGTTCTTCGCTGACCCCCAAGGACGAGGCTAAAAGTCTTGCACTGTCTGGATGTCAAAAGCGCTCTGAAATTCTATCTGGACAGGACCAAGGGGTTCCGCAAGTCGACCACGCTTTGTCACCTTTGGGACTCCAGACCCGGTTATCAGGCATCCAAGGCTTCTATTGCACGATGGATGGTTGCAGCTATCAAAGTGGCATATCGGAGGCAGCACAAGCCGCTGCCAGCCAACATGCACACTCAAGCAGTCAGAGCCAAGCTCACGGCCATAGCTTTCCAGCGGCAAGTCATAAGCAGGGCGGGAACCTGGGCCACCCCTCCGGCTTTCTGTAAGCATTACTGCTTGGACGCCGACACTAAGTCAGACGCGGCTTTCGGACAGGCGGTTCTAAGGAACTTGTTTGCTTAAGGAGGGTCTCCTCTACACCCTGGGGTTACATTCAGTTGTAATCGCCCATGCAGTATGGAGGAAAGGGGACGGGGCATAAGAGTAGTTACAAGTTACTCACCGTAGTGACTAACGTACTTTTAGTCCTCAGTCCCCTTTCCTCTTTGTGTCCCACCATCCTCTCCCCTAATAATACTGGTGTCATAAGGCAATGTTAAATATTGTTAATGGGGACTGAGGAGTGGTGCCGGTGGGTGGAGTCAGAGTAGCGCATGCTCCCAGGGCTGCACCCCTCTAAATTTAACAGGGAAGAAGGTTTTTTCTGGTGAAAAAGGTTCCATCTCCCGTCCCTAGAAAGGGATGCCTCATGTAGTATGGAGGAAATGATACTAAGAGTATGTTAGTCACTACGGTGAGTAACTTGCAATTTACTCACCGTAGTGACTAGAGTACTCGTAGTCCATAGTCCCCTTTCCTCCATACATCCCACCCGCCTTCCCCCGCTAGTATACCAATGGCTTATAGATAATAAGAGTTTAAGAGTAGCCAGGTATCTGTGTCCAATGTGTTCAAAGAGGACTGAGGTGAGGCACTGGAGGGCAGGGCTTCGGTGGAGCATTATATACTAAATTAAAGGGGAAGCTCGGTTTTTCACTGCCAAAGATTCCGGTACTGTCCCCATGTTGGGGAACGCCCACAAGGATGGAGGAAAGGGGACTATGGACTACTAGTACTCTAGTCACTACAGTGAGTCACTTTTGTTTTTCTCCTGATTGACAAACAGGATGTTGCACTTAAGCTGCTACATGAGGGGGAGCAGCATCGGATCACCTCGTCTCAGTTGCCATTGGATTTGTGCAGTCAGGATACTGACAAATGGGCAATGGGGCAGTGTTACACTGCGAAGGGTGGTTGAAAGCCCCACATTTTCAGCTTGAGGTCCAGTCAAAGGTTGTTGATGTGCCTTTTGATGGTGTCAACCTCTTTGGAAAAAAGGTCGACTAGACCCTACAAGCCATTAAGGCCGACAAGGAAACAACCCATTCACTTGGCATGCTACAACAATGCTACCAGTCCTTTTACTCGGATAAAGCAAGGTATTCAAGAACTTTGAGAGGATACCGGCCTTCCTACCGTCCACAAGCATTCTGCACCGGCACCACCCATGAGGGTTATAATGACGATCTCTACCTTATACGGGAAACCAGCGACAACCTGGATCCTCCTCCAGAAGTCAAGTCCTGAAACAAGTTTCACCAGGCTGCCAACTCCACCCCCCACTTCAACAACCCAGTAGGGAAAGCAGCTTGCCAACTTTGTTGCACAGTGGGCAAACATAACCACGGACAAATGGGGGTTGTCCATTGTTCAACAGGACCCTATCCTGAAAATCATGGGAAAATGTTCACCCATTCCCCAGTTTTAAAGGTGGAAAAACACCAATCCCTGCTCCTCCAAGGAAGTGTAGTCCCTTCTACATAAAAGAGTGATCAAAGTCATACCACTACACCGCTGGGGTACTCCAGATACTTTCTGGTAAAGAAAGAAACCGGAGGATGGAGACCTCATGAAATTAAACATATTCCTCAATTCTCACAGGTTCCGTATGGTAACGCTGCAACATATCCTGGACCAACTGACATCTCTAGACCTAGGGGATGCTTACTTTCACATCCCCATTCATCGGCAGCACAGACGTTTCCTCAGTTTTCTGGTCCAGGGCAACCATTAGCAATTCAAAGCCCTGCCCTTCCAGTTGAAGTCGGCCAATTAGTTTTCAGGGAGAGCCTGGTGCCAGTGGCAGCCCACCTCTGTCGTTCAGGCATCCACGTTTACCCATACCTGGACAACTGGTTGGTGCAAGCTACATCATCTCTCCCACTAGTTACGCAACGCACCAAGGATACCATACAGTGTCCGACATCTGTGGGGTTCTCAGTGAACTTTTAAAAGTCATGCTTGCATCCTGTTCAAAACTCGCTATTCTTGGGCTCACATCTCAACGCTCTTGCATGTGTTGCCACACCTTCAGAGGAGAGGGTGAAGACAATACTGAGCAAGGTCTAACAGTTGTCGAGGCTGCCAATCATATCAGTCCACTCCCTCAAGTCCCTCCTAGGGATGATGTCATCTTGCATCTTGTTAATCCTTCACTGCAGACTTCAGATGAGAGCGCTTCAAGAGTTCCTTGACGCCTGTTGGCAACCTGTATCCTGGCCCTAGAAATGCTAGCTTCGCGATACTTCCTCTAAGCTCTCCAATGGTGCAACTATCAGCGCAACCGCACTCGGGCAGCACCATTTTGTCTTCCAGCACAGCAAGTCACAGTGACCATGGATACCTCCCTGGAGGGCTGGGAAGCCCACACAGGTGAATTCCAAGCCAGAGGTCTTTGGCTACCTGAAGAAAAAACCCTTCACATCAGTGTCCTATAGTTAATTGCAGTGTCCTGGGCCCTGAAATCCTACATACCGCAGCTGCAGAACAAGGTGGTTCGCATCTTCACAGACATTACCACCACATGTTCTATGTCCACAAGCAGGGTGGGACTCACTCCCCAATACTATCTGCAGAGGTACAGGCGCTGTGGAAATGGGTAGTCGCGCACATGTTCCTGATTCCCTTCCATCTGTCAGGGATTCACAATGCAGTTGTGGATTTCCTCAGCAGGGAACTCTGGTCATGCTACGAATAGGGAAATTCATGGTAGCCAAGTTCTCTGCCTCTTCTCTAAGTGGGGACATCCGAAGATCGACCTTTTTGCTACAGCAACCAACAGGAAGTGCAACAAGTTTGCAAGTCTGTTTCACCAACGAGGGACCCTGGGGGACACATTCTCATTCAATGGGAAGGACTGTTCATTTATGCTTTCCCTTTGAGCCCTATACTACCTCAAGTTCTCAATACACTCAAACAGAGCTGCTGTACTATAATCCTGGTTGCCCCAGCTAGGCCGCAGCAAATTTAGTACTCAGACCTCCTTCACTTGTCGGTGGCTCCATTCAACATCACATTGTCCCCACTTCCAGACTTATTCTGCAGAGACTGCGGGTTAGTGCTACACTACGACACAGCATCCCTCAACTTGATGGCCTGTCTCCTGCAGCCCTAGAGTTTGGTAGCATTCCGCTGACTCCAAAGTGCTAGTGGATCTTAGCCAGGGCAATAGCAATATCTACGTTGTCCTGCTACAAAAGCAAGTGGAAACGCTTTACCATATGGTGTGCAACTCAGCAACTAGATCCATTGCACGTTCAGGCGGCACAAGTCATACTATACGTCCTGTCATTGGCAAAAGCTGGGCTGGCACACTCTTCTATTAATGTGCATTTAGCAGCCATTTCACGCGTGCCTCAGGTACGCATTACCTTTGGACCTAGAGGTTGGTTAAAATATTCCTCAAGGAACTGCTTTGCACTCCCCCTCGCCTCCTAGTTTGAGCTCCAGCTTGGAACTCAATGTGGTCCTCTCCTAGCTAATGGGCCCTCCTTTCGAGCCTCTACATACAGCCTCCTTGAAGTTTCTCTCCTGGACAACATCTTTCCTCATTGCCATTACTTCATCCAGGCGGGTATGCGAACTGCAGGTCCTCTCCCATAAACCTCCCTACTTGAGTTCTCACCAGTCTAAGGTGGTCCTTCATGCAAACCCCTTCTTAATGCCGAAGGGTCCTTCTTCTTTCCAACTTTATGAACCCTTGATTTTGCCGACGTTCCTTGGCACTCCTTCATCTCCAGTGCAGCAATCCCTACACTCTAGATGTTGCAGAGTCCTCAAGTTCTATGTGGCTTGCACAAATGAATTTTGAAAGTCGTCACTTCTGTTTGCTGCAGTCGGACCCGTCAGCAAGGGCAATGCCCTTTCAGTCTTCTATTTCGAGGTGACTGTCGGCCTGCATTTCCCACTGCCATCATATTGCCAACAGGCCCCTTCCAGTAAGACCAAGAGCTTACTCTCCGGTGTCCCCCTGCTCAACATCTGCAGGGCAGCCACATGGAAGTTTGTCCATACCGTCACAAGGTTCTACTGTGTCGATAGGGATTCCAGGGAGGAGCCCTGAGTCGGCCAAGCAGTGCTTCACAACCTGTTTGCATGAGTTGAGTGTTGTATTGTTTATTTATTTATAGAGCGCACCGGACCCTGAGGCAACTGGGCGCTATAAAGGTTACTTGGTTACAGGTTACAGACAATAATCACACTTAGACACATAGATACATACTTGTAAAAGTTTGTAGTAACAGCAGAGAATATATACAAGAATATACATTCTTGTATGTTATGTAGTCATATGTAGGGGATTAGGGCATCGGGAAGGCTAGGAGGAGGTAATCACTTGTCAGCAGAGTGTATCCATCTTTTGACGTTGGCCTTGAATAGGTGGAAGGAGGGTAATGCTCTTAATGTATCAGGGATGGAATTCCAAAGTTGGGCTGCCCTGACTGGAAAGCTGGCGCCTCCAGTTTTGGTGAGTTTGAAATTAGGAATTCTGATGCTGTTAGATTGGGCCTTTCTGATCGGGCGTTCAGACGTGTGTTTGAATCTGTCGGTCAGATATGTGGGGGCCTTGTTGGTAAGGCATTTATGTGTAATGTTTTGTGATTTAAGCTTAATTCTGTCATTAATGGAGAGCCATTGATGGCACGTCTCTCGTGCGAGATGTGTTGTGATTTAGGGATACCTAGGGCCGATCTTAAGGCATTATTTTGAAGTGTCTGGAGTTTAATGTTATGTTTGCTAGTGCCCAGATTGAGTGCGTTCCAGTAATCCAGCTTGGATAATACTAGTGCACGTGCTATCGTGGTACAACTTTGATTAGTCAGGAATGGTTTGCATGTGTGGATCAATTTGCAGGTGTAGCTAGTGGCAGAAGCTATGGCGTTTACTTGCCTGTTGAGGTTAAGAGCCAAGTCCAGGTATAAATCTAAATGTTTTACTTCGTTGGCTACCTTAATCTTGATTCCGTCGCTGGTAATGGATTTGTACCGAGGGGTTTATTCAGTTTGTTGGTGGAGCCTACGATTAAGAGCTCAGTTTTTTCGTCATTAAGACATAATCCATGGGTGGCCCTCTAGGTCTGTATGATTAAGTAGATTTTGTTGATCAGATCTACATCTTTATCATAGTCTCCTTGGATGGGTATGGGAATCTGAGTGTCGTCAGCGTAATTTGTGGATGAGACACCCAGATTGTCAAGTATATCGAGCAAGGGCTTTGTAAATATATTGTACAAAGTGGGGGAGACACAAGATCCCTGTGGTACTCCGTGGGTGATTAGTACTGGGTCTGCTGCAGATGAGGGTGAAAATACTCTCATAGATCTGTTGTCTGAAAAGGATGTTATGCAGGCGATAGCATCCTTAGAGAAGTGGGTGGCTGATTTCAGGTGGTTGCACAGGACTTTGTGGTCAACCAGGTCGAATGCAGCGGATAAGTCCAAGAGGAGGAGAACGGATGCTTCTCCTTTTGTCTTTGCGATCGTCCAGTTGGTTCTTAAGGTCGAGTAGGGCCGTCTCAGTCCCATGTCTTGGCCTAAGGCCTGATTGGCGGGTGCCTATTAGGTTATTTACTTCCAGGTAGGGTTGGATCTGGAGGTAGGCATCTCTGTCAAGAATTTTGAGGAGAAATGGTACTATCGTAATCGGTCTATAGTTGGTGGGGACACTTGGATCCAAGTTAGGTTTTTTAATAGTGGTAGTACCCAGGCGTCATTAAGGTTGGTAGGGACTGAGCAGGATTTGAAGGAGGAGTTGATGAGGATGGTGATAAAAGGAGCCAGGTCCTTTGCTGCTTCTTTGATAATTGGAGCTGGGCATGTATCCCCCAGGCAACGGGATGGTTTAAGGGACGAAATGTTATTATGACCTCACTAGTGGAGACCGATTTGAATTTGAATTGGCAACAAGGTTTAATTTGGTTGTTGCTTACTTCTTGCAAGATGGCTTCTTGAGTTTTTAGTGCGATACTATGTAAGCTATATTTTCTAGCTGTAATCTTGTCTTGGAGCATGGATATTTTGTTACAGAAGGCAATTTGGATTTCAGTGTACCAAGTTTTGTTTTTTGTGCACGAGTCAATGGGGGGGACTGGGGATTCTAATTCTTAGTATAGAGAAGATTTCCCTAGTTCTTGAGCTGGCTTTTTTGATTCTTTCATTGAAGGTTTCTTTTTTGGTATTGATGATGTCTTTTTTGTATTTCTTAATCAGGGAGGTGAGAAGGTTTTTATTTTGCTCAGTTTTTTTTCCAATTGGTTTTGGCTTGTCTTTTGGTTTTGGCTTGTCTTTTCTTATTGCGAATGGCTTTCAAGCTGGGGGTGAACCATGAGTTCAGGTGAGCGAGAGGTTTTTCTTTGCTAAGTTTCAGGGGTGCAATGGTATCAATGGCCGAGTTGATTGTGTTGTTGAAAAGATCGACGAGATCTGTTGGGTCAGGAGGCAAGTGTCTGGCATTAGTTATAGGGTGGATCAGAGGTAGGAGGTTGGCTACTGTAATATTCTTTTTACATCTCGTTAGGGAAAGTGGGGGCCATGGGGTTAGCTGAGTTGGGTTGTAGACTGTCCTGAATGTGAACGCGATCAGATAGTGATCTGTCCAAGGACAAGGTTCGGTGGTGGATATGCAGGAGTTAAAATTGATGTCTGTGAACCAGTCCAGAGTCCGACCCTTTATGCGGCTGGGTCCATTGTTCCTGAGAGTGAGACCTGCCTCTGTGATAGTATTCGCTACTATGGTGGCGTTGGGGTTATTTGGATAATTCAGACCTAGATTAAAGTCGCCAAGTATAATAGTTTGGGTGCTAGGTTTGGAGTTGGTGTTCAATGAGGTCGCTATGTCCTATGTCGGAAGCGAGTGGGTTACTTTGTTTGAGCAAGGCCTCTGCCCGTTTTGGTTTTGTGTATGTACTGCTGTGTAATCTTATTCAAGAGCATTTGACTCCATGAAAGATCCAATGCTGGGGAAGGGACAGTTAACTTACCTGTAACTCCTGTTCTCCATCATTGGTATCTTTCATTGTGTTCAAATGCGACCCTCTTTCCTACCCGTCTGGCTCTTCTTCGCTCATTCTACCTCATTACGTGCGCTGCCAAATCTGAAAGTGACCACGAGGGGTGGAGGTAAGGGGACCTGTCTAATTGGCTTGGCGCAGTATGCCCCTAAATGTCTATAATGGAACACTAAAGTGACAAGCAATTTAAAAAAATGCAAATGTTAAGTGCTTTAATGTTAGCGAGTATTCCCAGCCTGACCACGGGGGAATATTCAAGAGCATGTGAATCCATGAAAGATGCCAGTGCTATAGAACAGGAGTTACAGGTAAGTAGCCTGTTCCATATGAGCGGTATTACCATCACAGACCAGCTATTGCCGTAAAAATACCAGTTGTTCAAATTAGTGCCACGTGTGGTCAGCAGGTGTTTGCACCATTGCACAGGATCACCCTCAAATGTGCAGATATTCATACTTTGTTAGAAAATTACCTGCTTATTACACACTTGGAAGCAACAGAAAAGAGATTAGTCACCATCCTTTTGCACAATTATTTACAGTATCGCTGAGGAAACTATACGCACTTATGTCTGTTGTCATCCCTCCCACACAGCCACCCATGCAACCCACTATACCAATGAAGTTGCCCTCATCTTGACCTCTGAGTGTTCTTAGAGCAAAACATCACATCCACACCACTTTAGCAATATAAAGCTATTGCAGTTGTGAATGGTTTCTGATCATTTAGCTAATGGATGTTTTACTGGCTGTTTTCTACTAGCATCTGTGGTCCTGGATGGTGTGGAGCTAGAGCTAGAGTTGAGAGTGGCTAATACTACAACTATCAAAGGTTGATAAATTATAGACTATAATACAGCATTTTTCTGCGTGGCTACAGTACTTTATTTCCATGCACATAAAATACAACATTAAGCGTTGCTAACCATTAGACAAGATGAGCATGATTGCTCTGAATGGGAGGTTTATAGCCATTGCATAAGTGAATTGGTCACTGCTTGGTGTTAGCAAGCAGGGAACATTTAGGGCCTTATTCATGGAAGCATTTTATAACTGCGCAATCCCATAGGAAAATGTTCTGTGAATCAGGCTCTTAGTGTTAGTCCAGGTACATCACAGAAGGCATTTTTAAATGGGACAACATTGGAACCTTGCTGTAATCGCTTTTAAATGAATATCAGGGGCGGAGGGTTCCGTGCAGTGTCTTACTAGATGGCGACAGTGACTCCATGTATTTAGATGCCCAGCAACTGCTTGAAATAACTCCTTCTGCTTGGTTGGCAAATTGGTTCTATGCACTAACTTGCTAGCTGAAGATGCCCTCTCCATATGTCGAAATACCCAGGATGGGTTAAAATATTCATCCCAGAGATCAAATGGAACCAGTTTGGAACTGCATGACAACTGCCTTTTTGCACCTTTTTTTACTTTTGGGCACTGTATTGCTAGCTGAAGGTAGACTCTCCATATGTCAAAATGCCACAGGTTCAGAACTGCTTGACCACCATCATCATTTTGGCTTTTGGGTAAAATGATACTCACAATGGTTTCTCTTTACTGCAACATCTTTATTGCAATATGTGCTATTGTTTAGGATGGCTTTTTTCATTTCCCACCTTTCTTTACAGTACCTTTTACATTTGGGGTTTTAGTCAAGCTATGAACCCCCAGCAGAGTGCTTTATACCACCTCTGTTTGCACCTTGCACCTCTTTACATTGGGCTTGAGCACAGACATTTTAGAAAGTCATCCTTAACAGTAGCACAGCTTTTAAACTGTCTGCTTGAATAGTGGGCAAAAGCAAGGTGCATGGAACTCCCATGCCCTTTCCTCCATCCTGTACGGGCGTCCTTCGCTAGGGACGGGAACAGAAGCAGTTTCATCCAAACAAAATAACACTTTCCCTTTAAATGTATTTGCACGAGGCGGCTCGGCCCTTGCAGCATGCGTTCCCTTAACCCCACCCACCGGCGTCACACCTCAGTCCTCTTTTCCGGTTTGACTGGAGTGGACCGCTTTCACCAGCGCTCCTTGGTGAGGTCTCAAGCCCCGTAATTCCATGCGCTTTATCCCTAATCTTTTCTTTTTTTCTAATATTCAGGTTTTGGGAACACCGGCCACCGGTGCCCTAGTCTGTCTCTGGTGCATGTCAGCCACGGCTGGCTTCAGCAGGTGTCCGGTGTGAGACGGTTCCTTTCCCACCTTGGATCCGCACGCTCTCTGCCTCGAGTGACTTGGGGAAGACCATGGATGGGGATGGCTGCTCGGCATGCGATGCTCTTACGCCCCGGTCTCTCAGAAACTGGCTTGCACGGTGGAGAGAGTTATTCTCCAGGACTCCGCTGGAGAGCATTAAGGAATACGTACGCAGGAAGACCAAGAAGGAGGCATACTCTTATCAAAAGAATCCTGCATGGGCGACTCCTTCTCAGGGAAGCCCGTTGACGGGAGTGGTAAGTGGGACCCTCGCACAGGAAGGACACTGAGGCTCTTGTAGCTACTGACTTAACGGCCGAGTGGTCAAAGAGCCCTACCAGTTCCGCCACAGAGGAGCTTGCTGGCTCTGGTACGGGGATACATCCTGAGGGGCTCAACTCTGTTACCGGGTACACACCTGAGTGGGCACCTACACGCAGCGCAGACAGCACTACCTGCCCCATGGCCGAGGGCCAGCAGCCTACCAGGCCCACACCTGAGGTGCAGGGTGGGGCAGAGCGAATGCATTCAGGCATGCAGTCCGAGCCCAGGCCCGCGGCAGCCACCGTCCCACGTGCTTAAGGCACGGACGAGATAGCAACACGTGCAGACAAGATGGCAGCCAGGACAGACTCCCAAAGGCGGGAATGATACCAACCAGGATAGAAGCCCACCAACAGGGTGAACCGACGATTTCTTCGAATTTGTCAAGGCCAATAGTAACTCAGGAAAAGGTTTTCAAACCCTTGCCGAAAAAAGACCTTTTAAAGTCTTTAACCTCTATCTATGAAAACAATGAACATTCAGACGATAATACACCACCATTTGGTTTACAATATGACACCCCAAATGTGCCAGAGTAGTTGATTTCTGAAGAGTCTAGGTTAAAAGACTCGTATGATAACCTACAATCAGCCTGTGGTATAGATGCCTCTCAAGAACTGAATTTTGTAAATCAGATCCTGCTGACCACACTGACTACTCATATAGGCAACTAATGAGCAAAGTGGTAGAATTTTTACGTTGGAGCAGGCCTACACCTTCTTTCAAGCAGGATGACCTGACAGATATTTTTGATCAGGGTCCCTAAAGAGATCCAATTTTGCCTTTTCACATTTCCCTTCCAAAAACGGTGTCCACAAATCGGGAAACACCAGAGACTGCCACTGCAGTAAATAAACATTTTGCAAAAAAATATAGGCCATCCAGCAGTGACCTAGAGTACTTAACAAAGCACCCAACACCAGAACATTTGCTGATTCAAGCTACTACATCTACCATGCAATCAGCATACCCCTCTATCCCTCCTGATGGGGATAAGAGAGTTGATGCCTGGGCGAGAAAAATATTTACTGCTGGTAGTATGGCTTCAAAATCAACTAACTGTTACTCACCACCGATCAGGCCTGGGCGTTGAGTAGAAGAATTCGGACTAGCTAGAACGACCAAAAGATGACCTCCAGGGAACATCACTTGTAGGCCAGGTAACATCCCAGAGACCCAGCTTCCTCAACTCGAGGTAGCTCTTTTTTGCAATATACCCCTCTGCTGTTTAAGTGTATGGTCAGACAGAGTTGTCGATCACACAAAAGAGCGGGGAACACGCGCACCGCCACAGCAATGCTGAAAGTAAAAAAGGAACAGATTAATACAGAGGTAGAGGACAGAATATCCCTAATACCCTTATGACGTTCTCTGTATAGCTGGTAATATGGTAGCTAAGGTGTTTGAGGCGGAACCTATAGGAAACCAAGGTAGGTATTAATCAATTAATCCTCCCCTTAAGTTTGGTTCTAATTGGGTTGAAAAGGAAGTTGCTCACCCCCTGGGATAAAGGAATTGGTTCTGGTAATGTCAAATAAGGAAACAACGAAGGGTTAAAATAATAAATGGCAATGGTTAGTACAGGGTATACTTCCCAGGCGGAATGAGGGATGCGCTAGTTTCGGGATGGTGCACGGTTCAGGAGATCAGCAGACCGTCCGTTAGTGCACTGATGGTAGAAACAAGTCCTTAATCAATGAGTCTCTTTATGGAGTAAGGAAGCTTCCGAAATGGGAATATAGGAGAAAGACCAAACATGTGATTTATTTTTTCCTTTTTTTTTTTTTGTACGTACACAACACTTTGATATCAGTCTTGGTATCAGCTTACCCAAAAGGTAGCTCATGCGAGAGGAGGGTTGGGTTCTCCATCTAGATGTCAAGACACTCAACCTTCACGCATGTTTTCTGAGAGGTTGAGATACAGGATTGGGGTGATGTAATGGAGATCTGGCTGAAAGCAAGAAGGCCAGCAATGAAATTCTTGTACCGCTGCCATTGGCCCAAGTTCAGCAGTTGGTGCAGGGATAAGAATGTTGACCCTTTTCCTTGTGATAAACCTATGGTGCTTTCTTTTTTATTACATCTGACGAATCTGGGGCTCCAGATTGGAACAATTAAAGGTTACCTGGCGGCGCTGTCTATTTTCAAGTGCTTGTCAGAGGAGGATTCATATTTTAGAATCCCTCTGATTGTTGAATTCCTAAAAGGTCTTACTAACATTGAAGGGGCCCCTGAGGGACCCTCGGATGTGGAAACAAGGCACAGTCACCACACTCGAATAGATACGCCAGACACAAGGTTCCGTTCCCAGAATCTAGGGTTTATTGCAATAAAAAGAAGTCCCAGTTGGCCAAATGGTCCCACGCCCCAAGACGTGTGTCTAACAGACCTCGGGGGACGCAAGAGAGAATGAAACGTACATCAGTTGCATATATAGAAACAGAGCACCTTACAATCAGTAATGACACAGTATGACACATTTGATGCTGCCCCCAATTCATTTCCCTTTGAATTAAAGGCGATGATTGACCAGTGTGACAAATATGACACCTTAGACCACCATATTTAGTAACGGTTTGCAATCTCCAATTTTACAGACACCATTCTTTATTTACGAGAACACAGCGTTTCTGTTTTCCATGGGCAAGCTGCGCGTAGGAGACTGGCGCATACCAGACCTCACTATCTCTTAGTTTCGATTCTCGCTCTAGAGGTCAGCCCGCTCCCCGGGGCCTCACTGGGCTCAGAAAGGGGGGCCGTAAAGAAGAGCATAATTCAACTCTTTAAATGCTAGTTTCATACATTGCTATTCTTTCAGGAGACTCGCTGGCATTCGTGTACTGATTAAATGCCTTGCTCCCTATCTTCAAGGATATGTGAGGCAGGGCATTTCCGTCTGGCTCTCCAGTGTAATGTTTCAACATGCTTCTTAGCCTTGGACCATTGAAGCGAAATAATATCTAAAGCAAAGCAGTTTTACATGAGGCAAAGTGGCAATGTTAGAGAGAGCAGAGAGAGAACAAAATGGCGATTCTGGTGATCTTAAAATGGCCTCACTCTAGTTGAACTAATAGCTACGTAATAACTAATGAATATATATTCTTAACACTGTAAATGAGGCGGTTGGTCTTCGGCCAACCAATTATCATTCATTTCCGGACCCTCAAGGGGTGTTTGGTTTTTCTGGACTGACAACATATTTCCACCAGTTCTTTCCAAGTCCCTATATGGGATCTTAACCTTGTGTTAACATTTCTAACATGCATCCCTTTTGAGCCAATACATTCACGCCCATTAAGACTGTTAACTTTGAAAAACGGTTTTACTAATAGCAATAATGTACACTTTCCTGTAAACCTACACATACCTTTTTCTATAAAGACAAGCTTGTTCTCAGGGTAAAGCCTTCTTTTCTACCTAAAGTAATCTTTGACTTCCACTTGTCGCAAAATATAATTTTGCTAACTTTCTACCCCAAAAGAGCATTAAGCTTTTATGTAGCTCGTACATCTGACTTTCAGAAGGCAGGCCAGTTATTTGTGGCCCATTCTTTATCTGGAAAAGGTCTTGCCATAACAAAACAAACTGTCACGTTGGATTGCTGGGGGCATATCTGAGTGTTTCCAATTGGCAGGCAGGGACCTTCCAGCGGGCATCAGGGCTCACTCAACCAGAGGGGTTTCGGCCTCTACAGCCTTCCAAAGAGGGGTCCCTGTAAGGGACATATGACGGGCAGCCACATGGTCATCCTTGCATACATTCACTAAGCACTATGCCTTGGATGTTGCACAGGGAGCTGATTCATGGTTTGGTAGGACGTTTCTACAGAATGTACTGGTTTAAATCTCTCTGCCCTCCTCTGTTATTCTAACTGCTTCTAGAGTCTATCAAGATGAGGAATCTGCGGCAGAAAAGCAATCCAGTAAAGGAGAAATTACTTGCCGTAATGATCTTTCTATGGATTCTTCTCCCGCTGATTCCTCATCGACCCACCCATCCATCCCCGCTCAAAGTTTTGTGGCTTGTTGCTTCTGTCCAAACGAGATGGGATCTGGTGATGGCTCTTAAATGACTGCTTCTGTCTCATTCATTAAAAAAAAGACATTTTCAATCATTGTTGCGTGGGATCACGCTGTTGGGATGTATCCTTATGTTTTTTACTCGCTTATTAGCCTCCTCCTGTGGATTTTCCTTCGGCAGTGTTCAAGCGCGGTGGGAAAAAAGGAAGGAACTGGAGCATGGGCGTAGTGACGTGCTATATATACGACACCTGACGTCACTTCCGGAGCCGACCATCGAGAGCCGGACAAGACGGATCGACGGGCGAGTACGTTCCCTGGTGAAATGTTTCCGAATAGAAGTGCTTGGTGATGGATATCTATGAAGATGAGAAATCTGCTGGAGAAGAATCCGTAGAAAGATCATTACAGTGAGTAATTTCTCCATTGGCTCTCTTGCCCCTGCACTTGCTGATTTGTGCTGCAATCACTCTTTTGCTACTCAGTCCTACTCCTCTTCCCTCAAGCACTCTCTTGTGCGCCCCCTCCTGAAAAAACCTTCTGCAGACCCGTCTTGTCCATCTAACTACCACCCAATCTCCGTACTCCCTTCCCTGGAAACTCTTGGAGAAGCTGCTCTTCCCCCAACTGACCCAACATACTGAGCTTGTTGGTTGTCTACATGACCATCTATCGGTATTCCGAGCATCCAGAGGCATGGAAACTGCTCTTCTGAAAACCCGTGAAGAACGGCTTGCATCTCTCAATTCTAACACTCCAGCTGTTCTCATTCTACTTGATCTCTCCTCTGCATTTGAGACTGTCAACCACTCCATCCTCATAAACGGCTCCACAACACCCTAGGCATCTCAGGGCATTTCCCAGGACTGCAACCTTTCTCTCTGGCTTTTTAACATCTATCTTGCTCCGCTTGCACACCTAATTTCCACCTTTGCCCCTTACTTCCAGTGTTATACAGATGAAACACAGCTCTTCTTCAAACTCCCCTCTGATCCTCTCCTTCCTTCCTCCACCAATCCTGGCTGCCTATCTGCCATCCAGTCCTAGTGTGCCTCCCGATCTCTGCCACAATGCCAGCAAGACTGAGATCCTTCCCATTGGGACTCCTACTCCCTCTTTCTTACTCTCACTCAGGCCACCCTCTGTGGGCTCTTCTCCTTCATCTGAATCCAAAAACCTTGGAGTCATCTTCGACTCCTCTCTTTCCTTCCTCCCTCACATCCAGGACCTTGCCAAGAAGGCCCACTTTCAACTCCACCTGCTCAAAGGAATCCTCCCTTTTCTCACTTTCCCCCAGAAGCTCAATGTCTCTAGAGCTCTGGTACTCTCTAGGCTAGACTACTACAATAACCTCATCCTTACACTATTCCTCTCTACGTCCCCTCAAGCTAATCCAGAATAGAGCTGCAAGATTTATCCTTCACCTTAAGCCCACAGACTGCATCTCTCCAGCCCTAAAAGCTCTCCACTGGCCCCTGGTTGCTGCAAGGATCAAATTCAAATCCCTCTGCATCATCTATAAGGCTGTCTGGGGCCGGGGACCACGCTATCCAACAACTGACTCTTACTAAATACTCTCCCTCCAGATCTTTACATTCCTCTGGGACCAACTCTCTGCATGTCAAGCGCTTCGCTAAACAGCGAGCTGGTGGCCAATCTCTTTCCTCGGCTAGCTCCCTCCTACAGCACAGCCTCCCCCTTGCTCTTCATCTTGAGACGGACCTCCTAAAATTCCAGAAGCTCCTCAAGACGTTCCTCTTCACCTCCTCCTTCCCCCTCTCCCTCCTTTGCTAATGCCCACAGTCGCTATGTGTCCACCTGGGTCGTGGCCTCCCACCCCCAATCGCCTTCAGCAACCACCCACTCCCAGCACTTACCTTGGTGCCCACTGGCCTCTATCGCAGGCCTGCACTTATTTATTGGCTGCTACCACTCTTACCAAGTGATCTCTGCCAGTCACTTAACAGCTGCTTGCAACTTACTCCCTAGCACTTCCCTCCGAGGTAATCCTTGCACTTAGCCCTTCCCCATTCCTTCTCTCTCTCTCTGCACTTGCACATTCTGAATGCTCTCAAGGCATGGTAGGACTGCCTCTCTCTTTCATTGTTATATTTGTTTTTCATTCCCATGTTCCCTCCCCTTTGCCCTGTTTATGCGCTTTGAAACACAAATTACTTGATGTATAAGCGCCTTACAAATACACAATAAATAAATACTGCTACAGTTTGAGCTGCTCGCTTTGTAGCTGCTGCACCAAAGTCAGCATTCAATGTTAAATGCCATTGTATGAGCTATACGCGTTGTAGCTGTTGAATGCCAAGATAAAGTCCTTTGTTAACTGTATTGTCGTTGACTCGACTCTCCCACGATTGAATAGCCGACAAGTTGCCGGAAATGACATGTGCGGCGTCGCTGCCGAAAAACTAGTTGGACTTGTTACGGCGGTGCTGGGTCCTAGCGCCATTGGCGACGTACACCTACTCAGCTCATTAAGGCTAATTGACGTCACATTGAATAATGCCTCCCGGAAAACCTAACGCGAGTGTGGGACCGGCGGCCTCAGGTGAGGGAGGTTGCTCACAGCGCCGGTCCACGCTATGCATGTTATACAATCAATATTTCTAATATAAACAGTTGCACTGCTTTGTAATGCGCACAGCGTCCTAAATAATGAAAGCACTCTTTCGGAGTGAAAACTGGCAAAGTGTGCTCTGCCTATCACGCAGCCAAGTATTTTCCCAAGAAATGTAACTCATGACATTTTATAATACTTCCAAGCCCACAATCCCACTACTTATCTGCTGAGTGAGCAGCAGAAGAAAAAAATGGAAGGGACCCAGGCAGGATGTAGGTCATGGGAGGATCTGAGTGAGGATTGATGTACCTTGGAGACAGGACTACAGAGAGCAAGGGACTTATGGGGATTTGTAGTTCCTTGAATGTTTAAGTAGTAAAACAAAACAAGAAAAGAAGTGTTTCAATTTTGAAAGGCTACTGAGGAGTGGAATTAAAGCAAGTTGAGCATGCTAGTCTCCAGTCTTGACATAAAATTTAATTTTTCTGTTTTCATAAGCTAAATTAGATGCTCTTTTCCTCTTTGTGACAGGAAGGAAAACCTAGGATTAAAATAAAAAAGTGGTACAGAGATAATACTGGGGGGAGTGAACCAACGCAATGCTAAAATGTGTCTGTGGAATATTAGATTAGCGAAAAGTGGTGGAATTTATGGGGTAAGGAACGTCCTTTTTGGGTTTCTTATGACAACTCTCTGTTACACCCACATAACACAATAGAATTTGTTAAACATGGTCTTCCTTTGCAACATCCGAATGTGGTATTGGCACATTCCGCCACAACCAGGCACGTAATTCATAGGAAAAGAGGTATTTGGATAGACTTCACACTCAAAACACCAATTTGCAGTAACAATGTATTGTGAATGACTGGCTCCTTCATGTAAGGTTGGAAACAGAATGCTCATGACCTTGGGAAGGACGTGCTCCCTTCTCGATGTTCTGGGCTTCTACTTGATTTAAAAGAAATCCTGGTAAACATCAGTTTTTCTATTTGTTTTTATTGTAATACTGATTTTGTAAAACAACCTTATACAAATCACCTCAATCATATAATTCACATTAATAATAGGAAGCTAAAAAGGGGAGACATTAATACATATTCAAACACACAAGATAATTAAAAACATTCCCAAAAAGTATAAAAACCTACACAATCCTAATTTCACCATGACCCCTCAATCTTCTCAATGAAACGTTCAAATTAAAACTTCAATTTAAAATCTTAATCTTTTCACATTTACAAGACAAGTACAAATATAAAGTGCAGTTTTATACACTACCAAACATCCACTCGTTTCAGGGTTTAAAGTGCAAATGCTTAAACTGAAGTCCAGTCAACCTTATAGCCTTAACATTTTTAATGTAAATCTAAAATAATTTACACAATTTGGCACATACATGTGTAGGGCAATTGCTTACTGCCACTTTGCTCGCATCTGAGAGCAGTTTTTGCGGCCACAAAGTCATTTAGACTCAATTTTTCGTTTCTTTGATTCAGCATCCCGCAGTCGCGTCATATAATCGCATTGCAGGCTCAAAAGACTTGCGTCAGTGCATGTCAATTGTTTCTTAGTCCTGCTGCGTGACTACAGGGCTTAACGCTGTGAGATTGCGCCAGAAAGCTAGTTATATTCTGCTACATTAGAAATTGAATTGTGCATGTTAAAAGCTTTTGTATACATATTTACTTGTTTTAAATATTGTGTATGGCAATTGCTTAATGCCACTTTGCTTGCATCTGAGACCAGTTTTTGCAGCCACTTGAAGTAATTTAGACTCTATCTTTCGTTTCTTCGATTCAGTCGCCCGCGGTCACGTCACCTAATAGTGCCACTGGCTCAAAAGACTTGCGACAGCACAAAGCACTGCTGCGAAGCCTGTTTGGGCCTGTTCGGGCAGTTCGCCGGCCGAGCGGGACACTGCCTATGATTTGTCCTAAAACATGCATATTGCCATAGAGGCACACGCCGGTAACATGTGTTGCTATTTACAGCTTACTCCAACAGAGCTGCTGAATTATTTTTTTAGCTACTGATGTGTATTTACATTGAGCTGTAAGGGAACAATAATGTTGCAGTACTCCTTTAAGGGTCGGCAGGCTTTGCAGCTAAATAATATGGGTGGTACCATTACCCTGAGGGCCCTGTATAAAACCAGGCACCTGGCCATTCTAAATACTAATTATGCACCCGTTGTGCACGCTATTGCCTCACTACAAGTTTAATGCAAGATCTGAAGGAGCTGAAGACATTTTCAATGAATTGGGGTAGAGAACCCTCTTTTTTTTGTTATCGAGGAGCCTGTATCTAGAGGGATTATGTGAAATATATATATGAAGAGGAAACAGGCTACCCCTCCCTTCTACACCTATAGGTATGAGTAATGCACACACCACTATTAGAGAACTTAATTAGTCTGTATTTTCCATTAAGCAGATCATCACTTCTTGTTAACAGTAAACACGATTTTATTTGTCATCATACACTCTAAAAACGCCTGTATTCAGGCTTGGCATTATAACATAACCCACATTTGTTACATGCATTCAGTTTTTTTTTAATCTAAGCCACTGCAGAACAACATATTAACATTCATATGGTGCTTGACAGCAAGCTCTTTGACCATGTGGCAAAACTGTGAGGGGTTAGTGAACAGTGACTTTATGGTGTTCTTCCTTAAATTCATATTACAAGTCGACACTGTTGGTGTTTCCAGCATGAGATGAGTCTGTACGGCTGTTAATGTAGCTCTTCTCATGTTTTCCTCATGACTGGAATTTACTGGGGAATGTCTTCTTATCCAAAAAGAAGGGACCCCTGGGTTTATTTATGCTAAAAAATAATGGAAATTATGACATTTAGTAAAAGGGTATATATGCATATGTTTGCTTTGTCAAACGAGAAATGGCTGCTTCTCATACCTGTACTTGGACTTTTGGTGTATTGGGCTGTATTTCTTATGGCGGTGTCTCATGTACACCAGTACGACAATCTTGATTGGCTTAGGTCCTTTTCGTTGATTGAAATTTCTTGATGGTGCTGTTTCTCACGTCATCTGATTGGTTCTGTAATGTGATGAGAACGGTTTTGTCACCATCTGCTACATAAAATAACATAATGGCTTAAGCACCACTTATGGTGAGGCCGTTGCATGCTTTTAAACGGTTCTGTTATGGTGATAATGATCCTCAGTTAACAGAATGCCGGCGTATATGCCGTACAACCGCGTTGCTAAGCAACTACTGTTGTTTTCCATGCCGTGGCAAGTATATGGCCGATCGCTTGATAGCATGTTGTGGATCTGCGTGTGAATCTACTGCGATCCATTCTCAGTATCCACCTAGCTAGTTAATAGTTAAAAAAAGGGTCTGCAACTTACTTGTATCCTGTCTGGTGATCGTGAGCCGGGTGGCTTCTATCTCCGTTCACGAGTAGCGCGCATGCGTAATTGGGACGGGGGCTCGATACCTATTACTAGTTTCTAATTGGATGTGCCGCGTGGTCATGGCAACTAAGCGTCATGACGCCGGGCGGGTATGTTTGTTGCTATAGATACACTGAGTCGTCTTTGTGCTTCTATTAAGACCAGAAAGGGGGAGGAGCTTGAGAGGCTCCTGTTGGTCTGTGCAGCTGAATGCTGGCATCGTGGCACGATCGAACCATCAAAGTGCATTAGTAAAAGTTGGCGAAACACGGGGACTCTAATTTCCGAATATTGCTCCACAATACACATTCATTGCATGCTGTCTGTTGGCTCGAGACACGCGCATGCGTACTCGAGGCGGGGGAATGAACTCTGTGTTTGTTCATTAATTAGATAGTCAAAGTTTTTATGTGTTCTATTCTGTACCGTGGTCGTTTCAGACTGACTATCACTATGACTGTTATGGCAACGTACACTGAATGAACTTGTGTTGATGTGTGTAAAATGAAAACCGTGAACACAAACAGAGAAAATTGTTTGACAAGTAGATCTCGGGGCTTAACATGGAAAATATGCCTGTGAGTTTTAACATATAAATACATAAATATACGTTGCAGGAGGCTCCTGTTTAACAGATATATGGGATCACAGTCTGCTTTGGGATGAATCTAGATAAATGACTCGGGAGAGACAGACCATGTTCGATATCACAACATAAGTTTCCCATCATTTCCTTTTTACAATGTCACACCACTTTTTACTTTTTGGCTCTGGCCACATTCGTCATGAGTTTTGTAAAAATGTATATTGTGACACATTGATGCGTCTTTGATCTGATGTGTACATATATGTAAAGAACACCTTGCCTGTCTGATTCCCTTGGTCAAACTGGTGATATGTTGAAGTGAAACCGTTGTATGTTGTGGCTAAAAGTGGGTAATCTGTTTGTTTGGAGAGTGATGGGACCACTCTTTATTTAGAAAAACAGGTTCCACTCAATTGCGATGCTGAGGCCATTTTTAACTGTATCCAAATGGTGAATCCATTTTTGCTCTAATTTTCTGAGAGCCAGATTTCGATCTCCTCCTCTTGGTTTGCTGTTTACAGTCTGTATAATAAACCAGCGTAGTTCCTTGTATTGATGTTTCTTTTTCCTGAAATGTGCCACCATATGTTTGTCTTCGATTCGATTTTTTAGGCACGATCTATGCTCACAGATGCACTGCCTGATCTCTCATTTACTTTTGCCGATATATAAGAGACCGCACAGACACTTTATGCCATATATGCTCCACTTTGTCAAATAGTTTGTGAAAGTCTTGTATTTCCATACTAGTCCATTCATAGTGATTTCTTTCAAGTCTTGTGTCAGACTACAGACCGAGCATTTCCTGCACCTATAGTGCCTTACTACTGGTGGTAGATTCCACAGATTGGATTGCAGATTTTTCCTGATTGTGGATTCTGGATATGTGTGTACTAGTCTGCCTTTCAAATTTTGACTTCTTTTGAAATCAAACCGAGGTTTTTCTGGTTGGAACGCGTCTGTCTTCAGAATATTCCAGTTCTTTAGAATGGTTCTTCTGATGTCATTGCTTTATAGGGGTGAACGTAGTGATGCACGTAATTTTTTCACTGTGTTCTTCTCTCTGCCTTTTGGTCAGGCATGTTTCTCTACTGGTATTCCTCGCTGTTTTTCGTGCTTTACGTATGATCTGTGGAGGATACCCACGTACTGTTAGACGCTCTCAAAGATCCTTGCTATTGTGGTCATATTCCAGCAGTCTAGTAAAGTTTCTTTGTATTCTCAAGAATTGGCCGTATGGCAAGTTTTCTCTTAATCCCCGTGGATGGAAGCTTGTGAAGGCTAACAACGTATTTTTGTCTGTTGGTTTCCTGTATAATGTTGTGGAGAGAGTCCCATCAGTGGTCGTTTGGATATCTAGATCCAAAGATGGTATATGGCTATCGTCCTGATGCATGGTGAACTTGATATGTGCATCTACACTGTTCAGCCAAAGCTGGAAATCTAACAATTGCAATTTGGAGCCTCTCCATACCATGAAAATATCAAAAATGTATCGATACCAACATATTATTTGATGGCTTAACTGGTTCTTATCACTAAAGATAAATGTGTTCTCTAAGTTGTCCATGTACAAATTTGCTATATCTGGAGCAAAAGTGGACCCCATGCTTCTGCCATGGATTTGCTGGTATTATTGACCTTGGTACATGAAGAAGTTCTCCGTCAGTGCAAGTCGGATACATTCCAAAATGAAAGGCGTTGGAGTGGTGACATCAGTTCTTTTCTCCAAGTATATCTTTAGAACGTCCATGAATTCCCTCTGTGGGATGCTTGTGTAAAGTGCTTCCTCATCTAGGGTGACTAATATGTCATTGTACTCCATTGTGATCAGTTACAACTTGTGTATCATGGCTGTGGTGTCCTGGATAAATGATCTCATTTTTTTGACAAAAGGGCGTAGGAATACAACGGTATAGATAGAGGTTTCAAGAGTGAGCCAGTTCCCGATACGATGGGTCTTCCTGGTGGTATTGTATTGTGTTGTGTTGTGTTTGTGTATCTTTGGGATACAGTAGAATGCTGGGGTTACCGGATGTTTGGTTAAAAAAGCTTTCTCATCTTCATCTATCCATCCTTGGTCCTGCGCGTACATCATGAGGCTTTTGATTTCTTCCATTATACGTGACGTGGGATTGATGTCTAATTTTTTTTTATAGAAGTGATGATCGCTCAGATGTTTCTTCAATTCCTCCTCATAGTGATCTTTTCCCCATAGCACAATTCCACCCCCTTTGTCTGCTGGTTGTATAAAGAAATCTGCATGATTTTCCAGGTTCTTTAATGCACTCCTTTCTTGTTTGGTTAGATTGTCTCTGTAATTGTTCTGGGTTTTGAAAATCGACTCCATTTCTCTCAAGATTTAGTTTTCGAAGCCCAAGATCTCTGGACATACCATTGAGGTCCGGGGGTTAAAAGTGGATTTGTGTTTCAATCCTGTTGTTGTAACATCTACTGTTTTTTCTTGTGTAGATCTGAAGACATTGCAGCTGCTTTCCTCATATGTTATGTTATGTTACTTTACATTTATATAGCGCCTTATGTACCATTGGTATGGTCTGAAGGCGCTGGTAGGTTGACTGCCCTTAGGAACTGGAGTTCAAGTCAGTAGAGAGAGTCAAAGGTGTGTGCGAGCACCGGATATGTGTGCAGCTGGTGTGGCATTCGTGTAATAGCTGCTTCTTAGCGGTAGGTGTGGTGGTTGAGAGATCAAGTGTATGTGTTGGTTCTGGCATGATTTATCCAGACCGAATGTGGCTGCATTAGGCCTGAGGAGAACGCCTGGCTGGGGGGTGTGTAACCAGCAGGGTTTACATAGAGTGATGGGGCGTATGCGGCAGATGTTGGTATGAGAACAGTTATACCGAATGGTGTCATAGTATCTCTGTGTTCTAGTTGAATGGTGGTGTAAAGAAGAGATGAAGCGTGGTGATGTGATATGATGGGTTACATGCTCTTTCAAACGTTCCATGCACTCCAAACCATTCCATGTATGTCACGCAATTCTATGCGCTCCAATCCGTTCCATGCACTCCAGTCTGCTTTATACACTCCAGTCCGCCCCACGCACTCCGGTCCGTTTCATGCATTCAAATCTGTTCTATTTACTCCGATCCGTTCTGTGTATTCTAAGTTGTTTTATTTGTGTTTTTTTGCACTTCATCCACATATTTCACCCGTACCACCTACGTACTTCGTCCGTTCCATCCACATACGTCGCCCGTTCCATCCACATACGTCGCCCGTTCCATTCTCTACTCCTAGCTGCATCGGATCATAAAACGCACACATTTGTCAAAAAGGAAAGCAGTAGAAGAAAGCATATCACAAAGCTGACTCATTCTGTACATGTTTGCACGTGAAAAAAGCCACATAAACTGTGTCATCCACATTATGGCTGGGTAGATAGTCGCACATAGTTCTTACTGCCTCCTTCCAGGGACAACAAGCTTTCTGCGGGAATATGTAGCGCCAGAGGTTTTTGCGTATTTATTTTCAACATTGTGACTCCTGGTCATAAAACTGGGGGGTGATAAAATAATGAGGAGATACGGACATGTGAAGATGCTGTCGGTGAACACTTTAAGCCTAAGCATGCATATTTCCATATAGCATAGCCAGGCCTCAATAGACACCAATTGTTACTGGGCACAGCTGGGCTAACCCCTGTTGATCACAGACCTTTCTTTTTCTCTTTTTAAAAAGTACGCTGGGGGAACCCAATAGGCGGGCAGCTACTCGGCAGCAAAGTAGGTGGACCTAAACTATCTCACTAAGGTTTGGCTTCTGGCTGATGGTAGCCTCTTGTTGTTCTCCTTGCATTAGAGCACAATCTCTAGGCACCTCCAGCCTGTCCTTGATCCATCTGAAGTACTCTGGCTAGTCATATGCTGAGGGGGAAAAATAAGCAAACCCAAGTGGGGAATACTGGGGATCTCCGGGCTAAACAGAATCCAATACAATAACTCTGGGGTGCCACGGTGCAAGCGATGGCAGTAACTGGAGATACAGGGAACGCCAGGAAAACCTGATACCCCTACAGCAAGGATGGCAGCCTCAAAGGAAGACTTCACAGCGAGCTTCCAGCAATTTCAAGACAAGTTTACGGAATCATTTCAATTACAATTCACCTCCTTCACGTCAGAAATTAGACAATCATTATCTGGCTTTAGCAAGGATATAGCGAATGTTGGAGAGCGCCCAGAAGTCAATGTACGAGCAATCCAGGAACAAGGGAGTCCAGGCAAGCAGATATAGCGTTCGAAGAGTTGGCCAGAGCCACCCGCAACCTCGAATTACAATGCGAGGATTTAGAAATCAGATCCCGACACTCAAACATCCGAATAAGGAACCGTCCGGAAGCAATTCCTGACTTGGACCTTAAGGACAAATATCTTTGCAGATCTACTAACGGGAGAGGATCCCCTCACAATCGCCTTAGACCACTTGCATTGCAAAGGACCAAAAAGAAACAACCTGGGGCACACACTCGAGTCGTGCTTGCAGCATGTATGCCATACCCGCAGAAAGAGCTAATTTTGAGGAAAGCCCCCGACCAATCCTCAATCACTTATAATGGGTTGGAGATCCAACTCTTCCAGGACCTTTCTCAAATTACACTTCAGAAAAGACGAGAAATGCAACCGGTGGTCAGAGTACTGCAAACTGGCGGGATTAAATATAAGTGGACATTTCCTTTCGCATTTATTTTTCACCAGATAGTAGACAGCACAGGATTACGTCACGAGACTCTGGTATGGTCCTACTACAAATCGAAGAGGAAGATGCAGAAGATACATCGGAACCAGAGCCTCGTACATCAACTTATCAACAGAAACCCTGGGTATGGTCAACAGCAATGCAACATGGGTGGAGGCAAAAGAATCAACAAGAGGACTGGAAAATGCGACTCAGGGGATCTAACAACAAGCCTTCAGAATGAAGATTTGGCAATCAAGACTATCTACAACAAACGGTCTTAACATGCAGCAACATATATAGCTGTAGGAGGAGACGGAGCACAACATCTTGGGACATATATGTTCAGGTAACAGATGGCGCTACGGTTGCCCCGCACGTAGCCCTGGGAATATTGTTGACTCACAGCCGGGGATAGCGTCCCCGGATAATGTTCGGTACCGTGGCTCGCACCAGGGGACATTACTTGGGGTTTACAGTAGGAAGATTGTGGTTAGGGGGGAAATAATGCGGGAGGGGGGGGGGGGAGTTGCATTCCAGGGAGAGGGGGATGTTCATGCATGGTATACATTTGAAAATAAGGAAACAATGGTATCAACATATAGTTTGTATATTTCTTGGAGAGTATTGTGCACATTGAGTAAATGGGTCAAATTAAGTGTTTAACCCTCAATGTTAGAGGGCTGAATGCGCTGGCTAAACATAGAAAGTTGGAGGCTGTATTGGGACGCCACCAACCTGATTTGGTGGCGCTCCAAGAGACGCATGTTAGCTCCACGGGATAGATCTGGGTTTCGCCTACACAGGTACCCAGTGTTCCAGGCAAATGCCCAGGGGAAGGTGACAGGGGCGTTGATAGCAATAAACTCTGCCCCCCATATCAAAGTGCTTCGCACCAAAATGCATGCAGCAGGACTCTGTTTTTGCGATTTTGGAAATAGACCATACTAGAATAACGGTGGCCTCAATCTATGACCCAAATACAGGTCAAGAGGGGTTTTTGAAGTCAGTCACCACTCAATTGCTAACCTTTAGCGAAAGGGAAATCATTTTATTATGGGACTTCAATCTGGCTTGGGATCCTCTCTGAGATCGAAGCGGGCTTACCCGTTGAGGGCAACCATCACCAGCTAAAGCTCTCAAATTTACAAGTTTAACACTGATGGATGTTTGGCTAACATTAAAGGGGGCATTGAAAGGGCATTGTATTACTCACATGTACATAGGTCATTCTCCTGCATTGATTACGCCCCAGTGTCTAAACCATTGCTACGAAGGGTTTCCCAAATCACGTGTCACCCAATCACACTTTCAGATCATGCACCTTTGAGTATAGATTTAAATATCATGGGGTCTAGGCAGAAGATATGGTCATGGAAATTCCCTTCCGAGATACTACAGGACTCAGTAATTAAAGTCAAATAGATGGAAGAATTGCAGATTTCTTTGAAATTAATCAATCACAGGACATTTCCGGTAAATACAACCTGGGATGCCTTCAAGGCAACTATTTGAGGAATCTATATTGCAGAGGAGGCCCTGAAGCGAAACAAAAACTAGTGGTGGAAATAGAACTTGAACAGGAGCTTCAACAAATAATGGGAAAAATGAAATCAAATAAAGGCCCCACCACCCAGAAGGCGTATTGAATCATAAAGGGCAAATTGAATCTATTTCAGGCTAAGAAAGCAGAAAAATCTCTTCTATACTTACGCCAGATAGATTATATTATAGCAAATCGGTCTGACCATTTACTGGCAAGACAACTTCATCAATAAACGGCGTTGCAGAACTATACAATCGATCCAACTACCGGCGGGAAATACTGTAACAGAAACCCCACAAATCATATAACAGTTTCATACTTTCTACTCAGATCTCTATTATTCTGATGTTCCAGATGAACATTTGCAGGAGAGGTATTTAGAAAAGGTCGTCATCCCCCGCATATCGGTGAGATCGGCTATCTCTCAAAAAAGATATAACATCAGAAGAGGTAGCTAGGGTTATAAACTCTCTGCCTCTTAACAAATCTCCAGGCCCGGATGGCTTCCCCGTGATGTTTTTTAAAACATACCGAGAAGTATTAATACGGAACTTGTTAATCTCTACAACACATTTATAAAATCTGACAGTATAACCTCAACAATGGAGGAAGCAAAGATAGTGTTGTTTCCTAAGCCAGGCAAGGATCCTAGGAGATGTGAATCATACCGCACAATTGCTCTTATAAATTTGGACCAAAAATATATAGTAAATTGTTAGCTAAATGGATGGCAGACTTACTCCCCAAGATTATACACTCAGATCAATCAGGCTTTATACAAAATCGACAAACCCACAACAAAATCAGGCGCGACCGGGGGATTTTGGATCTACATCAATCTCGAAATAGACCAGGTCACGGGACTGAGACAGTTTGGGACGACATCCTGAAGGCGGCCAATGAGACTGAAATCAACATGCTAGTCATGCTGGACCTCTAGGCTGCCTTTGATACAGTAGAATTATGAGAAGTTTCCAATGAGTCACTGCAATGGTTCACCTCCTTCTTAAACAACCGATCTCAGAAAGTTAAATTGGGTACCTTTATCTCCAATTGACTCTAGTCAAATATGGAGTGCCCCAGTGCTTTCTTAGCCCCAGTGTTCGTCATTGTCACCGTTGTTGAACAACATTTACATTCGCCCCTGCTGTATATCTTCTCAGAATTTGGATTACTATATCATTCCTATGTTGATGACTCGCATATTTATGTGCAGCTAATCTAATCTATGGAAGCTACACAAAGTGTATTAGCATGTGCCAGTAAAATAAAACGCTGGATGGTAGCCAACAAGCTCCAGCTAAATCCAAATAAAACGGAGATCATTTGGTTTGTACCCAAGAAAAACTGGCTAAAACCTTAACATATTTTCCCTGCCTAGAACTATTGGAGGAGTCTACATCATTTGCCACAAAGGTAAAGAACCTCAGATGTATTTGGCAGGCAAACCTAAGCTGTAATTTGCAGGTTAACGATAAAGTAAAATCTGTATATTACCAACTTAGACTGGTAAAACCCTTGCTACCATTGATTTCACCTAAAGATCGCCTTTTGGTTGTCTGTGCCCTGGTAATTCTAGGCTAGGCTATTGTAACGCCCTTCTAATGGGCATCCGAAAGAAGCAAATCCAGCGATGGCAGGTTGCGGAGAATTCAGACGTTAGGCTGATTATTTTCACTACCATGCCGCTCATACATCCGGAGGAATCTTCACTGGTTGCCTATATAACAGAGGGTGTTGTTTAAGACCCTTTGTTTCATTTTTAAGTGCTCCCACGGGACTGCCCGAGATATCTTGTCTCAAAAATCTCTGTTTATCACCAGGAACACTGTCTTCGATCATCACAACAACAGTTACTGGTGGTTCCCTCATCAAGTTCTGTGACTTGCATTGACAGATGTTTTTCCTGTGGATTGCCAACAGCTTGGAATTCTCTACCCTATGATCTCTGGAAAATTGAGTCTCTTTTAGAATTCAGGAAAAAACTACAAACTTATCTTTTCAATTAAATGTGCAGCTAATGCTGACTTTTTGGTCTTTTCTGTTACTCCACCTGCACCCAGATATAATTTTTGCCTGGTTCCTTTGTTGATATGCGCTCTATAAATGCTAAATACATACACACACAGATCCCTCCTGAGTGTAGAACCAAATCCCTAAAATAAAATGCAATCATTAGTCTTAACCCTTCCCACTACTGTTTTCATGTAATGCACGTGCATGACTAAAGTGCGTTTTTGTACACTACTTTAAAAACCAGATCCTTCTCAAATTTGCATAGAGTAAGGTGCAATCCAAACACCAAAACCTTCTTGAATTTAAAGTGCCTGTGCTTTAGAGTAAAGTGCAATTATTTTTCCAACCCTCCATTCCCTATTATTTAAATACGTAATTCAATGAGTCCCGCTGCATTAAGCAGTTTAATCACACTACATGTCATACCAGTGACCTCGCCGCTTTTGACTCTATTATAACATTCCAAGATGTCTATGTACTGAAAGTCCTGCACGTACATAGCCCACAGCTCTTTTTGCAATGGTCGCAGGATTTCATATTTAATGATTACATGAAATCTTGTTTGAAGAACAACTGGTCTCTTACAGCAGCCACGCTCCCCTGCAGACATGTTATTAGGGAAGCGCTCAACCTGCGATCTCCGCAGTAATATTAGTTAATTAACAGTCAGACTACAGGAGATACCGGTGATTGAGACAACTCTGTTGTATGCAAATGGATTCTCTTTCAATTGATACAGTCGCCTGAACATGAGAACATAATTTCTGGAGTCCTGGGCCCACAGTTTAACAGCTGAGATAGCTACGAGTACAGAAGGGGTGTTATGAGTGGGGCAAAGTGAGGCACCCACCTTTATCCTGAAGAAGGCTGGAGCTATCGGAGAGCCGTAGCGCTAAGGCTTGTTTTAGCCCGGCTGAAACAAGTGTCAACGACTATTGGGTTCTTTAGCAATAGACACACAAATTAGAGAAACCGAGTGTAAGGGAATGTGTCAGTGGTTTTGTTATTGTGAATTGCTGCAGAATAAATTGTCTAGAGGAGCTTAGTTTATAAACAAAGTATCAAAAAGAATGTTATTAAACTTGATACAACATTTGTAAAGATGAGTTAATCATGACTTAATCAGCACTTAAATTCTTATTTACTTATTTACATTGCAGGAGAACTAACCATTAAGAACATACCAATTAATACAATTGACAATAAATCATTCACTCATTCATCCACATTCAGCTCCATTCATCCAACAGTTCACTTATAAAATTCTACCCAAATACAATAAGTATGTGGTAGGACCTACTACTGGTCACAGTTAATAAACTCATTTTGTAAAGTGCATTGAGTGTACAGGACCACTAAAATTGTAACATATGTGGTCTACTAATGGAGTGGATCAATTAGATGTAAACTACGATCACATCCCCAATTTCTCAACCAGTTTCGACATGTGAAGGTAGCTTAACCAATGTCTGCATCAGGAAAAAACACTTGCAGCAAAGGATAAGTTGTTACAATGCAAGGTGGCAGGACAAAATGGAAGCCTCAGGATAATGTCGCCAAAAAAAACAGAAGTCAACAAGGCTACATTAGGAATGGTAGACTCGCCATATAGCAATTAAAGGGCGGAAGATGTAACGCGTCCCAAATCTGATGCACGAGCAGGAAATCTTTAACCGCATACTCGAAGTGGCAGTGAATATTTTTTTTTAATTTACAGCTTTTTCTGCACGAGCAGCTGCAACGTTATGCGAGTACTGTTTTTATTATTCTACAGTTAGGGACCATTGTCAGTGGGGTGGGTGGGACTGGGGCTGGATTGTTGGTGGGGTGGGCGGGATTGGGCCATCTGGGGAGCTATTTTGGTGGTCTGGGCCACAATTGCAGGGTCAGGCCACAAATTGCCCCGCATGCAAGCATAACACTGGTGTTTCCCTGGGAGCGGCTGTCTCCCATGTGGGTTGACCGTCCGGAAGCCCAGGCTGCACCTCTGGCTGTGCTGCGTTACAGATGTCACCTCCGGGAGGAATGGGGATCCTGCCGGGGCTGCCCGGAACTGCCAATGGACCTGGGGATGGTCGACCCACATGGGAGACAAGGCGCACAAGGCCGGAGGCATCCCTTCCGACCATCCTGGAGTTCTGGCTGGCCTGCGTCACAGCTTTTCCCTCTGGGAAAGGACAGGGCCCTGCCAGGGCTCCCTGGAACTGTCGCTGCACTTAGGGATGGTCAATCCACATGGGAGACAGCCGCCCAACTGTGGGGCCATAACCCCCCCCCCCCCCGACTATCCTGGAGATCTGGCGGGCCTGCGGTACAGCTTCTCCCTCTGAGAAAAGATGGGGAATCTGCCGGAGCTCCCTGGAAGTACTGCTGTGATTGGAGATGGTAGACCCACATGGAAGATGGGTGCGCAAGGCCGAGGACATCACCTCCAACTGTTCTGGAGTTCTGACTGGGCTGCGTTACAGATTTTCTCCTTCGGGGAGGTATTGGCACACTGCCAGGACTCCCTGTTGGGGAAAAGCTGTAATGCAGGCCAGCAAGAACTCCAGGGTGGTTGGAGGTGATGTCCCCGGCCGTGAGCATCTGTTTCCCGTGTGGGTGTACCGTCACCAAGCACAGCGGCAGCGCCAGGGAGCCCCTGCAGGGTCCCCTTCCCTCCTCGGGGGGAAATTCTGTAACGCAGCCCAGCCTGCACTCCAGGATGGGCTGGGGTGATGTCCCTGGCCTTGGTGGGCTGTCTCCCATATGGGGCGACCATCCCCAAGTGCAGCAGCAGTAACAGAGAGCCCCGGCAGGGTCCCCATCTCTTCCCCAAGGGAGATTCTGTAATGCAGCTGAGCCAGAACTCCGGGATTTGTCTGGGGTGATGTCCCCGGCCTTGGGTGGCTGTCTCCCATGTGGGTCGACCGTCCCAATTCCAGCAGGGTGCCCATTCTTTCCCGGAGGGAAAGGCTGTGACGCAGCCCAGCCTGAGCTCCAGGCTGGGCTTGGGGATGGTCAACCCACATGAGAGACGGGTGCCCAAGGCCAGGGACATCACCCTCGATAATCCTGGAGGTCTGGCTGGGATGCATTACAGAATTTACTTCTGGGAAGGGAGGCAGACCCTGCCGGGGCTCCGTGGGACTGCCGCTGCACTTGGGGATGGTCAACCCACATGGGAGACGGGTGCCCAAGGCAAGGTACATGATCCCCAACCATCCTGGTATTCTGACTGGGCTGCGTTACAGCATCTCCCGCCGGGAAAGGACGGGGAATGTCCCGGCCTCCCGGGAACCGCTGCTGGGCTTTGTGATGGTCAAACCACATGTGAGACAGCTGCCCAAGGCCAGGTACATCACCCCCGACCATCCTGGAGTGCTGGCTGGGCTGCGTTACAGAATTGTCCTCTGGGGATGGAAGGGGACCCTGCCGGGGCTCCCTGGGGCTGCCGCTGTGCTTGTGGACGGTACACCCACATGGGAAACGGATGCCCAAGGGCAGGGACATCACCTCCTACCGTTCTGGCTGCCCTGTGTTCTAGCTTTTCCCCACCATGGAGTCCCGGGACTGTGCCAATACCTCCCAGAAGGGAAAAGCTGTAACGCAGCCCAGCCAGAACTCCAGGACGGTTGGAGATGATGTCCCCGGCCGTGGACATCCGTTTCCCATGTGGGTGTACCATCCACAAGCACAGCGGCAGCTCCAGGGAGCCCCGGCAGCATCCCCACCCCTTCTTTGAGGGAAATTCTGTAATGCAGCCAAGCGAGAGCTCCAGGATTTGTCGGGAGTGAAGTCCCTGGCCTTGGGTGGCTGTCTCCCATGTGGGTCAACCGTCCCCACGTCCAGTGGCAGTACCTGCAGGGTCCCCATTCTTCCCCGGAGGGAAAGGCTGTAACGCAGCCCAGCCAGAGCTCCAGGGTGGGCTCGGGTATGGTCGACCCACATGAGAGACGGGTGCCCAAGACCAGGGACATCACCTTCGACCATCCTGGAGGTCTGGCTGTGACGCGTTACAGAATTTACCTGCAGGTCTCCATGGAACTGCTGCTGCATCAGGGGATGGTCGCCCCAAATGAGAGACAGCCCACCAAGGCCAGGGACATTACCCCCGACTATCCTGGAGCTCTAGCTGGCCTGCGTTGCAGCTTCTCCCTCTGGGGACCTGGCTTGGGCTCCCTGGGACTTCAGTAGAACTTGTGGACGGTCAGCACTTTTTCTTTTCCACCCAGGTAGGTGCACCCACACATGTGAGGTACTTTTTTTCGTTTGGACACCTGTGGGAACGCGGGAAGGTAGGACATGTGGTGTTGATGGTGTATTTCCTTGGGTGGGCAGAGGGAAATATCTGAACATTTTGATTTTTTATGTCGCCAAATTTAAGATTTTGCCCGGGCTTGTGGGTAATAAATTGTGGGGCGATTTCCGCAAGTCAAACCTCTGGATTCCCACGGGTGTCTTCCCCAGGCTCAAATCCGTAGGTTGTCCACAAGAGCAAAATTCCTCACCATCTGCTCCGCCAAAAGACTTGGGGTACCACTGGTTTAGCCTTTTGCCTTTGCACCCAGGTAAGTGCACCCACACATGTGAGGTACCGTTTTTGTCGGGACACCTGTGGGAATGCGGGAAGGTAAGACATTTTTTGTGTTCGCATGGTTTTCATAACGTTTTCGACCATTTGCTGCTGCACTTTGTCACACAACCCTTTCATTTCCCAAATGTGACCTAAATTTAGTCGCTGCTTTAGGCACTATATGCTTTTGTAACCTGCACAAGTCACCTACCCTTCAAACGGTCTGCCTGTGCTCTTTCAAAAAATATATGCGTGCCCTTCCTCACCACAATTGTTTTGTTTACTTACACAGGCTCTAAGCATAAAAAAAACCTGTGCACCATGGCTCAGTTTTTGGCTTTTGGTATTGCTTGTTTTGTGAAACATTACAAATAATGTGTGATTTCCTAACTGGCGGAGTCGGGGGGGGGGGGGGGGGGGGAATGTAGCGGAGCATTGCTTCTCTCAATATTCACAGAAGCCATTGCCTTACCAGGCCAACCACATACCTTTTTTTTTCTGTACTTTTCCCAATAGTTCCCCAAACTATGGAATTTTTCCCTACATAGTTGTTGCCTGACCTGCACAAATCACCCCTTCCTAAACTGCAATTTTGTCTACTCTTCAGAAATGTATGCCTTTCTGTCCTCTCATTCAGCTTTCTTACCCTTTTCTTCCATTCCGTCCACGCATGTCCTATTGGAACAAAAGGCCAAATCGCCTACCTCTCACAAAACGGCTGGTAACCATATCAAAATATTTTTCCACTCAACCTGTTCTTGAAAGCCTGGAAAATGGTAAAAATCAACACAGCAAACCATTTGTTCCTAGCTCTTACAAGGAAAAAAAACACAGGCTTCTTTGTACATAATTTTATTGGCATTTTCTGAAAAGATCCAAAGATTTCTCCCTTTTTGGTTATTTTCTCTCCCCCGCCTGTCCCCCCCGCCCCCCACAGCAAACTGGGATTCCTTGGTGGTGTTACGACTGCCTACATGTGGGGGAAAAAAGGGGCCACATTTGGCCGAGATATCGCATGTAACAAAAAAGTTACAAGGGATTGAATGGCGACATACCAAAATCACCAAAAAAGGCCTTGGCACTGGGGGGGAAACCCATGGCAGTTAAAGGGTTAATAAAGCTCTTACTTGAGTTCTGTTGTCTGTCATCTCATGATACCATACCTGTCTCACAGTGGCTGGTTTCTGACCCTACCCAGTTCTCTTTGGTTCTTCCTTTTAACTCCAGCCCCAGACTTACCAAAATAAAAGTCAAAATAAAATTTGTTTACTTCTGTTAATGGTCCTGAATAAGAGGTGGCTCAGGGCCCCCAGGAAAAATTGTCCAATTATTTTCCAAAACTATCATGCTGATACATATTCTTACTTTTCCTTGCTCCTCGATGGAGGTCTCTTGTTCTGGTGAATGAAATCCATTACTCAGTTTGTCACTTATAGTTCTGTTTAAACTATCTCCCACTTCCAATCTCCAGCCGCGCACCTGTCTGCTTGCGGCGAGGCGGCATGGGGATGGTGGCGTATCTTCTGGGTGCAGTGGAACCACAAGTCTGACTTCCTCACAGTCGTGGTTCCTCCGGCAGGTCGGGTACTGGTGTCTCCACCTCTCGCCTGAGCTGGCAGCATTCCTCAGGCTCTCCACCCACCATGCCTCAACGTGGCCCTGCCTCCACGTGACCGTGAGGTCCTTCCTCTGTGCTCCAACGCAGATGGCTGTTCTCCAGCCACAAATTTTCTCTGCCCCTGCCTACTTGTGCCCTAAACCTTTTTAGTTCCTTGTTGCTGTGAGAGAGAAAACTGTATTGGTGCTGGGCTTTAGGGTAAGGGTGTGGCACAGAGTTTGAGGTGCTCAGAATTAGCAGGTTTGAGGTGCTCCCATGTAAGATCTTCCGGTGAGCGGTCTCTGGGAGGTCTTTATAATCTCCTCAAATTGAGGGTGATCCGGCTAGAAAATAGGGCTTTTTTTTGTCACACATTAGGAACAGGTCATTGCTGGTGCTTACAGACAGCCCAGACTGGGCAACAGAGTGGGTTTACTTGGGTTTACTTCAGATGTGCAGAAATGGCATGCTCCTGTAAAATCCTCTGAGCATACTGCCTCTTGCAGGAAGCCTGGAGTTTTCGTCATCCCTCTGTGTGACATTTGAACCTGGATGTCTTCAAAGGATGAAAAATGTACATTTTTCAGACGGTATGATGGAAGTTCTGTAGTGCATCTATTCAAGTGGTTGGCATAATTTCTCTGATTGGTGAAACGACAAGGGCAACGAGCCGTTACTATGCCCTTTCAGTTTGTTGTCCTGAACCACTTCTGCTTTTAAGAGGATCCCTGGGAAAGGGTCGTATTTTGTTGTTCCTGGTGTTATTCAGTTTCTGAAGGGTCAGGACATTTATCACCATCTCCATTTTGAGACTACTCAGTGGCACCTGATTTTTATATTTTCTTTCCTGAAGTTGACACTTTTTGAGCCTTGGCATTCTTGTCTATTGTGTCTCTGATTCTGGTTCTGGAATGTGCTTTACTAGTGCCCTTAGATTGGGAAGTGGTATTTCTGAGCTTCAGCCTCTGTCTATTTCACTTCACTTGTCTTTTGTAAAAAGAAACTAACCTCAAGGCTATGTTCCTCCACTCTCAAGGTGTTGCTTGAGTTCCCAGCCCTTAACCGTTCCAAGACAGTGTAGCGGTCACAAAGGATTGACCCTAAGCTGGCTTCAAGCTTTTCTTTTTTTTAACAATATCTTTATTGAGTTTTATATTTGAAAAACAATATGGTACCATAACCACAGCAAAATCAGTATTCCTCCAAACCCCCCTTACCATCTCCCCCTTCAGTGCCGGTGAGAACAGATACAGTCCTCCTCACAGTGTGTCCAATTGCATGTTCCATATGCAGCGTTCGGTCACTCCTGACCCAAGTCCTCATCCCGAAACCATACCCGCAACGTTCTAGGCCTATAGCAAACTATGTCCAAACACGGGCAAAGGCGACTAAGCAAGATGGCTGCTCTTACCTGAGCTCCTTTGCGGCTCTGATAAATCCGGTAGATCATCCTGACATTGGCCACAAATAGTTGGGAAACCTCGGAGGAGTAAGGCTGTGTCAACGCTTCTGGCGTGGAGGCTCTGGGAGGCGCAGTGAGGTGGAAATCACTGGCGAAAGGCAGACTCCGTTGGGAGACCAGCGGGGACGGAGGGAACCAGTACAATGCCTGATCACTGCGGGACAAACCAGAAAGGTGCCTGGAGTTTCTTGTGAATATTGGTGTCACTGCCTGAGGAAACGCTGCACCAGATCGATATCCGGATTGCAGACTGGGAGTCGGCTGGCAGAGGAATCATCAGGATGTAGGCCGCAGCACTGTAGCTCCCGGCTCGGTAATCCTGTGTCATCCGAATTTCAGAGCCACGCCTCTACATAGGAGGCAGGGAGCTACAGATTCGGCAAGACTCTGCTGTTAGCAATCCGAATGTAAATGTGACTCCATAAGTAGCTGAGGACCGAGGTGGTTGCTGTGGCGAGCTCTGCAGCCTGAGCCCGCTGTACGGGCCCTTAACCCCCTATACGTTACCAGCTTGACCCAAACTCGTTGAGCCGGTGTCAGAACCTCCCGGTGGCAGACTATGAAAGGGCATCTGATAAGTTTCTGCCGAGCGCCCTCCAACATGGCGGATGCACCAGCTACACAGTGACATGACGACCCGTCCCGGATGGCGAGCGCCCCCCTGCACACTTTCTATTGTGAGCCTGCAATCCCTTTGCCATCAGCCAAGTATATAATCACTTGTCCTGTGGTGGATTCCATGTTCTCTTTTCTTCTGAAGAGCCTGAGTGAGTGATCTGCTAACGGGCTGAGTGGGAGCCCCAAGGAGCTGAGGTTTGTGTATCCCCCCCACCCAGCCCTGAGATGTGTTACCCCTGGTGAGGCAGTAGGTGAGGGGGATTGCTCTGCAGTGGTCTGCGGAACAGGGTAAGTGCTTGTCATGGTGACTCTCCTTGCCATGCTGAGGGTCTGCTCCCCGTGGAGTTCACCTGCTCTGTGCGTGCCCCTTGCGGACAATGGACTGAGGTCTGCATTACGGCCCTGTGACACAATCTCCTGGGTCAACCTGTCATCATACGCCGCCTCAGAGACTTGACAGCCACAAACTCCGCTCCGGCTCCCACCCTGGACTGCAATCTCTTGCAACCCCCCTGCTCCGATACCTGTGTGACGTGCATCTGATTAGTCTTCGCCTGCCTTGCTAGTAGGCCTCCTGGTGAGTTCCTTGTGCAGTCCCTCTGTCTGTTTCTCTCCCCCTGCCTCCATTGGGCTCTCCATCTCCCCTATTTATTCTTACTGCTTCTTTATCACCTCTCCTACCTCTCACGAAGCCAGGAAGGAAAGGGTTTAAGAAAGCGCTCCTGGTTTCCAACACAGGCCTGCCCATCGCTGACGCTTACGTCAGGTTATCGCCTGCTCCCCTGACCTATGGATTCCCCATATGGGCTCTATCCTCTCCCCTTTCTCTTCTTTGCCAGTTAATGGGAGATGGGAAGTACTCTTGGCACACTTCTCATCCTCTAGGTGTATCATTGTCTATCAGAATGGCACTGTCATGGCCAGGGCTCGCAGCCCAACCACCTCCTCCTCCTCTTCCTCCTTGATAGGCATCTTCCAGCTCTCATCAACTTCGTTCCTTCTCCTGCCATTCCTCTTTCTACCACCTCTCTGATCCTGTTGCCACCGCCGACGGGTGTACCACATCCCTGTATCCCTCGCCGGAAAACTTTAAAAGGTGGCAACCAGTTTCACATAGCTACTCTCAATGTTTGTTCTGCTGTTAAATACTCCTCTGATATCTGTCTCCTTCTTGAAGGCTTTGACCTTGAGGTTCTCGCCCTCACTAAGATGTGGTTCAATGCCAGCTCTGTCACTGCTCTTGACACTCTTCTTCCTGAGGGTTGCAAAATCCTGTCCAAGCCCAGGCCCAACCTGTCTGAAGGTGGATTTGCCCTGATATTCCCAGAATGGGTCCCTGCTACTATTATACCCACTCAACTCTGTTCTTCCTTTGAATGCCTCGTCTGCAGGCTTGGTTTCTCTCCTACCCTCTTGCTTACTCTCACCACCATCTACAGGCCTCCTGGCCCAGTCTCCATCTTCCTTTCTGAATGGGCTAACCTCATCTCATCTCATCTCTCTTGACCTCTACCTGCAAGCTTCTCCTTGGGGACTTCAACATTCATCTTGGCTCTTCTGATGCGGCCACTGTACTCTTCCGAGACCTCAGTGACTCTTTCCCTCACCATCCTTCCTTTTGGTCTGGCCCACTCCGCTGGACACACCTTAGATGCGCTAATCTCTGCAGTCTTCCGTAACCCTTCCACGACACTTCTCTCCTGGTCTGACCATGCTCCCCTCTCTGCTGGAGCTCCCCGGCTAAGCCTCGGCCGGCACTGCCAGTCTCCTCCTCTATCGTTTGACCAACGAAGTGAGTGTCAGCTGATGCTTTTGCCGCCACTTTCCTCCCCCCTCCGACCCCTTCTGTTGACTCCCACTAACACAGCCCTAACTAACCTTCACCTCTCCATCTCCAACACCCTTGCCCCCGCCATGAGGATCCATATGAAGCCTACCTTCAAGCGCAACAGCTGGTATGATTCTGACCTAGCCTCTCTTAAACGTAAGTGCAGAGTTGCTGAACGGTAATGACAAACTGACAAACTGGCATGTTGCCTGCTTCAAAGGCAAAACCGTCTCTCCATTTGCTCCAAGAAAAGGGCCCACATCCAAGCCTGCATCTCTGCAAACACCAACAATATCGCTGAACTGGTTCAAAATCTGCAAGGTATTCGCCAATCCTAATGCAGTCTTGACTTCTCCTCTTCCATCCAGGCTCTCTCTACTGCATTAGCCTCCCATTTCACAACCAAAACCCGGGCCATCCTGTTCTCACTCTCCTCTACACCCCTCCATATTCCCCCACCTGCTCTCTGGCCTCCTTGGGCCCCCTCTCCTTGTCAGAGATGCTCAGGTCCTAGGTGCAGGAGCGACCCAGTACCAACCACCCCCTCAATGGTTTCAGTGCCTGCAAGACAGAGCTTACACAGACCTCTTTAACCAGAGCGGGGAAGGAGGGTTAGGATCTCGATGAGTGGATAGGTAGAGGGATTTTAGGATAACCGGATTGAGGGTTGGGAAGAGGTTATGGATGGGACTGGGGATTTTAGGGTAAACGATGTCTGCACACTTTCCTCAAACTGGCTGATGGAACTGCCGTAACACCTTTACATGTAAAGGTGTTGTCGCCGTCACCTCACCCTTAGAACAAACATGAAGGTGCTCCTTTGAGCACTACAGCAGCATACCAGTATTAGCAACAAACAATTGTTGACATTAGCCCATTTACATTTTCATGAACACAGTCGCATGCACTAGCACACTTAGCTTTTGCTTGGTCTTCGAAGTCCTGTCCTGCAAAGGCTGTCAAGTCCTGTGCCACGTCCTTGCAGTCCGACATTCAGGTTCGAATCAGGTTCAAACTAAAAGAAAACAAAGGACAAGCATTAGCGTATGTCTTACGTTCTGCTGGTCTCACACTCTCTCACAAACTCTCTCAACACGCCTTAAGCGTTTTATTATAAATATTCCACGAATCTTAGGGTGTGCTGCCGCACTTGGCTTATCTAGCCCCAAGTTTACAATTTGCCCCTAAACACGGTCTTCCCTCAGACCGGGTGTCAAAACGCGGCCTTTCCTCAGACCGGGTTCCCCAAGCTAGTGCTCCTTCATCTCACGCGCCCTTCCGGCGTTTTCCCATGAGACGAATGCACGTGAACCCATGCACACTTCCTTCCTTCACTTAGCAAATATCCGCCCACTTAGCTTTTACGTGATGCGCAGGGGCTCTGGGAGGGGTCGGGATATGCCCCCTGCGCTTCCCCAAGGATCCCAGACTCTGCCTGGGCTGAGCGGCACTTATCTTGTGTCAGCGAGGGGCCGGATCGTTGTTCCTGTGGCTCTAGGCCTCTCGCGTATGGATTCCGGGGAGCTGTTGGGCTTACGTCCTCTCTCCTCGGCGTCTCGAGCACAAGCCCCGTGCCTCAGGGCTTGCGCATGGGCATTCGCGAGCCACACCCAGCGCGGCTTCCCATTGGCTCCCGAACCCGCGAAGCATGCTGGGGATTGTAGTCCTGGCGAGTCAAACGCTGGGATTTGTAGTTTGCAGCCGCATTTTGTCTGCAGAAAGGGCATAGCAGCCCTTTAAAGTACAGTACCCTTCTGGAAATGGGCTTCTTCAAGGTCCCTGGCCCCACAACTCCAATAGTACCTGGCCTTAGGCCAACCCTACTCCTGACACTCCTCCTCCTCCAGCTCCTCCTCCACACTCTCCTCCTTCTCGCCCATAGCACCGGATGAGGTCTCTAAAGCTGTCTGCTCTATGAAAGTCTCCTCCAAACAGGTGCTTCCCCTGCTCTTCCAGATCCATCAAGGAGAACATCTCTCTTGCTCCTGCCTTGGCTGATTTCTGCAATCACTCCTTTGCCACTGGTTCCTTCACACTATCCCTGAAGCACTCCCTTGTGCACCCTCTACTAAAAAAGCTGTATACTGACCTCTCCTGCCCCGCTAACTATCACCCTATTTCCACCACCCCCTTCCTGGGGAAACTTGTGGAGAAGTTGCTGGTCATCTCCCTACAGACACACCATACTGAATCTGTTGGCTATCTCCATGACCACCAGCATGGCTTCAGAGCATCCAGAGACACGGACACTGCTCTCCTGAATAACCGTGAAGACCTGCTCTCTTAATGTTGATTCCAACTCTTCTCATCCTCCCTGATTTGTCCTCTGCTTGGTCAATCATTCCATCCTCACAATGTGACTCTCTGATTCCATTGGTATTACGGGCCTGGCCCTGGATTGGTTGACATCCTTCCTATCTAATCGACCTTCCCAGGTGCAACTGGGCCCTTTCCTCTCCTCCACCACACTCTCTACCGGCGGAATCCCTCAGGGCTCTATCCTTTCACTGTGGCTGTTCAACATCTAACTTGCCCCTCTGGCCCACTTGATCTCCTCCTTCTCTCCTCATTTCCAGTGTTATGCTGATGACACACAGTTCTCTTTCAAGTTTCCCTCCTCTGGTGCACAGCTAATGATCTCCATTTTAAGGCCAGTAACATCCTTCTCATTGGGAATCATGCTCTCTGCTGCCCTCCCACTCTCTGGCCACTCTCCTTGAGTCCCCTCCCCTCACCATCTTGTAAGGCTAAAAACCTTGGTGTCATCTTTGACTCCTCTCTCTCCTTCTCCCCTCACATCACATACCTTGCCAAGAAGACCCATTTTCAGCTTCACCTCCTCGGAGGCATTCTCCCCTTTCTTACATTTCCTCAGAAACTCAATATCTCCAGAGCTCTGGTTCTCTCTAGGATGAACTACTGCAAAAGCCTCTTGCTCAATCTGTCTTTTTTCTCTCTTCGCCCCCTTCAACTAATCCAGAATCGGACTGAGAGACATATCCTTGGCCTCAAGCTCAAGGACCACATCTCTCCAGCCCTAAAATCTCCCCACTGGCCTCCCGGTGGCTGCAAGGATCAAATTCAAGACCCTCTGCATCATCCACAAGGCTTTCTGGGTGCTGGGGCCCACTAAATCCAATTCTCTCTCCTTAATTACCTCTGTGCTAGAGCCCTTCAGTCATCTAAATTCAACTTTCTACACATCAGATGTTTTTCCAAGCAGAGAGTTGAAGATCTCTCTCTCTCTTTGGCAGCTGCCTCCCTCTGGATGGGCCTTGCTGCTCCTCTCAGACTTGAGTCGGACCTCCTTTTCAAGGCCCTGCTCTTCTGTACTTCCTTCCCTCTCTGCCTCCTTTCCTAATGCTCCCATCTGGTCGGCCTGGTCCCCTATGAGTCTTAAAGGGCACCAGGCCCTCCTTGATCAGTCGTTACCAGCACCTCCCCAATTCAGCACTGCCCTTTCGGGCCTCCTTCCCGGACTAGCCTGGTGGGTTGGGCACCCCTCCCGAGTCTGGTCCACCCCCTGCCTTCACACTTAGCTGGTGATCACGCCCTGGCACTTATCCCCCTCCCCCCACACACCTCTGGTATTCCCCCAGCCCTTGCCTAGCCCCTGCGGCCTTTCTTCCTTCTTCCCCTCCCCCCTGTTGCATTTTATGCCTTCTTCCTTTACCGTCACTTACCCCAGCCCTGCACTTCCTGTTACTGCACTTGCACCATCGAATGTCACAAGGCCTAGTAGGACCGTTATTGTTGTTTATCTCCCTTGTCTCTCCACCCGACCCTCCTGCCTGCACCCCTTCCAGCACCACTTGTTAGCTCCCGGTTTAAACTTCTGTATTTTCATTGAGGTAAGATACCATCTCTGGAGAACCCTGAGCTGCAATACTCGCTGTGTGCAGATGGACCCTTTCCATGTAATCAGGTACACCACTTCCCACTCTTCAGACGTAAGGGTCCTCCCAATTTTGTTTCCCACTGGGGCTTGAATGGCCACGCCTCATCGGGCCAGGGGTTGGGCAGTTACCCCACCAGTTTCACTATAAGCCCTTTCATCTCGTGTGCTTCCAAAAGAGTTCTCTCCAGGGCTGAGGCGGGAGTAGGCGGGGGAGGGGGTGTGTTGCCCCTGCCTTAGTAGTCGGGTGTTGAAGCCAATGTCGCAGCTGGTGGTGGCAGAATATTTCCCCCTCCCGTATCCCAAAGGAGACCTTACAGTCCATAAATGATTTAATGCTCTTCCCTTGTCATGTCACCTATCTTCTACAACCCCCCACCTCCCACTTGTCAAACCCCCTATCCCTGAGGGCGGGCGTAAAATCTTTATTCCCATGAATGGGTGTTCAGGTAGAGGGGGGATGTTATTTGACTACTCCTTTTGGAGAACATGACCCATGCTTCCATCATGCCTCTAGAGATCCCATTTAGGTACACTGGCTTGGCCCTTTGAGTTATCGGCAACCAGGGCTATTTCTATAAGTGCTCCCCGTCTATGGCTTGTTCTATGAAGAACCAATGCTTTTCTGATTAAGGGTTGAAGCCAGTCTGCCAGAACTCGAACCTGTGCTGCTAAATAGTTTAACATGTCTAAACCCCCCCTCCCCCTTGTCTTCAGGAGCTACAATTATTTTATGATCGAACCGCGCCTTCTTCCCCCCACCCCCCAAATGAACTTGGAGATTGTCCTCTGCAGAGCACATTGTAACCCCTCTCCCCCTGACCCCCCCCCCACTGCCCCGGCATTTGTTAGTGGTACGTTCTGGAAGAGATAAAGGATTCTCAGGAGGATATTCATTTTAATAACATCTAATAACATCTAGTCTCCCCAACTACAAGATTACTCCATCGATCTAAATCCTTCTGGCTTCCCACCTCTCCTAGTGATATTGATACCCAGATACTGCAGGGTCCCCTTCACATGCCTAAAATGGACTAGTTGCTGACTTTGCAAGAGGGTGTTTTGCGAGAGCCTGTTGTGTTCAAAAGTTCAGACTTAATAACATTAACCCTGAACCCAGACACCATCCCATAACGATCCTGTTCATCCATGACTGCCTTAAGGGAATTTGTTTTTTTTTTAATGAGAGGATGACATCCGCAAAGAGGCTAATTTTTATATGCCCCCCCTTGCTTACCGTAACTCCATTAAAGTACTCTGATTTCCTGATGTGCTCCATCAACAGGGCAAACAGAATGGGGGACAGTGGGCACCTTGTCTCTTGCCTCTACTCTGTGAGATGCAGTCTGCGAGTACCCCATATATAGGTTTTGTACACACAGACTTAAGTGGAGCTTACTGACTCAGACTATCCTTAGTTTGTTTATGTAGGGAAATCCCACCATATTATAGGGCAAGTTAGGCCTTGTACCATCGTGACATTTGAGTTAATAAAGATCTTTTGTTTTAACTTGGAATCTGTTGTCTGTCTTGCTTCATGATGCCTGTGTCTGTGGTGGGAAGGCCAGGAGAAGTCCTTCCACATCAAGTTGCTAGGATTAAGGGCAGTTTGTCTGGAATTGCGATCCTTCTTACCACCAATCAGAGGTTTGACTGCCCAAGTCCTCAAGCATAACATCATCACCATGCCCTACAATAACAAGATGAGCTATGAGCGATCTCTCACACTGTGCTGGGAGGCCATAGTTTTTGGTTTTGGATGATTGAGAACAAAGTGACAGTGACTGCGTCACCTTGTATACAGTCTGACCACTCAGTAGATCCTCTGAGTATTTGCTCATAGTTCTCCCACGAGTAGTAGATGAATCGGGAGATTATGGAGCAGATCATTGTGTGGTGCTTCCCCAGTTGGGCTTGTTTGGTTACAGCCTGAAAACAAATTGTGAGATCTTTTGTTCCTGGAAGTTCCCTATAGGGGGAGGCTTCCTGGGCTATGTGTTTTCTCCATGCCTGCTGATTCCTTTAATGCTGAAGATCTTGATCACTCCGGACTGGGCATAGAGGGCCTGGTACCTTGTCACACTGTACATGATGCTATGCCCAACTCAGAGGATCCCCCATGGGAGCACCGGAGACCCAAAGTGAAAGCCAAGGCAGGCAGAAACACAACGCAGTTGTGTTTACATGCCGTGGTGTTTCTGCCTAAATCTGATTTCCCATTTGGGGCTCTCGGGCTCCCCACGGGGGGCCCCGAGAGCCCCAAATGGGAAATGCTAAATGCTGCAGTGTTTCTGCCTAAATCTGCTTTCCCATTTGGGGCTCTAGGGCTCCCCGTGGGGGAAACTTTTTTTTCTAAGTTTTCCTAGGGCTCCTACAAAAAGAAAAGCTAGTGCTTATTTAAAAAAATAAATAAATAGCACTTACCGAGATGCAGCTGCAGCTTTTCTGCCTGTAGTCTCCGGTCCGCGTCCTCTGAGTCCCGGCACCAATGAAGGAAAAGCCACCCAGTGGTAGCTTTTGTTTACTACAGCTGGCTGGCTTTTCCTTCCTTAGTGCCGCAAAAGCCAGCACAGACGGGCAGCCATTTCACAAAATGGATGCGCCCATGTGCTTCCTTTTTCAATTTTTGAGCTTGAATTGCTCAAATTTTACATAGGGACTTCGAAAAAAAAAAACGCCAATCATTTTTTTTTTTTATGTTGCCTATCTATTTTTGAAATAAACATTTTTGGGCGAACCATTCCTTTAAACCTGATGATTTCTTTCTTGTAAAAAGAAAAGAAAAATCTTCATTTAACTGTTTGTTTCCAGAGTATAAAAAGAAATACATTTTTGGGGTTATTTTGTACATTTCTACAGGCTGTTTGTAAAAATGCATGTTAAATTATGCCCAAACGAATAGTAATTATCATTGGATAATATGTATGTGAGAGAGCATATAATCAGTCTCTGTGCGTGATATTAAAGCTGATAAAATAGACCAAAGGTCTTTATTGATTAGAATAATTTTTATTTCATCATGTTCAAAATGAGATATAACACCCTTAGCTTTACATAGCCTACATTTTAATAACTGAATAGATTTCAAAAGTTGATGTAGAAAGGTAGAGCTTGCACTGTGAAGGCATCATGAAGTAAGACATAGACAACCGACTTAAAGTTCAAACAAAAGTTATTTATCAACTTGATGGTTGATGGCCTAACTTGCCCTATACCAAGGTGGGATTTCCCTACCTGAATGAATTAAGGACAGTCTGAGTCAAAGAGTTCAACTTAAAAGTCTGTCAAAACCTATCCTTGCCCTCACAAGTAAAGCTAATAAGTGTGTAGGGATGTCAAGGTTAAAAGAAAGTGTTCAGCTCAAGGTTCTGAGCTTCGTCCAGCTCACAGCTTTCTTCCAGCTCCCCTTCCCCAAGCATAAGAAAGTTCCATGAAAAAGTCAGTTTACCTTTTTCCAGTGTAAGGCGATAAAGTTCAGAACCAATCCTTGGGGAATCCCCAAGTTTCAAATAACACAATCCAAAACAAAAGGGCCTGGAGACTCTGTTCCCAAGACAACAAGTGTGATCCCTCAGGTCTCAGGGTTCCCTTCCCCAAGACGTCAACTTTGCCACATACACTTGCTTTAGCCTTTCAAAAGGTCTTAACAAAATGCCAGGTCAACCTGACCCTCGTTCTGGCTTACTTCACCAGTTCATTTGCAGTGGCTTCATTGGACTGTTTCACATTGTCCTTATCTTTCACCATTCAGTTCATTGCCCACTCAGATTGGGTCCCACAAGTCTTCTGGGAAAACAGCCGGCATCCTGTTTCTTTCTCCAGTCCCACCACGGGTGCCCCCTCACAAGTGTCTCCTGCTATTCTCCCAGACACAGGTCTCGCTTTTGCTTTCCCTGTCGCTCTCCTTCTCTCTCTTGCTGGGCTGGTCTCTTATACACCTGCAGCCCCTTGACAGGCTGCAGGTGTGCATGCTTCATTAGCCCTGCCTGACCATAATTGAAGGACATGCCTGACCCTCACATCTTTTTGCAGGCATAGTCCTCGTCCCATTACCAAAGTGGTGAAAAGGTGCAATCATCATCACTCTGAGTTGCCTCTTCTTAGTCCCAGTACTGTCAAGTGTCACATGTGGGAAAATGAAGGGTGCCGACTTATAATAGCCCATAAAGGTTGGGGGAGGGATAGGTTGGTTGTCAATTGGAAAAGGGATACCATATCTCGGGCACCCCACCACCAATCCTCTAGGATTCTCCACCCAGGTGATCCTCGCTTCTTGACCCCCAGGGTCGGGATCTAAGAGCAATGGCCTTTCCCTGGCCACCTGCGCAGAGGATCCAAGGGGAGTATGAGTGAGATCACCCTTGGGTTTCTCACAGCACTCAGTTTTGTCTTCTAAATAACACTTGGTAAGTAAATGTTGTTATATTACTTAAGTGTTGCCCAACGTTTTCCAAAAGGACTTCAGCATTTGGGACTTTTATAAAGTAGCTTAGTGTTTCTTATGAAATCTGTCCAGATTATTTTTTGTCACTGCCTAATCTATGCCTTAATATGTTTTTGTTTTAATCAGGAACTTGAACAGAGATTGGCAAATCAAAATGGATGGGTTCCTGAAGGTCAGATTTGCCGGGATCCGCCACAGGCTATACACTTTTCCAACCCATACTCTGAGGAAAGTGGAATAGTGGCTCCAGTACCGAATATGCTGCCTAATCTAAAATATGGAAATCCGTATGTGACTACTGAAATCAGAGGTAGGTATATCGACTGATCCAATTTGTCATTGTGTTGTCTTTCTGTTTCTGCTGGTCAGCAGATACATTAAACAAATGGAAATGCCATCAAAACCTCAAAATAAAGGGGAAAATGTTTGATTCCAGCAGTATAGAACTACCAACTTGGAAAAAGTTTCATCTAAAGTACAATTGTGTGGGTTTTGGCAGTAGTTTTCACGTGTATAATAATGTACTTGTCCATTAAGAGGCTTGCTATGCTTATCACACTCTAAATCTACTTTCACTGGAGGTGTGAGGCCTAGATGGCCAACTAGAATCAGCCTGAACAGAGCGCTGTGCAGCGCCAATAAGCTTTGTTTATATTTGCTACCCCATGGCACTTAGGAGAGATGTGTGCCCGTGGGGGCCCCCAGGATCTGCAGACACATTCTTGCTTTCTGAGGTGCCAAGTATTGAGCTGGGCAGCCCACCAGATCTGCTACACTCTTTTTGAGGGTGAGCCAAATGGTCTGCAAGTGTGGGTGGGTAGGCGCCGCTCCAGACTGCTGTCCCCCATCGGCGCTAACTTTGCATGGACAACTATTCGGCCGCTTGGCAATAGGCATGGGGACACAATGTTCCTGTGACGGCTCGGCCAAATGGGCTGGTGCAGGTGGGCGTCCTCCAAAGTGGCTGCCGGGGCACGCTTGTTTCCCTCCCAAAGCATACGTCTGCGATGTTGCAGCGTATGGGGACGGGTGGTGGCCGCCCGTGGTGATGCAAGACTGTGGCGTGTATATGAGTGACCAGCTTCGCTGTGCAGTCGTGCTGCGCTAGGCTTCCCTCTTTTTCCCCCAGGAGGAGGCTCACCTCATGTTAAAGAGTGCTTGCTGACTTTAGTTGTGCCAACTCTGTTTCCATGCTCATGTGCCTGTTGTTTCTTCTCAGGCTGCTTGCATAACTTAGAGCGGTTGTGGTGTTCGGTGAGTGGTGGCACAGCACATGTGGGCGGATGCCTAGTGCTGGAAAGAAGACAAGGCAGGGTTTGATTCAAGGTCCAAGGAGCCATATAGCTGAGCTCTTTGTCCCACACAATGGGAGGATTGCCGTCAGTCCAGAGCAGGGTGTTTGCTCTTTGGACGCTCCCACAGAGTGAGGCATGTTATTCTGACTTGAACAACGTATTTCGAAATTGGATGAGTGCACTGCGCGGATGGCCCAGAATCAGTAGGCTGGTGAGAGTGTTGATGTCGCAGGCAAGGCTCTGCAAGTTAGAAGACAGAACTCGGAGGAGCAAAGTGCTCTTGGTGGGCACTGAACAAGGAAATCGGTAATCTTACTGCACTATATTTGAAAGAAGATGCACTCCCAGATCTGCAGATTGACTGAGCACACAGTTCTCCCGCGCCTTGTTCACGAACGGGATGCTATTGCAGGTGATCATGATTAAGCTTCTCATATATGAAGACCAGTTTAAGTTGTTAACTGCAGCACAGAAACATGGGGCTATGCAATATAACCAAACTAAGATCTCCTTTTACACAGATTTCAGCATGGAAACCTAGAAGAAGTGGAAATAATTTGCAGAAGTCAAGGAATTGCAGTGAAGTAAAAATGTTCTGCATGCCCTTTTTCAGCCAGTGAGGGTACATACATATCGAAGTGAAAAGAGAGTAACCATTTTTCAACAATCTGGCTGCAGCTGTTGACAATTTTGAAACATTGAGTTGACTGTGTATGGTTATCTACTATTTCATCGAAAGCAGCACCACTCTTTTGAGCACTCGGTACAAACTAACTTCATCCCTTTCCTTTGCACAGCAGACTGGTGTCTGGACCTTGGCCCGCCCTAGCTTTGTTGCCTCCTACTCGTTAGTTCCCTACCTTCGAAATGGAATAGGCATGTGTTTGGCCCTTGCCATTAGTTGGGGGAAATTTCACTAGGAAGGAGTTTATTGTTGTAGTACTCCAGTTTCGGATACAGGGATGCATGGTTGGAGTTTGGAGGATTTACGGGTGAGAGTTTGTACTTACGCATTTGTATTATTCTTGGGGAGGGGGGTTCAGCAACTTAGATGTGGTGGGATCTGACTTTCTCATGCCTGATTAATGCAATATATGTTTTAGTTAAGTGGACAATAATGTTTTTTTACTGTCATGGAATTATACAGGTATAATTGGGGAATTGAACAGAGCAGTAATTATGTACTATACCTGTTCTAGAAATGCCTCCGCTAAAAAAACGCACTTCTCCTTGGGCGATCATAGGAAATGAAGTTTCTAATGGTGATAGTCGATTGTTTAGTTCCTTAAGTCTTCTGCCAGGGAATTCCTGATTTCTGTGGGTGCCTCGACTCCTCTGTTGGCTGAAAGCATAATTACGGACCCTCCAGGCCATTATGTGGGAGTTGTGGTCTCGCTATTCATCAAACTGACACTATTATTCTGTTCGTATGCAGCCAGTGTGTACGACTTTAAAAAAAAGTGTTTTACATACTTGTATATATAATTAAGCAATTTGCAGAACATGTACTGATCTTGGGGAAATATTTTAATTTTATATTGGATGGTTGCTTAGATACATCAAGGAACAGTGGGCAAGATCTGGGTAGAGCCTCTATGGCTCTACTGCAGCACATGAAAGACCTTTGTCCGAAGTGTGGTAATTCCATCATTTGGGTGACAGGAGTTACTCGTTTTACACCCCAGCCCACAACTCTTACAGCAGAATATTTGTTTGTCAGATTGGCTATTTTGCATCATTTTTCCAAAGCCAATTACTTGGCTTGCACACTATAAGAACACTCCCCTTTCATCATATGTTTCTGATGGGCGAGATCCATCCCTCTCCTACCCATGTGGATGCCCCCTGCACAGGCGTTATTGAACACTGCTGCCGCACAGATACTTGGAAGCTAAATCAGTTTGTTTTTGCAACTAATGAGGAGACTGTGGAGGAGCAGTCTGCTTTGTGTGATTCCTATAAGCTAACTGTGGGAGCTGTATTGCTGCCTCTTGTGCGGTGAGGCCATCCTGCACAAATAACGTTTTGACAGAGAAACTGGGTAAAGCAATTGGAAAGGGATATTGTAGGTAATGCTGTACTGGGTGGGCAATTAACAACTAAGCGTAAAAGATATTCGGTAATCAGGATTTCAAAGTTTATTCGCCTAGACAAAATGAAGTGGATAAGGCGGCCAGGCCTCTAGTCTGGCGTGTTGAGAAAGGGATGGTATCCAATTTTGTCCTACAAATAGAGGAAGGTAATGATGTGCTAATACAGGATCTGGATGGTGTTGATCAGGTGTTTGTCATTGTACTATCAGCTGCTCTCTTCTCAACAGGTCAAGGTTGATCCTGAATATGTGATGGAGTGTTGGGTAAAACAGCAAATCCAACATTGAAAGAAGCAGGAGTGGCACTGCTGGGGGCTCTGATATAGAGTTCTTATATTGAATGGGCTGTCGGTAAGCTAAATAGTGGCAGGACCGTGGGCAGTGATGCCCTGCTAGTGCAATTGTATCACATGTATATTACAATAAGGCCTTTTAGAAAGGATACCTACCATAGTGTATCAAGGAAGCTCTGGTGGTACTATTCTCCAGCATGGGGTGTGGCATGGATTCACATGCTCATGAATATTCCCCGTTGTCAGGCTGGGAATCTCGGTAAAAGAAAAAATCAGTTTCAGTTTCATTTCTGAACTGTCTTTCTCCTAATAATCAATCACTGGTCTCTGGGTCATACTGCCCCCAGCCAATGACTGCCCTCTACGTAAGCCCCTCCTCAGGCAGCCATCTTCAGATTTTTACCGCACGTTCAAGTGTTGGGAGTCGTCGTGCTTAGCTCTCAAGCTTTTACTGCGTGTTGCGTTTTTTCAGAGTTTACTCTCATTTTTCGGTCAAATTCGAGCCTCAAGCTCCACCCATTCATCTTCCGATTAACGGGGACCGGTTTTGGAATTTTCTACGTCCCTCAAGGGCGATTTTTCATCAAATCTCACTTCTTGGAGGTTTCCGGAAGATCTTTGAGGCCTACCCCGCGTGGTCATGGCTTAGGGCAAAGGAGACTCGACGCCAGTTGGATCCAAGCTGTTCAGAAACTGCCCAGGATGTGGACTACAGAACGTCTTCAAGACGGATGAGCACTCTCGGTGTCTCTACTGCCTCTACTCCGACAAGTCCCACGTGGAGGAGAACTGTGCGTTCAGCAAGAACATGTCCATGAAGGACCGTCGGAAACGACTTGTTGACTGGCTGGAGGCGAAGAGCCGAGCAGCAGGTGAGAAGAAGTCATCTGAGCGGTCTTCTAAGACCTTTGAGGGCGCTCCGGTGACGGGGCCCAACAGAAGGCAAAGCACTGCGAGTCCGCGGGCACTGGGAGCGTCGTAGGTTCGGGTTCATCGGCTGCCATGGCCCGGTGCAATGTCACCGACGCCGTCAACCACAAGCCAACTCTCCGGCTCGGTGAAAAGAAAGTCGGAGAACCCGGGTAAGCTTCGGGAGAAGCCCCGGTCCATCCTGGCAGAGAAAGCCAAGGGGGAGTGAAGCGTTGACCCTCCCCCCACGGTGAAGGCCTCAGACCCGCCTAAGGTCGTGAAGGCCTAGATTCACCCCGCTAAGGACTTGATTGAGGGAGTCGTGGCGTCCCGGGTGAAGCCCGCTGAGGCGACCCCAGTTGAGAGGGCCTCCAGGCCTAGAGTTTCCCTGCCATCCCGGAGGGAATCGTCTTTCCAAACGATCGAAAAGACCCCCATGAAGCCCCAAACTGAGAAGGAAGGGGGGCGAGGTAGTCCTAGCGGACTCAGATACCTCCTCCGAGGACGAGCTATCTCTCATGAAGGCTGCCCTGGACAAGAAGTTCGAGGAGGCCAGGGCCGGCGGGAAGGACCCAGATGAGGCGGACGTAGAGAGCGAGGGTGGAGCCGGCGAGGAGCGGCAGGTTGAAGAGGAACCGCAGGAGCCTCGACCGACATTCCCGTCTCAACCGAGACCTGCACTGCCCGACAGGTCGGAAGACATCTGGCTGGCACAGCACACCTTGTGCACGGAAATAAGGACAAGGCTGCCCTTACCGCCGGCGGACGATGCAGCGGCACCTGGACCGTCGGGGAGCCCTCCAGGCAAGCGGAGGTGAATACACCCCCCCTCCACCTTTCCATCTTTCACCCCCATCCCCTCCTCCGCGGGATGAGACGTAGACGGCGACGATGGGGACGGACAACAGTGGAGACGACGGAACGGATCTCCCATCGCCCCCTCCCCGGGCTACCCTTCCCGACGAAATTGGCTCGTTTAACGCCATGATCGCCAGGGCCTCAGAGCTCTTCCAACTATGTCCCGTGGAGCAGAAGGAGATTTCCTATATCAACGTAGGGAGGCCAAGAGGAAGACCGTACACTCGGTCCCGCTGTTGACCGACATCTGGGACGAGGGACTGTCCCTTCTGAAGAACCCGTCCACGGCCCCTGCACCCCTGCAAAGAGAGACCGAGAAGAAGTACCAGGTCCCAGATTCCTCCCCTATGTGCATCAGGGCGCAGCCATCACCGGACTCGGTAGTCTCCACTGCGGCCAAGAAGAAATCAGCAGGGGCGACGGCATAGACTTCCACTTCCCTGCCGGATGGCAAGGGGGAAGGAGGACGCCATGGGATGTCTGGTCATCTCGTCGGCAGCAACAACTATTAAGGCACACAACGCTCTCCCTATCGTGGCCCGCTATGATAGGGAGCTGTGGTTTAAAATCGCACCCTTCCTGTACTTCCTCCCGGACGACAAGAGAGCGGAGGGCCGCAAAATCCTGCAGGAGGGCGTGGTGGCTTTGGATCACGCCATCACAGTAGCCACGGACATCGCCGACACTGGGTTTCGCCAGATGGGCAACAGCGTTTGCCTTCGCCAGCGCGGTTGGCTCAGGGCCACCGACTTCCGTCAGGACGTGCAGACCAGGGTACTGGACATGCCCTTTGACAGGAACAATCTGTTCGGCAAGGCAGTGGACTAATCACTGCAGGCCATCAAAGCGGACACTGAGACTGCCCTGCCCTGGGCACGCTGCATCAGCGACGGCTTTCCTTTCGGACCTCCGGAGGCAAGTCCCAAGGTCCCTCCAAATGATTCAGCAGCAGCTCTTAGTCATACCGCCAGGCGGCCCGTTTCTGGTCACAAGAAGCCTACAGAGGCCGCAACAAGGCCTTTGGACATCGTCGCCAAGGGGCTCAAGGGGTCAAGGCCTCGGTGAAGCAGGACGGAACCAACCGTGACGTCGGGCCCCCACCCAAGCACCCCGGTGGGAAGACGGCTGGTGAAATTAATCAACGTGTAGAAATCCATCTCCATCGACCGTTGGGTGCTGGATGCCCTGGCCCACCTGCACACTCTGGCGTTCCAAAGGAAGTGCCCACACTTTCCACCGGTGGCCAGGAAAGAAAAGCACATCCCACAACTACTTCTGGAGGTACGAGCGATGCTGGCAAAGGGCGTGATAGAACTCATTCCGTAGAGGCTCCGGGGCTCCGGAGTATACTCGCAGTACTTCCTCGTCCGAAAGAAGACCGGGCGGCTGGCGGCCTATCCTGGACCTCTGCCGCCTCAACAGGTACATAAAATCCCAAAAATTCCGGATAGTCACCCTTCAGCACGTGCTGGGACAGCTGGAAGAAGGGGACTTCCTGTCGTCGCTGGACCTGGAGGATGCATACTTCTACATCCACATACACAAAGGACATCGAAGGTTTCTACGCTTCGTGGTCCAGGGGCAGCACTACCAGTTCAAGGCACTGCCCTTCGGTTTGAATTTGGTGCCAAGGGTCTTCACCAAGTGCTTGGCATCGGTGGCGGCGCGGCTGCGCCTGCAGGGGATCCACGTCTACCCCTATCTGGACGATTGGCGCATCCGAGCGAAGTCAAGGGAGCTCGCCGTCCACCACACAGCAAGGACCGTCCGCCTGCTCACGGAACTGGGATTCTCGATCAACCTTGCAAATTCCTGTTTGGTGCCATCGCAGGACGCCCTATTCCTAGGGGCCAGGCTCAACACGGTGGAGCGGCTGGCTGCACCATCTGAGGAGAGGATAAGGGGCACCCTGGGCAAGGTACAAAGGCTGTTGACCATGGAAGTAGCCAGGGTGAGGTCCATCAAGTCTCTACTCGGCATGATGTCATCATGTATCTACCTCGTGCGTCTGTACAGGTTGCGGATGCGACCACTGCAGGAGTTCCTCGATGCCCGTTGGATGCAAGTGGCGGGAAGCTTAGATGACGAGACCCCCCTCAACGAGACTTTCCGTCAAGCGATCCGGTGGTGGGGCACCCACGCGCATCTCGCAGCGGGCACGGACCTCCTGATCCCAGCGCATCAGGAAACTGTGACAACGGACGCCTCCCTGGAGGGATGGGGCGCGCACAACGGAGATCTCCACGCAAGAGGCCTTTGGCTCCCGGAGGAGAGATCTCTGCACATCAACGTCTTGGAGCTCCGGGCCGTGTTCTGGGCCCTCAGGTCTTTCCTTCCATCCCTCAAGGGCAAGGTGGTACGGGTCTTCATCGACAACATCACCACGATGTTCTAGATCCGGGGGGGGGGGCAGATCTCCAGCTCTATCCAAGGAGGCGCAGGATCTGTGGCGCTGGGCCGTGGCCCAGGGGATATTCCCGGTACCCTTTCACCTGGCAGGAGTGAAGAATACCGTCACCGACTCACTCAGCAGGGAGCTGCGCTCTTGCCACGATTGGGAGCTTCGGCAGGATCAAGTAGATCTTCTATTCTGACAGTGGGGCAGTCCCCAGATCGATCTGTTCGTGACAGCGATGAACACCAAGTGCCGGAGGTTCGCCAGCAGGTTTCCCCAGCCGGGGAGCATGGGGGATGCATTCTCCTTCCCCTGGCACGGACTGTTCCTCTGTGCATTCCCACCTTTAACGCTTCTACTGCGACTCATCAGTCCACTCGGACGGTCCCGGTGCAGGATGATCCTCGTCACACCGGCATGGCCGAGGCAGATATGGTTCCCGGACCTTCTGGACATGTCAGCGTCCCCCTGCATTCAAGCTTCCGGCATACGCGGATCTTCTCACCATGGAGGGAGGCGCGATCCTGCATCACGACCCAGGATCGCTGAAGCTGCAGGCCTGGCTCCTGCAGCACTAGATTTCGGAGGCTATGATATCCCGGCGGACTGCAAGGAGGTACTTGCCAAGGCCAGAGCATCGTCCACTCTTAAGTGCTACCGACATAAGTGGAAGAGGTTCTCTGTCTGATGCCGCGCACTGAAAATCAACCTTCTACGGATTAAGGCCCCTCAAGTGCTGCTGTACTTGCTGTCGCTGGCCAAGGCAGGGCTGGCACATGCCTCCCTCAAAATTCATCTGGCCGCTATCTCCCACTACATCAGAACTCCGGGGCGGTCATAGTTGTGGTCCCACCGTCTGGTGAAGGGGTTCATGAAAGGACTGTTCCGCTCGTTCCCGCCAGTGAAGGCTTCGGCCTCGGCGTGGGAGCTCAACGTGGTGCTGACCAGGCTCATGGGTCTGCCATTCGAGCCTTTGCATTCGGCACCCCCTGAAATTCTTATCGTGGAAGACAGCGTTTCTTGTGGCCGTCACCTCCGCACGATGAGTGGGAGAGGCTCTCTCCTGTAAATCGCCGTACCTGAAATTCCACTAGACGAGGGTAGTGCTGAGGATGCACCCCTCCTTCATGCCCAAGGTGCCGTCGGACTTCGACCTCAACGAGCCCTTGGTGTTGCCGGTTTTCTTCCTGTCACCTTCGTCGCCGGCTGAGAGGACTTTGCACTCGCTGGATGTGGCGAGAGCGCTGAAGTTCTACGTGGACCACACAAAGAGTTTTCGGAAGACATCACAGCTGTTTGTGAACTTTGGCCCTGTGTACCAAGGGAAGGCCATCTCCAAGGCTTCCATTTCTAGATGGCTCTCCAGCTGCATCATGCACTGTCACCGGTTGGCAAGTCGACCGTTGCCCGGCCGTCCGAGATCCCACTCGACCAGAGCGACCGCTGCAACTACGGCGTTCCTGTCTGGTGTGCCCCTGCTGGACATCTGCAGGACAGCTACATGGAGGTCGACGCACACCTTCATGAGATTCTACTGCGTCGACTGGGATTCCAGGGAGGAGTCCAGAGTCGGCCAAGCAGTGCTGCACAACCTGTTCGCTTGAAGGTGAGCCTGGTGAGGAGATAAGAGATGCTTAATGTTGAGTTATTGAAATGCTTGATGTTGAGCCTTGCCACCTCCCGTGGTTGTGCATGTGTGTACTGCTATGTATTCTTGTATTCATGAGCATGTGAATCCATGCCAGACCCCTTGCTGGAGAAGGAACAAGTTGCTTACCTGTAACTGTTGTTCTCCAGCATGGGTCTGGCATGGATTCACATGCGAACCCTCCCGCCTACCCCTCTGCAGCTCGTCTCTTCGTCCTACTGCCACTTTAGGTGCTACCAAATCTAAATATGGCTGCCTGAGGAGGAGCTTAGGTAAAGGGCAGTCATTGGCTGGGGGCAGTATGACCCAGAGACCCAGTGATTGATTATTAGGAGAAGGACAGTTCAGAAACAAAACTGAAATTGAATTTTTCTTTTACCAGGGATTCCCAGCCTGACTACAGGGAATATTCATGAGCATGTGAATCAATGCCAGACCCATGCTGGAGAACAACAGTTACAGGTAAGTAACTTGTTCCTTATTAACGTCTGGTATGAACACCAAGTGTTGGGACTCATACAGGCCTTTATCAATGATAAATATCAACCCATAAAATCATGGGCAAGATCGTAGCAGTCGGTTTGACATGGATTATTGACAAAAATGTGGGAGAGCATCAGTCTGGCTGCATTGTCAATCTGGAAAAATGAATACCCTTCATTTGAATGATAGACGTAACTTGATGGCCGTGGGCCAACCGTCTTATGCACCGAATTATAGAAATATAAACTGCTATGCTTGACCAATGAGCAGCCATTTTAAACGTAGCAAGAATCGCCATTTTGCTTGTTAACCATTGCTCATTGCTTTCTGTCTGAAAACTGCTTTGCAGCTTGCAATTCTTGTGGATTCTGCTTACTCTGCTCAACTGTTAACATTGTTGTCTGAATATGAAAGGACAAGGTCGCGGGACTGAAGAGTTTGTTGAAACTCCTCATGAGTAGCCCAGAGAGGAATGCCCACACTCCCTCTCTGTAGCCTTGGGAGAGAGCTGCAGGGCATTTAATCACTTCACAGTTACCAGCCAGTCTCGTACGATGGTAGAATGTGTTAGAATAAAACAGCTGAATTATGCTCTTCTTACGGCCCCCCCTTCGCAAAACCCTTTAGAACGTGTCGGCTCCCAGGACACGAATAGTACCTCATAGATAGCAAAGCTTGGAATGTGGCTCTTCCCCCGTGTGCAGCTTGCTTCCAAGAACAGAACCGCTGTGTTCTGTTCAACAACTAAAAGATGCCTCTGCACTTTCTAAATTGCATATTGTTACTAGAATAGACATCGAAAATGTTATAATCGTCATACTCGTCGGTTATGTCCATCGTCATCCCGAGTTCAAAGGAACTTAATAAAGAGGGGTGTTAAACATGACTTTGCTGATTGTATGATATGCATTTTGTATATATGTAACTGATGTACGTAATTCGCTCTCTTGAGTCCCTCGAGGTCTAGGAAACTCACGTTGCGGGGCGTGAGATCAGAATTGGCTAATTGATAATATTTTTTTTTGCTTGCAATAAACCCTAGCATTGGGAATTTGAACCTCGTGTCTGGCGCATCTTTTCGTGTATGGTTATTGCCTTGTTTCCATAGCACGAGGGACCCCTAGGGGCCCCTTTCAGCATCCTACAGCAAAGTACCATGTTAAATATCCGTAGGGTTTGTTTGGCGATGGAGTGTATGTCTCGGTCTGAGTGTCAGTGGGTCCTGGTTAGTCTGGCTCGCACAGGACTTTAGAATGTGTCTGTTGGTTCTATATGTTAGAGACGTTGAGATGATTTGGTATAGGAGCGACTTTTCCTGCATTGGATTGTTTAAAGATTCACATGATGGTTGAATATTCCCCATCATCAGACTGGGAAGACTCAAACATTAAAGCAGCTTAATTTGAAGTAAAGATAACTGCAGTCACTATAGTGTTATCACAGTGTTGCCTTGGGCCATTCATCCCCCAGTCATTGCCTCATATATCTCTCCACCCTCTAGGCCATTTTCAGAGTTTTACTGCATGCTCAGTGCTGGGTGTCCTTCGTACTTTACTTGACGTTTTCTTCAACATTTTAACCTGCAACTTCAACTTTTGCATCTTCTGAAAGCTACAGAAAGTCTTTACTGCCTTTCCCCTGCCCACTACTTAGATTCTGGCTCTTTGGTCATTTCTTTTTCAAAGATTCAACCACAGTTTTTTTTAAAACAATTTTTATTAATTCCAACATGGTTACCATACAATAGCAGCGAATAAGCATGTCAATTCTCGTATACAGTTTCATGTTGTTTTTACCCCCCCCCCTCGTCCTCCCTTCTTCCCAAGCCTACCACACACCTCACCTTCCTTAACCCCTTTCTGCGGGCATCCCTCTGTCCTCTGCACCTGTAGGGCTTACCCGGTCGGACCCAGACAGTGTTGCTACAATTTGTTTCCAGGCAGTCAACGTGTCCACTTCTTGCTCCCCATCCCCATTTGCTGCCTCATTCCACACCATAGTTTCGGCTTTCGCCCATTTCTGAAGATCGTGCCCCCAGGCTTCTGCTTTTGATCTCCTGCTTGCTTTCCAACCCATTGCTATGCTACATTTAGCAAGTATGTATGCCAGGTCTTTGAGTTTGCTCATATGTTTAAGTTTACACAGCCTGGGGAACCCCCCTAACATGCATGCCCACGGGGAGTTCATGTCCAAGTTTATCTCTTTCCCTACCATGAGGTGGGCCACCTCCCTCCAGAATCTCCTTATTTCGGTGCATGCCCAGAACATATGTACCATTCCTGCGTTCACCTCCCCGCATTTTGGACATATGTGTTCCAGCGTTTTTAAACTTGGCTATCTTCTTGGGGGTCATGTATGGTCTGTGGGTGACATATAACTGAATCTATTGCAATCTCATGTTCCTTGATACTTTTTTGTGGTATCCCTGTACCCTAAACCACAGCCCGTCTCCCATTGATTCCCTACACTTCTCCTCCCAATCTGGTCTCGTCTGGATCACCTCCTTCCCAACCTTGGACATCAGCAGCTCCTATATTCGGGAGACCTCATGGCCCCCTTCTGATAAGTCGTAAAATGTTTGTATGGCGGTGTTGTGCTGTTGGGTCAACACTGCCTCAGACCACTTACCTTTTATCATCTTCTCCAGACTAGGATATGTGATGTATTGTCCCCGATGTAACCCTATGTATTCCACCAGTGTATCAAACTCTATCACCTTCCCGTCCCGCCATACATCCCCAAAGGTCGCTATGCCTGTCGGTTCCAATTGCCTTTTGATGGTCTTCCTCATCTGCCCATCCATCCCATCCAGTTCCACCAGTGGTATCTGTGGGAGTACGGGAACGGGTTCTCCATTACCTGGCAAGATCTCCGCCACATCTCCCCACCCAGGTCTTGCAGTCTTGACCCTCCTCCCTGCTGCAATTTTGGCAACCATATCCATTCATTCAGAAAATAAGGGGTGCACCCGGCCCTCAATGGTTTGGACTCAGGTGTAGGATTTTCCGATAACCACCTTACCACATATTGGAGTTGACTCGCCAAGTAGTATTCTTCAAAGTTGGGCAATCTAATGCCCCCTTGTTCTTATGAGTTCTGTAGCTTCCATAACGCTATTCTAGTCCTGGAGTTGCGGCATATGAAACCCCTGCATATGCTCTGTACTTTGGCAAATAATTGCTTAGGTATCATATATGGAATGTTTGCAAAGTAGTATAATAGCCTGGGCTGCACCACCATCTTTAACAGTGCCGCTCTCCCCATCATGGTCAATGGTAGCTTGGCCCAAAATGCCATGCTATTTTCAATTTTAGACACTGCCTTCTCAGTGTTCTGCTTGTGTTCAACTTCAACATTGTGAGAGACATCTATTCCCAGATATCTGAACGTCTCGGTTTCCCACTTTATCTGTAATACCGGCAGTTTGTGTTATGGTGTTCCTGCGTATCAGCATAGGGGGACTAGGCTAGACATTTTAGGGCTAACTTTATGCCAGACAGCATCGCGTATCGCTCCATAACCTCCAGAATATAATGTAGGTACTCCTCGGGGTACCTCAGGTACAGCAACATGTCATCCGCGTACATCTTGGTCAGATGTTGCCCTCCTTTAGTCCTGATCCCTACTTCTCCATATTGCTGCCTCAAGTACACTGCTAGGGGTTCTAGTGCTAAATGAAAAGCATCCGGGACCACTGACATCAGGCCTCCAGATAAGGTGCGTACAAGGCCCTTTTACGCATGAAAATCTTGTAAATAAAACAGCTTTATTATTTTCCTGTGTACATTTACACACAGGTTTAGAGCAGAGGGCAGTGCAAAGGTCAGGTTACTTGACACAAACCAGAACGCTTCTTTTGATTTTTATCTACATGGATGTAATTACATGCCATGGATAAAACCCTCTGAAACAGAATGCATTTCTCTGAAGCCTTTCAAAAAAAGAAACTGCACACCGTGATTAAAGGAATGGTTTATTTCCATTCAGCTTCTGCTGTGTTACTGCTCATGGAGAAAACAGAAGCACTGTGCATATTTATTTTCCTAACATTTTAGGATTGTATAATTAATAAGGTGGAAAACTAAGTTGCAATTGAGAATTAACATTTTGTAACACATGATGCTTCTTTCCAGTGAAAGCAAACCAGTATAATCATGCAGAGGCAGATCATGTTTACACTTATAATTTAATTTGCACACTAATTATGAAAACTGTGTGTAAAATGAGGACTATGCAAGGTCTAGTTTACATCCATTCAACCTTGCAGTCAATGGGGCACATTAACATAAATGGTAAGTGGCAGCCAAGTCTTTGCTCTAGGGTGAGTGATTGTCATTACACCAATCACAGGTGTTCTAGCCTCTGAAATCTTCAAGACTACAATTAAAACATCCAAAACCTGACTCTCCAGGAAATGCAAGCGGTGTTCAAAAGCAAGCAAATAGTTACATTTGTGATTGAAATAGAAACTCAGCAAAACATGTCCCTGTGATAATCCAGGTAGGTATTTGACTTCATGTAGCGCTTCATACATGGCTCGTCCAACATCTAGGCACTGTGATTATTATACCTCAGTCGATACTCAGTTAAACGACCTCTGAAGGATGCGTTGCTGCGATCTGTGCGTTATCAGTAGGTTGCTGGTTCGAAGCCCGGAAAGGCCAACTCAGCATTTCATCCTTTCGAGGTCGAGAAGTACCGACTTCGGTTTGGTGATAATTGTGATAAATATGTTCTATGTACAGAGCTTTGCCAAAAGCGCTATATAAATAACCATTTGACAATGAGATTAGATATAGAATTTAGCATGGAGTCCTTGCCTCCCTGCACTGTTGTATCATAACATTGGCATATCATTAGGTATTAATAGCTCCCGGAAAGGAGGACTTTCATTAAACATCAAATGACAATTCTGCTATCGAACCTTAAAACACACAATACGATTCATGTTTGCTTTACTATGTAATTAGCTAGGTTTTTGTGTTTTCAACATTTAAATATATACAGGAGAGATGAAATGGCCAGACCTTAGAGAAATAATGAAAGGTGTATTCTGTCACAATGCAGAAAGCTGCCACATAGTAATGATTTCCATGCCGTGTCTACACACATAAGGATGTCGCATATACTTTACTCTCTTGCAAAGGAGTAAAGTCATTTCTACTCTCTTAAAATCACATTTACTCTCAAAGTTTAAATATAGGGAGTAAAATCATCTCACCTCAAAATCTTATCTGGAGCACTGACTGACATCCCTGTCTCATAAATGCCAACCCTCCCGATTTATGCGGGAGACTCCTATGCATTCCTATGGGAAAATTGTTGTCTCCCGATTTCTCTGTAGAAATCTCCCTCCCAGGAGTGTCAGAATGTTGGCATGTATGCTGTCTGGTGCCTCTGCTCAATTGCCACTGTTTTGATATTGATATTTTATTTCTATCGCGCTCATACACAAGTGTTTCAGAGCGCGACAAGGTAAGGAAGTGGAACAGGGGAGAACAAAACTGCGATCTTGCTAGGCCCAGTGACATTGAGAACGCACAAGGGGGGGGGGGTGGAATGGAAAGTGCGAAGCAAAGGGGAAATGGATAAATAATAATAATAAATAAATAAATAATAAAGGCAACAAACAGTGGTAGTGCAGCCAGCAATTGGCAAGTGCTAGGTTTAAGGCAGCAGACAGGGTAGGCCTGATAAGTGCAGGAAGAAAACGGAGTGAGGCTGTATGTGTACAGATACAGACCCCAGTGCAAGGGGTGGCCCGGAGGCAGTGCGAGAGGGTGGCAGGGTGAGCAGGTACCTAGGCCCGGAGGACAGAGGGTGGCCATGTGCACGGTGCCAAGAGAGTACAGATCAGCAGGGGAGAGGGGGAGCGAAGGCAGAAGAAAAGAGGAAGGTCTTGAGGTGCGTCCGTAACCAGAGATGGTTCTCCTCAAGTTTTAGGGTGGCAGGGAGGTTGTTCCAGAGCGAGGCCCCAGCCGAAGACAGAGATCTACCCCCAGCTCGTTTCTTTGAAAAACAACTGACCGTGAGGGAGTTGGAGGTAGAGGAGCGATGAGCTTGAGAGGGGAGGTATTTGCGGAGGGATAGCTAAAGGTATTTTGGACACAGGCCCCAGAAAGCCTTGCGGACAATGCAGAGGGTTTTTGAATTTAATCCTTGCATCCGCTGGGAGCCAATGGAGGAATTTTCAGAGCTGGAGAGATACGATCCCAGAGCTTGGGCCAAGGACAGGTGTTGCAGTCCTGTTCTGGATAAGTTGCAGAGGGTGCAGAGTTGAGGCAGGTAGATTTAGAAAGAGGCTGTTACAATAGTCCAACCTAGAGAGAACCAGAGCTTTGGAAACAGTGAGCTTCTGAGGGAAGGAGAAGAAAGGCAGAGTACCTCTGAGGAGGTGCAGTAGGATGTTTGACTTTTTAGAGACCTCACGGATATGGGCAGAGAAGGAAAGTGTGGAATCAAAGATGACCCCAAGGTTAGGGGTACGAGGGTAGTCAAGGGAGGCAGGCCAGAAAGTAAGGGAAAAGGATGGAGATGGTGTGCCAATGAGGAAGATCTCGGTCTTGCTGGCATTCAGACAAACAACATTGTCGGCACACCAATCTTGAATGGCAGTTAGGCAGTCGGAGATGAAAGGGGGGAGAGGAGGTGGCCGAGGGCAGTCGGAAAATGAGTGTCCTCAGCATAGCACTGGACATTTGAGCAGAAAATGGCAATACAGTGGGCAAGAGTTGGCAGATATTGATTGAAAAGTCAGGGTGAGAGGTTAGACCCCTGGGGAACCCCCACAGGTAGAGAGGAAGATAGATGATAGGAAGGACCCCAGTTGGGTGGGTCGATCAGATAGGAAAGAGGTCAGCCAGGCCAGAGCCTGATCAGTTATACCAAGGTTATCACAGAGACGGTTGAGCAGGATAGTGTGGTTGACCGGGTCGAAAGGCAGAAGAGAGATCAAGCAGGAGGAGGACAGAGGGAATTTTAGAGTCCAGGTTGGAGAGATGTTCAGGAGAGCCGTTTCCGTGCTTCTGGCCGCTCTGAAGCCAGACTGGTGGTCATGGAGACAACCAACAGAATCTGAATTAAGGTTAAGCTGAGAGATGGCCAGCTTTTCCAGGAGTTTGCCCAGAAAGCGGGTAATGTAATGGAAATTGGGCGATAGTTAGCCGGACAGGAAGGATCAGCTGTGGGTTTTTTTGAGAAGTGGTTGCACAATGGAGTGCTTCAGAGGGGAGGGGAAAAATCCTGAGGCAAAGGAGTGGTTGCAAAAATAGGCAAAGGGCGGAGCGAGGGTGTCAATGTGGTCCTTGATGGTTTTAGAGGAACAGGGATGAACCTGTTTTGATGAGGCTTTCATAGATCAGACTTTTCTAGTGATCTCATCAGGGGAGAAAATAGGAAAGGAAGAGAAGGACGGTGGGGGGGAGGTTAAAGGTAGGGTCTGCAAGCACAGACTGAGAAGGAATAGGAAGGGGGGGAGAGGGTGGACAGGATGTCCTGGGTTTTTGAGATAAAGTGTGATGCAAGGGCATTGCATAGAGTCTGGGAGGCAAGAGGAGGGGTGGAGACTGCCGCAGGGTTGGCAAGCTCCTTGCAGATTTTAAAGAGTTCAGCCGAGTTGTTAGATGCTGCAGAGGCACGGGCTTGAATATAGGCTCTCTTCGTAGTGCAAACAGAGTTGGTATTGCCTTTGGAGCAGGCGGCAGGCCAGTTTGTCAGAGGATGAGCAAGAAGCCCTCTGTTTCCTCTCACCCGCCCTACATTTACGTTTAAGTGTAACTAGGTCGAAGTCATACCAGGAATTGCACTTGGCTTTGGACTTCAAGCAGATCCTCATGACCGGGGCAAGAGCATAAAGCGTATCAGAGATAGAAGAGTAGAGAAGAGAAAGGGTTTCGTTGGGGTGTGAGTCAGCCAGAGGAGGAGGAGAGGGAGAGAAGGTGGCAGCGAAAGCCTCAGCTGACACGCGCTTCATAGGTCGGATGCCGGAGAAAGTAAGTGGCTTTGTTGGGGTGGGGTTGGCTAGGGTGGAAGAGAGTGGAAGATGGGAGGATAGAAGGAAGTGGTCACTCCAGGAGAGAGGAGTGGTCATAAGGATAAAGAGGGGGAGGCCAGGGGAGATCATGACATCAAGTGTGTGTCCAGCAGAGTGCGTCAGGGCCAGAGGGGAGGATAGAGAGGGAGAGGGAAACGCAGAGGTTGCGAAAGAGCAGAGATGAGGGACAGGGAGAGTCGAGGTGGATGTTGTGGTCACCAAGGAGGAGTTGTTCAGTGGTTGAATCAAGGTTGTTCAGGTGAGTTTCCTGTAACATTGCGATGTCGATTTTTCTGTCTCTTCAGGTACATCATGACCTTATTCCGTTTAATGTAATTGTCTAACCCCCTCACATTCCAGGTCGCTATCCTCCAGTCTCCCATCCTATCCATTTCCTACTCTGCCCGTCTTCACTCCCACCCTCCTCTTCTTACTTTGTGGCATGTGATTGTAGGCTCACCCCCCTTAAGACCCCAATCTCCCTCCCCCACCCCCCTTGCAACTCCCCAACTACCCCTCCTCTCGCCGCCCAAACCCTCTTCCCCCCCCCCCCCCAACTGTTGCCCAGATCCAACCTTGGATCTCAGGCTATGCCGCATCTAGTACTTTTCTCGTACGTTGCCGATACTCAGGGCTGCACAGGGGGATACCGTCCTACTGGTATCCCGACTAAACAAACTACTAGGGGTAATAACATATTCCATCTGTCTCTCCCGCATTAGTCTTTCAGTTTACCACACTCTATTACTTCTTAAGGCCTTTTTGTGCACAATTCACCTTAAACTCCCCATATTACGTTTATATTCTAGTCCAAAGTCAATGTCATTGCTGTATATAACATCACCACCCCTGTTCAGTTAAATAAAATTCTCGGAAAAACCCACAGTTCACTTATCCAGTCTGCTCTCCGTCTGTTCATCTGCTCCTGCCGGGCAGTTCCTTGCGTCCAACTAAACTGTCGCCTCTTCCAGGGTTACGAAGAAATGCGTCTTTTGTATCACTTTCAGCTTCGCTGGGTACAGCAAAATGGATTTGTATCCCACCTCGCGCAGCCTGCTTTTAATGGATACATAGTTCAACCGCTGTCTCTGTACCAAAAAGATGTAGTCCGGGTACACTGTGATGTTAGCGGATCCTCTGCTTATTGTCCCTCCTTTGCAGAAGTGTTCCAGTATCTTCTCCCTATCTTTATAGTTCAGTATCTTGGTGATAAGCGGTCCGGGGGGGTGCTCCCGGTTGCAGCTTTCTGGTCATGGCACTATGCGCCCTCTCCACGGCGAATCCCTGGGTGAGTGCACCCCGTCTATCTCCTTTAACAGCATATTCTCGACATAGTCTGTCGGTTCCGAGCCATCTTCTCCTTCCGGGAGCCCTATGATGAGAATATTATTTCTGTGCGCCCGCCCTTCTTCTTCCTCAGCTCTGTTTTCCAGGTTGCGCACTCGTTGTAGTACGGCGACCTCCTTGGCGTTCGCGGTGCAGGTGCTTGTATTAGCCTCCAGATCTTTTTCCAGCACGCACGTACACTCTGCCAGCTTCCTGACATCTTGACGTAGAAGATTTACATCCACACTGAGGCGTCGTTTTTGTTGTTGTTCCAGCAATGTCTTTAATTCAGCAATAGCTGTGTCGATCTTACATGCCCATGATGTCATCAGCTCTGTATAGCATCCAGGATCTGTTGATCGTTTTGTGTCGGGGTCACTTCTCCTTGCGTGTCTTGCTTCTTGGGTTTTACCACTTCCATAGTTGGAGATGATTTGGCAAAGTCCGCCAGTGTTGGTCGTTTCCCCTTGATTTTGCCCACCTTAGACGCCATTTCCACCCTTGTATTCATACAGTCCCAGACACCAGTGTTTGGATCACTTATTTGCTCCCATCACCATCCTTCCAGGTCTCAATTTCGTGGTGAAGTCCCCACTATGTGGCTCCTCCTCCCGTGGTCTCCACATCGAGCTCTGGTCCTCCTGCCCTGATGTACTGAGGCTCCACGTGTCGAATTGCTTGTTATGCCTTGTCCCAGTTTAACATAGGGTTATGCTTGGGCCTCTGGTGCTCGTGCAGACTTCCCTTTCTTGTCAAGGTCCTACATTTTATGTAGGTGTCCCTATCTAACAATTTTTAGTCCCTTAACCTCTTATGCCACTAGAACACAATTAGCCCCACAAGTTATGGATTAATGCTCTGCAGTATACCAACGTCGGGTGCGCCAGAGTTAGTTTTTCTCCTGATGCGGGTGAGACAATATGTCTTCCCCAGGGTGCACGCCACGTGTGCCTGTTCCTTTATCAGTCCAACCTCTTTGCTTCTGTGGCAGCCCACAGGTTAGTTCCCACCAGGGTTAGGGCAGCTCCTCCATTCCTACTCTTGTTTTGCTTCCTGCAGTCACCTAGGGCACGCCGTACTTATTGCTCGGCTTTATCTGAGAGCCACAGCCTTCTCCGCTTAGGACCCTCCATTACATCCCATACATCCCTGTGCCTGCCAGAGCGGTTTCGGCTGCAGACAGTTGTCGAGTCTTCGTAGGTTCCGCCGTTAAATTGTTTCCTTGGGATATTTAGAACTTGGGCTGTGCGTCCTTCAACTCTTATATCGCTGTGTCCAGCTCGCAGCAGGGAGGTTGCCCTGCCCGTGTATTCGAGCTTCACTCTGGTGCAGCCCTTCAGCGCCCAGGTTCAACCTCCTCGGTCACTCTATCTTTGGCATATACTTCCCAGACGCCATGTGAACCGGCTGTGCCATCGGTCGCCCTGCTGGAAAAAGTTGCATTTACACCCCGCTTCTGTAATGGGGCTCTTCCTGCTCTACTGCTTCTCAGCTTGTTTCCTTTCTGTCCGTGTCATTCACGGCTCTGCAGTTCACATCGGTCTGAGCGCTTACGCTTCCCTTCGTATTCCGGCCCTTTGTTCTGAACTGATCGCCATTTTGGATCCTGTCGATGCGATCCGCTGCAATCTTCTCCAGGCTCTGTATACATGGGCTACTTTGTCAATCAGAACTGCATTGCACTCCAGCTGTGCCTTACTATTTCCCACGCCTGCTCCTTCAATTGTAGTCCATTTTTGCATTGAAAATGTGTGGCTTCGGTCCAGATCGCCACAGGATCAACAGGAGCCCTCTGTAACACGTCCTACTACATGGCCTTGTAGCCATGGCCCCAAAGATTTGATCACAGTTAGTGGGTTTGTACACCGAATTTGCATAGTTCTTATGGAACCCCTGCTTAAAGAGACATTTGTCTGATTGCCTTGTATTTTTAAGGTTCTGAAGGGCTTGATTATAAGCATGGCTTATTTACCCACAGTAAGCATGGTCAAGGGGAAGCTTTGACTACCACGAGGCTTCGACCTACGAACAGCTGGACTACAAGTGAGTCATCTACGAGGAGACACTATAGTCAACAGGAGTGTCTTGTCTACAACAGGCTTCTCTACGAGAGACTCTCTTCAAGGAGAAAGGCTTGTCAACAACGGGCTCCTCTACAAGTGATCCTCGTTTATAAGAAAGACTCTGCAATGATAGGCTTGTGTGCTAGAGCCTCGTCAACCGGCTCTTATACGAGAGAGCCTCCTTAACAAGAAAGGCTTGTCAACGACAGACTTGTCTACAAGTAAGACTAGTCAACAACATTCTCGTTTATGGGAGAGCCTCTTCTACGAAAAAAGCTCATAACAAAGACTCAACAATGACAGGCTGATCTACGAGAGGGCATAGTCTATGAGAGAGCCTCGTCAGCGACAGGCTAGTGTACCAAAAAGACTAGCCAGTGATAGGTTTGTCTTGGAAAGCGCCTCGGCAGTGGTAGAACCTCGGCTCTGAGAATGGCTGTACAACTGGCTCGTCTAAGAGGAAGACTCATCCACGCAAGAGCCTTGTCCGACGAATCTGAGGATTTCGTCTCTTCTCCGCTAGGGGAGAGCTTTTCCATGGGGCCAGGGCGGTGCATCCACAGTACAATAGTCCACGTGGGGGTGATGCACCGAGGGAGGATCACATGGGGAGGGAAATCCCCTGTGGGATTGGGGACTACAGTCAGCAGAGAATGCGGCATCTCCCTACTTTAATACCTCCAAATCTGTCTCCACCTTTAAAGCCTCCTTTTCCCTTTCTGGATAGAACTGATGTTTATTGTCAGCTTAACTCACCTAGTCTACATGACAACCTTTAAAAGCCAGAAAATACAAAGTATCATGGATTTAACTTTAAGCCCAGTACTGGGATTAAGAAGATGGCTGCGATTCATTCATGAGAAACAGAATGAGCTGTCTAGCTTATTGATGCCAGTGATTGTCCCAGAGCAGTACATCAATCCCACGCGGGAGTTTTCGAAGGAGGTCAACAACATCAACATCAACTGAGGCTGAGATGAGAGAGAGAGAGAGCACCTGTGCTGGAAAGCAGCAGATCTGAGCCCCAACGGAAGCCACATTGGGGGGAGGAGGATAACCCAGGCGTCGTCCGCCAGACGTGGACTACCTGGATTGCCCCAGAGAAAGTCCTCAAGGTGTTCCAGGAACCGGTGAAGGGCGGGGAAGAAGTAATGCGCAGGAGGAAGTGTCGAAGTGCTGCTGAACCGCTGCAGACCCTGTGCGAAGCCCGAATGCTTCCGGAGCCTCGCAGAGAGACGCAGCTACACCATGGTAACCTCTAAGAAAGAGGAAATTAGACATGCAGGGTCTCCGGGAGGCGCAGGAGGTCCGGGAAGCAACAGGAAGAATACTGACTTTGAAGTAGAGGGTGTCTGGGGCCCTGAACAAGCAGGGGAGTGAACCTAGTAGATACAACACTTGTTAGCAAGTCCGGGACCCACACCCATATGAGAAACCAAAGTTTGAAACCAAAGGGATCTGGGACTTTGCGACAGAAAAGAGAGATACACTTCATAAGAACCTATTGGTTTGGCAGGAGAGAGAGCGCCAAGGCACTTTTGCGAGTCTGGGAACCGCAACTATATGAGAGACTGAAAACAAGAGTCTCAAGAACCCTGGAATGGATAAAAGGAATCCTGTGCTTGGTAGTGGAGTGTGCCGGTTAGGGAGAATTCTCATTCTATGGCTAATTTCCATTACCTATAGAGTCCCCCAGCAGCTTTGCTGGATTTGAAGGGTTTGTTTTTTTCTCCTGCTAAGAGTGTGACCCTTTTTCCCACTCTTAGGCATATTTGCTATGTGTGTTCTAGGCAATTTTTTGTGTTTAATGTCTATGGGGTTTAGCTCACCCTCATAGGAACCATCTTTATACACATGTTACACAGCACCCTCAGTGCAGTGACACAGGGGTGTCATAGTGACCCCCAAGCATAGACTCCATACCCTGGGACTGACTACTGTCTCCCAGGGCATGTAAAGTCCCCATTGACTTTAATAGTCAATTTTTATGAACTAAACCAGTACAACCCATCTTACTATGGAGGTACTGGGAAGGGTTAATAGTTTTTCCCTGGTGTTCATTTTTGAGAGGGTACCGTACATTCCCTCTCTCAAGTTTCTGGCTGGTGGCAGTGGTTACTACCAAAAATATTTGACCGTGAATATTTCCCTATGGGATTTTCCCATTGTTCGAGGCTACCACATTTACTGACAGCCTCTAACATACCGCCGGTTTATTCTTATATTAACTTTACTCTGGTAGGTTTTTTTTGCCAGAACTTTGATATACATTTTTTGTCGTGTTTCTCTAAACTCCTAACCCACGTCGGGGATCCTGTGTTGGTCCTTTTGGCGGGCTTCTGCCAAGAAGCCCTCCTTTCGGCGCCACTGAGTCTGGGGTGGGTCCACTGTGTGGGAGGGGGAGTAGGACCCCTGGACAGGGTTGCCGCAGCAACCCATGTCACACTCTGCCCTGATAGGCTCGAGGGTCTCCCGCCAAGATGACCACTCCACTGTGTGAGTGACAGCTAGGCTGTATGAATGGGGATCTTTTTGCATAAAAGCAGGGTCCTGAGGACTGGAAGAGCAAGACGTCGCCACTGGAACTGAGGAACCGAAGAGGAGTGAAGCCAAAGACATCTGCAACGACTGAATCACCGGTGAAGCCCTGCTGCAGCGTATCGCCACTTTTCTCCACACGATGAGAGGAGATCTTCATCTGAAAGAGCCTTCTTCCCTTGACCTGGTGGGGTCAACCAGTTTGCCAATTGCCTTCCTGGACCTGCCCTGGTCGAATCGCCAGTACCCTATACTCGGAGACCGGATAGCCAGACACCCGTCCACCCGGGCTGCGATTTAAAGGAGCGTACCTTTTATTCGTTGGGCAGCACCGCGGCTGGTTTCATCCCTGGGTAGTGCAGTAACTCGAACCTTCCTCCACGACGAGAGCCTCTCTTCCTCTGCTGGATCCCCCGAACTGCAGGAACTACTAGGAACAACCGCCACCGCAGGAGCCTCTTCTTCATTTTAAGGTACTTTGTTCCGCCAGGCCTCCCTTTTCACGTGGTAGTGCTAAAGGTGTTTTAAATCCTTTACCTACCTGTTGGGTTGGCCACCCCTATCCTCTAACATTGTCTTTCACCTTCTGCATCCACCTTTTCGAATAGTTAACCAAAGACTTTACTGCAGCTACAAGAACATTTTGCTCCTGGGCCCTTTGCCCTGTACCACTGACTCTGGCACAGGCCTATTGACTCTGGCTGAATTTGTTAGAACTGCCTTCTCTATATTGCTTCTCAACTAGAACTGTGTTGGTGCACCTAATTCTTATAACCACCTTTTCCTTCCCACTTTTAAAATTTGTGAAGTGTCATTTGGCTCGGTTTTCATTTAAGTATTCTCTATGCTAAAGTACTGCCTTGCCTAAACTTGTTCACAAACATATTGGGAAGTGTTGCTAGGGTGACTAAGAATATATTCCTGTATAACTTGTACTTTCCCTACCTTGTGAGAAATTGCTAGAGTGCCATTTGTGTTTGGTTTTCACTGTGCCGTTTTGCTCAGTTTTCACTCTTGCTCAAACTTGTCTACAATTGTCTACAATTTAACTAGGGAGTTGTGTATACTTTTCTTGACTGATTTTAACTTGCTTTATTAACTGTGATTAATGTGTTGAACTATAGGTGTTTAAAATAAATATATATTCTTTTTAATACAAAGCTTTGGTCAGTGTTTCCTTGTACCATAGTACTGTAGCCCTATTGTGTAAACCCTGAATACTGCTCATCTCCCTCTTGAGATAAGTCTGACTGCTTAGCCACAGCTACCAACTAAATCTTTGTGGTACAGACTGATACCAAAGGGGATTTATTGCTCATACCTGTAGTCTTAATCTTCTGTAGTGCTCCCTAGGTGAACTGCACAGGATTCTGCCTAACAGTGCCAAGCTGGTAGGATATAAGAACTGTGAAATGAGGCAGTTATTTTGTAGATTATCCAGTAATTTAAGAACAACAAGACATCTAAGGGAAAGGAGCATAACGCAAACATCGGAATCCTATATTTTAGAACATTATTTTGCATCACTTAACCAGTGAAAATGGAAACTTCTGTTGATTGAAAGCACCACTAACACTGTTTTACTTTAAAGAAAGACTATCCTTGCACAGTTATCTCAGATTATTGGTGTTGGGGACAGCGATAGGTTATGGGACATGGCAGCGACAGATTTTTTAGTTTCGGACTTCCTGACAATTTCACCAGTTTCTTTTTTTTTTTTTCTTTTTTTTTTTTTAACTTTATTTAAGAAGCACTTGGTGAAAGAGCAACTTGGATATACATAACCATAATGCCAGTACAACTCATGGCCCCAGATAAGGGCGACCAAACACGCAATGGATTACATAGCCGTAAGGGTAGGTTCACTGCAAGGCATGTTTTGCTAAGTATGAGCAGACGTCTTGCCAAATATCCTTCTGGCGGTAACTGCTAGGCACCATTGTGACATACAATTCTTCATTATTGGCCCATATAACGTCATTCAACTAGTTAATAAGCTCAAAAACGTCCCTTTTAGCAAGGAGTAGCCCCAGATTGAGGAAAATGCATTGCACTGCAGACATTCTCCCTGTGTAGCCAAACAGACAGTTTTTCGCTATAAGGTGCACGCGCTGGGCCAGTATTTACTCTAGTATTCAGCCTTCTTGAGACACCCACATAACATATGTGTCGAATTTGCATTCGTACTATGACATCAGGGACATTCATTGGCATTATCCGGGTGAAATCTAGCAAGCTTCGCTGGGGTATAATATAACCTATTAAGACCTTGAAACTGTATAAAATGACATTTCCAGTTGATAGATACACCGTTCGTCAAAGAGCAGACACTCTTCCATTGTAAATCTGTAAAGTCAACATTCAATTCATCACTCCATTTGTCCTATTCTGGTAACCTTTCTGGCATCCATTGACTCTGCCAATTTTTACAGTGTGGATATACTCTTCCTACCTGTTGTACCCGAAAGAATATAAGTCAGGCATGCTTGTGGGGCAGGTTCCAATGGGGATGCCGACCAGCGTGCAGAAATAGGCGCCTTAATACTGTTGTAGTTCAGAAATTGTAAGGGTGTATCTTCAATATGCGCCCTGACCTCCCGCCATCCGATGAACCACTCGGCGACATAGGGGTCACCCAGCGTGAGTATACTGGCTCCACCCCAAACATACGAGTCAAGTATGGCCAATCTCCTATTCAGTCTCTCCCAGGTGTCTTGGGTCACCCCAACCGGGTCCAAGACGTGTGAACATTTGTATGCGTGTCCCTCAATTAGCAGCAGCAGGGGGGAGGGACCCGTCCGCTATCGTTCCAATCTGACGTGAGGAACCTCCAGCTGTTCCAATTGCCCAATAGGTTGCATAATGGATCTGCGCCAACAAGTATAGCTCGAAATCTGGAGCAGTCAGTCCCCCGATATCGTAGGGTCGAGCAAGTTAACCTCACCGCATTCGGACCTGACCTCCAGTCCAGAGAAAGGAAGAACACATACTAATGAGATAGGCGAAGAAAGTGTACCCGGACCAGAGTGGAATATTATGAAACGGATGTAGAAGTTTCGGCAATATAATTATTTTGATAAATGTGTCCCTCAGCTAACGATGGTGGAATCTTCCCCCATCTCAGGAGCCTGGGCCTAAGGCCATTCAGATAGTCCCCGTAGTTCAAATCAAATCTCAAGGAAACCGCCCCAGCAACACGGATCCCAAGATAACGAAAACTGTCTGCGACCCACATGAGACCCGACATATCTCTCGACCTCCTTGGGTCATCCAATAGCGGAAATATTTCAGACTAATTGTTATTGAGATGGGGGCCAGAGTACCTGCTGAATTCCGACACCTCCCCCACTAACTTTGCTAGGTTGTCCTTGGGGGTCCCTAATATACAGAAGAATATCATCAGCATATAACAATATAATTTTGCATTTTCATGAATTTGTCACAAATTCGATCCACCAATGGCTCAATTATCAGGCCGAACAATAAGAGTGAAAGGGGGAACCCCTGCCTTGTGCCGCCACCCAGCCACAGAATCGAGGCCAGCATTCAATTTGTATGCACACGGGCAAATGGATGCGCATAGAGCAGTTGAACCCATTTAATTAAATTGGGACCCAAACCATAATTGGACAGCACCTGAAATAAAAAGGGCCACAAAACCGTGTCAAATGCTTTCTGCATATACAGGGAGACCGCCATTGCCTGGGAATTGGGAGGAACCTGAGCCAGCACGTTGTTTAAACGTCTAATATTAGTCGCTGTAGATCACCCTGGTATGAAACCGGATTGATCTGAGTGCACCATATGGGACATCAGGGGGGACAACCGCGATGCACAGATTTTAGCATACATTTTAGTGTCAATATTAATGAGTGACAACCTATAGGACCCGCTCTCAACCGCTGCCTTGTCTGGTTTAAGGAGAAGGATTATAATAGCTTTGCGTAGTGTTTCTGGAAGGGCCCCTTTAGCGGGGGAAGACACCCTCAGGTTTCTCACAGGACTACGTCTATAACAGAACCTTGCCTGCAAGGGAGCCTCGTCTATGAGTAAGCATATTCTACAAGTGAACCTAGTCAATAAGGGTTCTAGTATGTGACAAAGCGTCCATCTATTGCAGGCTTACTCTAACAAAGGCCTGATTTAATACAGGCTTCTCCACAGTGACTTCTTCTGAGAGGCCTCATCTCCGATTGAAGCCTCGCATACAGCAGCTTAGTCAATGGCTGTCCCTCTTCAAAAGCCCTAGCCTATGAGAGGCCTGCTCTAACACAGAATCTTGTCTTTGGCAACCTTGTCTGTGAAGGGTTTCGTCCAGTACAGCTAATTCCACAAGATGCCTAATTTGAATATGAGACTGTATAAAACGTATTCTTGGCGATTTGTTGGGGACAGCCCTCATCTATGAAAGACCTCTATTGGGGTTGTCTCATTGTCAAAATCCTTTTGTACAGGAAGTCTAGTCCCCTACAGCGTCAGTGATGGAAAACATTAATTGCAAGGAGCCTCATCCATGATTAATTCGTGTGGGCAAGGCCTCTGCTACATCCATTAGGACTCAGCAATGATGCAGCCTTTTCAAACCTTTCACCCTACATATTACCACTTCTCAGATGCAGGCCGAGGCTACTCTCTACATACCACTCCTAGTCATATGGGTTGTGTAGGATCAAGCTCGATCTCAGCCCTATGGACGTTCCCATTTATGTACCGGCTCTTCTCAGTCCATAGGCAAATCCAACAAATGAGCTTCATTATTGCCTAGTTCCAACCTTCTCTTTTGGCACCACAGTGGGAGGATGCCTATCCATGTTCCAGCATCCAATGGAGGCAAGTAATATCAGTCAAGTAGGTGCTTTCATGCGCTTCAACTGGCGGTGCTAGCACTTCTGCCCAAACACTAGGGTGCCTACTCGCACAATTTCCTGTACCAAGGAAAGTGGCGTAGGTAAAGACCCATTCTCAAACCTAGGTTACCTCAACAAATTCCTTCGCTCACTGTCATTTCAAAGGATTAAAAACAAAAAAGGCTTTCTCCCAACTTGCCAAAGCAACTTGTTTTCCAATGCCATTGTCGCAGGTCCCTCCGTTGATGGCGGCAGGCTGCCACTTTTAATTCCAGTAACTTGGTAATTCACATTGTCAGGTCCCTGTCTTTTCACCTTGCTCCAAAGCACATAGACTACAATAGCTTGCCTCTCCTCATTGGAGTTCAGTCAACTACAGCAGGTCCTTTGTTACACCCTCCCAGCACAAGCAATTTTTCTGGGAGCGCAATTAGATAAGGTCTCATTTACAGCTACCCTGTGGCAGCTGGTGATTTATTTGATTGGTGGGGCGTAAATATTTCTCATAAATGTGCATTAGTGACCGAGCGTAGTGACCCAACGAGAGTTTGGGGGGATAACGGGTTAAAATGGGCCTTTCACAGCATACTTTCTTAGAAGAAAAATGGGTAAAAGCCACACCTCTTTCAATCGATGTTCAAGGTAACATGTCGGAAAGACCAGTTGATGCCGAGCCATCAACAGTGCACAGGAGCATTTTCCAATGTATTTTTATGAAACATTTGCCCACAATATGCCAGTTTACAAAAAACATTCATGCTGGCTGCACCCATATATTCCAGTATTGCGACATAAGAAGATACTGCTGTTTGCTTTGCCCATACTGCCGATAAAGATACTATAAGAAAACATGACCATGCTGGTTCTACCCATGTAAGAGCTTACTCCTGTTGGATTTGCCCATAATACCAATAAAGCAATGCCATACTACTGTAAGAAAACATGGCTATATTGGCGGTACACCCACTCAGAATCTGGCTGTGGATCCCCTGTAGTCCATTCTGATGGATATTAAGGATTCCTGAAATGCTGGCGGAAAGTTTCTCATTTGAGAACAGAGGAAAAACGAGAGTGATGTAAATCATAGAGCAAACACTTCTAAGCCACAGGACTTACTCTCTGTAGCATTCTAATTCACTGTACTTTTTCACTCATCTGTGCCATTATCAAAAGGAGCCAACTATAGTAATGTCAGTCTTAATAGTGTCCTTGAAGGAGTACTCATGTAGGCCATTATGCCCACATAAGAACACTTATGTTGGTAATGCCTATAGCGCTAATACAGTACAAAATGCCATGCCACTGTTAGAAAGCATGTCCATGCAGGATGTGGCAAGTAATGAAACGCGCTCTGTAACCATGGAAAAATAAAGACAGTAATCAAGCAAGTAGTGGCAATGCCATCCGCTTTGCTTTTGTGAAGGCATGAGATAAACATTTGGTAGTTACTGCCATAACGATACTACCCTGCTATAAGATGCCAACAGCCTGAAAATGGTGTGTGCAACTTGGCATATGGTGTCAGTGCCTGGCAAATGACAATACAATGCCTATACACAAGCAACAAGGTTTTATTTGCCACTGCTTTTTTTATTGGACTTCAGTGCAAGGAACATATGTAAGAACACACATAGCGCTTATAAATCAAGTGCCTGAAGACACACTTGGTTAAGTCATTTTCATAACACCAGTAGCACATTTACAGCTGCAAGTGAGCCATTAACTCAGAGGAGACTGCTTGGAAATAGTACTGGCTGACTCTATACAGCACAAAGCTTGATATTACTGCATACCAGAAAGAATGTATACAACCAAATAACCCCCACATGCCGTATGCTCCCCCACACAACTCGACTGCCTACTAACTGTACGCCACTGTAATATTTTCATCTTACAGGTGGCTGCACTTAATAGTCAAAACTAGAAATGGACAAAACAATTTCTCAAGACTTCTCTGTCATCTACCTGGCTAAGACCTGGCCACATGTTAAGTGTCCTGACGTGTTTAACCTCAATAATAGCAATCAGTGTAGGCCATTAATAAAACATTTGTACGTGGTGTCAAAATGAGCACTCTGAAAAAGTCCACCTCGTATGGTTCTGGGCCGTTCACTGCTTTTATTATTCCATATGAAGTACTTGCCAGATTTTACATTATGAACTAAAGAAACCAAAAAATGGTGCACAGCTCAGGCGTATGAACACCACTTACTTTGTTAACCATTACAATTTTTAAAATGAACTTTGGGGCCTGCACATAATCCATCTTTAGCACAAATGATACAGAATACATTTTTGTACTTCAGAATTTGGGTTCACAATGCATGGGATGTCATTAGGAATGCTATGTCAGAAAGTTACCTAGGAATGAAGCTGGAGCAGCCAGCTCAGTGGCTGTAACGAACACTTGTTTGTGATTCATATTCGTTTGCATAAAGATCACGTTATATTTTATTTTTAACACGTAGATTGTTCGATGTGACAGCTCATAGTGTTTACAGGTTCACAGTGCTTTGGACAACACTTGTTACTTTTAACTATAAACTTCCCATCCCGTGCATCTCTCACACATACGCACCCACGGCCTGGACCACGCAGGCTTGCTCTCCCAGTTACACAGCCAGACCCAACCTTGGCACACATAGTTCTTATACCCAAATGGTGTTCTACACTTACCTGCACGTCGATTTGCCATTCCAGCTCAACTCCATACAATCGTCGGAAGTCTGGACACACACTGACCTGGATATCCCGCCCAGATATTGTGCATCAACAGTCCAGAGACCCCTGGTTTCTGTCATTCGGGTAGCCTTGTAAACTGTACGCAGATGCTTCCACCCTGCGGGGCCAGACATTCGACGTCCAAAATGCCTTCTGATGATTTGGTTTAGTAAAACAGAGCAAAGAGACAGGCGCCAAACAAATTAAACATTTATACCACGGGATGCGCCCCTATACACATAATCACAATGTGCCTGGGCTATGGCCACAAAGGACCAAATGATGGCTCTGTGGAGTGCTGCATCGAGCAAAACTGAAAGATAGATTAAGGTTAATTGTAAATAAAAATAAAAATGTGCATCGTCTTTTCTGCTACTGCAGAAACATGGGGCTCCGCCCCTGTGCTCCATTCATACCAGCCGCCACTGCACCTACTCCATCCTCAACAGGGTAAAAACATTCTTGCCAAAACCTACCTGCTATAGCAGCGACGAGTCACTCCAGTTCAGACACAAATATCCCTGCTAGGGATGATATCCTCTTGCATCCCACTCATAGAGCATGGTCAGCTTCACCTGCAACCTTTCATGGCGTTCCTACATGCCCATAAGAACAAGAGAGACAATGCTAGGTGAAATAGAACACAAGCGGCAGCCCCATGAGAATAGGAATTAGCATGCATGCCCAACACTACCAACAACCCTACCCACTCAGAAAGAATGTAAGGTACATGTATAGCTCGCAAGTAAATCAACCCAAAACTAGGTCACAGCAAAGACAGACTGGGATAAAAGGGCTGGCCGAATATAAAGATGGAAACACAAAAGCAGCTAATTTAGCATAATGACAGAGAGATGAGATAGTCGGTTGACACTGAAACTTAATCACTGAAAGGAAACTACCTTCTCTAAACCATGAAGGAGACGCAATAGGAATATGCATCTCTCCTAACAAGGATACTAACCAACCCAAAAACTACTAAAAACCTCATCACTCCTCACACACTCTAATCAAACACAACTACACCTCTTAAACTGCAGCAACCCGCACGCACCTCACCACATCGCCACAACAACCACACCACACAGACCCGCAAGCAATAGCACACGACGGACTCGGAACCCAATAACACACCAATATGCTCGGGGAACAGTGTTAACCGAACCAAAGCTGCCAACAGTACTTCACAGCTCCCTTGGTCTTCTCCAAACCTTACCCTGCTAACGCACCTAACCTACCCCCCTTTGTTTCAGATCTGCCAGAGCGCCAGGGGACCACTTCGATGGTGATAGTGCGCGGTACAAATATCCTTTAACATTAACGTGCAGCGGATCACTGGCCATTGGGACGGCAAGTTGTTCCTCACACGTCCATTTCAAATTACACTTTGCTGATGGTTGGAAGGCACGACCCTCGCGCTCCTTACGACACACCCAACCTCCAGGTCATGGTTACGTTCACTGTATCCATGGAGGGTTGGGGAGCCGACACCAGCGATTTGCACACAAAAGGCTCTTGGTTTAGAAGAAAACAATCCTTGCATATCAACATCCTGAACTTGGGGGGGGGATAGTGTTCTTGGCTCTGAAGCCCTTCACCTCTAAGTGGTTTGTGTGTTTAGAGACCACACAACCACCATGTTTTATATCCACAAGTAAAGCAGCATCAGATGAACTACACTGTCTGCCAAAGCGTAACCACGCTGAATATGAAATCTTTATTACAGGCTGTTGTTGTCTTCGACCAGGAATCCACACCAGTGGCGGATTCCCTCAGCAGGCAACTCTGTTCCTGCCATGAGCGGTTGCTCCTATACAGTAAAGTTATTCACATAGTCCAAACATTGGGGGCGCCTTACATAGGCCTGCTTGCCACCCGGCAATTCAAATTCTCCAGCCTGGGGTCTGGCATGGATTCACATGCTCATGAATATTCCCTGTCGTCAGGCTGGGAATCCTCTGAAAAGAAAAAATCAGTTTGTTTCATTTCTGAACTTTCTCCTAACAACCAATCACTGAGCTCTGGGTCATACTGCCCCCAGCCAATGACTGCCCTCTACCTAAGCCCCTCTTCTGGAAGCCATCTTCAGATTTTTACTGCACGTTCAACTGTTGGGAGTCCTCGTGTTTAGCTCTCAAGCTTTTACTGCGTTTTTCGTGTTTTGGAAGAGTATTACTTTATTTTTTGGATATTTCAGCGCCCCTCAAGGGCTGATTTCATTGAGTTTCTTCGTGGAGGCATCCAGAAGATTCTTCAGGCCTACGCAGCGTGGACTATGTCGGAGGAGAAGGAGGATTCAACTTGCCTGTTCAAGATCTGCTGTGGTTCGCGGAATGTCTTTTCGGACGACAAGCATTCCGAGTGCCTTTACTGCCTGTACCCGATGCACAAGGAGGAGGATTGTGCGTTTTGCCAGGCGATGGCCCCTCGCACGATGAAGGATCGGCACAGGTGGCTGAACGAGTGCCTACAGGCCAAGGCCCCTGCTATGGATGGGTCTCAGCAGCATGCCTCTCCCAATTCCAAGAAGGTTCAGTCGGCTTCTAAGACCTTTCAGGGCGCACCTCCCACGAGGGTCCAACAGAAGGCTAAGGTTCGCAAGTCTGCTGTCAGTGGGAGCACCGTTGCGACAGGCTCATCAGCGGCCAGAAGATCAACGTCTCCAGCCTCCGTCACCAGTCAATGCACAGGATCTTCAGCCAAGAGGAAGTCGGATCGTCCAGGCAAACTCAAGGAGAGGCCCAAGTCTGCCTTACCGGAGAAGACCATGGGTTCAGACCCTCCCACTAGGGAGAAGGCCAAGCAGGACAAGGCTCCGGCCCTGACCGTGAAGTCCCAGGTGCACCAGTCAAAGGCCCAGCCTTCCATCGAGGGGGTGGCAGCGTACCTGGCAAAGGCTGCCGAGACGGAGCTTCCCCGCTGGATGAGATTGGCTCGTTCCACTCGATCTCCAGAGCTTCAGAACTTTTTCAGCTCACCCCAGTGGAGAAGGAGGGCTTCTTATATCAGCGCCGCGAGGCGAAGAGAAAGACCATCCTCTCGGTCCCGCTCCTGGATAACATTTGGAACTAAGGTTTGTCTCTCATGAAGAACCCTTCTACGGCCCCAGCAAAGAGGGATCACCTGGAGAAGAAGTACAGGGTGCCGGACTCTGTGCCCTAGTGCTTGCGGGCCCAACCATCTCCGGACTCGGTGTCAGCAGCGGCCAAGAAGTAGTCCTCGGGCGCTGCTTCTCCGGCATCAGCCACCCCTCCGGACAGCGAGGGAATCAAGTTGGATGCCATGGGACGACGGGTCATCTATTCTGTGGCGACTACCATGAAGGCCGCCAACGCCCACGCCATTGTTACGACCAGGAGCTGTGGTTCAAGATCGCTCCAATCCTGGACCCCTCCCCGACCACAAGAGGTCAGAAGCACTGGAAATTCTGCAGGAAGGCGAAGTGGCATCGTACCATGCCATCACGGTGGCCACGGACATCGCTGACGTGGGTTTCCGCCTAAAATGGGCAACAGCGTTTGTCTTTGTCATCGTGGCTGGCTCAAGGCCACCAACTTTCGTCGAGCGGTTCAGTCGAGGGTGTTGGACACTGTCCTTCGATGGGGACAATTGGTTCGGGAAGGCTGTGGATGAGTCTCTGCAAGCCATGAAGACGGAGACGGCGTGTGCCTTGGGTACTCTTTAACAACGGAGGCCGTCCTTTCGGCCTTGAGGCAGCAAGTCCCAAGATTCCTCCAAGGGTTACCGAAAACCCTCCCACTCTTCGGCCTGGAAACCAACAGGGGCCACTCCAAGCCCTTCGGAGGAGGACGTCATCATCGCCAGGGTCCTCAAGGAGGCCCTTGGACGTCCAAGCAGGATTGAAACTGTCGTGGCGTCGGTCCCCCACCCGTACACTACAGTGGGGGCCGGCTAGCGAACTTTGTCAGCGTGTGGAAGACCATCTCCACTGACCGTTCGGTGCTGGACGCTCTAGCCCACGGACACGCCCTGGAATTTCAACGGAAGTGTCCCCGAATACCACCGGTGGCTCGGCAGGAAAGCCACGTCCCTCAGCTGCTGCTAGAGGTGCGGGCCATGCTAAGGAAAGGCGCGTTAGAGCTTGTCCCAAAGAGGCTCCGGGGCTCCGGAGTGTATTCAAGGTACTTCCTTGTCAAAAAGAAGACAGAGGCTGGAGGCCCATTCTCAACCTTCGGTGACTAAACAAATACATCAAGTCCCAAAAATTCTGGATGGTCACTCTTCTGCACGTGCTCGGACAGCTGGAAGAGGGGGACTTCCTGTCGCTGGACTTGGAGGATGCGTACTTACACATCCCCATTCACAAGGGGCACCGCAAGTTCCTGCGTTTCGTGGTTCAAGGGAAGCACTAACAATTCAAGGCCCTTCCCTTCGGATTGAAGTCGGCGCCAAGGGTCTTCACCAAGTGCCTGGCACCAGTGGCGGCGCAGCTGCTACTGTGGGGGATTCAAGTCTACCCTTATCTGGATGACTGGCTCATCCGGGCCAGTTCCAAGGAGATCGCCGTCGACCACACGGCGAGGACCATTCACCTACTGACGGATCTGGGGTTCTCGGTGAACTATGCAAAGTCCTGCTTGACTCCATCGCAGGAAGTGCTGTTATTGGGATCCCGACTCAACACAGTGTTGTGCCTAGCATCTCTGTCGGAGGAGAGGATATCGGCCATCTTGGCCAAGGTACAATGGCTGCTGGCCCTGAAGATCGCCACGGTGAGGTCCATCAAGTCTCTGCTCGGCATGATGTCATGCATCTACCTCATTCGGCTGTGCAGGCTACGGAAGCGTCCCCTACAGGAGTTCCTCGATGCCCGTTGGATACAAGTGTCGGGAAGCTTCGAGGACAAGATCACACTCGACAAGAGTTTTTGTCGAACGATACAGTGGTGGGGGGTTCGCGCACCTCTGTCCGGAGGCATGGATTTCCAGACCCACTGCACCAGGAGACGGTCACGACGGATGCCTCCCTGGAAGGATGGGGAGCTCACACCAGAAGTCTTCACGCAAGAGGCCTGTGGCTACCATAGGAGAAAACATTGCACATTAACGTGTTGGAGCTGCGGGCAGTGTTTTGGGCCCTCAAGTCTTTCCTTCCATCTCTCAAGGGCAAGGTGGTGCGGGTCTTCACAGACAATACCACCACAATGTTTTACATCAGGAAGCAGGGGGCACCAGGTCCCCAGCGCTCTCCAGAGAAGCGCAGGACCTATGGTACTGGGCCATTGCTCAGGGGATATTCCTCGTCACATTTTATATGGCAGGAGTGAAGAACACTGTTGCAGACACTCTCAGCAGGGAGCTGACTCGTGCCACGAGTGGGAGCCTCGGCAGGACCAAGTGAATCACTGGTTCCGCAGATGGGGCAATCGCCAGATCGATCTATTTACGACAGCGACGAACACCAAGTGCCGGAGGTTCGCCAGCAGGTTTCCCCAGCTGGGAAGTTTGGGGGATGCATTCTCCTTCCCCTGGGACGGCCTGTTTCTGTAAGCGTTCCCTCCGTTGCCATTGCTTCTTCGACTAGTCAATCAACTCAGACGGTCCCGGTGCAGGATAATGCTCATCGCACTGGCGTGGCCGAGACAGATCTGGCATCCGGACCTTCTTGACATGTCAGCGTCCCCTCCAGTCAAGCTTCCGCTGGTCACAGATCTTCTCGCCATGGAAGGAGGTGCAATTCTGCACCACGACCCAGGATCGCTGAACCTGAAGGCCTGGCTCCTGCAGCATTCAAGTTCAGGGGTTAAGACCTCCCAGCGGATTGCAAGGAGGTGCTTGCCAAGGCCAGGGCATCGTCTACTCTTAAATGCTACGGACATAACTGGAAGAGGTTCGCCGTTTGGTGCCGTGCACAGAAGATCGACCCTCTACGAGTTACGGCTTAGCAGGTGTTACCGTATTTGCTGTCATTGGCCAAAGCAGGACTTGCCCATGCTTCCATCAAAGTTCCTCTGGCGGCCATCTCCCGCTACACCAGATCGCCGGGACAGTCGTCGTTATCGTCTCACCGTGTGGTTAAGGAGTTTGTCAAGGAACTGTTTCGTTCCTGCCTGTGAAGGCTCCAGCCCCGGCGTGGGAACTCAATGTGGTGCTGATTAGGCTCATTGGCTGTCCATTCAGATAGTTCTAGTGAAGTTGTTGTCATGGAAGACTGAATTCCTCATGGCCATCACATCTGCACGACGAGTGGGTGAGATTCAGGCCCTGTCCTATAAGCCAGCTTTTTTGACTTTTCACGACAGAAGGGTGGTGCTGCAGACACACCCCTCCTTCATGCCCAAGGTGCCATCGGGCTTTCATCTGAACGATCAATTGGTGTTGCCTCTGTTTTTTCCAATGTCTTTGTCGCTGGCCGAGAGGACTTTGCACTCGCTGGATGTGGCTAGAGCGCTGAAGTTCTACGTGGACCGCACAAAGAGTTTCCGGAAGACGTCACAACTTTTAGTGAACTTTGGCCCTGTGAACCATGGGAAGGCCCTCTCCAAGGCTTCCATTTCCAGGTGGCTCTCCGGCTACATCACCGGTTGGCAAACCGACAGTTGCCTGGCCGTCCGAGAGCCCATTCGACTAAAGCGATCGCTGCAACTACGGCGTTCCTGTCTGTTGGGCCGCTGCTGGATATCTGCAGGGCTGCTACGTGGAGGTCGACGCACACCTTCACGAGATTCTACTTCATCGACAGGAATTCCATGGAGGAGTCCAGAGTCGGCCAAGCAGTGCTGCGCAACCTGTTCACTTCAAGGTGAGCCTGGTGAGGAGGCAAGAGATGCTAATGTATTCTTTATTAATGAGCATGTGAATCAATTCCAGACCCCATGCTGGAGAAGGAAGAAGTTACTTACCTGTAACTGTTGTTCTCCAGCATGGGTCTGGCATGGATTCACATGAGAACCCTCTCGCCTACCCCTCTGCAGCTCTTCTCTTGGTCCTACTGCCCCTTTATGTGCTACCAGATATGAAGATGGCTGCCAGAGGAGGGGCTTAGGTAGAGGGCAGTCATTGGCTGGGGGCAGTATGACCCATAGCTCAGTGATTGGTTGTTAGGAGAAAGACCGTTCAGAAATTAAACTGAAACTGATTTTTTCTTTGCCGAGGATTACCAGCCTGACGACGGGGAATATTCATGAGCATGTGAATCCATGCCAGACCCATGCTGGAGAAGAACAGTTACAGGTAAGTAACTTGTTCCTTGCCCTTGTAAATAGATTCCCGCAAGTAGGCAACCTGGGAGATGCCTTCAGGATTCCATAGAGTTCCTCTCATACCAATAGTCTTGTACGCCGTCATACATCAGCAGTGCAAACTGAGTCTGGTGCCCCCTTCATAGCCAAGACTGTTTTAGTTTTCGTGTTTCTTTGATCGGCACCACCCATGCGGCTCCCGCAAGTTTAAAACACTTCCTGTCCAGGGACTAGGGAATGGTCCACCATCACACCCCAGCCTTACTCCACCTGATGGGCTGGCTCCTATTTCTCTACATTTCGTCCGTGTATACTTGCCCCAGGCTACAGAGATATCTTTGTGAAAGCTCGAGTGCTACAACTGTTAGTGGAAACATTTCACAGTTTGGTGTGCTAGACATGGAGCCGACACCTTCCACTTCCAGCCCCAACAAATTCTGCTTTATCTGCTTTCCTTACCATGCAGCAGTCTGGTTCGCGTAAGTTCCCCGGGCTACTATCCCTGCTTTGCACAATAAGGCATTTCTTAAGCGCCTTCTCCAGATTTTCCACCAGTGCGTGCACTTGCTCCTGCTTTGGAAATAAACGTTGTACTTTGCATATGCATATGTATGGGACAACCTTTTCAGCCTCTGCATAAGACTAGCATCAAATTCCTATCATGGAAGACTACTTTCTGGGTCACCATCGCCTCAGCCAGGTGAGTGGTTGAAATCCAGGCACCATCAGATTCATCACCTTATCTTGTATTGCACGAGTCTACGGTCCTATTGATGTCAAACACTACGTTTAGATCTTTTCTCCCTCCTCTTTTTCCCTCGATGAACCTCTGGTAAGCACTATGTTGCCCCGACTAAGAAATTCCAAAAGTCTTTGTGGTGTTTGCATTCACACTATTCAGCAATGGGCTGTTCAGGTCCTTATGTTTGTATTTTATGCCTATTGACTGAGAGGTAAATGGCACAAAACAACACTGAGAGAACACTGAAGTGACTGCAGTGTTCTCCAGTTCAAAAGAAACAGCTTTATTTTTTACTGAGGAATCCTAGTCTGATGACGGGAAATATTCAGACAGCATGTGAACCTATGAAAGATACCAATCATGGCATTACAAGTAAGTAACTTATTCCTTACTTGTGTTGAGTCGCTTTGTTGTACAAAGACCCACTAACCATAGTCCAATTCAACAAGGAAATGTCTCCCAGCTAAATGGTGCAGCCGGGCGCCCAAGAGGGATGTTTTCTGTCTCTGCTTAGCTTTGCTCTTGTCATCAGAGGGCTCGACCTGCCTCATCAGAAAATTGTCCAGTGAAGTTTGAGTTTTGGGCAGGCGACCAATCACACAACATATGAATATATTATTATGCATAAGACATCTTGCATTCTCCTCTGTAATCCTTGGACAAATAGGTGCGTGTGCGTGCTTGTGCATTTGTGTGTGTGACGTTTGTTGGTTTACTTTTTACAAAGTTTGCAACAGAATCACTATTACCCCACAAATGTTTCTCTTAATAGAGCTGTAAAGAATAAAAGGTTCTGTCAACTCTGAAGGTATTTGACCATTTGGTCTGTACGTTGCACGTACAATAGAGCTAAAGATTTTAGTCTTCACAGAACATTCTAGCAAGAATGTATATGATGTGTGCTGCCCTTTATTAAGTGTGTAGCTGCTTTACAAAGTTTGCAAAAGGTGTCTAATTTCAGACAGAACTGACGATCTTTCTTTTATTCCTATATCTTTTTATTTTCATTGAAATTTAACAGAAAATACAACAAACCTCTCTGGTCATTTCTGAGTTCTCTAGCATTGGGTTTGACATGGATTTGCATGCTTATGAATATTCTACGTCATCAGGCTGGGAATACTCAGTAAAAAGGAAAAGCAGTTTCGATTTAGCCTGAAAACTGCTTGTGTCTTCTATAACCTTTCACTGTCCTTTGAGTCATACTGCCCCCATCCAATGACAGTCGTGGCCATCTTCAGATATTTACTGCACGTTTCAGTGTTGGGAGTCCTCATCTTGCTCTTCAAGTTTTTTGCTATTTTCTGAGTTTTTTCAGATTCATTTGTTATTTCTTACGACTTTTTTACATAGTCGACCACCGGCAGCAGGAATCCGTTGTCAGGGAATGTTAGGGAGAATTCTCAGAAATCTGCTAATTCCCTCCACCTTAGAGACCTCCAGCAACTTTGCTGGATTTTAAGGACTTGATTTAATTTTTTTTAACATGGAAAGAGTGAGACCCTTTTTCCGACTCTCTCATGTATTTTAATGTGATTTTAGACACTGTTTCTTTTGGTTGTGGAGTTTGAGAAACTCCATAGGCATCATCTTTTACATTGTGTCACACAGCACCTTCAGTGCAGTGGCACAGGGAAGTCTTTCAGATTTCCCAAAGGTTTACCTACCTTCTCTGGGATAAACTATTGTTTCCCAGAGCAGTAAAGTGAAATTGACTTTATTTACATTTGTAACTTTCTAGACCAGCACACACTATCTTACAATAGGGTGCTGGGGGGGGGGGGTTACCTAGTATCCCCTTTGTCTAGCTTCTCATGTAACAATTTTTGTGTTACCCTTTTCTCACTGAATGGCTGGTGGCAGTGGTTTTGTTTCAACTACCATGGTGTGCATTTACCGCGGGCTGCGTTCACAACTACAGTAAAGCACACAAGGGTGCCATTTTTGTCAAAATCGCCACGGTCTTCTTTCTTCGCCATTTCTTTGTGGAAAGGTCCTTCTTGAGATTTACTCTGCGTGCCAAACCAGGTCTGGTCCCATTCTTCGCTTTTCCTTTGGCGGGATTTACGAGTGAAGCCCGCCTCTGGCTCCAGGGTGTCTGGGGTAGGCAGGAAGTGAGGGAGGTGCCCAAAACTCAATGTGCTTAGTGTCCTAGGAGACCCAAATGCACTCTGTGGTGATTCGCCGGCTGACTGTCCTTGCTGGACAGCCTCCCTGCTGGGTGATTGACAGCTAGGCTGGAATGAATGGGAGAGAACTCAATAAAAGGGCGAGGCTTTTGGCTTGAAAGGCAGAGTCGACCACTGGACGAAGGAACCGAAGAAGAACTTGAAGAGGACGTCTGCTGCAACTCCTGGACCATTGGTTTGCCCGGTGAAGCCCTGCTGCAGTGCCGAAACGCCAAGTTTGTTTCGACAGAGAAGCCCCTGCAAGGACGCTTTCTCCCTTTGAGTTGGTGGGACCAATCAACTCCAAAGTAAGCCACCTGAACATCCATCTCAGAGCTGGTTGAATTTCCACAGAGCTGCTGCTGGAAACCGTATAGCCAGGGAGAGAAACACCAGATTGTGTGTGTTGCTTTTAAGCTGGCCTAGAGCTCCAGGAGGTTCCTCCAAACTCCCAGGAAGCAGGACTGACCGAGCCTGAGCCCCCTCAACAGAGTGCGGGACCCCAGAAGCAAGGAAAGTCCATCTCGACAGCCAGGAACCGCTGTGTTGCTATTTGAGGTAGATGCGAGGAGCTGAAACACTGAACAGCCACTGAAAGTGAAGTTTTGACCGTCCCAGTGCAGTGCAGGATTCCCCCGACTTCCTCCCTCTTGTCCCCACGACTAAAGCCCAGGAATAGTGAGATCTGCAGAGCTGCACATGAACAGGAGTCATCTGGTGCATCTTTTCTTCATTTCGAAGGTACTGTACAAAGTCTGAGAGAACTTACCTCTTACTATAGGGTTGCTTGCATCTTCTACTACTCACAAGTCTAATCAGCTTGTGACCCTACATTTGATTCTTCTTTTCTTCAAAGACTTCTAAAACAATTTGCAAAGACTTTCTTCTTAGCTTCAAAGAAGTGCTTCAGCTCACCTAGACTTTTACAAATTGACTTTGGCTTAGACTCTTCCCTTGAATGACTCTTATTGGGGGATCTGAAAGTATTTGCCTGCTTAAGAATATTTGTGGTCTCTTGTTTGACTTGATAATCTTTTCATTTGACTTATTACTATATGATTCTAAATGCAATGGCGATATATTAATGGGATATATTAATGTCCCCTGCACCCTAGCATTTGAAGTCACTTGAGGGTGTAGGTAGTGTCTGTGGGCCATACCAACAGGATATGTACTGATTTAGAGATATTAGGTGTGTGAATCTGTATTTCATGAAGTGTTTTTGAGTGTTACTTTTATATTGCTCCCTTCTGAAGAAGGCTTATTCTTGCTGATAACGTTACTTGAATAAACAATTATGAATTTGAGTGTAAGAGTTTATTTGAATACTTGTAACTGTAAATCTCTGTGTAACTCCACTACAACTCACATTGACCCCTCTTGAGAAAAGCCTGGCTGCTCAACACGCTACCAAAACTGTGTATTACAAGCTTATACCAAAGGTTGGGTTTCCTATACCTGTAGTCAGAGTTGTTTGTAGTGTTCCGAGAGGGTACTGCATACAAACTTTGCCTAACACTAGTGGCAGGCTGTGAGGATATATTGTCTGCCAGTTTTTCTTTAGTGTCCCTGGGTCTGTGGGAACAGCAGAATGTAGAAGTATATAACTCTATACCAGATAACACAAAAGAATACTACAAGGGCAGTGTACTTGTAAATGGTCAGGAGGCCCCTGCCATTAGAGATACTGAGGCCAGCATCACAGTGGTGGATGAAACCTTTTTCAAACCTGAGGATGTTGCTAAGACACCCAAAGGCCCCACTAAGCTTGCTGAAGGACCTATCCAGATGGTTCCAATACCACCAGCTCTCATCCAGTACAGCAATATGACTGTAAGAATACCTGTGAGTGTACAAAGTGAGGTGCCTGGGAGAGTCCTGCTGCGGAATGACTTAAAAACTCTTGGAGTTGTATCAAGCACCAGTAAAGGAAGTAGGAGCAGACTAGTAACGCCAGAGAGCTCACTTTATATGACTCTCAGTGGGTTGTTACAGAGGAAGCTATAACGACCAGTCCACAGGAAATGTCAACTTGTAGTTTCAAGAAGAGACAGACAAAGGGGAAACCCAAGGTCCCAGGAAACAAGAAAGATGGCACTCCTGTGCATCAAACCAGGACATCCTCGAGAGGACAGTCCAAAGTCACACATGTGACTACTCCATCAGCTAAGGCTGAGTGTGAGATCCAACCAGAAGAGGTGGATGCAGCTGTTGATGACACAGAGCTGGAAGAAGACATGCCCCCTGTTGGAGATCTGTATCCTAAAGACCATCCTGAGCTGCAGTCTTTACTGGCAGAAGGTGGCCCCTGTAGGGCAGACTTCAGCAGAGGTCAAAGAGTGTCCTACTCTTGAAGGACTTTGCCAACAGGCAGCTTCCCAGCTGGAAGGGCAAGAGCCAGGGAAGCGCAGGTTATAGTGGGAGGATGGCCTCCTCTACAGTGAACCTATTGAGTCTACCCAGGGGACTACAGAAGACTTGTAGTGCCCCAGGAGGTGAGACCTCAGTTTCTACAGTTAACCCATGAGATTCCTTTGGCTGGTCACTTAAGGTTTAAGAAGACCAAGGAAAGGATTTCTCTTTATTTCTAATGGCCCAAGATGGGGTCTGATGTAGATAAATTCTGTAGAAGCTGCCACACTTGTCAGACCTCTGGCAAGAGTGGATCCAAGAATGTGGCACCTTTGGTGCCTCTCCCTGTCAGTCCAGAAATACTAAACACCCGTTGGGTGGAAGGAAATGCATGATTAATTGGTTGGCCGAAGACCAATCGCCTCATTTACAGTGTTAAGAATATATACTCATTAGTTATTACGCAGCTATCAGTTCAACTAGAGTGAGGCCATTTTAAGATGACCAGAATCGCCATTTTGTTTTCTCTAGGCTCTCTCTAACATTGCCACTTTGCCTCATGTAAAACTGCTTTGCTGTAGATATTATTTCGCTTCAATGATCCAAGGCTAAGAAACATGTTGAAACATTACACTGGAAAGCCAGACAGAAATACCCGATTCCCTCCCTCACATATCCTTGAAGGCAGGGAGCAAGGCATTTTAATCGGTACATGAATGCCAGTGAGTCTCCTGAAAGAATAGCAATGTATGAAACTAGCATTTAAAGAGTTGAATTATGTTCTTCTTTACGGCCTCCCTTTCTAAGCACAATGAGGCCTCCGAGAGCGGGCTGACCTCTAGAGCGAGAATCGAAACTAAGAGATAGTGAGGCCTGGTATGTGCCAGTCTCCTACGCGCAGCTTGCCCATGAAAACAGAAACGCGGTGTTCTCACAAATAAAGAATGGTGTCTGTAAAATTGGAGATTGCAAACTTTTACTAAATATGGTGGTCTAAGGTGTCATATTTGTCACAATGGTCAATCATCGCCTCTAATTCAAAGGGAAATGAATTGGGGGCGGCATCGAATGTGTCCTACTGTGTCATTGCTGATTGTAAGGTGCTCCTTTTGTATATATGTAACTGATGTACGTCTCTCACTCTCTTGTGTCCCCCGAGGTCTGTTAGACACACGTCGCGGGGCGTGGGACCATTTGGCCAACTAGGACTATTTTGTATTGTAATAAACCCTAGATTTTGGGAACAGAACCTCGTGTCTGGCGTATCCATTAGTGTGTGGTGATTGTGCCTTGTTTCCACATCCGAGAGTCCCTCAGGGGCCCCTTCAAGATGGCGCCCGAATAGGGACCCTTCCCCACTTGTTCCATCGTGTACGTTGCAAAATAAGGAAGGCGGTAAGAACGGCGAGGACAGGAGCGATCGAGCCTGGATCAAGAGGTGCTCGGGGCGCCCCTGCGAAAGCGATGAGAGGCTCCTTTGCAGATCTGCACACAGCTGATCCCTGATCGACGTCCCTGGCCAGAGAACAAGGGGGTGAGGGTCCCGAAACGAGGCAGAGCCGAGATACGTAGACACAACGTCATTGGTTGCGTCATTATACGGACGAATTGTGTCTTGAAAAGACAAATTGACTAATCAGGTGAGTCGTGCCGCGATTCGTAAGTAATCCTGATATTGGTTGAGAGTTGATTTTGCAAAATCAAACACCCAGAGTAATTTTGATTAGCCAAGGGTAAGGTTAAAAAATACCTGGGGTATTGTCCACCTTAGCAGGATTTTTCCGCTGCGGCGAACAATCTTTGGAAACTGGCCAGGTAGCGCCTCCGGGGTGAACGCTGGCTTATAATATGTATTTAAAGTATGGTATGGGAGCGATAATGTTTTGTGAAACTTGGCATAAGCAAACCAGAAAGCAGACAGACTTTCAGTGGCCGAGGAATGGGAGTTTTGAGATGGACCGGATAGATAACCTGGAAAAGGTTTTGATAAGTAAGAGAGCACGACCTGGGGTACTTGATATCCTTAGGGACTGGAGGAGGGAAGCAATGCTCCGATTTAGAAGTAGAGAGAAACATGCTCGCAGGCATAAGTCAAAAACAGAGAAAGCTGAGGAGAAGGAGGAGGAGGAGTGGAGTAATAGTTTGAGAAAGACAAGGCGGCGTGATGAATCAAACATAGAAAAAATATATCCACAAAGAGAGCTACACTCATCAGACGAATTAATAAACAAAATTTTAACTGAAACAAAACAGGGCCCGAGGAGTGAGACTAAAAAGACTGTCAGTAGCTGCCGCTCAACCCCCTCCCGTTGCCCAGCCCCTCCCAACCCCAGCACAGGCACAGGCTACATCAGTAACTGCACTGCCCACTAGCCAGCCAGCCCCGAGTGTTTCGCAATTACCACAGCCCCAACAGATATCTCCCACTCTCACTGCCCCCTCCGCACCTCCCGACCAAGAGGGTGCCACTGTTCTGACCGCCCCTCCCATTATTTGAATTGAGCAAAATGAATGTATGAGAGTGACTCGCAGCACAATCAGCAAGGAGAGAAAGCGTGAGCTGCAAGAACAGGCGGAAATGTATATAGACGAGAATGATGGGGCATCCACGCTAGCGTCACTATATGACTTCAAAAGGAACAATGAAAGACAGGTATTGTTGGAATGCATGGGGGAATATTTGTCGGGACAATGGAAAACGTTAATTGGGAAGTTACCACCGCAACGATTGTTGGATTTAAATGCATTAGCCCATTGCAGAGGGAGAGATGAGGAAATAGAAGAGCATGTGAAGCGACTGTTTGAATTAAAGAATTAACTTGATGAAGAATATTCTGAAGTACTCGCCACACCGGGGAATAGGATAAAAAATATTGAGAGGGGTAGACAGCAGCGATTCTCGTCACCAGCAGCTCAAATTAGTGCAGAGCTAAAAGTATGTATGCGGGAGGCACTAAAATGGATTTCAGATCCCAGTATGCCCACAATGGAAATACATGGAATATTTGATGAATACACTTTATCAATGAAAAGGAGAGCGTTACAGACAATGGTTGAATATTTCATAAACAAAGATATAAGCGAGGAAAAGGTGAGCCCTCCTGAATTGTTGGCGGTATATAAGAGAGCAATGGAACGGGGAACAGGGGAGACAGCTTTATCCCTCGACCTGGGAATATTGTTGCATATGAGGGAAGGGGGAGGAATAGTGAGTGTGGCTTTCCCCACGAGAGAAGTGCCCCCTACTTTTGTACCGAAGGTAGAGACTCCCGCAGTAGGCAGTGCGCCACCTGTGGTAATCCCAGCACATTACACAGCCCAATATGTGCATGTTCCCTTCTCTAGACAGGAAGTGAATAATATAAAACAAACAATCCCTGACACACGAAAAAATCCATCGGGTTTTTATAAAGAAGTGGAGTCTTTATTACAGTCCTCGGTGTTCACTATGGGTGACATAGATCTAATATTCCCCGTGATTTTGCCAGCGGACATATGGAAACGAATAAGAAAGGTAGATGATGAGACAGCCTATGACGCCACGTGGGCAAATTTAATGCTGGAGGATAAAAATAAAGAGGTGGGTGCGCAGTCAGGGGCGAATATGTTAGCATTACCGGCACGAATAGTACAGAAATTGAAATAATTCAATGGGACAAGATGACTGCATGTGTTCAAGGTAAAGACGAGTTGGCCACAGATTATTTCAACAGATTTGAAGAAGTATTTACAGATTGCAGTGGGCAGGATGTGAGTACAGAAGCAGGAAAAAGGTTATTTGTGGATAAATATGTGAGGGGATTAATAATCCCGATTCAAAATTTCCATAATGACATCAGAAAGTGCATGGCAAGAAAAAACGCTAGGAGAAGTATTACATATTGCCCAATATTATGAGAACAGGGTAAATGCCGAGAAGGAAAGAGAAGCGAAGGACAGAACAAATTTGAAAACATGAGTGTTACTCCAGCAGGTAGCAGGACACAACAGGGGAAGGGGAAATGTACAAAGCAGGGGAAATTCGAACATGCATGGAGGACCTTTGGGATTCAACCAATGTGCATATTGCAGGGAGGAAGGACACTGGCGGGCACAATGTCCGCATTTGCAAAATAGAGGCGGATATAGTCCGAGAAGGCCTCACAGAGGGCACCCGGGAACAAATGGTCACAACAGAAATCAGATGTCACAACACCAAAGTAATCAAGGGAATGGTGCACAGAATCAAGGTCAGGCTCCGAATCAAATTACTCCTACTCAGTCAAAATCAGCAGGGTATACAAACTGGAAATAGTGGAAGAGGGGTGAACATTTTTGATACTCACAGGTGCATACTATGATAGAAGTGGTGATTACACATCAGATGATGTGTTATTACCCCAGTAGGACAGCCCAGGACAGGGGTCAGAACCAGTGTCAATTCCCGTGAATCAGAAAGGACCCTACGTAGAGATGAAAATCGGGAATGAAGAGCATAGATTCCTCGTAGACACGGGGGCACAAAAGTGCTCGATAGATCATCACTTGGTTCCAGACATACCTCTGTCAGGGCGACAGAATATCTCAGTAGGGTTCGCAGGTACCCCAGTAATAAACCCCAAGTCCAAATCAGTAGCAGTGACAATAGGGCCTTTTACTGAACATTGTCCATTTCTTTTAACAGAGCATTGTGGGGAAAATCTTTTAGGATTAAATCTATTGAAAAGACTAAGCGCAGTTATCCATTGTACACCAGATGGGGTATTTTTGACTATTTCTCCCCAGACTAGGCCGACTTCTGAATTTGTGACAAAACCTTTAACACGGTAATTGAGTGAGGTACCAACTTGCATTTGGGCCATAAATGACAATGATGTGGGATGTTTGAAAATAGAGCCAGTACAAATTGCGTTAAAAGGAGTAACGCTACCGCGTATTCCGCAGTATAAAATTTCAGCAGAAGGAGAAAAAGGATCGAAAAGTATTGTTTCTGATTTGGTAAAATTGGGAGTGATTGGAGAAATTACAGGTAGTGTATGTAACAGCCCCTTTCTTCCAGTGTACAAGAAAGGGGGTAACTGAACAAAGTAGTAGATCCCCAATTCCCGCTAGTGCCAGACGTCACTACGATTTTGACAATGATTCCTGCTTCGGCAGAATACTTTAGTGTTATCGATTTGAAGAATGCTTTCTTCAGCATTCCAGTACATAAAGAAAGCAGGTATTTATTTGCTTTCACTCTAGGAGGATGATCATTCACATTTCCACGCATTCCACAAGGCTATACTGAAAGTCCGAGCATATACAGTAGGGCATTGAAAGAACAGCTGGACATGTTAGAATTACCAGCAGACTGTGTGTTGTTACAATACATTGACGATTTACTAATCGCTGCTGACACGGAAGAGATATGTAAAAAAGGTACTGTTCTATTATTGACTCATCTGGCTACGCATGGGCATAAAGCAAGTCTAAAGAAATTCCAGTACTGTCAGAAGGAAGTAGCTTATTTGGGTTATGTACTTTAAAAGGAAGGGAGAAGATTAACACCAGAGAGGATAGAGAGCATTTCTGGTATGCCTATTCCAACGACACAGAAAGGAGTGAGAGCGATAATAGGTATGGCTTCATGTTGCCGTCAATGGATTATAAACTTTGCTTTGATTGTGAAACCAATGGTTGAATTGACAAAAAAGGATGCTGTGATGCCTTTGCAGTGGAATGAAGAATGTCAGAAAGCATTTGATTCGCTAAAAATCATTTTGAGTTCTGCTCCAGTTTTGGGCACACCGAATTATGAAATGTTTTTAGGCTATTTGTGCATGAGAACGAAGGATGCGCGTTGTCTGTTTTAACACAGGAACAAGGTGGAATAAATAGGCCGTGCGGTTATTTTTCTTCTGCGCTGGACCCTGTAGCGCGCGCACTACAACGATGTTTGCGAGCTGTTGCAGTGGCTGCTGCGTCAGTGAAACGAACAGAAGGGATGGTATTGGGGCACACTTTAATTTTAATGGTGCCACATGCCATAGATGTTCTACTCAATAGAACGCAGACGCAACACCTCACTTCTGCTAGATTGACTAGATATGAAATTGTATTGTTCGCACCCCACATCCAAATTATGAGGTGTAGCACTTTGAATCCAGCAGAATTAATGCCAACGCCAGGGGAAAACATTGGTGGGACTGAATTGCCTCCCCATGATTGCTTAATGGTTACTGAGGAAGAAACAAAAGGGAGAATTGATCCAAGCGATATACCCCTAAAAGAACCAGAAGGGGAACTGTTTTGTGACGGCTCCTGTTTTAAACTACCTGACGGCACATCAACTGCTGCATACGCTGTTATGACATTAAAAAGTGTTGTGGAGAGTAAAAGAATTCCTTATAACTCTGCCCAAGCAGCAGAGATAATTGCTTTAACAAGAGCTTGTGAAATTTCGGAGAACTTGAGCGTGAATATCTATACTGATAGCCAGTACGCCTTTGGCGTAGTTCATAATTTTCGCCTATTATGGGCCCAGAGAGGTTTCTTAACATCCCATGGGGCTAGAATTCAACATGGCCCTCTGATTGTATGATTACTGTCTGCACTTACGTGTCCAAAGCACCTGGCAATAGTGAAATGCGAGGCGCATAAAAAGGTGACATGTAAAGTGGGAGAAGGAAGCGCATTTGCAGACAAAATTGCGAAACAGACCGCCACTGATTTGAATACAAAAATGTTGACAGTACAATCTGAGGAAGTGCCCTACATGATAGAGAATGGAATTGTAACGGTTAAAGAGATGCAGGCGGAAGCTATCGCCGACGAAATACAGGGATGGGGCCAAGGGCTCTGCAGAACTGGACTTGGAGGGTTGTTGGGTGCACAGGAAAAGCGGGAATTGGATGTTGCCAAATGCTTATGTAAACGCAATGGTTACAATGGCTCACAGTCCCACACACATCTGTGCGAAGAAAATAGCCCAACATTTAGCCACAGTCTGGGAAAATCCACTCATAAAAAAGAATGCCGAGAAAACTGCATTACTTGCCTACAGCACAATGTAGGAAAGGGAACGGTGACTCCAACAGGAAGTTTTGGACCTCCCTCTGTGCCATTCGAAGTAATTCACTTTGACTTCATAGAAATGGAGAGATGCCAAAATCTTAAGTATGTTTTGGTGATCATATGTGCATTCAGCAAATGGGTGGAAGCATATCCATTGAAAGACTGCACAGCCATGAGCACGGCGAAAGTAATGCTAAGAGTATTTCTCTCGCTACGGTCTGCCCCGTGTCATATGGTCGGACAATGGTCCGCATTTTGTAGGTGCAGTGATACTGCAGATTTGTGTAGGATTGCAGATCGATAAACGATTCCATTGTTCGAGACATCCGATGTCGGCCGGTCTCATTGAATGCCACAACGGAATCTTGAAGTCCAAAATCAGTAAGATCTCTGCAGGCAGCAAATTAAGTTGGGTAGATGCATTACCAATAGCGTTACTGTGTATGCGAACATCAGTGCAGGCCAGAACTGGGCTCTCTCCATATGAAATCATAATGGGGAGACCGTCGAATGTGTGGTGCGCACCTCAGCCGAAGAGAATGAGAGAGGTAGAATACCCTGTACTCAGCATTTATTGTAATCTGTTAGTAAAAAAACTGCGTTTGATTCATCAGCAGGTGTAGGAGGCATTACCGGTGCGGTATACTGGCCCAGGACATGCATTGGAGCCAGGAACCTGGGTGTTAATCAGAAACTACGAACGGAAAACATCGCTGGCACCTAGGTGGTGTGGGCCATACCAAATACTGCTGACCACGCAGACAGTGATACGCGTGGATGGACGAAAGGCGTGGATTCATGCCACACATGCCAAGAAAGTCCCATCGCCATTTGACACGTCAACTGATCGGGACAAAGACCAGAAAGAGACAGCAGCAGTTCCAGAAACGAAAAAAAAAAACCATTGCTAGACCCTTGCCACAGAAACTGCCTGATCCTGAAACAAAGCCTGATGAGATTGCCATAAAAGCGGAAGGGCAAAGAGTGCCTCAACGTTGTCCAGTAGATGCTGCACCCCTGCTGGCGGACATCAAGCGCATATCTCTGTGGCGCCCATCATCTTCTGTTGCGCCGCAGCCTGCATTGTCGCCTGGGCACCCATCATCTGCCGTTGTGCCCCAGGCTGACTCCAAGCTTGAGACCGGAAGTGCACCCGCACTATTTGTTGATCACACGATACCAGGAGCAAATCGGTACAACCTGCGGAGCAGAAGAAAGGAGTGATCACATTTTCATCTCTTTATGATTTTCTTGCCTCTGTTTCCTATTTTCGGATGAAGTGGGAACCTGAGGCTTAGAGGAGGGTGGCGTAAGAGTTGTGCAAGTCAGACAGCTCACCAAACGCAACTCCTCGGTGCTAAATCCATGTGTCAGGAACCCGAGGGAACAAGCGGGGGCGCACGTGGTACAAAGGCAACTGCTCTGAAATTCTAGAGCAATGTGCAAAATGCATGGAGGCCTTGCCAAATGAATAAGCAATCCAGGCAGATAACAAACTGGCATAGAAAGACTGTAGACATTGATTGAACTTTCATCCTGAGAAGCACATGAACAAAAGATATTCACGACGAGCACAGCAGAAGAAGGACGAGAGAAGAATGCCGGAACCAGCAAATGCCCCCTCCTGCACCAATGCTGATAGCAAGTTAAACGCAGTACATAGTAAAGTGAAAAAAGGACATGGTCGAAAGAATTGTATGTTGGGTCTAACCATAATAATGTGTATAATGAGTATATTAGCCCCAATATTGACCATATCAGTATCATGGTACCTAGAAGAAAGGCACCCTCTTGAAGTACTTTTGCCTATTGTGAACATTTCCACCACGGAAAGGCCAGTCCATGTGATTTCCTATACCTTGTCCCCAATGGAAGAGAGACATAGGTGAAGGATATGGGAACAACACATTGCTATTAATAATGGATATGACACACTCAATCCTAAGAAAAAACAATTGTTGGGTTTGTTCCTGGTGGTCAGGGAATAGGATGGTATGTACAGCCCCTGCCCTTAACCTCCGCATGTTATGCTTCTGTAAGTGCCTTATACTATGGGAAATGGAACGAGGAAGTGATTATGAAACCGATGGGTTGCTCCATATTCCATAAAAGACAATTAATTACACCAGCAATAATGCCACAAGATAGATTGTCTCTACCTTATAAAACTTCTGTGATCACGTTCCACATGAACCCACAGAGGAATAAGGATGCAGAACCCCCTTCATATACAGTGAATTATAACCCTCATTCTGTCCCATTCTGTTTAAAGAAAAAGGGTTCTTTCCAGGTAGGAACATTTACCAGATGCAGGAACATAGCATTCCTTGATAAAGAAGTGGAACCAATATATGTGGGAGATCCTGTGTGTTTCATATGTGGAGGAAAAGCATATCCTTGGTTACCTAGGAACTGAGGAGGCACGTGTTATTTGGGATTTCTGTTTCCTTGGGTGTTTCTTTTGAAAACATCAGATATAACCAGATTGACCAGGTCACGACCTCGCCAGAAAATTGAAGACTGGTTGATTGTAGGGGACATAGCAAAATCATTCATACAATTGTGGGGCCAGGCGATAAACTCTTATAACATAAGACGACTGTCTAGGATATTGGAAGAAACAATAAATAGAACCACTGATATATTATATAATATGACTCTTGAAGAGAAAGGAATTAGATTGATGTCACTGCAAAATAGAATGGCCCTTGATATAGTCTTAGTTGATCGCGGCGGTCTTTGCAAAATTGTGGGATCAGCGTGTTGCGTATTTGTAAGTGGTGACTCCCCCACGATTTTTGAGGCGATAAGAAAATTGCATGTATTAAGCTTGGATCTCCACCCCCTTTAAGGAGGCTGGGAATTGAACATAAGCTCCTGGTTTTGGGAAGTGTTACGATCCTGGGGATGGAAGCTATTTGCAATCCTAGTAGCAATCCTAGGAATATTCGTGACATGTTGTTGTTTCATACATTGTCTCCCTATAGTATGTACTGAAATTAGTGAAGAATGTGTACAAATGATGGAACGAAATAACATTACTAAATCAAGCACTCACAATAGTAATGAATCTGAAATCATTAAAGAATTCATGGCAATCGACATTGATAATAATAAGGAGGAGACAACAAGTGTATATGAGTCAGAATTTGAATCGGATTCCGAATCTGGTCCAAATACTTGGTCGGAGGAGGATGCAATGTAAGGATGAGGCATTTGGCATACGGCCTAGAGGAGGGTTTGTCAGTCCAGAAATGCTAAACACCCCTTGGGCGGAAGGAAATGCATGATTAATTGGTTGGCCGAAGACCAATCGCCTCATTTACAGTGTTGAGAATAAATACTCATTAGTTATTACGCAGCTATCAGTTCAACTAGAGTGAGGCCATTTTAAGATGACCAGAATCACCATTTTGTTTTCTCTCTGCTCTCTCTAACGTTGCCACTTTGCCTCATGTAAAACTGCTTTGCTGTAGATATTATTTTGCTTCAATGATCCAAGGCTAAGAAACATGTTCAAACATTACACTGGAAAACCAGACAGAAATGCCCGATTCCCTCCCTCACATATCCTTGAAGGTAGGGAGCAAGGCATTTTAATGAGTACACGAATGCCAGCAAGTCTCCTGAAAGAATAGCAAAGTATGAAACTAGCATTTAAAGAGTTGAATTATGTTCTTCTTTACGGCCCCCCTTTCTGAGCACAGTGAGGCCCCGGAGAGCGGGCTGACCTCTAGAGCGAGAAACGAAACTAATAGATAGTGAGGCCTGGTATGTGCCAGTCTCCTACGCGCAGCTTGCCCATGAAAACAGAAACGCTGTGTTCTCGCAAATAAAGAATGGTGTCTGTAAAATTGGAGATTGTAAACCGTTACTAAATATGGTGGTCTAAGGTGTCATATTTGTCACAATGGTCAATTATCGCCTCTAATTCAAAGGGAAATGAATTGGGGGCAGCATCAAATGTGTCATACTGTGTCATTGCTGATTGTAAGGTGCTCCTTTTGTATATATGTAACTGATGTACGTCTCTCGCTCTCTTGCATCCCCCAAGGTCGGTTAGACACACGTCGCGGGGCGTGGGACCATTTGGCCAACTGGGACTATTTTGTATTGCAATAAACCCTAGATTTTGGGAACAGAACCTCGTGTCTGGCGTATCCATTAGTGTGTGGTGATTGTGCCTTGTTTCCACATCCGAGGGTCCCTCAGGGGCCCCTTCATCCCAGTGGTGGGAGTCCCTTTCGAGAGGGTAGGAATCGACATTGTTGGTCCCTTATACCCTCCAACATCTTCAGGCAACCGATTTATATTGTTTTTGGTAGACCATGCTACCAGGCCCTATTTGGTATTTTTACCAGAGTAGGTTTTCCTAAGGAGGTTATCTCTGACAGGGGATCCAACTTTGTGTCACTACATGCAAGCCATGTGGAAAAACTGCGGAGTGACCTACAAGTTCTCAACAGCGTACCATCCTCCAACCAATGGGTTGGTGGAGAGGTTCAACAGAATTATGAAGAGCATGCTAGGTGCCTTAGAAGAACCCCTTAGAAGAAAGCGGGACCTTCTACTGCCATGCCTTCTCTTTGCCTTTAGAGAAGTCCCTTAGGAACTTGGGGAGGGGTTGGATTCAGTCCCTTTGATCTTCTCCATGGTCAAGTGAAAGTGAACTTTGCCGGTTTGTGTATAGTGTGGGATAGTAGCCAGTACCTCCGAGTACTGGTCCCAGGCCCCACAGGACACTAAGGAAATCTCTGCACCAAAGCTGATTCCTGGAGAGGAGGACAGGACATTGGCCTCCACCTCACGCATAGGGTAAAGGTAGGCCCGGCTGACTCCCTGGACAACAAGTGCCTTGCCTTTACACTTGGGATCACCCTTAATGTTGTCCAAGGACCCACAGCCCCAACAGGTGCCAGGAATGTGGGGAGCTGAATTGGATCCACTGGGAACCTGCTTTGCAGCAGAAGCACCACTACTCTTGTCCCCCTCCCCCATGAGACTTATCCCCACTAGATCTTTGGACCTTAGAGCGAGAATGTTTAGATTTATTCGGATGTGACTGCTTCTTGGACTCCTCAGCTGTCTGGGGTGGGTCCCCTTTTCTTTGTCCTTGCCCTTCCCACTGGGACCCTTAAAGGGCACCCTGTGGGAGACCCCTTTGTCAGCCAACTTAAAGGAGTCCAAGATTTCTAGTCAGCAATGTACTGACGCAACTCTGTTGAAAAAGCCTCAGAAAAATGTTCTGCGGAAAACACACACAGAGAAGTGGTAGGACAAAAGGACTAGGAGGACCTGTCCCTCCAAAGGGCATTTCCATCATCACTACCTCATTGGCAACCAGGTTGAAGATCATCTAAGGGTAATAAAGCGGACACTGATACAGACAATGCCATCAGTTCCCTGAGCGACAAGAACAAAGAAAGGCATACCTTTCATTCCTTTCGTGGTGTATCAGGGAAGTTTCATTCCTACAACAAACCGCCCACGCAGAGGGCATGTCAACAAATCAGTCTCTCGACAGATACCAGTCATTCTCCAGATACATGATGCAGAGAAGCAGGCGTGGGACGACGCAGAGAAGGGCCCAGTTGTCCAAACAAAATTGGCAGGACTAACCGGTGGGAGGGAGGATCAGCTACCCACCTGCCTCAGTGGCAAAAGATCACGTTCAGACAAGTAAACTGTTATAGAGGCTGTTCTTCACAATATTGAAGGGAAGGGATTCTATTGACGCCTTTTTTCCTGTAAAGAAAAAGGACAGACTGTGGTGCCGCTCCGAGACCTGCGTGCTTTGATCGAATAGGTAAAGCGCATAAAGTTCAAAATTACCACACCCCCAACATGGGCTCACTTGGCTCAAGAAGGGCGATTATTCTCGCTACTATAGATCTAAAGGACAGAATTAAGGCTAAGTGGACAATCGTAAAAGAAAAAATTGGACATCCAGGTGATTATCATAAATACAGTGTTTGAAGAAAACATGACAGACAATAGTCTTTCAGAGAAAATATCTGATTATTATATTATGTATTATAGGTGAATGAGGTGAAAAAGACAAAGTGGGTGAACAACTCTTGAAGAAGGGAAGCTATTCAAGCCCAGAAATGCGTCGAGCATATATTATATACATGACATTTTCCAGATTAGCTTATGTATTTTTTATCTCTGCACATACGCAAGGAATTTGTGATGAATATATTGTTTACCCATGAACATAATTATGCAAAATTGAAGTGTAATGCAACATACTGTGTTTTTTCTACAGTACAATTAGCAACATTGTTTCCAAAATGAGTTTGACTCAAACACAAAAGTTGATGTTTTGGATTTATTGATGTGAGATTGATAACATATGATTTAAGTCAAAATTGATTTAATTATACATTTTTTACAAAAAATTGGTTTCCTAAGAATTTATTCCACGAATTATTGCAACATATCTACAAATATTGATTGTATTTACAATTAAAAGGGTGTGCAGGGGACGGGAGAGTTCCACAAGTGTGTGGACATCTGTTGGTTTCATATAGATTCACACAACCCAGTGTCAAGGTTGTTTTTCTCCCCGGCACCCTGATGACTATCCCTCAGACTCCTTGAACGGCGTAACCATTAGGTGTGCTCTGGGCAACATAGGAATTACTCCATCAGCCATGTAAAGTCAATAATTATGCTAACGTAGAACGCCCTCTTCCTAGGGGCAGAACAAGATAGCCAGACCTTCACCTGAGAGACGAACTGCAATATCCCAGCTAGTCAATTGGTTCTTGAAAGCAAGAACAAGCATGGTGTGTCACTTCAAATCCCTGCTGTGCATGATGTCATCATGTATATTGCGGATTCCAAATTGCAGCTTTAGAAGGATATCAATCCAGGAAGAACTCGACTGGCAATGGATTCATACATCGGGCTTGTGGGAAGACTTTGTGCAACACTCCCACCCTTTCCGCCAGGCTCTAAGTTGGTGGCGGGTAGACAAAAACCTAGTGCAATGCATGCCTTTTCAGGCCCCCACTTCCACTCTTCTTCGAAGTACGGATGCGTCCTTTCAGGATATGGAGCCCATCTTGGAGACTTGCAGGCCAAGGTCACATGGTCCACGCAAGAGTCTGAATTAAACATCAATATCCTCGAAATCAGAGCCTTTCTGTGGACGCTAAAATCCTTTCAACCGGTGCTCACAGGGCAGGTGGTCACTGTACCGATGGACAACACAACCTCAATGCATAACATCAACAAGCAGGGAGGTACAAGATCCACACTGCTGTCTGCGGACGTGCAGAAACTCTAGAAATTGGATCTCACCCTTAACATTCAAGTCGGAGCAGAACACCTTCCAGGGAAGGGCAATATTCTGGCAGATCAACTGAGCAGGGACTTCTTCACGTCTCACGATTGGGAACTGAAATGGACCGAGGTCCAACAAATTCTGGCCAACAGGCAGAACAGTAAATGCCCTCGCTTCGGATCCAGACACCCAGAAGAGATGCCTGGGGATGCCGTCTCCCTGGCATCTAAAGGCAAGTTCCTTGATGCCTTCTTGCTGATAACCTTGTTAGCCAGGGTACTGAGGCGAGTAAGGGGACAACCCTGCAAGATGATTTTAATAATGCTGGCATGGGCACGGCAAGCCTGGGGTCTGTTTCACCTACACATGGCGAGTCGAACACTCATCCATACAAGAGCGCTGCTAATGCAACAGAACGGGCAAATTCTTTGCAGAAACCCAGCATTGGTCTCTCTCTCAGGGCTTGGTTGTTGAACAACAAAAATCACACACACACACCTAACGTTGCCAGTTGAATATTGTGAAATCATTAGAGCATCCATGGCGCCACCCACGCACTACACACATGCAAAGAAATGGAAACTGTTTACAACCTGGTGTGGGACACAACAGTTCGACCCATTTATTGCTGCCCTACCTACTTCACTTGGCTATAGTGGTTCTGTCATAGGATTCTGTAAAGGTTCACCTCTCGGCCATTAAGCCTTATTCCAGAGGTCCCGGAGTTGTATCCTTTGTTTCAAACCCTGCAGTTAAAACCTTCATGAATGGTTTGGCGATCCCCTTCCCAACATTGCCAGCACAGTCTCCAATCTGGAGTCTCAACACAGTTTTGACGGCATTAACGGCTCCTCTTTACAAACCCATCCACAAATGCAATATCATTTCCTCTCGGGGAAAGTCGTTTTCTTAGAGCCGATCATGTCAAGAAGACGATTCAGTGAACTGCAATCTTTATCTACAGTTCTCCGTTTACAGTCTTCTTAAAGGACCGAGTAATCCCCAGACCCAACCCCAAACCCCCCCCCCCCCCAACCCTAGGTGCTGTCAGATATGACTCTTTCTGAACACATCATGCTTCCAACTTGCTTTGGCAATCATGCCTCTATCGTGAAACGTGCCTTGCATTTGTTAAATCTATCGCGAGTACTCAAATTCTACTTATAGCACGCTAGTGCTTTTTGAGCGTCTCCAAGATTGATTGTTTCATTCGCAGTGCTTAAGGGCCAGAGCATTTCCAAACAAGGCTTTGCTAGATGGGTGGTAAAATGCATTACCCATTGCCACAAGATCAAAGGCAACCAACATTCCCATCCAGCTACTGCCCATTCAACCAGAGGTAGAGCAGCTACAACAGCTTTCCAGGCGGGAGTGGCCATGAAGGACCTATGCAGGGGGGCTACCTGGAGCACGCTTCGCACATTCGCCAAGTACACTAGAAGAAAACGCTGAAAGGGAGCCAGATGTAGGACAAGTAGTCCTGCAACATCTGTTTGCGTGAGGTAGGAGCAGCCATTGTTCTTTCTCTCCTTCCTTTCATGTTTCAAGCATGCATAATGTGTTCAGGGTTCTTTCTGTGGGTACTATTATTGACCTATGTGTGTTTCAGTGAAGTAGGTGGCATGGCATGGCATGCGTCCACAACTTGGTGTTCTGTTCAAGCATATGAATCTATGAAAGATCCAATGCTGGAGAAGTCTAACTGTATTTCTCCAGCATTGGTATCTTTTCACAGACTCGCATGCGCCCACCCACCCCACCTTGGAGGCGGCTGCAAGGTCAGTCATTTATCCTATATGCAGTCACTGCGGCTCAAAATCTGAAGATGGCTGCCTGGGGTGGAGCTTACGCCCTGCCACCTCATTGGTTGGGGTCATAAAGGACCAAAGTGAGGGACTTCGTGAGTGCCTTCTTTATATATATATATATATATATATATATATATATATAATTTTGAAAGATACCAATGCTGGAGAATTACAGTTACAGGTAAGTAACTGACATCTCACTGTACATGTAGTGATGCTATGTGAAGTAGCGTGTGTGTGTGTGTATATATATATATATATATATATATATATAAGTAAGAACATTCTGGCGCGAAGAGCCAATGTCTTTGTTACCAAATCTTCCACACATGTCTTTGAGCACCTTTTATGCTATTCTTTGCACATATTTCCTTCCCATCGACTGATGGGATTGTAGTTGTGATATTCAATGCACATATTCAAACTCACCTTGACTGCTGGTAAACATAATCATCTGAAGGCCCACAATCCAAATTAACATAGGGGGGAGGGTAGTTCCTCACCTTTTGAATGGATTGTGTCCTCCCACGTATTCCTCATCTTTGATATATCCAGGTCTGCCTGCAGCTTGCTTTGGATTTTTGTTTTTCATAAGGTCAAGCGGCGTGCGTGTCGCCTCCGTAGCGTCCCCTGCTGTGACGCTGATGCTGGTGTTTGGGGATAGGCCACATGGTGGACGACTGTGGCTTGGGTCAATCCATGACAGTCAAGGCCTTGCGTGAAAGGAAGGGGAACCTTGAAGCAGGTAAGCCCTCTCTCAAATCCCCATCCATTACCCCGTCGAAAAGAAAATCCTCCTCCGACTAGAGGGATCTATTCCCCGAGAAAAAGCATCCTAACCATTGGAGACGCTAGAGATTGAGGTCACGATGCTCGTCGTCTTCTCACAAAAAGGGAAAGAAGTGACGCAATAGATTCTCGTCATCGCCTTCCTCCTCTCCCCTAGTGTCTTTCCCCAAAAAATTGACTCCTACAATATGGGAAGATTTCCGCTTACAAACGCTTGACATTTTTCAGAGACAGGCTCCTCCGAGTGCCCCTCTCAACGAGTCGGGGAAATCAAGCCACGCCTCCGCATCTAAAAAGACCAATAGGGAGTCTTGCGTGTCCCCTTCCCGCATGCCTAAGAGCCCGGGAGGGAAGGCTCCTTGACACAAGTCAAAGGAGTCTTCTTCAGCACATAAGATAAAGCTGTCATCTTCCTCCTTGAAGGAAAAGGGATTCAGGGCCTTCATATCTGGTCTCGAAGCTTTCATTAAAGTTATCGATGCTGTTGAGTACTTCACCTGAACGGTCGAGGCACATAATCAAATTGAAACCGTCGAAGCATTTAAAGCAGTTGACTCATTCACCAACCGCTTCTGCGAAGTCGTTGAGTCCCTCAACGCCATCGGGGCATTCTGTGCCTATGAAGACTTTATAACCAGCTATTGACGCGACCAAGTCATTCAAACCCCTACCTTGACCAGATTTCTTTAGCTCTATGGAATCCATCTTCAAGGAAGATGAAGAGGAAGACTGGCATGAATTTAGAACACCCAATGTCCCAGAGGAGCTTATTTCTACAGAATCTAAAATACTAAATCTTGTAGAGAGACTAAAAGACACCAGCAGTTGGGAGACATCTCCTGACACTGACTTTGGGAACCCAGAGGTGGCAGGATATTCAGATCCATTCTATAGGTCATTAATGAGCAAAGTTTCTGAATATCTAGGATGGTCAAAACCTTCAACCTTCTGCAATTGTGAAAACTGATGACCCTACTGGGATTTTAGATAGTGGACCAGTAAAGGAAGCTGTATTATCTTTTCACGCCGCTTTTAAGAGCAAGGGTAATGGAGAATTGGCTGAAGACAGATTTGATGCCTCCTGTTAATAAGCTGTTGACAAAGAAGTACAGAACAACTTCTATAGACCCTCCCTCACCCACCAGGCATCCAACACCAGAAAGCCTTGTGGTTCATGCGGCAATGGTATCTTCTAGGGCCTCGGCTTAACTCCTGCTGACAAGGACGATAGGAAGGTAGATTTATTAGGTAAGAGAATGTTCAGCGCAGGAAGCATGGAGGAGAAATCGGCCAATACTACAAGTGCCTTAGCGAAGTACACACATACCCTTTGGAGTGTAACTGCCCTTTCAGCAGACCGCATACCGGAAGGAGAAGAAAGGGATGAGTTTTTAAACCTAATCCAAGATGGAAAGGATGCCAGGAGGTAATCTTTACAGTCTAGTGTGGATACTGTGGATTCCGTGAGTAGATCTATGTCTGTCAGTACTTTGTTGAGACGCATGGCATGGCATGGCTCAGGTGGTCAGGATTTTCGGCAGATGTCCAAACACGTATGCTGGACATGTCCTTTGATGGGACTCAGCTTTTTGGTGAGAAGGCTGACAACAGCTTGGAGAAGCTGCAAGCTTCAAGTACAGCAGCTAAATCTTTAGGGGCGGCAATCGGACAACCAGTGCAATCCCCAGGACAAGGGTGTGGAGGACACCCTTTTCGTTTCCTTTCTTCCATATTCAGAGGAAGAGGACAGTTTTCACAAAGGGGTCAGAGAAGGGCTCCTAGTGGAGCCAGAGGCAGAGGGGGGTAGAACCTCCTGTGCACCACCTGCTGAATTACCCTCAGCTGCAACTGGAGCAGCAAAATGACTCTCACCCACAAGTCTGTGATAGGAGGCAGACTGTTGCAACATTTTCGTAGTTGGCAAAGTCTAACTTCAGATGCATGGGTGCTACAAACGGTAGCCGACGGTTGCTGTCTCCCATTCTTAAAGAACCCCAGATTGCCTCACGAAAGCCAGATCGACCTTGGTTCCAGATCCACTCCTCCAACAGGAGATTCTCATCCTGTTAGAGAAAGGTCCAATAGAGCTAGTACCTGCAGCAGAGAGAAACCAGGGTTGCTACTTTCCCTATTTCCTAATACCCAACAAGGACAGAGATGCTTGAACAAGTTCCTCAGGAAGGACAGATTCAAGATGGTAACTCTTTCGCAGATCCTTCAGGCCCTTCGACTCGAGGATTGGTTGGTGCCATTGGACCTTCAGGGTGCTTAATTTCATGTGCCCATACATCATAAGCACAGAAAGTGCCTGAGGTGCGCAGTTGGCGGTGCTCATTATCAGTTTCGGGTTCTGCCATTCAGGCTCACCTCAGCCTGAGGGTCTTCACCAAGATTATGGCATTGGTGGCAGCAAGTCTGAGGGAGGGGGATTCACATCTACCCCTACCTGGATGATTGCTTATAAGTGCTTGTTCTCCGGAACAGTCTGAGTCATCACAATCACACCTGCCACTTCCACCACAAGTTGGGCTTCTCCCTGAACTTCAAGAAGTCCCACTTGACACCTTCACAGAAGCTTCAATTTATTGGAGGAGTCCTGGATTCAGCCCCAGGAAATGCTTTGCCACCCGAGTTGAGGGCTCATCATCTCTCGCAGATGGTCCAAAAATGTCAGAGTGCCCAACACCTCCAGGCCTTCAACTTCCCAAGGTTGCTCATGGAATCCTGTATTTATCTGGTGACAGAAGCCCATCTGAGAATGAGATCCCTTCAGTGGGCTCTTAGATCCCGGTGGTCTCAATTCTCCGGCAGAATGACAGACCTTCTTCAGGTCCAGACAAAGGTCTCTCACGATCTCCTGTGGTGGTCCAGCCGAGAGAATGTGATGAGTGGAGAACCCATTCGGCAACCATGGATGGAGATGGCACTTGTTACAGACGCCTCCCTTACAGGATGGGGAACGCACATGAAAGATCTTTCAGTAAGTGGACCCTGGTCTCAGTCAGAGTCCACACTCCATATCAACCTTTTAGAGCCGAGCGCATTCAGACTACTGCTGATGGCCTTCCCGCCCTCAATACGGGGGAAAAGTGTCCTGATAATGACGGACAACACAGTGGCCATGCACTACCTCAACAAGAGAGGAGGCATAGGGCCACTGCCTCTGTACTGAGGGACGGAATCACTCTCCTGGCAGTTAATCTAGCCGGAGAAGAAAACACGGCGGCGGCACACTGAGCAAGCAGAGTACGATCTCCCATGATTGAGCTAGCTCAGGAAGTTCTTCTGGAAATCTTTGCCCTTTGGGGAACACCTCAAGTGGATCTGTTCTCGACCAGTGTCAACAGGAAGTTCAAGCAGTTCTGCTCCAGGGAATTTCCCCAAGATTAACTCTAGGGGACGCGTTCGTAGTAGACTGGGAGTTTTCAATACTGTACACGTTTCCTCCACTCCCCATTATTCGTCATGTAATAAACAGGTTGAGGATGTTCGGGGAAACCATAATCCTGATTGCTCCGGACCGGGCCAAGAGAACATGTTACCCAAATCTTCTAGAGATGGCCAACTGCCCTCCAATTTCTCTTCCCCAAAGAGAAGACCTACTCCCGCAAGCAGGAGGTCACATTCTTCACCCAGAAATCAGGACTCTCAACCTTCATGCCTTGTGTCTGATAGGGGGAGTTATAAGGATTGGGACCTTCCGGAATGCATGAAAGGGGTGTTGCTTTCGGCTATAAGACCAGCAACTAAATCCTTATACCGCTGCAGTTGGTTCACATTTTGCAGCTGGTGCAGGGAAAAGAAAGTTGATCCTTTCACATGCAAACGTCCCACTGTTCTATCTTTCTTGCTCCATTTGACCCAATCGGTTGCAAGTGGCCACAGTGAACAGCTACTTGGCTCCTGATGAGGGATCATAATTTAAGGTCCTGATTGTAATAACATTTCGTAATGGTCTAACAAATGTATTCCCGCCTACTCCTTTTATCGTGCCAACATTGGACTTGAACTTGGTATCGAAATGTCTTATGGGAGCTCTTTTCGGGCCCTTACATTTGTGCCCATTGAGGATGCTTACAATAAAGACGGCCTTTTTGGTAGCTTGTCTTACCGCGGGTAAGTGAGCTACCGTTAAGGAGAATTTTCAGTGTCTGTGCTAATTCCCTTTAATCTGAGATACCCCCAGCACTTTTTTCTGGGACTGGATTTTTTTTATTTATTCTCCTGAGCGAGTGGCACATTTTACCACTCACTCATTATGGGAATCTTATTTTACTGCTTTTGTATTCTTTTTATTTTCATGGAGTTATGCTTTCCTCCATGGGTTTCAATACAGGCATCTGTGATTGACTTTTGTGACCCACAGCACCCTCTGTTCAGTGTCACTGAGGAGTCACTTGGACTCCCCTGTTTATTTTATTGTATTCTCTTGTTGGAACTACAGTTCCCAAGAGTAGTAAGGTAACTTTTATCTTACTTACCTTTTCTTTTGTGGGACTAGCACGCTCCACCTTAAGTGGGGTGCTGGGGGCTTACATTGTACCTCCTTTCCCACTGCTCCTGTAACTTTGTTACAGTAACTAACAAACCTAAATGGCTGATGGCAGTGGATACTATTCCTAACTTTTTGTGCAGGTTGTTAGCAGGCTGATTTCTGAGCTGCAGTACAGCACCCACGAGTGACCATTTTCTCAAAATGGCCCCGGTCTTCTTTTCTTTGCGGCATTTTTCAATTGTAGGTTCCTTTTGAGCTCATCCTCTATCATTCTAGGTGTGGCTGGGTCCTTTGTGAGTTTTGCCTTTGGCAGGCTTCTTGTGTGTAGCCTGCCCAGGCTTCAATGTGTCTGGAAAGACAGGAAGTGAGGGAGCGTCCCGAAACTTCACTGTCCTTTGTCTGATGGTGTGCTTGGCTGAAACCTGTTTAAACTGAGGACCTGTTTGTCCTGAAGGACAGCCAACTCCCAGGTGGTTGACCACTCCTTAGGAGGGAATTAATGGGTTCCAGCATATAAGGCAATGATTTTTGGATCAGGGCAGCGTCGACCACTGGAAATCCGAAGCAGAAGGTGAGCAGAGACAGCAGCAGCACCTTCAACAACTTCAGAAGTACCGGTGAAGCCCTGCAGCTATCCTGACCCCATCTTTAACTCGCCAGGGAAGCTCGGCCAAGGATGACTTCCTCCTTTGGTTAGTGGGAAATATCAGCCTCAAGACCTTTTTCAAATTGGGCCATGCCCGGCGTCCTGCGACTGTCTCGGACTGCAGAACACCAATACCTGGGGTACTTAAACCCTTTTTGAGTGCATCGTCTTACAATGAACAAATCTCGCTGAAACTTCGCAAGCACCCTTGTGGACCTCTGGAAGCTGCAATTATTTTCCAAAGGTCCCCTCACCAGAGTTCAGGACTAAGAAACTGAGGAGAATCTGACCGGCGATATCGGTTGCCTCTTGACGCTAAGAAGGCAGCGCCAAAATCACAAACCGCTGCTGGAGTGTGCTGAATCCTTTGCTGCCAGCCCCTTCTCTCAAGTGTTGCCGCAGAAGCCCACCCCCACGAACAAGGAGCAGGAATCTGGTTCTTCATTGCTGCATCAGGAAGGCGACCAGCTACATTTTCAACTTCACTCTTCAGGTACTGTCGGGCTTTTGTTACACTTAATTTAGGCCATTTTCAGTGGTCCCTTGCTTTGGGATTGCTGTTTTCCACGTTTGGGAGCTGACTTCAACTCCACTGTTCAGGACTTGCAGCCTGTATACCTGAAGGAAGGCTCATCTTGAACTCCTGTGCTTTCTACATGAACCACTGACCGGTTACTTAACTTTTCTCTGAAGATTTTCATCTGAACTGGTGCTGTCCATTTGACTGTTGGTTTCTCAAACGTCCATCTTCTTGATTCTATTTGCTCTGGCAATACTTGTTCTTTCACAACTTGAACTGTGACCCTTTTCTACTTTGGAAACAGACAGCCTAAATCCCTCTTGGAGAGTGTTACATTGTTACTCATCAGTTGCTAGCTGTGTTCTGTCTAACCTTTACTTCCCCTTAAACTGAATTTTGTAAAGGTGATACATATAAATGCTTTTACTGACCTTAACTGAAGTCACTCTGTGTGCTGGATATGAAAAGTTACTCAGCTGCATTATTATTCCTTTTCCAATCTTATTCCATTTGCAATTTAATATTAGTAGTTGCTGTATTTTAAAATTGATTGTGTGCCTTGTGTATATATAAATAAAAATGTTCACATAACTTTAAGTGATTCCTTGGATCTGTGTATGTGTTGAGTTCATTGTACTGCTCTACAGTTCACATTCCTCCCTCCCAAGATGAGCCGGGCTGCTCAGCCACTCTTCCGATTTGTGTAGTACAGACCTATATTAGGAGTCGGGCCCTAATTATGAAGTCTATGTTGGACTTTAGGAAATCTTACCTGACATCTACAAGCCCTGTCTTCAAAGCCTCCTTTCAAGTTATTTTCAAGGACAAACTAGTTTTAATGGTTCGCTCATCTTTTCTTCCGAAAGTAGTGTCGGAGTTTCACCTTTCACAACATATAGTCTTACCAAATTTGTATCCTCCTCGCCCTTCAAAAGAGGAGGAGAGACTCCATCGTTTGGACCCTAGAAGGGTATTAAGTTACTATATTTCACAGACTGCAAATGGTTTGAACCCCTTTTTTCTTTTGTTTTCTGATCTTTGTAAATGGAAACAATGAAGACCTTCTTATGGTCATTTGGCAATTTCCCATTCTCCTTTGCGTCTTCCTATGGCTAGGGCACGGATACTCTAACTCAGTGACAACACGCTCGTCTTGGAAACAAGACGACAGAGTATCACAGGTTCTAATTCCCAGTCCGTGCTTAGAAACCTCTTCAGTATTAAGTCCATTATAAATAACCAATTATAATTACAATAAAATAGGTGGCAAAATGTAAAAAATTTACAATTTGCTTTGGAGCCAGATAGGCCTTGCTTGTCTCCCAGATTTAACGCCATCAGATCCGGCTCTCACCTCTGCTAGCATAAGATCACCCTCCATTTAGTCACTTAATTCACTGGTATGTTTCCTAATCAACTTGACTTCTGTGATTCCTCAGTATAAATGGTTGCAACAATCTATTTGCAATAATATCTTTTCAGTCCAATTTAATTGTCTTCTCTATAACTTTGTGACGGTTTCTTTTTTTGCTGTGCAAACTACCAGTTTCCTTGGTCTTCTTGGATTGATTGCAATAGGCATGTTCAACTTTCATCAGCACACTTAAGAAAAGGCTTCAGATATGCTGATGTGCTTTGGATCCAAGCACCAGGATCTGAATCTGGATCACATACTTGATATATGGGATTCAAATTCTCGGGAGGATAGCTCAGGGGCAACATGCTCGCCTTCCAAGCAAAACGACACGGAGCACCACAAGTTCGATCCCCGGGTATGTGCTTAGGAACCTCTGGGTATTTAGCGCGTTATAAATAACCTATCATATCAAAGTGCTGTACTTGCCTTAAATCCATTTTGTTGGTTGAGGCTTTCCCTGTGATAACAAGGACTCTTAAAAAGGCTGTCTCATTTTGCTTTCCGAGGGTGTCCGCTCAAGCCTTGATACGCAGGTCCCGAATACACCACATAAGGCTAATAAGAACACTAACATGGCTCCGATCGTCAAAGGGTTGCACATGCTGAAGATTTGTCTGACCCAGCAATTAGCAGAGAAGGCACCAGAGCACATATGAAGGAGTCTGAGCCAATTGCCAATTTTTGGTAGAAGCCTACGAGATGGCACAAATCCTAAACGCTCAAGTCTTACTCCGAGGGGTGTGTCAAGGCCAGTCCCCTGTTATTGTCCAAAGAAGGAGGCAGAGGACTGCCACAAAGTGATCTTGGGTAAGTCCCAAAAGAGATGGATACAATCCCTACTTCGAACCCTTGTGCCAGTATGTTTTGTAGACCCTTGCCACTGGCCACAACTTTGAAATAAAATACTTTTCAGTATTTTCTCTTCCATTAAAGATAGAAGGGAACACAAGAAGACCATCAGGTGGAGAGTCGCCCCTACCTGCCTGGAGGATATATTATCCCTCCAGTTGCAACCTCCGACAGCATACAGGCGAGGGAGGACAGGGCTCGAGAATCTGATTGAATGCAGGCAGCAATGCACTGGAAAGGCAACAGCAAGCGTGTGAAACTCCAATACAGCTATGTGGGGCATCAAAACAATGCTCTTCTGCGCAGCCTGCAACTAACCACAGGTTACAATGCCCGCCCTAGATCACCAGAACTGAACAGACGGGGTCCTGTACCCATCGGAATCATTACTCACCATAAGGACACTCTGTCCCAAAACCCCTGATACATACAGGGACAAGTAATCTCCAGAGGCGACATTGATTTGATAAGGCAGACCCGCATGGAGGAAATGGGCAGGGCGTACCCCCCTGTTAATGACTACTAAACACACACCTCCCAAAGGGAAAAGATACAACAGGATTGGCTAGGGAGAACTGGGCAATCGGGAAGAAGGGAGGGAGATTTAAGCATGGAACAGGCATAAGCAGTGAGTTTACCCGGGTGAAGTCAGTGAAGTAGGTAGTGGAGGACCAAAAGACCAGCATGGAGGAGTCGGTGGAGTGTGGAGACATCTATTGGAGATGGTGAGGTGATGGCTCTGTGAACACAAGGGTTCTGCAGTGTGAGTGTTTGTGTGGTGAGTGAATAGAGATTAGTTTAAGGAGTGAAAGTAGTGGTACAGATTAGAAGAAGGGCGTTTGAATAGTTTGCAGGGAGGCGTGTGGTATCGGTAGAAGGATAGTGGCATCAGTAGGAGTGGAGCGGTAAAGGTAGTGCAGCAGGAGAACTGTAGCAGTAGGAGAACGGTAGTGGTAGCAGGAGAACCATAGTGGTAGGATTAGGGTGGTTGTAGTGTTAGGAGGAGGAGAAGTGGTAGTAGTAGGGACACAAGAGGAGAACAGGTGTAGATGAAGGCAGGAGAAAGGCAGAGTTAAACATCAGAGGGACAGAAGGTTTGTGGGTGGAGGGGAGAAAGTAGGGAGAGTAAAAAGGAAGGTGACAGTGTACATGAGTGGAACTAACTGAATCCTACAGCGCAATTGCAAGGTACAGCTATATTCCCAATTAGAACCCAAACCTGTGGTGAGATTAGGGAATGTTATGAAGTCCCTGAGGGAGTAGTGAGCCTGCATTTAGGGAAAACCTTATCAGTCCAATACCAGACATTAGATAGTAGAAGTTACTGATCATTAGCATGAACTCTGGGTTTTGGACACCTGTGTTTGGGAGGAGATACACCTGGACACCTGTGTTTGGGAGGAGATACCATGGGAGAAGAGAGAGATGGCCCAGTACAAATCCTTGGAGCATTCTTGAGACTCGAGTGATTCTTGTGCCTTCTGTGACACAGGCCAACAGTAAATGAGGGTGGCTTCCTCACCAAACAGAAAGGTGACAGCCCGATTGTGGAGGAAGCTTTACCCAAGGACATAAAAGCAAATTTGGGATCAGACCGGCCTGGTAATGACCTTGTCATGGCCTCCGCAGAAGAGAATTCTTCCTATTAGGCACATAGTGCATTTCTTGGAAAGCCTGTATGAGTCTCAAATTCGGACTGTCTCACACAGGCTGGGATGATTTACCTTCCCCACTGGCTCATGTTGGCTGTGAAGGTTGTAAGGGGGCAAACCTCATACAGGGTCATTCTTTTTGCCCAGGCCAATCCTCTTCGACCCGATCCTTGGATGTGCCTTTCATGACACATCCATCCATGTCCTACCTCCATTGGATGATAGCCCTTGTGATTAGGAGCAAGTACGTTGCGGGTTATGTGATTCACCAACCTCATGGTCTCAATTGGGACACAGGGCCTCGAAAGTTAGGGTCACACCGTCCATTCAGCCGCACGGGTAAAAGACTCTTCTGGATAGTCATCATTATTACAGATGGTGCCTTCAGTTCCAAATGTCTGTACCAACCAAGCCTTGCAATGATCATGCCCTTAATATGGGCCTTACTCTAGTTTTTCCAATATTCTTGATTCCAGACTATTGGGTTGACCAGGAGTTGCTGCTAGAAGACGAAGGGCCAGACTGTTTCATGCATTCGTGGGACAGGTGATTGACTCAATTGTGCTTCAGTAACAGGACTTGTCCCCCCTGGAGACCCAGGTGTTTGCTGTAGTCGGCGCAGAGATTCCATTGACCACTGATGTGATCAAGGCAGTGTAGGAAATTTGGTGAGCAAAAAGTTAGGCACATAATACCGGACCCTACCGGTTGAACACCTTTCCCTGGCTTCATCTCCACCTTCAGTTGTTCTTGGATATGGCTCTTACAAACAAGAATGAAACAACTGGACTCCATATGGTAGAAGTAATGTACAAATTCTTCCCTGCTCCTCTATCAGGCTAATGTAGACTATGTTGTCCTTTCTGGGAGCAACATCAAACTGAGCATAAAGCTTAATGGCAGACCCGTGCATTGCTAAAGAAGTCACTGCTAAATGGCTGCAAATGGCGCAAACCTTTGTGTGGATAGCCAAAGGTGTGCCCACCTGGCTGTGGTCCTCAAACCCTTTCAATTCACTGTAAGAGAATGTCCTCTGTTTCCTGTTTGACAAGAGGGTGTTCTTCTCTGTCTCCACACATGAATTCCTCAAGTGCAAGGAAGACGCACACATGGATAAATCATTGTTTACTGTAACAAGCTTGCTCCAAAGCAAACGGCTGGCACTTAGTTCCAAAGTTCAACAGGGTCAGATCCTCCTCATCAGCACCAAGCATAAGGAGGGCCCATCAGGAGTAATGCACATGTGGATAAAGGAGAATGTAGCAGATGTTTGGCTCAGGGTCCTCCTCAGTTAATGAGAAGACACATTGATGGGTTTCTGGTCTGAATTGTGGAGCACTCCCATTTGTTCGAAGGCAAATTTCCCTGCATATCGAGGCATGACGACTGGTCACGAGAGACCTGTGGATCAGGTCTGTAGTGGCTTACGGATAACTCCTCCTCCAGCATGGGGTCTGGCATGGATTCACATGCTCATGAATATACCCCATCGTCAGACTGGGAATCCTCGGTAAAAGAAAAAAACAGTTTCACTTTAAAACAGTATTTCTCCTCTAATCCAATCACTGTGCTCTGGGTCATACTGCCCCCATCCAATGATAGTCCTCTCCCTAAGCCCCGCCTCTGGCAGCCATCTTCATATTTTTACCACACGCTTCAGTGTTGCGAGTCCTCAAGTTGCTCTTCAAACTATTTATTACTTTTTTTTCTACGTTTTTTATGGAAAAGTTCTATTTTTGTTGCATCGGAGCCAGTGTGCTCCTGTCTTCATCGACCGGCAACGGGGATCCGTTGTCGGTGAAGTTGCACACCCCTCAAGGGTGATCATTCAGCAACGTTTCTGGGAAGGCTGTCTTGGGCCTACTCCGCACCCTCAGACCATGACAGAGGAGAAAAAGGAGGGAAGGACACCTTTCAAGCCCTGCACCCATTGCGGGCTAAGGAATGTCTTCGTGGAGGGCAAACATCTAAAGTGTTTATACTGCCTGCAACCGGACCACAACGAGGATGGGTGAGAGATATGCCTGGGCTTCTCCAAGACAGACAGGCATAGCAGGCTGGTGGCATGGCCTCTGACCCATGCTCCAAGCAGGGTCATGCCTCACACAGGACCAGTCGGTCTGAGGAGCGGCCTCTCTTCGGGAGGAGATTGAAGTCCTTTGAGGACGCCCCATCAGTGGGGGTCCAAGACACGGCCAAGAACTGCAAGACCGATTCTGCCGGGCTCGCAGCTGATGCTGCTCCCTGGTTGGGTAGACCGCGATGGCCGTCTGCCTCCTTAGCCAGCCTGCAATTCGGTTCCTTCTCATAGAGGAAATCCCTCACCCCAGCCAAGTTAAAGGAGAAATCGGAGAAACAACAGAGGGAGAGAAAAAGACCTCACAGGCTCATCAGACGTGGCGGAAGACACCGTGACCGCTTCCTCGATATCCTCTGGGGCGACCATTACGGCGAGTGGTACTGACCCGGTGAGGGTGGTCCCTACAGTGCAGAGTGTGTCCTTACCTCCCAGTCGCGACACAGCCACCGAGGCAGCAGAGAAGGTTGCGGGAACTCCTGGGGGGCACCGGTTCTGGTGCACTGCCCTCGGGAGGGAATGGGGGGGTGCGAGGAGGCCTTGAAACAGCCCTCCAAGGTTTACATTCAGCCAATGTCCTCCATGGACGATGACCAAGCATCCGTCCATACAGTCCATGAGGAGGACGACCTCCCAGGGCCTAGCATTCCATCATTCCATCTTCAGCTGATGGACATCCTGTCATCTCTCCACACCCTAGTGTCAGAGATCCAGCAGAGGTTGCCTCCAGCACTGGCACCTGTTGCTCTGGAGGCACCTGGCCAGCCTCCACACAGAAAGAGGAAGCGTCACCTGATGTTGCTGCATCATCCTCCTCCTCCACCACGTCGGAACCCAACTCGACCAGTGAAACCGGATACACACAAGGATGCTGGTACAGAGCTGGCCACGGAAACCGACAAGGATGTGGACTACGTCACGGCAGACAGCAAATCGGCGCACCTGGATGCCCCTCGAAGGGGCTCTCCACCAGACCCAGTGTCTGCATCATCAGTCCCTCCGGACAACAAAGGGAAGAAGATGGACGCCATGGGGAAGAGAGTCATCTACACAGCTGCATCCACGATCAAAGCGGCTCATGCTCTCGCTATCTTGTCCCGATACGATCGGGAGCTTTGGTACTAGCTGTGCCCTATCCTGGAATTCCTTCCTGACGACAAGAAAACCGAGGCTCTCACCTTCTTCCAGGAGGGGGAGGTAGCGTCGGAACATGCCATTACGGTGGCACTAGACATCGCCGACTCAGGCTTCCGACAGATGGGAAACAGTGTTTGCCTTTGTCGGCAAGGATGGTTGAAGGCCACTAACTTTTTGCTTGAACGTTCATGCAAAAATGCTGGATATACCTTTCGACAGTGAAAATCTGTTTGGGAAGGCGGGCGACAAATCCCTTCAAGCCATAAAGACGGACACAGAGACAGCACATTCCCATGGCACTCTGCTGCAGGATCGCGTGTCGTCTATTCGCTCCTCCAGGGGGAAATCGAGCAGATCATCCAAGGGATACTCCACATCGTACAGATAACCTCTCCGATCCTCCACGCAAGAAACCTACAGGGGTCGCTCCCAGGCCAACGCTAGCGGAGGTCAGCATCGCAGTCGCCCACAGGGCAGGGCGCCGGCACCCAAGCAAGCCTGGACCGGCCAAGATGTTAGGCCCCCACTCGTGCACCCCGGTGGGAGGCCGGCTGACTAGGTTTGTCAGCGAGTGGAAGATGATCACCACCGACAGATGGGTGCTTAATGCTCTTGCCCAGGGAAACACCTTCCCTGGGTAGGAGCACCACATCTCTCGGCTCCTGGAAGAAGTGCGAGCCATGATATGGAAAGGGCCGATAGTGCTTGTTCCCCAGCGCCTCTGGGGCTCCGGAGTCTATTCCAGATACATGTTGGTCAGAAACAAGACAGGGGGGAGGCGTTGGGGGTTGGGGGGGTTTGGAGACCCATCCTAGATCTGCGCAGTTTGAACAAGTACTTGAAGTCCCAAAAATTCAGGATGGTCACGTTGCAGCACCTGCTCGGCCAACTGGAGGAAGGGGATTTCTTTACGTTGTTGGATCTAGAGGATGCACACTTCCACGTCCCCATCCACAGGAAACATCAAAAGTTCCTATGGTTCATGGCCAACCCTACCAGTTTAAAGCCCTACCATTCGATAGTCTGCCCCAAGAGTGTTCACAAAATGCCTGGCCCGGTGGCGGCCCACCTGCATGTATACCCATATCTGGATGATTGGCTGATACACGCCCTCTCCTGGGAACTGGCTGACGAGCACACGAAGGAGACCGTCCAGCTGTTGATGGAGCTGGGGTTCTCTGTAAACTATCCGAAGTCCTGCTTAACGCCATTGCAGGATGCGCTGTTCCTCGCCGCCAGACTCAACACAGCGGCTTGCCTGGCGTCACACTCACAAGAGAGATTAGTAGCCATTCAACGGAAAGTTGCAGCGACCGACATGGTTCAGGCCATCAAGTCGTTGCTGGGTGAGGTGACATCCTGCATCTACCTCCTCTGTCTCTGCAGGTTGCAGATGCGACCCCTATAGGAATTATTGGATGTACGTTGAATTCAAGTGTCCGGGAGTTTGGCGGACAAGATCCCCCTCAAGGAGGAGTTCTGGCGGGCGATAGAGTGGTGGGGGTGCGTTACCTCATCGCTCAGGGGATGGGATTTCAAACCCTGCCATACCAGCACACGGTCACCACAGACACCTCTCTGGAAGGTTGGAGCGCTCATGCCAGACTTCTACATTCCAGAGGTCTGTGGCTTCCAGAAGAGAAGGATCTGCACATCAACAGCCTTGTTGTCTTTCCTAACGTCTCTGAAGGGCAAGGTGGTGAGGGTCTTCATGGACAACACCACCACCATGTTCTACCTCAGGAAGCAAGGGGGCACTCGGACTCCAGCACTCTCCAAGGAAGCTCAGGGATTGTGGTACTTGGCCTTCGAACAGGGGATGTTCCTCGTCCCACTCCACCTGTCAGGCATCAAGAACTCCATTGCACATTCCCTACGCAGGGAACTGTACGCCTGCCATGAGTGGGAGCTTTGTCTGGATCAGGTGGGCTGTCTGTTCGTCAAATGGGGAAGACCCCTGATCGATCTTTTTGCCAGAAGCTTGCCAGCGCATTCCACCAATCGAGGGGCTTGGTGGACACGTTCTCCTTCCTGTGGGAGGTTCTGTTTCTGTACGCCTTTCCCTCGTTTCTTCTCCTGCTAGGTGTGATCAATGCAGTATGACACTCATTGTCCCGGCGTGGCCGAGGCAGATTTGGTTTCCGGGCCTACTCAGCCTGTCAGCATTGCCTCAGTTAAGTTGCCGGTATTTCCGGATTTGCTCACCAGAGAGGGAGGCGCAATCCTTCATCAAGACCCAGGATCCCAGAACCTGAAGGCATGGCTCCTGCAGCCGTAGAGTTTGGGGGTTATGAGCTGCCAGCTAACTGCAGGGAGGTCCTCGCCAAAGTCACTGCGTTGTTGACACTAAAGTGCTATGGCCATAAGTGGAAGCGTTTTTCTGCTTGGTGCCGGTCGCAGATTACCCCTCTGAGGGTCACGGCCACACATATTCTTCCGTACTTGCTTTCCTTGGCAAAAGTTGGTCTGGATCACGCGTCTATGATGCTACACCTGGCGCCATCTCACGCTACATCAGATCCCTGGGAAGATCCTTGTTGTGGTCCCACCAACTCGTAAAGGAGTTTCTCAAGGGGCTTTTTCAATCTTTCCCGCCGGTGAAGTCGCCTGCCTTGATCTGGGAACTCAACGTAGTCCAGAGAAGACACCCTTCGAGCCAGTGCATCACGCCCCACTTAAGTTTCTCTCGTGGAAGACGGCATTCCTTGTGGCCATCACCTCAGCCTGTCAAGTGGGTGAGATCCAGGCCCTGACCTGCAAGCAGCCATACCTGACTTTCCACGAATTGAGGGTGGTACTGCGTACACACCCCTCTTTCATGCCGAAGGTTCCGTCGGAATTCCACCTCAACAAGCCTTTGGTGTTACCTGTTTTCTTCCCGAAACGTTTGTCGCTGTTGGAGTGGACCTTGCATTTGCTGGATGTTTCTCGTCCCTTGAAGTTCTATGTGGCATGCACAAAGAGTTTTCAGAAGAATTCTGAATTGTTTGTGAACTTTGAACCTGTGAACCATGGGAAGGCCTTGTCCAAGGCTTCCATCTCAAGATTGCTCTCCGGCTACATCATGCACTGTCATCGGCTGGCTAACTGGCCACTGCCTGGCAGCCTGAGAGCCCACTCCACCAGAGTGATCGATGCGACGATGGCGTTCTTTTCTGGTGTACCCCTGCTCGACATCAGTAAGGCTGCGACATGGAGGTCCATGCATACCTTCACAAGGTTCTACTGGGTCGACCGGGATTACCGGGAGGAGTCCACAGTCGGCCAGGCAGTGCTACGCAACCTGTTCAATTGAGGTGGGTGAGTCTGTTCCAGGGGTAAGTGTTGATTACTTCTGTTGGGCCTTGCCACCTCCCATGGTTATGTGTACTGCTGTATATTCATTATTAATGAGCATGTGAATCCATGCGAGACCACATGTAAGGTTTGTTACTTACCTGTAACTATTGTTGTCAGCATGGGTCTGGCGTGGATTCACATACAAACTCTCCCTCTGGCCCCTCTGCGGCTCTTCTTGGTCATACTGCCACTTTACTTGCTTTCCAAATCTGAAGATGGCTGCCAGAGGAGGGGCTTAGGGAGAGGTCTGTCATTGGAAGAGGGCAGTATGACCCGAAGGACAGTGATTGGCTTAGAGGAGAAATACACTTTTAAAGTGAAAGTGAAACTTTTTTTTACTGAGGATTCCAAGCCGGACGACTGGGAATATTCATGAGCATGTGAATCCATGCCATACCCATGCTGGAGAGCAATAGTTATAGGTACGTAACTTAAAGCTTACTCTTCCTTTGTCTACATACTTCTCACTTCACCTTGTGCCCCGTGCTAGTAGAGATTGAACTGATAGTGTAGATGGGGGCTGCATAGCCAGACCTGGCACTGGATAGAAGACAGAGTGGTTATTGCTCTGTGGACAAAATGATTGGAGTGTCACATCTGATGTAGAACCTTTGTAGGTTCAATTTGTTCGTGCCAGATATTTCCTTCAGTGGGAACTATCTGTGATATGGTGTAGAATCTGACTTTCACTCCAGAGGGAGGACACTGGCATTACATCGAGTCCTGAAAATGCTGATCAAAACATAAGCAGCTACTAGCTCCACAGGTTCCTCTTATTTTTGCCCACCTAAATGATGAACAAGATCCTCTTGGAGGAAAGACTGTTGGGACAAAATCAAGTAATAAACTCCAGACAAATCTGAGATTCATTTGACAATCTGTAGTGTTTGAAAAGAAGCAGATATTCTGTATTCTGCATAAACCTGTTGATCCCTTTGCATAAAGCCCGGTGATAAAGATGACTTTTTCTGAAGATGCATAGGAGTGTATATTGATCTTGACTTTCTATTGCGCAACCTCTTTCAAGTAGAAGTCTAGTCTTTTTCCCTCTTTTTTTAGAGTAGTTCTTATGGGAAACAAACAAGTTCTGACATTGTGCAACTTATTAATTTTGATTATCCAGCGCAGTAGATCACTAGCTTTGAAACTTTCTATTGCACTGTTACCCAAAGGTACCCCATTTTTATTTACACCCAAAGATTCACAAAACACTGGACAAACCACCTGGTCGTCCTATAGTATCGGCGACAGGGGGGGATCTTACAACCGCTAGTGGTATACAGTGACAACATCATGCAACCCATTATCCAGAAGTATCTGATTTACATCAAGGACACTACACATTTCTTGAATAAACTTAACACCATACAGCTCGACAAGGATGACATACTAGTCACCATCAATGTATGCAGCTTGTATACTTCCATTCCCCATGACTTGGGGAAACAGGCAGTAGAGTGCCTACTGCTAAAAGAGAATGAAGTGGGGACTTTGAAAGAATGGATCACGATCTTACCTATGCCAATTCTTTCATGTTGAAATTTGAACACGATTACATCATTCATCACCTAGTATGGCATAAGTACATACAATACTGGGGTCGTTACATTGATGACATTTTTCTAGTATGGAATGACACTTCAGAAAAATGAACATCCTTCTTAAAGTAAAATAAGAACTAGACCAAATGAGCGCCAAATTCAAGGGAAGGCGATATTCAGAGGATGAGATGAGCTAACAGATGCGTGAAAAAAAGTTGAAGGTAAGGAACGGTCTTCCCTCTGTATCCCAAAGACACCTCCCAACTTGGAACAGAAACCTTTTGGTATTTGTCAGCAAATAGTGTTCAGTACATAAAAATTAAGAAATATATATTGAAACACTGACCCCTATTAAGTTGTGACAATAAATTACAGAATTTAGTTGCAGAAACACCTCTTTTTCCCTTTCAAAGGAGCAACAATCTGCGAGACTTGTTGGTGAAAACTAAGCCCAAGAACCCTAATACACAGAAAACCAAGAACACTGGACCAACCAAGAACACTGGACCTTTTCCGTTTCAATCATGCAGTAGATGCAACAACATTTCGAAGGGAGACTTTCACACCCGAGAACAGGGAAGATCATACTAAAAGACTATTCTACATGCAATTCACAGAATGTAATATACTCAATAAAATGCTCATGTGGCCTTCTTTATATAGGCCAGACAACTCGTAAAGCATGTATATGGTGGAATGAGCACAAGTCAACTATAAGAACATGTAACCAATACGCAGTAGTATCAAGACATTTTCAACAACATAGACATCAACTGTACCAGATGAGATTTCAGATTCTCGAAGTAGTAAGCACTTAAAATCTAAGATTTAGCAACAATAATAAACTGGAACAGAGAGAATCTTACTGGATCGACAGATTAGACACAGTTTACCGTAATGGTCTTACTGAGGAACTGAATTTGTTTTCTGTAAAAATGATAGTGTTTCATTAGTCAGAGAGTTCGTAACACTATCACTTACCTGAAAAATACATTTGGTAGATATTGTGATCTATCTATGAGTGAAAAGTCAAAGGCTGTCGATTCAGGGCCTTCCCAGTCTCTGTGTAACACACTCCCTAGAGTGTGAGACCCAAGGAGGATCATGCTTATGTAGCCTATGCAATGATAGTGAAAAATTAACACTATTAAGCAAACTAATGATGTATCCCTCCTTGTTCGAATATGCTAAATTGAACTGTACTGTTTACTAATTACACACAGATAAACTGTTGTATATATTCAGCATGTCACATGTAGAAGTTGCAGAATCTGTCTAAACCGTGAAAAATCATGTTACCATGCATGCTTGATTACCCACTTGAGAAGACAAAAAAGTGGCATTACAGTCATACATGATTTTCTGATATGCTTAATTACGTCAGTATTCTAGTTCTTTTCTATTCATTTTTGTGTTTATTTATTTTTTTCCATTGCTTTCACTTTTTACAGCATGGTGAGATAACAATATGATACCAGAATGTATGCATGGTAAACATCCAACATGACTGCATATTGGTGGACATATCCTCTGGCCTCTGTTTTGACCACTAAGGCAGATACATCTGTTTGTAATGGTGTGCCCTCGACGCACCGTTACTTAAGATTTTACATACGCCTACGTCCGGTCCCTTTCCTCTATCCTGTGTGGGCGTCCACGTCGACGGGAGTGGACCGCTCTCACCAGCGCTCCTGTTTGAGGCCTCAAGCCTCGTATTTCCATGCGTAATTATAATCTTTTGCTTTTTCTAATTTTCAGGTTTTGGGAACACTGTCCACCGGTGCCCTAGTATGTTCTCAGCTCATGTCGACCGCGGCTGGCTTCAGCAGGTGCGACCGTTCCTTTTCCACCTCTGACCCGCACGTGCTCTGGCTCCGGTGCCTTTGGGAAGGCTGCTCAGCGTGCAACACTGTCACGACCCCAGTCCCTCAGAAACAGGCTTGCGTGGTGGAGAGAGTTGTTCTCCAGGACTCTGCCATAGAGCATTAAGGAATACGTATGCAGGAAGACCAAGAAGGTAAACATACTCTTCTCAAAAGCACCCCGCAGGGGTGACTCATTCCCGGGGAAGCCTGCTGGTGGGAGGGGTCAGTCAGCCCCTCGCACTATACCTCTTCAGTTTGCATTCGGACGGACAACTTTGCCTGCATGTACTACCTCGACAAGCAGGGGGGCACCAGATCCCTGCTCCTTTGCAGGCTGGCCCTCAGCATCTGGGAATGGGCGATTGCGCAGGACATCTGGATCTCAGTGATGCACCTGCTCAGGGAATCGAACCAGGAGGGCGGACAGACTGTCGGTTGGACACTGATGATGAGTGGCAACTGAAGGAGAGAGTCCTAGGAGACATTTTTTTATCAGGTGGGGTCACCAGGTCACAGACTTGTTTGCAACAGAGAGCAACCAGACTTGTCAGCAGTTTGCGTCCTGGGAAGGAAGAGGGCGCACCTTCCTTAAGGACGTGCTTCAGATTCCCTGGGACGGGATGTGGGCGTATGCATTTCCTCCTACCCGCTCATCCACAAGGTTTTTTGCAAGATCAGGCAGTCCCAGCGGCTGTGTCTCATCCTCCTAGTGCCTCAGTGGCCGGCCAGACCATGGTTCTCAGACTTTCGGCAGCTGTCAGTCCAGCCAAATGACCCTCTCCTGTTCTGGATGGGCCCCTTCATGGCGCAGCAGGGTTGTGGGAGGGGGTGGTTCTTCACCCTTGCCATGCAGAGGCTAGCCCTAGCAGCCTGGAACGTGAGGAGGTGACTCTCCAACATCTCAGCTGTCTCGGGACAACTGAGAAATTATCCAGGGAGCGAGGAGTCTGGCTACTCGAAAACAGTACAAAAGCAAATGGTTCAAGGAAAACAGAGTGGATCTACTATCCTGCACTCTGGACCAGGTGTTGTCTTTCTCAGCGTATTTAGCCAGATCAGGGGTCCAGGTCGATACCTGCAGGACATACCTAGTGGCCATTGGCGCATACAGGAACTCGGACAGGCCAATCCAGTAGTGAAAAGGCATCTCGCAGGGTTAACCAGGCTTTATCCTCCTGTCAGACGCCTGCAACCAGTCTGGGATATCAACATTGTTTTTAGCGCCCTGGCGCACAAATCATTTGAGCGCATGGCCACAGAGTACATCATTTTGGTCACGCTCAAGACAGCGGTACTAGTGGGGCTTATTTCAGCTTGCAGAGTTAGCGAAATTCAGGCTCTGGTGGCTTCCAAGCCCTACACGGTCTTGCATCGGAACAAGGTTGTGCTCCAAACTCAACCCAGGTTCCTACCAAAGGTTGTCTCCTCCTTCCACATGAATGAAGAAATATTGCTCCCCACTTTCTTTCTAAACCCAAAGGAAGGCGCTGAGAAGGCGCTCTACTGTTTAGACGTCAGAAGAACATTAAAAATCTATCTTGACAGGACCAAGGACTTTTGCAAGACGGACATTGCATTTGTCACATTTGGTGGCTCAAGGCATGTACAGCAAGTGTCCAAAGCTTCAATAGCCAGATGGATGACTGGAGCCATCCAGGAGGCATATAAGGCTCACCACAAAGAATCATCAAATGGCAGGCACCACTCGCTGTGCCACTTGACCGGCTACTCTCACGCCATCGGGGCCAAGGCAGTGGCTGTTGGCTTCCAACGTACCGTACCGTGGCGAGTGATTAGCAGCGCAGCAACATGGGCCACTCTGTCGGCCTTCTGAAAGCACTACTGTCTGGATACAAGTGCCAGGGCTGACGCTGCATTTGGCTAGGCTGTCCTCCGTAATCTATGTGCCTAGTGTCAGGCTCTCCTCCCCAGGGCGATTGTATCAGTTGTAGTCGCCCATGCAGGATGGAGGAAAGGGGACGGGACGTACAAGTAATTAAGTGTACTCTTACGTACCGTCCCCTTTCCTCCATACTGCATGGGCATCCCTTCCTAGGATTGGGAGACAGAACCTTTTTCACCAGAAAAACCTTCTTCCCCTTTAAAGTTAGAGGCACGCGAGGGTGTGGCCCTGGGAGCATGCGCTACCTTACTCCGCCCACCGGTGCCACACCTCAGTCCCCTTTTCTGCATCAACGGGAACTGGCCGATTTCACCAGCACTCCTGGGTTTGGCCCTGCCATGTAATACCACGCGCTCTTCCCCGGATTATTCTTCTATATTTTTGTCTTTTATCTGTCATTTAGGTAGTTGGTCCTCCGGCGTCCCGCTCCTCCCCGGCGGATGCCGGCTTCAGCCGGTGTCCAGCCTGCGAGGTGCTCTTTCCTAAGTCTGACCCCGACCACGGCTGGGATGGTTGTACCGCATACAATGTATTGACTCCACGCGCATCTGTGGCGGGAGCTCTTCGAGAGGTCGCTCCAGAGGACTTGAACTTCGTCAGACAGAGGTCGAGGCCCAAAGGAGGGTCGCTATTTTCCATCACACCCCGTAAGGGCGACTCCTTCCCGAGGAAACGCCTGAGCGGGAGGAACCTCTCAGGTACTGGTACCAGCACACACACCGAGGCTAGTCCAGCTACCGGCCTCACGGCCGAGGGCTCATCAGATCCTTCCGGACACAGTGCTGAGGGACCGCAAGGTTCTTCTACCGGGTGTACACCCAAGGGGCTACGCCCTAGTACTGGCTCAATGTCCGGGGGGGGGCACCTGCACGCAGCACTACTGGCGACACCGCCAAGGGCAATACACTTTCCAGGCCTGAGGTGCCGGGTAGGTCTCTCGCTCCACCACCTAGAGTCTTGGAAGAGACCGGGCCCAGGGAGCCATGCACCACGACTTTGGCATGTGGCACGCAGCTCGTCAAAATAACCGCCATGCCAGAAAACATTGCCGCTCGTCCGATGTCACTCCTAGGAACAGAGCAGGCGGGTGAACGAATTTCAGGGTGGGACTGGTGTCAACCAGCTACGTAGCCTACAGTTTATCCATCAGCAGTGCAGGGCAAGTTTCCCCTGCAACCTAGACAGAGTGCGCTCCGGCCCCAGCAGCCCCCAGCCAATATCACCTGCCACCTATTTTGTCTCCGAAGACAGGGGTTCTTCGAAAGGTTCCTGGTGATGATGCGAACCCCCCAGATGGGGGCCGTCCTGCCGGATGCAGTCAGGGACATGCTCCCTCTGGCCACTCCACTGGCCCCCGTAGTAATCCCTCCCATAGCTCTGGCGCCACATGCCCCAGCGCAGCCCCAGCTGCCCCTGCCGGCTCCTTTTGATTCCGGCTCCCCTGCCTCCCATCGTACAGGCAGTTCCACAACAGCCGCCGCCGCAGTCTCTGGCTCCGGTCTCCACACCACAGCCCATTGCGCCCAGCACCCACCCACCTGCTCCGGACCATCCAGACACTCTGGTGGATACAGATGAGGAGGAGGACCTTGACACACCGACGTCAGCAAAGGCCTTCCACAACATGCTTGCGGGTTTGGCAGACCAACCCAAGGTAGAACAGCCCGAGGAGGTGGTCTTGACAGATGTCCTCACACTAAGACCCCCTACCAAGACTGGTAGGGGGCCAAGAAAGGATGGCTCAAACCACACTCAGCCCAATCTGTCAATCGGCACCTCAATGCCAAGTATAGACAGATGGAGGAGGATATACTCTTGTTGTCGGCGCACCCCCGGCCGCATTATTCAGTGATTGCTGCAGCGTCATTCTTCTCTTAAGCCTCAGTCGTCCTCGGCCACCTCGTTCTCGGTGCTCCTAGGCAAGGAGGAGAAGATCTTGGAGGCGTACAGTAAGAAGGTATACTCCAACGCCTCCTTGCACCTGCGTCAACGCTGATGCCGTGCTGGCAGCCGCTAACCATAGGCTTTGGCGGGAAATAGTGGACTTCATTCCGTAACTTCCGGTGCAGAGCCAGGCACGCTTCAAGGTGGGTCTAGGAGAAGCCAAGCTGGTAGCGCAGGACATCATGGAGTCCACTGCAGCCCACATCGATACCTCTGGCCGGGCCATCTGCATCGCCACGGACAAGGAGAAGGACGGCCTGGCTCCAGGCTACTAAGCTTAACCCCAACCTCCAGGATTGCATATTGAACCTTCTGTTCAGGGTAGTGACCGCTTTCATTCTACCACCGACGAGGAATTGGATAAAAAGAACAACAGCTCACAAACTGCAAAGTCTTTATCTTGACAAAGGCCACGCCCAAGGCGTTCACCCAGTCGCATCAACGCTCCGACAAGGGTTGGCCGTTTGGCGGGTTCTGGGGATTCCAGGAACGGAGGTCGAGACAACCTGACCGCTCACAGAGTCAGCACTGGTGCAAGCAACAAAAAGGGGTTGGAGGCAAGGGCTTCTTCCAGCCCCCCTCCTCAGCAGCAGCCTCGGAAAGAAAAAAGGCATGCTGCATCCCTTCGGGTCCACGTGTCTCCAGTGGGTGGCAGGCTTGCCTCTCACATGCAATTCTGGTGCCAGAACTTTGCAGACCCCTGGATCCTCTCTGTAGTATCCACAGGGTAATGTCTAATGATACCTCCCTCTCCTCCGTCCTCTCCCACATATTGGGACAACAACTCTGTTGGCGGAGATCCGGTCGCTTGTCGAGAGCCAGGCAGTGGAAGAAGTACCAGCCTCCCAGATAGGATTAGGCTTCTATTCCAGGATTTTCGCCATACAGAAGAAGAACCAGGCTGGCCTGAAAGTTATGTTGTTGGACCTATCCACCCTCAAACTCTCCCTCCCTCTTCAGAAATTCAAGATGGTTACGCCAGCATTCATTGCAGATACACTAGACAGGGGAGACTGGATGTGCTCCCTGGATCTGAAGGACGCCTACCTACACATCCCTATTTGGCAGCCACATCACGCCTTCTTACGCTTCAGGATCATGGGCTGTCATTTCCAGTACAAAGTGATCCCATTTGGCCTCAACTCAGCCCCCAGGGTATTTACCAAACTGATGAATGCAGTGGCAGCCCTCCTCAGGGCCCAGGGTCACCATGTCTACCCGTACCTGGACGACTGCCTTGTCAGGGCGACATCTCCGGAGGGTGTTACCCACACTTCCTCCACACTTATGAACACGCTCCATGACCTGGGGTTTACTAGCTGCAGCCCACGCAGAGCCTCACCTTCCTGAGCCTCATCTGGGATACAAGCTCTGAGAAGGTCTTTCCCTCGGAGGACAAGATTATGGCCATCAAGAGGGCCACTACGCACTTCCATGCCAGAGCAGTGACCTCGGCTGGTGGTACTAGCACTTATTGGGTATCATGGCAGCGGTTCTACTGGACGTGCCACACATGAGACTCAGGATGAGGAGGTTACAGCTGCACTTCGCAGCCTCATGGAATCAGGAGAAGGGCTCCCAACCGGAGCTAGTCAGCATACATCCTTCTCTCCACTCGGACCTCACATGGTGATCCAGGGACTGCAACCTTTCGGCAGCCGGCCCCGCAGTTCACCATCACTACGGACTCCTCCCTAGAAGGATGGGGAGCCTCTTTGGACAGCCACAGTGTCCATGGAGTCTGGACCCGGCAGGAGTCGCACATCACATTAACTGGATGGAACTCCGAGCCATTTGGCTAGCTCTCAGCGCTTTCCTTCCATTTATTGGGGGCAAGACCGTCCTCATCCAGACCGACAACTCCACCAGCATGTACTATGTCAACAAGCAGGGGGGTACCAGGTCCCCTCTGCTGTGCAGCCTAGCGGTCAGCATGTGGGAATGGGCCCTCGTGAACTACATCCATCTCACGGCCGTCCACCTCCCGGGGGAGGCCAACTTGGAAGCGGACAGGCTCAGCAGACTGGGAGTGGACAATTACGAATGGCAATTGAAGAACCAGGTGCTGCTGGAGGTCTTCAACAGATGGGGGAACCCTCAGGTGGATCTGTTTGCATCCTGGAAGAACAAGAAGTGCCATCAGTTTGTCTCTTGGCAGGGGAAGGGCCCTGGCTCCCTGGGAGACGCATTACAGATACGGTGGGACGGCATGACTGGGGTCCCTATGCCTTTCCTCCCACACTCCTCATTCACAGGGTAATCCACAAGATAAAGGAAGCTTGTCACCTCAGCATCATCTTGATAGCTCCTTGGTGGCCTGCGAAACCATGGTTCTCCAAATTGCTCAGCTTCACGGACAGACCACCCATTCACCTTCTGCTGGGTCCAGCACATCTCCTGTCCCAGCAGGGGGGTGCAGTCTTCCAACCCCGCACCTCAGATGTTTCTTGCAGCATAGATCCAGAGCAGATCACCCTCAGGCACATGCTAACCTGGAAATCATTCAGGGCCCCAGGAGCAAGGCTACCGGGAGCCAATATCAGAGTAAATGGAGCAGGTTCTGTCACTGGGCGGACTCTAATGCGATTGACCCCCCCACACCTTAAGTGCACACTGGACAATGTGCTCTCCTTCTCGGCACACATCGCGCACCCAGGCGTGCAGGTGCACAGATGTTGCACCTATCTGGTGGGCATATGGGCCTACAGAAACTCGGAGAAGGTCTTCTCTTCCAACCCGATAGTCCAACATCTGGCGGGCTTGTCCAGGCTTTACCCACCCATCAAGAAGCCACACCCCGTGTGGGACCTCAATGTGGTATTGGGCGCCTTGGCGCACAAACCATTCAAGCCAATGGCATCCACGGACATCTGGCTGGTCACCATTAAGACAGCTTTGCTAGTGGGACTCGCCTCCGCTCGCAGTGTCAGTGAGATCCCGGCCCTGGTGGCCTCAGAACCCTATACCACTTTCCACAGGGATAAAGTGGTCCTGCGGACTCACCCAGCATTCTTACCTAAGGTACCCTCTGCTTTCCATCTAAACGAGGAAATAGTCTTACCTACGTTCTTTGCTGACCCTAAGGACGAGGCTCAGAGAGTCTTGCAATGTCTGGATGTCAGACGTGGTTTGAAATTGTATCTGGACAGGACCAAAGGCTTCCGCAAGTGGACACACTTTTTGTCACCTTTTGGGGGCTCCAGACCCGGTTATCAAACATCCAAAGCTTCTATTGCACGGTGTATGGTTGCGGCCATCAAAGAGGCCTATGAGGGGCAGCACAAGCCGCTGCCAGCCAACATGCAAACTCGCGCAGTCAGAGCCAAGGCCACGGCCAACGCATTCCAGCAGCAGTTTCCGTGGTACGGCATAAGCAGGGCAGCCGCCTGGGCCACCCCTTCGCTTTCTGTAAGCATTACTGTTTGTATGCCGGCTCTAATTCAGATGCAGCCTTCGTACAGGTGGTTGTAAGGAACTGGTTTGCTTAAAGAGAGTCTCCTCTCCACCCTGGGGCTATACTCACTTGTAATCGCCCATGCAGTATGGAGGAAAGGGGACGGGACATAAGAGTAATTATAAGTTGGTCACTGTAGTGACTTCCTTAGTCCCCTTTCCTCCATGCGTCCCACCATCTTCCCCCCTTATAATAAATACTGGTGTCATTGGGCAATGTTAAATATTGTTGACACGTCAATGGGGACTATGGTGTGGCGCCGGTGGGCCGAGTGAGGGTAGCGCATGCTCCCAGGGCCACACCCCTGCTCGCCTTTTATGGGGAAGAAGTTTTTTCTGGTGAAAAAGGTTCCGTCTCCCATCCCTAGGAAGGGACACCCATGCAGTATGGAAGAAAGGGGACTAAGTCAGTCACTACAGTGACTAATTTATAATGTACTAACTGGAGTGACTAACTACTCATAGTCCATAGTCCCCTTTCCTCCATACATCCCACCATCCTTCCCCCTAGAAAAGAGCAGTGAGGTTGCACAGTTCAATACAGCCAACGTGTCAAAGGGGGCTGAGGTGTGGCGCCGGTGTGCAGGGTTAGGGGAGCACATGCTCCCAGGGACGCGCCCCCTTGCATGTATACATTTAAAGGGAAAGTGTTATTTTTCTGGTGAAAAAGGTTACGTTCCCGTCCCTAGCGAGGGATGCCCATACAGAATAGAGAAAAGAGGACTATGGACTAGGAGTACATTAGTCACTCCGGTGAGTAACACTTAATTTATTCACAGTTGGTTTTATGAATGATTCACTAGTGCCAGCATAAACATACTTGGAACTACAACACTGCTAGCATAAGTTATTAACAGTCTGATTGCACATTTTAACATTACCATACTTATTTTCAACATACCACATGGACCATAAGTCAATGCAGTTCTACAGACAGTACTACCTCGATCTCTACCCTCAGCCTCTGTTGCTCAAGTACGATACTATGCTGCAGCCTGTATTTCCAGCTTCTGCGCTCATTGCCACAGTAACCCAGATGAGTTACTGACTAAAAGTGAATGATCGTAAGTCTGCGTTTGCGGCCACAAAAGTCCACACGGCAAAGGCAGCTCACGGTAAGGAAAGACAGAATATTAAGCCCATATAACAATAGTAGCAACTTTAGCTCGTGCATGTGTGCAAGCTGCACTTAATGAACTATCTATTCTTCTGCTTTAACATAGAAATTGTAAGTACCTGCCGCACCCGTGTTATTGAGATACACTGCATCTCTGCCACTTCAACTTTAAATAGCTAGGTTTCCTTAACTTCAAGTTTATCTCTCATTCTGCAATTGTAGGGTAAGGATGTTTGGACATTAATATTTAGCCAGCGTCACGCTCCGTTTTACTTTCATTCATTTTTGTTGTTAAAATATAAACCATAGCTATTTTTGTTAGTATTTTCCTGAATTATACATACCTATTTTTCAGGCAGACGGCACACACATCTCTTAGGTTCAGACGTTGAGCAGCCCTGAACTCAGCGACCACTCTGTAGAGGTGGAGCAAAGTACCCCCACCCAAAGCTCCTTCCCTATGTTGGCTATATGTTAGGAGCCAGAGTGTGAGACACGTGCAATACCAGTGAGAGAACCAACACCGAAGAGAATCCTGGAAGTAAGATTTCCATTGAGAAAGCCATACATGCATACACAACAATGATAGCCATTACAATGAAATCCCGGAAGAAGTGTGAAAACTGAGCAAAAGAGAAGATTGGTGACGTCATAAGGAGTAGAGCTGACACACCCAGAAGAAATGCAGAGACGAAAGAACATAAACATAGGCACTCTAAGGACAAGGTGCCGAAGATGAACAACATTCCAGGCTTGATGTTCATGCTAACAGAAATAATCAAGATGATATCAAGCCGTTTTACAATTTTACAGAAGCAGTAACGCGAGTAGACAAAGTATTCTTAAAGGCTAGCTATGTAGTGAATAGATTGTAGCGATGCGCCAACGTATATGCATAGGAAACATATGGAATGTGGATGATTCCACAACGCACTTTAGCAGAGCTAGATCCAGCGAAAAGAAAGGGTTTCAGTGTGTCGCAGTTAGAAATCGGTAACTTAACCATGGTGGTGAACCAAAGAAGGGCTTGGCTGGCTCCAACACCGAGAATTCAAGTCCACCAAGAAGACAGAGTATGCCCATATTCCCTTATATTCTTGAGCTCCGAGAACATTTTCAAGGCGAAGTTCAAAGCTTGTGGAACTTTTTTTCCTTTGTGAACCTTTGCACTTTCTAATTCAGTTGTCCTCACAGTTTCCCCAATTATATGATGATTGTGAGGTACACATTTGTTGGTGTTTTTCATACAATGTTTACACTTTATTCAATTTGTTTCACATTCATTTTATAAACACAAGTTACTTCACCTAGTGTTTCTTCAATTTGTTTTACATTCCTCATATAAACACAAGTTACTTCGCTTAGTGTGTTCCCTTCCGTTATTTGTGGTGACTTTTTTGGTGAAAGATGTATCATTCTTTAAAATGCATTTGTGCCAATGAAAGATGTCATTATTTAGAAAAACCTTTGTGCCAACATTTCTTTGCACGTGCTACTGGGCTTTGTCATGGCACTTTTTTACTTTGTTTTGTGTCCATTTCAATCATAATTCACATGTTGTGCAAACATTTCATAGTTTGACACACACATGTTATAATACTCTTAATCAGTTACAAGAATTTTTTCTCTGTTGTTGCTCCTGAGTAAGCAATCTTCGAAGGGATTGTGTCCTCCGACGTATTCCTCATCTTAGATATCTCCTTCCAGCTCTGCTAGCCTCGGAAATTTTTTTCTCTAGAGGGCGCTGCGCGTCGACGTCCTCCGAGTCGATGTCCCTCGACAGCCGCCGTATCGACATCGACGTGTCGACGTCATCCTGCCTATAAAGGCCGCGCGCAGCGTCCGTTGCTCAGTTCCGTTTTTCCGCGCTTACTCAGTGCCTCGAAATACCGTTGCTCAGTTCCTGTCAGATTAATCCTATTTACCTCGAGTTATTCGATCCGTACTCGATGGCTTCCTCGTCGGAACCGACAACTCCTCGATCCGGCTTCAAAAAATGCCGAGATTGTGGAAAAAAGATGTCACTGACTGACCCTCACAGAGTTTGTCTGTGGTGTTTGGGAGCTGAACACCATTATTCGGTGTGCGAGGACTGTATGTCCATGACAGCTAAGGCCCTGAAGGAGCGTAGGGGGAAGCTGGAGAAAGGTAAGACTTTTAAAGTTTCTTCTTCGCCGACGAAGTCGAGACACTCGTCTCCTCGTCACCATTCGCGCTCCAGGTCTCGGAGTGGGTCCCATCACTCCTTGAGATCGAAGCACTCGAAGAGGAGACGTCCAAGATCCCCTTCTTCGTCTTCCTCTTCCTGTGTTTCGCCAAAAAGAATCCCTTGCCCCACGAAACATAGTTCCCGGGCTGAATGGGAGGAATTCCGCAAAAATATGATGAGCGTCTTCGAGAAAGCGGCCTCGACCCCCTCGAAGACTGCCGAGAGCGATGCTCTGATCGAAAGACCCAAAGGTCAAAAACGCCGCGAGTCGCAGTACCCGGCGAAGGAAACCTCTCGAGCGCGTCTCGAACCCTCGAGTAGGACTATGACCTCCAAACCTTCCTGGAAGGTTCCGTCGACGCCGTCGACGAGGGTTCCGTCGACGTCGAGGTCGATGTCTTCGACGCCGTTGTCAAAGGGACCTTCGACACACGAGTCTGTCGACTCGACGCCAGCGTCGACACTGGTGTCGATGCCAAGAAAAGTCACGGTTACGACACACCCAGTGTCTATCCCCAGGTCCTCGACGTAGATGGCTTCGAAATCGAGTAGAATCCCAATTCTGTCGAGGTCTTCGAGGCCTCCGCCTTTGTTTTCGACGCCACGCTCGAAGCCTTCGACGTCGGCGTCGACGACATCGACGTTTTCGAGGCCGATTATGACAAGTTTGGCACCCTCAGCCTTGGAAATGGGGTTTACACCCTTTATGAGTTCAGAACAATTGAGGACTATGTCCTCAATATTGGAAGAGAGTGAATTGTCTGAACAGGAAGACACATTTGAGCTGCAGGGACCTGTAACCCCAATTAGAGAGGAATTTTCCTCTGAAGAATGCAGGTTAAAGGATCTTCATGATTCCTTACATGAGGCAAGTGGGTTAGACACCTCCCCTGAGGTGGAGTTTGCTAGACCAGACCCGGGGGAACATGCTGAAATCCCCTATAGAGCCTTAATGGCCAGGATCACAGAGTTTATGGGGTGGTCTGCACCTTCACAATCTTTCCAACAAGATGACCTCACGGATATTCTTGACAAAGGCCCACAGGAGGATCCTGTGGTGCCTTTTCATAAAGCTCTTCAGAGGAAGATCATGACAAACTGGGAAACCCCAGATGTCGTACCAGCAGTAAATAAAAAACTGTCTACAAAGTACAGGGTATCCTCTACAGGCCCGGAGTTTTTGTCTAAGCACCCATCCCCAGAAAGTCTGGTGGTACAGGCAGCATCCTCTACCAATGTCAAGACGGCTTATCCTACCGTCCCAAAGGACAGGGTCGATAAAAAAATATGATGCTATGGCAAAGAAAGTCTTTTCAGCGTGTAGCATGGCGTTAAAATCTGTGAATGCTACTTGCACCCTTGCTAGGTTCAGCCATACACTTTGGGAGTGTGCTTCTACAGCGGCTGACTGCATCCCGGAGGGAGAAGAAAGGGATGCGTTCCTGAATATTATACAGGACGGTAAAGACGCTATGTGCGAATCCCTCCAGACGGGCATTGATTAGGCTGACAGTATCAGCAGAGCAATGGCGGCAAGTACATCAACCAGGAGATTCGCTTGGTTGAGAAAGTCTGGTTTTGCCCCAGATGTGCAAGCCAGGCTCTTGAACATGCCATTCGATGGCTCTTCTTTGTTTGGGAAAAAGGCGGATGACAGTTTAGAGAACCTGCAAACTTCAAAAGCAGCAGCAAAATCCCTAGGAGCTGCAATCCGTCAGACTCCTTTTCGTCCCACAGGAACCTCTGCGAGGGGCAAGTCCTTTCGCTTCTACTCCGCATTCGGAAGAGGTAGAGGACGACCGGCTCAAAGGGGACAAAGAAGAACTACCCGAGGTGGACGGGGTAGATATTCAAAAGCCGCAGCATCAGCAGGTGCCTCTTTACCATCGGCATCTGCATCAGCCGCCCCAAAACCACTCTGAGGACTTCCCTCACAGGACACCTGTAGGAGGCAAGTTGACTCAACATCTGGCGGTATGGCAGGCTATCACGTCAGATGCTTGGGCATTGGAAACAGTTGCCCAAGGTTACTGCCTGCCTTTCCTACGTATACCTCAGAGTCATCCACCGGGGATCAGCTCTCAGAAAGCTCCAGATCCGCTCCTCTTGCAGGAAATTTTGGACCTGCTAGAGAAAGGTGCCATAGAACCGGTACCTGTAGCGGAGAGGAACAAGGGCTGGTACTCCCCTTATTTTCTCATTCCGAAGAAAGACGGAGGACTGAGACCCATCTTGGACTTGCGAGAATTGAACAAATTCCTCAGGAAAGACAAATTCAAGATGGTCACTCTTTCTCAGATCCTCCAGGCCCTTCAGTTCCAGGACTGGTTGGTATCTCTGGACCTTCCGGACGCTTATTTCCATGTGCCTATCCATCTCAAACACAGGAAATACCTGAGGTTCGCAATTGGCAACTCTCACTATCAATTTCGAGTGCTGCCGTTTGGGCTGACCTCCGCCCCGAGGGTCTTCACCAAGTTAATGTCGGTAGTGGCGGCAAGTCTAAGGAGGGAAGCGATTCACTTCTACCCCTACCTGGACGATTGGTTGATCAGGGCTGTTTCTTCTGAACAAGCTCAGATCCAGCTAAATCACGTGTGCCACTTCCTTCACAGACTGGGCTTCTCCCTCAATTTAAAGAAGTCACAAATGATACCATCGCAGAGACTCCAGTTCATAGGAGCGATCCTGGACACTTCCCTGGGAAAAGCCTCGCCACCAGAGGTGAGGGCTCAAGATATTCTACAGATGGTTACCAAGTTCCAACATGCCCAACGTCTTCCAGCCTTCGACTTTTTGAGGTTGCTAGGCCTCATGGCATCCTGCATTTTCCTAGTGCCAGAGGCTCGCCTGAGAATGAGATCCCTCCAGTGGGCACTGAGGACTCAGTGGTCACAATTCTCAGGGAGAATGACAGATCTTCTTCAGGTTCCCGACAGAGTAGCTCGAGACCTTCAGTGGTGGGCCTGTCAGGAGAACATTCTGAAGGGAGAACAGTTTTGGCAACCCTGGCCGGAGATAACAGTAGTCACGGATGCCTCACTCACGGGGTGGGGAGCCCACGCCAACGACTTGACCATCAGCGGTCGTTGGTCTCCATCGGAGTCCAGACTACATATCAACCTGTTAGAGCTGAGAGCCATCAGACTTGCGCTGAAGGCGTTCCTGCCAGCTGTACAAGGGAAGAACGTCCTGATAATGACGGACAACACGGTGGCCATGCATTACCTCAACAAAAGAGGAGGCGTAGGATCACTACCCCTGTGCAGAGAGGCGATGCAGCTCTGGTTTTGGGCAATCCAAGAAGGAATCTCTCTATCGGCAGTTCACCTAGCCGGAGAGAAGAACTTGACAGCGGACGCTCTGAGCAGGCAGAGCACAGTCTCCCACGAGTGGGAGCTAGCTCAGGAAGTCCTTCAAGAGATCTTCGCCCTTTGGGGAACCCCTCAGGTAGATCTGTTCGCCACCAGCCTAAACAGGAAATGCGACCTGTTCTGCTCAAGGGAATTTCCCCCGAGAGGAGCTCTGGGAGACGCGTTCATAGTGGACTAGGAGTTTCCGCTTCTGTACGCATTCCCACCGGTCCCTGTTATTCCTCAAATGATCAGGAGATTGAGAAGATTCCGGAGAACCATGATCCTAATTGCCCCGGATTGGGCCAGGAGAACGTGGTACCCGGACCTTCTAGACTTGTCCATCTGACCTCCAATTCGACTTACACTCAGAGAGAACCTACTCTCACAGAAGGGAGGTCAGGTTCTCCATCCAGACATCAAAACCCTCAACCTTCACGCTTGGCTTCTGAAAGGCTGAGGTACAAGGATTGGGACCTCCCTGATGATGTTATGGAGGTGTTGCTTTCGGCAAGGAGGCCAGCAACAAAGTCTTTATACCGCTGCCGTTGGAACAGATTTTGCAGCTGGTGTAGAGAACAGAATATCTACTCTTTTTCATGTGGTACACCAATGGTTTTGTCCTTCCTACTATATTTGGCAAATTCAGGCCTTCAAGTTTGCACCATTAAGGGCTATCTCGCAGCGCTATCCATCTTTAAGCGCACTGCGGAAGAACCATCCTATTTCAAATTACCCTTGGTAATACAGTTTCTAAGGGGGTTAACCAATGTTTATCCCCCAAGACCATTCCAAGTTCCCCTATGGGATTTAAACTTAGTACTAACTTTCCTGATGGGCACACCTTTCGAACCACTCCATTCTTGTTCGTTAAGATTCCTTACCCTTAAAACTGTTTTATTAATAGCACTTACATCTGCTAGAAGGGTGAGCGAATTACAAGCTTTTTCTTGTAAACCCCCTCACACAATATTTCACAAAGACAAAGTTGTCCTGCAAGTGAAGCCTAATTTCCTCCCAAAGGTGGTTTCTGAATTCCATATCACTCAGAAGATTACCCTACCATCTTTCTATCCTCCTCCTCACCCGGGGAAAGAGGAAGAGAGGTTACACAGGCTAGACCCTAGAAGGGCTTTAAGTTTTTACATCAGTAGACTAGCCAGGATAAGACGGGCAGACCAGCTGTTTGTAGGTTACGCAGGTCACAAGCTGGGGTTACCAATAACTAAGCAGACCATTTCCAGATGGATCATTCTAGCCATTCTGGAATGTTATAAACTGGCAGGGAAAGAGCCCCCTCAAAACCTTAGGGCTCATTCGACCAGAGGTATTGCAGCTTCATCGGCCCTCAAAAGAGGCGTGCCGGTTAAAGACATCTGTGCGGCCGCTACATGGTCGTCTGTCCATACCTTTACACGTTTTTACAATTTGGATTCCTCCTCCAGTCAAGAGACTAGGTTTGGAAGGGCTGTACTGCATTCTATTCATCAATAGAAGACAGCGTGAAGTCAGTACTCCCTCCTCCAATAATAGAATACTGCTATGGGAGCCTATCTAAGATGAGGAATACGTCGGAGGACACAATCCCTTCGAAGAACAAGTTACTTCTTACCTTGTAACGTTCTTTCGACGGGATGTTCCTCCGACGTATTCCTCATCGGCCCTCCCATCCATCCCCGCAGTTCTACTTCCCGTGTTGTTGCAGCTTACGCTCCTTCAGGGTGATTAGTCTAGTCCAGAAAGTATTATTGTGGGCTACAAAACGGAACTGAGCAACGGACGCTGCGCGCGGCCTTTATAGGCAGGATGACGTCGACGTCGATACGGCGGCTGTCGAGGGACATCGACTCGGAGGATGTCGACGCGCAGCGCCCTCTAGAGAAAAAAATTTCCGAGGCCAGCAGAGCTGGAAGGAGATATCTAAGATGTTGAATACGTCGGAGGAACATCCCGTCGAAAGAACGTTACAAGGTAAGAAGTAACTTGTTCTTCTGTGGTTCTTAAGTACTGAGTGTTGGTACACTGGTTTGGGGTCCTGATTAGGTGTTTTGATTGTTGCACCTGCTTATAATCCTTCTTATCGCAGATGCCAATCTTTTCTGTAGCTGCTTATGTCATACCCTTTTGGGTAAGTTTGTATCTGGTCCCGCATTCCGGTCTCGTCCGCTCATCATTCCAGTCAGTTCAAAGGTTAATTGACTGTCAGACTGCAAGGGTGATGATGGATGAACAGGCTAATTGATGGGAAGCTATTGTTATGACCAGCTCCTGGATGTTGACCTGCATGTTGCTTGCGTAGGTGGAATATTACAGAGGGGTATAAGGGTGCCAACCAATTATAGAGGGCCACGTAACAGAGAGCCCTACAGTTTGTATAACCAATGGGACGTCATGTATTTGATGACGTTCGTAGTGACCTGCACTAAGGGAGGGCTTAGTTGCCCCACCTGATGTTAGAGACCCAATCACCTTCCCAACAAGTATGGAATGTATACCTAGATGTTCCCTGTAATCCTATCACTTTCCAAATAGGTTTTTGTAGTTTGCAACGTAGGGTGACATCAATGATGACAAGTTTGTAGTATAAAAGTAGCTTTTTTTTAACGGAAATGCATTGAGTGTGAAGATCGAGCAAATTTGTTGATGTTCGTTGTAACCCCCTGTTTTAGAAAATTGACACTAAAACAGTGATAGATTGGTTATGATGTTTGGGTATAATCTGAATCTCAATCCATCTCAAAGTATTACTACTTCGTCTGAAAGGGCTGGATCGGACACCCGAGTTCAACTCAACTGTCATCAATGGTTAGGGTCTTGTCCCTTGGCTCTGCGCTCTCCATTACCCTCACATAGCATTTTTATGTGATAGCATATTATGGAGTTGGTGCAGATTGTCAAACTCATACAACATGTGTTTATCATCATTCTCCTAAGTGCCAGAACTCTTATTGCGAGGCAGGTATGACACAGTTTTGATATAGAGCATCTTTCTTGTTTATTACATTTCACCATTATGATTTCTTGATTCTGATATGTGGACATTGGGTCAGGCACTGAATTTCTGTTTTATAAGGTGCATTTATAGAACCTGCCCTGAAGATGGATACCTTAGTCCGAAATGCATCAGCACTGGTCTCTGCAACTAAATAATCAAAATAGAAAGACCACCATATACACAATTTTTAACATATTGTGCTGTCTTTGCGCCTTTTCAATGTTTAATTAAATATATTGATTATGCAGTAGTACTGACTACCGCCCAGGTTTCCCCTGGTCTGGTGAAGGTTATCACCAGACATCGCTTTTCTTTAGCTTTGAAAATTTGTCATCATACCAACACCCTATTTAGATAGGCTGCCACTAGCTCTATCTATCTCTAACACTACTTTAATTGCAAATTAACCTAAAACATACCTCATTTAAATTTTCTGCTGCTCAGTCCTGTTTCGGCTGCAGTTTCTCTCAGTCCCCTCTTGGGTCTTTGGAATTGTCAGCCCAGCGTGCACCATGGGCCTGTCCATCTATGTTTCAGTTTCTCTCACCCCCCGCTTCTGGGGTCTTCCAGGCAACCATCCATAGGCTTCATTGTAGCCTCACAGCCCTTCACCTCCTATTAATTTAATGCTGCTTACCTTCTTTCTAGCAACGTTGCTCGGTACGGGAGGCGTTCCCACTAGCCAGTGTGGACCCCCGTACTCGTCCCACATCTTGGCTTTGCACGGTCGGCGTCTTCGCGTCCGTTGTTCGCATCGAAGAAGCAGGACTCTGCTATGCTCTTGTATTTGCTTCCTTTCTCAGCGATCCCGTGGTTTGGTCGGAATTTCCACGAAGCTGCAATTTTCCACAGGCTCCCTTGGATCTACATCCACCACACCAACTACATGGTTCTGCTCCTCCTGCGAGGAAGTGACTCCCTACTCTGCATGGTTGTCCAAGCCAGCATGTACCACTCTGTGGCAGATCCTCCCACGTTCTCTTGACGTACAGGTGTATTTATGTACTTTCTTGGAATAGAGGGGAAGATTCCATTGGTCCTCGGTTCACACAAAGGACACATTCCGGTCAGAAATCAAGTCATCCACCATAAAGAGGACTTGTACATGATTGCCATATTCAGTTTGCATATAACCAACAAATGCTCGAGGCTTTGCAATAAGGGAAGGTTACCTATAATCCTTATTTGGGCCTGTCTTATCCTCAGAGAGGGAGGGGCTCCTCCAAATGGGAGCCTACTTACCCTGTCCTTTAAGGAGGATATTGCGTAGAGTGCTCACCTCCCTAGTCCCAACGGGGATGGTTCCCCCTTGAGAAGGGGCGTATTTCTGGATTACATTGCCATGTCTGTCCTGATGCCTTTTGGCTATGACGCATAATAAATAAAAGAAACACCAAATATTAATTTGTCATGTTCCAGTGGAAATCCTATATTCTGAGAACCGCAGATGTACAGGAGACAGATACCGAATGACCAGCATGTCCCTAGCGAGTTCATAAGCATCTCCTCCTGCACTCTTTTATAGGCTTTAGGATCGTATTGTGGTAAATACAAGGACATACAGACTGCAGAATTCTGTGACATAATGTGAAGTAGTGCAAGTAAAGGCATTGCATTTCAAATAGTCCTTTGGTCTGAAAAGGGGTGCAGATGCCTTTAGGGATAGGTGATTTTTATAGCGCTGCAATATCATTTTTGGGAGATTCTTTTGGTGGGGATACCCCTTGTAATGATGGATGAGACCAGTTATAATCTTTTTTTTTATTTTTGGAACAGACAAATTTGCTCTGAGGTTTTTATATTTAGCGGTTTCATTGTACCAGTCGACAGAACCGTTCCATTACTTTTGGTTGACTGTGCCTCCACGGGATTCCAGTACAATTTTATCAAAATCCAATGTGCTTGTCTTAGGGACTTAGTGGCATCATCCCCATTGTCCATGGACAGTATGTCTTTAAAACAAAATAAAAATAAGATAAAACTCATTCACCTTTTGTTTTTCTCCAGCTCTACCAGAAATGTCGTCAGGCCTAGTACGGTAGTCACCTGTCTGTTTCCATTTCCTTCCCTCTCTCCCCCTCCCTTCCTTATCTATGTCTTAGCTCTTGCACTATCTGAAATGTCGTCAGGCCTAGTACAATAGTTAGTTTCACATTCTTACTGTTCATGTCCTATAAGAATGTCATTGTATTTTCCCTGGTTCCCTCCCTTGCCTTGAAGCGCTTTGAAACACTTTGTGTATAGGCGATATATAAATAAACTATCATATCATTTAGTCATACATTCACTTTGTTGAAAAATACAGCATTAGTTCCCTATACTGAACCCAGCAGTACAGGGGATGAATAAAAATGCTTATTAGAGAGTAATCAGTTAATTTTTCCTGGTAGGGTTTCAGGAGCACTCGAGCAAAACCTGACCAGAAAAAACAGTTTAACAATGAAAAGACCGAAAAGACAGACCGGTCTTGATTTCCTAACTAACCTTAAATAAAATGGCCCATTGACAAAGGGCTCCTTCCGCCTATGGGAATGCCTCCAGCTAGTCTCCCAAATAAACACAATTGTCGTACCTGATTAGGTGGCATGCATTGGGACAGTCACAGGAATTTTCATACACTGTCCCAAGAATGGATCCTTGACCCGGGCAATGGATCAGAGTCTGAACGTCTGAGATTGTCATGTAAAAGAAGCATGGATGTTCAGTTTGGGTAGGGTCACATTAAGCATCCTTTATGCAGAGACCCGCAGAAGAAAGATCATGAGCGGACATCTTGTCCCTAGGAAAATTGTGATTGTCCATCCCCCACTTTTTACACACTTTTGTAGGCTTTAGGATTGTATAGTGCTATAAACATAGACTTACTGAAAATGTCAATGACATTATGTGGGGCAGTGCAAGTAAAGGCCTTACATTTCAATTAGATCATTGTGCTTCGTTTCTAACAAGACAATTGAGGTCAAATGCTTTGTTAGCAGACATATGAGTATGCAGCTGGGGTGGGCATGGGTGTCATTTTAGGGGAGGGGCAAGGGTATTTGCTCCCCCAACCCAACTGTCACAGCACACCATTTTGTCCCCCTCATTTGGTAGGGGCCCCTTTCCTTTACAAGTCATGTCCTGCCCCCTTGACCCCCAACATTTTCAGCAAATTTACTCCACTGAGTGTGGCACTAGTTTGGTTAATGTAACACAGCATTGTGCTCTGAAGCAGGCTCGGCCAGTCAACAAGAGAAGAAGTATTTAGTAAAGAATGTACTTCCTAAAGAGTCTTGTGCAAATCAGTCAACCTTCCTAATTCGCTAACAGCTATTTTAAATGTGCAGTGGCAGTTTACTTTTTTTAATTTCTTGTTTCCCCTCACTGCAATGAACCAGCCTAAATATTTTCAGGCCCATTCTGCCTAATTGCAAGGTCTATGTTTTTAGAAAATAATTGTGCATAGTATGAGAGACCAAAATGCTCTTTGCACTCTTCCTAGCCTTTGCAAACTCTTGTTGTGAATCAGCTTTTACTTTTGAATGTTTATTCCTTCGAAATAAATGAAAAGCGAGCGTCCCACCAGTAATTTAGGAAACCTGTCCCAGGAACGATTACTTTAGTCTGCCAGTGTCCTATTTGGAATCTTGAAGGCCTACACATGGGGGGGAGAATTGGCTGACATGCTGCTTGATGGAAGATCTACAGATGAAAGGAAATTCAGAATGCTTAAGATTCCAAATTATAGCTAGCCCTGAACTTCCTCACTGGGAGTCTTAACTCCCACCATTTTGGAATGGGCCTGTTCCCGGAAGTACAGTCAGGGAATTTAAAATGTGATTCATAAGGATCGCCCACCAAGGGGCGCAGAGATGAAGTAGTCTCTGCGGTCTGCTCCTCTTCCCAAGGGCCGAACTGTGGGTAGAGCCACCCCCACCTCCCCAAAGCCCCCACTTCAGGAGCTTATCCCCCACACCCCAGTGCATGTGAAGCCCAGCAGGAGCACCCCCCGGTCCAACTCCAATTGCACAGGAGGCAGTTAGACCAAAGTGACGTGGATAGTGAGCAGCAGCCAAGAGCGCTGTGTCTCCGAGCCGACAGAGTTTCGGGAAGAGGAACGAAGAGCGTGCAGACCAAAGGCAGCCTTTTAGGACAGTGCAGCCCGGCGGGCCCTTTGTGATGCAGGAGGCAACCGGGGGCACTGCCAAGTCCGAGGACCGAAATGTGGAGGGAGGTGGCACTGGGAAGTGGTAGGCGGAGTGGAGACCCACTTCTAAGACTTTGGCGGTGTGGGTAAGGGCACCCGTGGCCCACGCCAACCCACCTGGGGCAGCATATCAAAGACAGCAGGCACTCCTCTCCAGAGGACTCTGCGCTCCACAATGAACCGCTGCCTCTAAACCCCTCCCACCCCCAGAGGGGCAGCGCCACCCTGGGCCATCGGGCCGAGCTGCGCCTGGAGGCTATCCCCCACTCCCAGCTGCAACAGTGCAGTGGAAGCGGATCAGTGACCTGTGGAGCGGGAGGCGCAAGGGATTTCGGCCCCCACCCGTGAACGAGAGGGGGGAGAAAAAGAAGAACGGGGAGAGAATATATATATATATATATATTTCTGAGGCTTGTGGAATCTGCTTAGATCACATGCTGTGCATAGGCCGACATCTAGTGGAAGCTGCGGAGTATTACAGTTTGTTTTTCGAAAGTCGAAAATGGGCGTCGACACAGGCGTGCCAGTAATACTATCCCTAGTGTGACGTCCACTGTACCCAAGATCCCTCACGCGTGTAGGATCCTCAGATTGTTTTTTTCCGCCATACTGGTCGGAAGCATCTTGCGGAGTTCCCTGGCCTTAGCCATACTTTTGCTGTTATTATAATTATAATTCTTATTCATTCCCTTCCCCACCCCAACGTCGACCCTCAACCTCGACGACGGCTGGAGAAGTCATCGACCGTCGACTGCTGCACGACGGATCTGGGCCTCGGAAGGCCGCTGGCCTCGGCCCGGGCCTAGTAGGCCGCTGGCCTCGGCCCTTACAAGTAGGGAGAGTGGGGGGTGGTACATACTCTTCACTCTTGATATATAGTTACATTTTATATATTCCTACACTTAGCAGCCCGCTGCCTTAAGGTGCGTATGGAGGGTACCCCTTTTCAATTCTGCCCCAAGTGCAATCGCAAATACCCTTGGGTCGACAGGCACGCCACGTGCAATCTCTGCTTGCCGAGGGATCACCCCGAAGCGAACTGCAGAGCGTGTAGTAGGTTTAAACCTAAGACACTTAAGGACCGTTCGACAAAGCGTTGGGCCCACCACGCCAGGCAGGAGGCCATGGCAGCGGAGGGCGCCTTCAGCGATGGCAGCGACGCCGTACTTTCGGACGGCGAGGGCATTATGGCGTCGAAAGACAGCCGGCGAGCGCAGGTCCCCGACCTCGGAAGGTCGTCCGGCAGGGCGGCTATGGGGAAGACCCCCGGCGACGCAAGCGCTACACACCTAACACACACTAAACACACTAAGACCAACCGGACCTCGACGACGTCGACTTACGGAAAGAGGCACAAAAAGAACGGTCCGACTCGGTGTCCTCTGGGCGCTCTCGATTGAGATCACCTCACGACGCAAGGCAATCATCCACTCTTGCCAAGAGTGCCTCGCTACACACATTAACGGAAGTTCGATCGTCGGGAGACGAAGACGACTTCCACCCCCAGGCCGCGCTCCAAGATACCGAGACCGCGGTTAACACCAGTGAGGCCCCACGCCCGAAGCACACAGATACCTCTCCAGACCCTCGGCGCCAGGCGTCGAAAGTCTCTGGGGCCTCCAAGGGACAGGGAAAACATTTTTCCACGCACGGGGAGGGGGAGAAACAGCGGAAAGCACAGCCTTCCACCCCTGTAAAGCCATCCTCTCACCCTAGGCAGACAAGCAAACACAAGTCTACCCTTGAAAAGTCCCATAAATCACCACCTGCTAAAGTAATACCCTGTTCCAGGGAATGGTCCAGTGAAGACATAGACAGGGTTATGTCTAGGATGTCTTCCTTGGCTGATTTTTATGATAAGAACCCAGAACACTTTCTTTCATATAACCCTCAAGGGGCCACACCCTCAGGCTCCTCCGATCCTATCCCGCTAAGTAAAAAGCCCCGGTTCGAAAGACCTGAACCCTTCGAGGTTCAGCCTTACTCCACTCCATATTCTACTCCACTCCCCAGTTACCAGGGACAAGTTTTCCCTGAAGAGGACCAGGAGTTTGAAATTATGGAAGAACAAACCGGGACAGATTACTATGCAGAGGATGAGGACCTGGAGGAGGGAGAAGATGAGCAGGAAATTTACAGAGTAGATTCCCCAGTACAAAGCGAAGCCCCAGTTACTGACTCTCCAGTTGATAACCAGCCCCTCCTTAACGAGGTTCTCGCTCGAGCAGCGGAACACTTCCACATCGACACCCACGGTGTACAGGAGGAAAGGGACTTCGCGGAGGAGTTTGTAGGAGAGAGAAGACCGGTCGCTCAGACCATCCCTATGCTCAAATCCATCCAACGAAGAATAGATCCTTCCCTGGTGAATCCCAACCTCACCAGAGCTGTCAACCCCAGAATTGAAAAGATTTTCCGGGCAGCCCAGTCTGACCCTCTGTATATAAGGGGACATCTTAAACCAGATTCCCTAGTGGTTACCAACACTAGAAAAAGGGCTGGCACGCCCTTATCTTCATCAGAAGCTCCTCCCGACAAGGAGAGCAAAAAACTTTACGGGTTTGGCAGGAAGGTAGCCTCAACGTCCACCTACCAGGCAAGGATTGCGAATTCCACCACCCTGTTGGCTAGTTACAATTGCCATCAATGGGAAGAAGTCGCGGCGCTCATTGCCTCTGCTCCAGAACCGTTAAAGGGCCAGCTGGCTCGGATCTCGGCAGAGGGGAGAGCCGTGTCTGGTTGCATTTTAAAAGCAACTTTCGACGCCGCTGACAATGCAGGAAGATTGATAGCAGAAGGTACTGTTATCAAGAGACATGCGTGGTTATGGCAGTCGGGATTCAAGACAGAAACCCAGGCTTCTTTAATAGACAAGCCAGTGGAACCCGACCTATTGTTTGGGAAAGCGGTCGAAGACGCACTTAAAAATGCCAAAGATGAATATGAGACTCTCAAATCCCTTGGCCAGCTTACCAACAAACCCCCTAACCAGAGGGGGAACAGTAATTTTCGTCGCCCACGCGGCCAAAATTCACAAAGAGGCAACTATGCCCAGGGACAGGGTACACAATGGAATAACAACCAGCAGTCTACCCAGAGTTACGGCAGGGGTAACAAGAGAGGTCGTGGAAGAGGCAGAGGCAGCCCCAACAAGGGAGGTGGCACGCCTCCACCAAAACAGTGACGCTCAGTTCAGGGTCCCTTGCCACGCAACCCCAGTAGGGGGACGCATTTCCACCTTCACCCAGGCTTGGGAAGGGATCACCTCAGACAGATGGGTGCTGTCAACAGTATCCGCCGGATATTGTATAGAACTACTGCAGCGTCCCCGGAACCATCCTCCACGACAAAGAGTGCACTCCCTAGAGCATCAAAGGATCCTTCTCGAGGAGATCGCCATTCTGCTAGAAAAGGACGCGATAGAACTCGTCCCAGGACACCAGGTAAACAAGGGTATCTATTCAACTTACTTCCTTGTGCCAAAGAAAGATTTGACAATGCGCCCAGTATTGGACTTACGGCCTGCCAACAAGTATGTCAAGCCCCAAAAATTCCGTATGACCACGCTACAAGAGGTAATCCCCCTCCTAAAAAAGGGGGATTACATGGCAACCTTGGATATGAAAGATGCTTATTTTCATATTTCCATGCTCCCAGCGCACAAAGTACTTGCGCTTCAAGGTGGACAGTCGCCACTACCAATTCAAGGTACTGCCCTTCGGGATAGCTTCAGCACCAAGGGTATTCACCAAGGTACTGGCGGTGGCGGCTGCACACCTACGCAGGGAAGCAATCCCGGTGTACCCTTATCTGGACGACTGGCTCATAACGGGGGAAACCCCAGGAATTTGCAGGTCAAACATTCAGAGGACTATCGACCTCCTCCACGAATTAGGCTTCTCCATCAACGAGAAAAAGTCAAGTCTGGTGCCAAGCACCTCAAAACAGTTTCTAGGAGCTATCCTAGATACTCAGAAAGGATTGACCTTCCCTTCGGAAGAGAGAATTCGGAATATACTTCTGCAAATTCCGCATTATCAGTCAGGTCAACAGATGACAGTACGCAAAGCTATGCGGTTACTGGGCATGATGGCGTCATGCATTTACCTGGTCCCCCACGCGCGTCTGCGCATGCGTCCCATGCAGGAATGGTTGGCGAAACAGTGGTCTCAGGCAAGTGGTCATTGGGACGATCTAGTGGTCGTTTCGCCAACACTCGTACAGAGCCTACACTGGTGGACAAGAGAGAATCTCGCAAAGGGAAAACCCTTTTACGATCCCGAAGTACAAGCCGTGGTGACTACAGATGCATGCCTGACTGGGTGGGGAGCTCACCATCTCCACCACACAGCTCAGGGTCTCTGGTCTCACTCAGTAGCCAAGAACCACATCAATCTGCTAGAGCTTCTGGCAGTATTCCGAGCGCTAAAGGCGTTCGAGCCCCATCTACTGAACTTGTCGGTGCAGATCAGGACGGACAGCACGACAGCCATGTTCTATCTGAACAAGCAAGGGGGGACTCGTTCGCCAAATCTGTCCAAGTTTGCCCAGAAAATATGGATATGGGTACTCAGACGGAACATCTTCCTGTCATCGCAACATGTTCCAGGGGAGCTCAATTCCCTAGCGGATACTCTAAGCAGAGACTCCCTCCCAGAAGAACACGAATGGGTCCTTCACAGAGACGTAGTAGCAGATCTCTTCTCTCAGTGGGGTTTCCCCACTATAGACCTATTCGCCACAAGCGAAAACAAACAATGCCCAGGATTTGCATCCAGGTTCCCCCAGCCGGACTCCCAAGGGAATGCCCTGTGGATGAACTGGTCAGGGATGTTTGCGTACGCTTTTCCACCAACTCCTCATCAGGAAGGTGGTGTACAAGATGAACAAGGAATCGATGACGCTCATCCTAGTTGCTCCCATGTGGGCGAGACAACCATGGTTTCCACACCTACGCAGGATGGCGGTGTGCGAACCCCTCAGACTCCCAGCCTGGTACAACCTACTGTCCCAGCAACAGGGTCAAACAGTGCATCAGGAACCCAACTCTATGAACCTAGCAGCATGGCTCCTGAAGTCATAGAGTTTGGACATCTCAAATTACCACAGAGGTGTATGGACATTCTAAAGGAGTCCAGGAAACCAAATACAAGGCACTGTTACTTTGATAAGTGGAAAAGATTCGTTATCTGGTGCCAGAATAAACAAATCAACCCGGTTGATTGCACTCCTTCCAACGTTGTGACATACATGCTCCACCTGCTGGATGCAGGGTTGGTTTTTAACTCGCTGAAAGTACACCTGGCAGCCCTCTCGGCTTACACCACATCCCATAACAAGGTCTCGTGGTGGAAAGTACCAGTGGTTAAAGCCTTCATGGAAGGAGTAAAGAGACTTCACCCTCCTATTTCGAACCCACCGCCAGGATGGGACCTCAACGTGGTGCTAGCTAAGCTCATGGGACCCCCATTCGAACCCATGCATAAAAGTAGTCTCAAACACCTGACTTATAAAACGGCCTTCTTAGTAGCCATTACCTCCATAAGAAGGGTCAGTGAAATTCAGGCTCTGTCAGTGCAGGATCCTTTCTTTACTATCCACAAGGACAAACTGGTTTTACGCACACACCCTAGGTTCTCACCTAAATTCATATCCAAGTTCCATGTAAACCAGTCCATCGAGCTTCCGGCTTTCTTCCAGAACCCGCAAAGCTCGGCTGAGGTGAAACTACACACCCTAGATGTGCGTAGGGCGGTCCTATACTATGTAAATAAAACCAGACCGCTAAGGAAAACAGATCAACTGTTTGTCTCCGTAGCTACAGGCAGAGAGGGGGATCGCGTCTCTAAGGGCGCTATCTCGAAGTGGATTATCAACTGTATACAGCTGTGTTACTCTCTTTCTGAAAAGACTCTGCCTTTTACGCCAAGGGCCCACTCTACTAGAGGCATTGGTGCCACTCTGGCTTTCATTGCAAATGTTCCCCTCGACACCATTTGCAAAGCGGCTACTTGGAGCTCTATTCACACTTTTACTCAGCATTACTGCATTGACACTCATTCCAAGACAGATACACAAGTGGGACAAGCGGTTCTAAGACACCTGTTTGCTCATGACCCTTCTCACATCCCACCTCCTTCTTCTGGTACTGCTCGCTAATCTATGCACAGCATGTGATCTAAGCAGATTCCACAAGCCTCAGAAGGGGATACATTACTCACCGTAATCGTATTTCTGATGCTTGTATCTGCTTAGATTCACATGCGACCCACCCTTCCTCCCCTCCGAGAGAAGGCGCATGATTGCTTGTAGTCTTACCTTTCTGTCTATCTGCTTGGATTATCTGTACTCACGCTACTCCTCATGCTTCCTCATGTCAGAAAAAATACAATCTGAGGATCCTACACGCGTGAGGGATCTTGGGTACAGTGGACGTCACACTAGGGATAGTATTACTGGCACGCCTGTGTCGACGCCCATTTTCGACTTTCGAAAAACAAACTGTAATACTCCGCAGCTTCCACTAGATGTCGGCCTATGCACAGCATGTGAATCTAAGCAGATACAAGCATCAGAAATACGATTACGGTGAGTAATGTATCCCATATATATATATATATACACAAAAAAATTAATCAGAGGGACAGTGGATGGAGGTCAAACCCCTGGATCTCCCGAGGAGGAAAACCGGTACGCTGCCTGAGAGGGCACATCTTCTCCTATAACGGAGCTCGCCCCCCCCAACTTAACACAACTCTGGCCCTGGGCTACCAGCGAGGCCATACTTTGAAGCTCCCTCTTCCAAACGCAGCCTCACAAGTGCGTGCAGGTTGGTGGACCCACCAGTGAGCAGGCAGCCACCAGGGACGTCGCCCCCACCCCTGCCCGTGGGCGGGAGTGAAGAACTACTGAAGGGCCACCTGGAGTACTTCGATCAATGTAGTCGATGGACTCTAGCCCCCGGCCCTGCCGATATACGACGAGACACGGCTTGTACTGCATACCCCCAGCTGAGAAGATCCGGCAATTCTGGTGCACGGTCTCACACTCCCTGCGCTCCACAAGTGGGCTGCTGTAGCCTTCTGTGGTTCCCCACACCCTGATCCGCGAACCCCAGTGTAGTTCTTCGTGAACATCTGACCACACGGGGACCCTCTGTCTCCCCAATTGGGACTCCACCGATGCAGCACTGATGCCAGGGTAGTGGCGGGAAACCGCGTTACGACTTGGTTCCTAAACAGCTTCCTCCAACGATACGAGGGAGCCTCTGTAGAGCCTGCAGGGGGGCGGCGTGGGGTCCCCCAGGCGTGACTCCTCCACTAACCTCAACCCACGCAAGAGAGTGGATCAGCTGGAGGGCCTTCTCCCGGAGCCCCGATCACAGGCAACATGACAGCAGTCCGCTACGCCAGCCCAGCAAACTGAGCGTCCTTTTCCCCCCTGTGGAACTTTAAGAGCCACATGAACGGGTCCTGGTATCCAGTGGCCCATGCCGAAGAGGAATTGAGAACCAACTCTGCTTCACTTTCCCTCGTGTATCCCCACCTTGAAACACCAATGAACCTACCATCGATATAACTCATAGAGCCGTAGGGAGTGCTAGGGGCCCAAGAGTAATCTAGGCAAGATTTCACTACTGCTCTGAGAAATCAAAGATCCTTGAACTGGCAAGGAAAAGAGGCCCAATAGAATGGAGGATCTCACAAATAACGGTCTACCAGGACCTCTGTCTTCACCCTGACAAGGAGGATGCTGTGTGGGCCTCTAACAAAGTGGCTTGGTGCCAAAGGAGTGCGATATTGGTGGGGATTCCCCTTTTCCCTGGCCTTCGATTATGAGGGGTTCAAATACAGCCTCATAACAGAAGACTACATCCACAAAGTGACCCAGGAGCTGATAGGAGACTCCTCTGTGGCAGCCCTCGCATAGCCCCGGGGGGAGAATTGAGTGAATCCCAGAAGACTAACAGATTTGTGTACAGGCGCTGGGTTTGTGGCCTTAGGAAATTCAAGAAGCTAAAGCCGGTGTCCCCCCCCCCCCCCGCTCCTGGAGGGGCAGGGCTGAGTTCCTGATGGCCCCTGGAGAGGGCAACACGGTCTTCCACTTTTGGGGGGCCCGGAGACTTCACACAGTGGAGATCGATCCAAACCTTGTGTAATGGAACTGGCAAGGCGGACTGCAAGAGAGGTTGGGGCTTATCCAGGCCCCGGACATCAGCCCTGGTGGTGAGACGGTACTCCTAGGGGTGGTGCAACTTTTTTTTTTGGCGAATGTAAGGCTGACCCAGTGGCCTCCAGAGGAGAGGGGATGTTTGGGTTACTTTTAGTATGTGTGGGCTATCTGAGGGGGGGTGCCTCAGAGGTGCTCTTGTGCTTCATAGAGGCCCAAACGGGGGGGGGGGAGAAATCGTTGGCCTGGCACAGCGATGCGTTCAATGTTGCAATTAGTACAGGCGCCACGGGGGGATGGGGAAAGTTGGGGGTTTTGTAATGTTCTGAGGGGATTTCCAGCTGCCAGTGACCTGGTCTATCCAGAGGGGGATTGTTCCACAGCCTATTAGATGAGAGAGTCTGTAGCCCGCAGGGAGCGTGCACTGTGGCGCTAACTTTGGGAGACAATTGAGAGGGTCCCCCCTCCCTGATGGTTTGAACTCCCTGCACAAGAGTTCCCTAACCATTTGTGAATTCAACCGTTTAAAGCTGGACTTCTTGTTTTTGCAGGAAACCCACTGGCAGAAGGGGAGGGAGCCCACCTTGAAAGCCAGATCAATAGGGGAGTTATTTTATGAATCTTGCCTTTCCAAAAAGAAGGGAATAGCCCTCCTGGTGTCGAGCAAGCTGCCCTTCAACTTCAAGGTGCAGTCTAAAGACCTAGATGGCCGCTTTGTGATGGTTAAGGGGGAGACCAGGGGCCACGTCCTCACTTTGGTGTCCATTTACTTCCCAAATCGGTCATAAGCAAAATCCAAATCTTTGTGGAAGGCACTCTGATAATAGAAGGTGATCTTAACATGGTCTTGCACCCTGAGCATGACGGAAAGAGAGCAGCTCCTCAGACCACAACTCATGCACAACAGAGGATGTCCTCTTGCTTCCGGAAAGTTAACCTGGAGCTGGGAGGGGTGGACTTTCACACAAGGAAAAAGGGTAGGAACCCCTTATTGGTGCACAACACGTTCTCAGGGATTGATTATATCCTCGTTGAAGCCCCCTTGCGGGAACGTGTGAGCAAATCGGTAGTGGAGACAATTCCATGGTCTGACCACGATCTGGTGAAGGCTAGTATGGGGGTGCACCCCCGTAATCAATGCAACAATAGGTGGTCATGCAACAACCAATTGCTACGGGATAAGGAACTTGACCAGAAAACTATTGAAAACAATCGGAGAATTTTTTGAGATCAATGACAATGGGGAGGTGGGGACAGCAGGGGACTGGGAAGCTTTCAAAGCTAAGATTAGGGGAGTCCTGATTGGAATGGGCGCAAGGAGGAAGAGGAAAAGATTGCTTCAGGCGAGAGACCTCAGGGGGAAAATAGAGTCCCTTCAGCCTGAGGGGAAACTGAAAACCCAAATGTTTCCAGGGAAATGGGCAAAACTGCAAGAATACAAAGCTAAGTTGAAATCCCTTATGGTTGGGCAGGCAGAGAGAACTGGCACTCTTAAAACAAAAATACATGGAAAGAGGGGAAAAAGCAGACAAAATTCTGCCGTGGAGGCTAAGGGAGCAGAGAAGGAGTAGAAGGGTGGACGCGATACATTCGACAGGAGGCGAAAAGCTCCTTGATGACCCCAAGATAGCTGAAGAGTTTCGAATATTTTATGAGCAAGACTACACCTTAGAATACAGAGGGGATAGGTATGATAAGGTTTCATTGAAAAATAGAGGCAAGGAAGATGAATATTTGTTGCTGTGGGGATCGTTTGATGCCCTCTATTATTGACTTTATATTCTGTGGATAATTAGAGGGTAGGATAAGGGGTTTTTTTTTTTTTTCTTTTTTTTTTTCCCCCTTTTTGATGTTTGGTTTTGTCTTTGTGGTGTTTTATGTGTATTAGGTATAATATTTAGCGGGGTTCATTTAGATACGTTTTGCATGGTTGATTTTATTATTGGATTTGGTTTAAATGGTTTGCTCATGACTTTCATTTGAAAATGAATACTGCAATGTTATTTTGATCCTATGTAGAACTGCTGTATTGTAAACCTAATAAACAGAAGTTTAAAAAAAAAAAAGAAAGAATACAGAGGGGATGAGTCACACATAGACCGGTTCCTGGACTCCCTCCCGTTCCCATGTCTCCCAGTGGAAAAGGCAGACCCCTAGAGGCCCCCATTACTGCTCAGGAGGTGGTAGACACAATTAGTGGGATGAAGGGCGGCGCCACCCCCGGGCAAGATGGTTTTACAGTACTGTTCTACAAAAGATACCGCTCCACCCCGGCCCCTTTTTTAGCCAAACTGTTTAACAATGCACTTCGAGACGGGCTCCCTCCCACAGTCCATGTGTGCAGCTTCGATAGTAGTAATGCCAGAGGAGGGGAAAGACCCTACCCAGTGCCAATCCTACAGAGCTATCTCATTGTTGAACACTGATGTGAAAATAATGGTGAAGTTGTTGGCCAAAAGGCTTGGTCTCCAGATGACGTCACTGATCCATGGAGATCAGGTGGGATTCATCCCGGGTCGCCAGGGAGCCGATAACATAAGAAAATCAATAAACCTAATACATGAGGCAAAACGGAAGGGACCAGATGCATACTTGGTGTCCATACATTCAGAAAAAGCCTTTGACAGGCTCGAGTGGCAGTATATGGGTAAGGTCCTTCAGAGGATGGGATTCGGGAGCAACTTTAGGCAGTGGATCTCTGCTCTGTACAATAGCCCTCCCATGGAGAAGTAGCAGTGAATGGCACTTTCGAAGGGATTGTGTCCTCCGACGTATTCCTTATCTTGGATATACGTTTCCAGCTTGCTGGCCTCGGAAATTTTTTCTGTAGAGGGCGCTGCACGTCGACGTCCGCCGAGTCGATGTCCCTCGACGTCCACCGTATCAGCTCTGACGTCACCATGCCCATAAATAGACACGCGCTGCGTCCGTTGCTCAGTTCCGTTTTTCCGCGCTTCGTGGGGCCTCGGAACGTCGTTGCTCAGTTCAGTCAGGTTTATCTAAATCTATTTCGACTAATATTCCTTATCATTCTCGATGGCTTCTTCATCAGAACAGACGACGCTGCGATCCGGCTTCAAGAAATGTCGAGACTGCTGTAAAAAAATGTCAATAACGGATCCACACAGGGTCTGTTTATGGTGCTTGGGGTCCGAGCACCATTGTTCGGAGTGTGAGGACTGCATGTCCATGACGGCGAAAGCCCTGAAGGAGCGAAAGGGGAAGCTCGAGAGAGGTAAGTCAGCCAAATCCTCCTCGAAGGTTTCGTCGGTCGAGGCATTAGTCTCCTCGCCATCGAAAACACTCCCATTCTAGATCTCGAAGCAGCTCCCACCATTCGTCGAGATCTAGACACTCAAAAAAGAGACGTTGAAGGTCCCATTCCTCGTCGTCTTCGGTGTCCCCAGAAAGAGTTTCCTGTCCCACCAAACACAGTTCTCAAGCTGAGTGGGAGGAATTTAGAAAGAAAATGTTAAGCGTCTTCGAGAACGCGGCCTCGACCCCCTCGAAGACAGCTGAGGGTGATACCCCGGGTGAAAAACCCAAAAAATCAAAACGCCGCGAGTCGCAGCACCCGGCGAAACATTCCACCCGAGAGCGCCATGAGCCATCGGGTAAGAAGGCACCGTCTTCGACGCCGTCGTCGAGGGTTCCTTCGACGCACGGGTCGGCGCCATCGACGCCGTTGTCAAAGGGTTCCTCGGCGCATCGGTCGATCGACTCGACGCCGATGAAAGAGAGGACCAAGGCTCCACAGCCAACAGTGTTTTCAAGGGCCTCCGGCACGATGCCGAGACCGTCGTCGATGCCCTCGAGTAGGATCCTGATCCTCTCGAATTCTTCGAGGCCCCTTCCAGTTTTTTCGACGCCATTTTCGGTGCCTTCGAGGCCGGTTACATCAGCGTCGACGCCTTCGACATTTTCTCGTCCAATAAGGACGAGTTTGGCTCCTTCAGCCCTAGAGATGGGCTTTACTCCATTTCAGAGATCAGAATACCCTGGTCTTTCTTCAATTTATGAAGAAAGAGAAGACTCTGACCAAGAAACTTTTGGTTTACAGAGATCCTCACTGCCTGCTGCAGAGGATTTCACCTCTGAAGAAAGGAGGCTGAAGGAACTACAGGACTCACTTCATGAGGCCAGTGGACTTGACACTTCCCCAGAAGTGGAATTTGTAAAGCCAGACCCAGGGGAACATGCCGAAACACCATATAGAACCCTGATGGCAAGAATAATTGAGTTTATGGGTTGGTCTGCGCCTTCACCTGTTTTCCAACAGGATGATCTAACGGATATATTGGACAAAGGCCCACAGGAGGACCCGGTGGTCCCCTTCCATGCAGCCCTACAAAGAAAAATTGCATCCAATTGGGAGACTCCCAAAGTCATCCCAGCAGTCAATAAAAGACTGTCGACACAGTATAGGGTAGCGGCTGCTGACCCTGAATACCTGTCAAAACACCCGACCCCAGAGAGCCTGGTGGTTCAAGCGGCAACTTCATCCAGCAGTAGGACTGCTTACCCTACTGTCCCACAGGACAGGGATGACAAGAGGTACGACTCTATGGCAAAGAAAGTCTTCTCTGCCTGTAGTATGGCGTTGAAGTCCATCAACGCCACCTGTACGCTCGCCAGGTTCAGTCACACATTATGGGACTGTGCTTCATCAGCGGCTGACTGCATACCCGATGGAGAGGAGAAGGAAGCCTTCCTTAACATCATTCAAGATGGCAAAGATGCCATGTGCGAATCTCTTCAAACTGGCATCGATTCCACTGACAGTATCAGCAGGGCCATGGCGGCTAGTACAACAATCCGCAGGCATGCGTGGTTGCGAAAATCTGGCTTTGCTCCAGATGTACAGGCCAGACTTTTGAATATGCCCTTTGACGGCTCTTCGTTATTCGGAAAAAAGGCTGATGACAGTCTGGAAAAGTTACAGACTTCTAAAGCAGCAGCAAAATCCTTAGGAGCTGCTATCTGCCAAACTCCTTTTCGCCCCTCAGGAACCTCTGGGAGAGGAAAGTCCTTTCGCTATTATTCCACATTCGGAAAAGGCAGAGGACAGCCGGCTCAAAGAGGCCAAAGAAGATCCACCCGAGGTGGACGGGTCAAAGGTACTAAGACCGCAGCAGCAGCAGGTGCCTCTTTACCCTCGGCATCTGCATCAGCCGCACCCAAACCACTCTGAGGCCTTTGCACACAGACACCTGTTTGGGGCAGGTTAACTCACCATCTGACGGAATGGCAGGCTATAACGTCAGATGCTTGGGCGTTGGAGACAGTTGCCCAAGGTTACTGCCTACCCTTTCTACACATCCCTCAGAGTCATCCACCGGGGAACAGATCCCAAAAAGTTCCAGATCCGCTCCTCTTGCAGGAAATTATGGGCCTTCTAGAGAAAGGTGCCATAGAACCGGTACCTGTAGCGGACAGGAACAAGGGCTGGTACTCCCCCCTACTTTCTCATACCAAAGAAGGATGGAGGACTGAGACCCATCCTGGATTTAAGCGAATTGAACAAGTTCCTCAGGAAGGACAAGTTCAAGATGGTAACTCTCTCTCAGATCCTTCAGGCCCTCCAGCTCCAGGACTGGCTGGTATCTCTGGACCTTCAGGATGCTTATTTCCATGTGCCAGTCCATCTCAAGCACAGAAAATACCTGAGGTTCGCAATTGGCAACTCTCATTATCAATTTCGGGTTCTGCCATTAGGGCTGACCTCCGCCCCGAGGGTCTTCACCAAGCTGATGTTGGTAGTGGCGGCGAGTCTAAGGAGGGAAGGGATCCACGTCTATCCCTACCTGGACGATTGGCTGATCAGGGCCGTATCTTCGGAACAGGCCCGGACCCAGCTAGATTATGTCTGCCTCTTCCTTCACAGACTGGGGTTCTCCCTCAATTTAAAGAAGTCACAGATGGTACCATCACAGAGACTCCAGTTCATTGGAGCGGTCCTGGACACTTCCCTGGGAAAAGCCTCGCCACCAGAGGTGAGGGCTCAAGATATTCTTCAGATGGTCACCAAGTTTAAAAATGCCCAACGTCTCCCAGCCTTCGACTTTTTGAGGTTGCTAGGCCTCATGGCATCCTGCATCTTCCTTGTGCCAGAGGCTCGCCTGAGAATGAGATCTCTTCAGTGGGCACTGAGAAGTCAGTGGTCACAATTCTCAGGGAGAATGTCAGACCTCCCCCCGGATTCCAGACAAGGTAGCCCACGACCTTCAATGGTGGCCCTATTCAGAGAACATCTTGAAAGGAGAACTGTTTTGGCAACCATGGCCGGAGATGACAGTAGTCACAGGCGCCTCGCTCACAGGGTGGGAGCCCATGCCAACGACTTGACCATCAGCGGTCGTTGGTCTCCATCAGAGTCCAAACTACATATCAACCTATTAGAGCTGAGAGCGATCAGACTAGCGCTGAAAGCTTTCCTGCCATCAGTACAGGGGAGAAATGTCCTGATAATGACGGACTACACGGTGGCCATGCACTACCTCAACAAAAGAGGAGGCGTAGGATCACTGCCACTGTGCAGAGAGGCAATGCAGCTCTTGTTTTGGGCAATTCGGGAAGGAATCTCTCGATCGGCAGTCCATCTAGCCGGAGAGAAGAATTTGACAGCGGACGCTCTGAGCAGGCAGAGCACAGTCCCCCACAAATGGGAGCTAGCTCAGGAAGTCCTTCAAGAGATCTTCGCCCTTTGGGGAACCACTCAGGTGGATCTGTTCACCACAAGCACCAACAGGAAGTGCGATCTGTTCTGTTCAAGGGAATTTCCCCCGAGAGGAGCTCTGGGAGATGCGTTTGTAGTGGACTGGGAGTTTCCACAGCTCTACGCGTTTCCACCAGTCCCTGTTATTCCTCAAATGATCAGGAGGTTGAGAAGATTCCGGAAAACCATGATCCTAATTGCCCCGGACTGGGCCAGGAGAACGTGGTACCCGGACCTTCTAGATATGTCCATCTGTCCTCCAATCCGTCTTCCACTCAAAGAGAATCTTCTCTCGCAGAAGGGAGGTCAGGTTCTCCATCAAGACAGCAGAACCCTCAACCTTCACGCTTGGCTTCTGAAAGGTTGAGGTACAAGGATTGGGATCTCCCTGATGACGTCATGGAGGTGTTGCTTTCGGCCAGAAGACCAGCAACAAAGTCTTTATACCGCTGCCGTTGGAACAAGTTTTGCAGCTGGTGTAGGGAAGAGAATATCAACCCTTTTTGATGCGATACACCAACGGTGCTATCGTTTTTACTCTACTTGGCAAACTCAGGCCTTCAAGTTGGCACTGTAAAAGGCTATCTCGCAGCGCTTTCTATCTTCAAGCGCACTGCGGAGGAACCATCGTATTTCAAAATTCCTCTAGTGGTACAATTTCTCAAGGGTCTGACTAATGTTTACCCTCCAAAACCATTCCAGGTTCCATTATGGGACTTAAATTTAGTCTTAAACTTCTTAATGGGCACTCCATTCGAGCCACTTCACTCTTGCGCATTAAGATTTCTCACACTTAAAACTGTCCTACTTGTAGCACTAACATCGGCTAGGAGGGTGAGTGAGCTACAAGCTCTCTCCTGTAAACCCCCACATACAATCTTCCACAAGGACGAGGTTGTCCTCCAGGTGAAGCCTAATATTCTCCCAAAGATGGTTTCTGAATTCCATATTACTCAGAAAATTACCTTGCCTTCATTCTACCCTCCTCCCCATCCGGGGAAAGAGGAGGAAAGGCTACACAGGCTGGACCCTAGGCGAGCTCTCAGCTTTTACATCAACAGAATGGCTAGAATCAGGCAAGCAGACCAGCTGTTTGTAGGATACTCAGGTCACAAGTTGGGACTACCCATAAAAAAACAAACCATCTCCAGGTGGATTATCATGGCCATCCTGGAATGTTATAGACTAGCAGGGAAAGAGCCACCCCAAAACCTCAGGGCTCATTCAACCAGGGGTATCACAGCTTCTTCGGCTCTCCAGAGAGAGGTACCGGTCCGGGACATATGTGCGGCTGCCACATGGTCGTCCGCACATACATTCACAAAATGTTACAATCTGGATTCCTCCACTGCTCAAGAGACCAGATTTGGCAAAGCCGTATTACACTCGGTCCATCCCTAAAGGGATACATAACACTATCACTCCCGCCTCCAATTACATACCACTGCTATGGGAGTCTATCAAAGATAAGGAATACGTCGGAGGCCACCACCCCTTCGAAGAAAAAGTTACTTTCTTACCTGGTAACGTTCTTTCGATGGGATGTTCCTCCAACGTATTCCTTATCGCCCCTCCCATCCATCCCCGCAGTGATAACTTCCCTTGTGGTTGCAGCTTTCACTCCTTCAAGGTTACTAACCAATTCAGGCATGTCTTTCTTATACTACAAAATGGAACTGAGCAACGGACGCAGCGCGTGTCTATTTATGGGCATGGTGACGTCGGCGCCGATACGGTGGCCGTCGAGGGACATCGACTTGGCGGACGTCGACGCGCAGCGCCCTCTACAGAAAAAATTTCCAAGGCCAGCAAGCTGGAAACGTATATCAAAGATAAGGAATACGTCGGAGGAACATCCCCTCGAAAGAACGTTACCAGGTAAGAAAGTAACTTGTTCATCTCAGCCCCCCTCCACCTTACTAGAGGAGCGAGGCAGGGTTGTCCCATCTCCCTCCTATTGTACGCCCTGGCCATGGAGCCCTTGGCGATCGCCATCAGGGAAAACCAGGGGATAACGGGAATCCAGTGTGGCTAAGTAGACATTAAGCTCTCCTTGTTTGCCGATGATATCTTGTTGACAACTCTCATGGATCCCTCCCGGAGTTTTTAAGCCTCATTCAGTTCTTTGGTAGGTTTTTTGGGCCTGATAATTAACCTCCCCAAGTCCAACGGGATGCCAATAGGGACAGACGATGGCGCGACCAGAGACAGAAAGAAGGTGGGGGAGATGAGGGTTGAGGAAAAGTTCCCCCCCCCTACCTGGGCATCCATCTCTCCAGAGATTGGTCGACCTTAACTATACTCCCATTCTAGACAAACTAAGATCAGACCTTCAGCGCCGGGCGCCACTCGCCCTTTCCTGGTTTGGGCGAATGGTATCAGTGAAAATGAATGTTATTCCCCGCCTCCTGTACTTGTTCTCGTTCTCATTCAATCCCCCCCTCCCCCCGCCCCTTGCCGGAATCCTTCTTTATGAAACTACAAGCCATGGTAAGCCAGTTTATATGGAAAGGGAAGAAGCCTAGAATCAAATATGATACTTTGACGCTCCCCAGAGATTTTGGGGGTTTTGCCCTCCCCGACTTCAGATTATGTTATAAAGCAGCTCAGCTTCAAGTTATGCTAGAACACATACATGATGTGATATAGAGCGGAGGAGTGTAGAAGAGCGGAGGAGTGTAGAAGAGCGGAGGAGTGTAGAAGAGCGGAGGAGTGTAGAAGAGCAGATGAATATATAGAACAGGATTACTGCATATCAGGGAATGACCCTATTTCTGTTGAAGGATTGGAAATCAAGAGTGCATAAAGCCAATGAGTACACAAAGCAGATGAGTGCGGAGAGAGGACGAGTGCGTAGGAGGGGACAAGCGCGTAGAGATGCTGAATGCATAAAGCAGACGAATGAATGGATGTTTATATGGATGGAGTTACAAGAATATAGATGGAGTCTATATGGATAGAACAAATGTTATACGTGAATGGAATAGATCACATATAAGGATTTAACGGGTGCCGGATGTGAATGGAAAGGGTGATGCACGTTGACGGCGCAGCCGACACATGTGAATCGAACGAATGCCGTATACCGACGGATTTGGTGCCATAGGTGGATGATCGGATGCCGTATACAGACGAAACGAGTAATGTATATGGGTCAAGCGTATAACATAGGCGGCTGGAATTAATGAAATAAGATGATGCTACGGATGAAAATATATGGATGGAGTGCATAAACAACTTGGAATACACGGAACAGCTCTGGGTAAATAGAGCGCATTTGACTGCGTGTGGCGGAGAGGAGTGCGTGCTTGGAGCTGACAGGAGTGCATACATGAGAAAGACGTGCATTGAGCATATAAGAGTGCATGCGTGGGGCAAGCTGGAGTGCATGGGGCTAAACTGGAATGCATGAGCGGGCCGAGGGTGTAGAGCCATCTGGGGTGCACGAAAGTGATTGAAATGTGTGACATATATATTATGGTCTGGAATGCAGAGAACGTTCAAAAGTACTTGTATCACATCATAACACACCACCACGCTTACTCTCTCCTTACACCACCACTCTTACTCTCTCCTTACACCACCACTCAACTAGAACACAGAGATACTATGACACCATTCGGTATAACTGTTCTCATACTAACATTCTGCCTCATACTCCCCATCACTCCAAGTAAACACTGCTGGCTACCCACCCCCCAGCCAGGCGTTCTCTTCAGGCCTAACGCAGCCACAATCGGTTCTGGATAAATCTTGCCAGAACGAACACCTACTCCTGACCTCTCAACCACCACACCTACCACTAAGAAGCAGCTATTACACTAATACTGCACCAGCTGCACACATATCCGGTGCTCACACGCACCGTGAACCTCTCTACTCTCTCTATTGACCTGAACCTCGATTCCCAAGGGCGTTCAACCTACCAGCCCCTTCAGACCATACCAATGTTATATAAGGCGCTATATAAATGCAAAGTAACATAACATAACATAACATGGGCACCTACTGGACGTACATTGAGGACATACACACCCACCCTAAAAAAATCAGGGATCTTCTGTGGGCCCACGTCATTGAGATACCTCCACATGTCAGATTTCACCCCTCACTACCATCCCTATGGGGCTTGTGGAAGAAAAACAAAGCAAACTCATGCCTTTCCTCCTGGCTCCCGCCCCTGAGCTCGCTTTGGGGGACCCCGCTGGATATAGCAAACAAAGGTTTCCGACACACACAGCAGTGGTCAGACCTGGAGCCTGGAGTGAGTAGCACAACTATTCACTGGGACTGGCTTTATTGAATACAATGCCCTCTTGGAGGTCGTGGGAATCAACTCATTGAATATCGTTGAGTACCTCTACCTGAGGGGTATTCTGACCAACCATAAGTGGCGCAGTCACACCTCACCGTACCCTCACGCCCCTTGAGAAAATCAACTGGGAATCATCTACGAGGAAGGGAACGCAGTCCAGAATACACAGGGGATTAGTCCCAACAAATCTGAAGGGGAGGAAGAACTTTAGGCAAGGCTGGGAGGCAAGGATGGGGGAAGAGATAAGATTATACCTGGGGGAAGCTCTATAGATTATTGTTTGCTGGCAATCTTTACACTTCAGCCATGTAGCATAATTTTAAACTCGTTCACGCCTGGTACCTGCCCCCTGCGGATCCTCCCCGTACTGTCCAAGGGAATGTGGACAACTAGGATCCGTGGTACCGTATGTGGTGGGAATGTCCCTCTATTCGAATTTTCTGGACCGAAGTTCTTACTTGGAAGACATGGTTGGTGTAGCTCCCGCCCTGTGCCCTTTCCAGGTCGTGCTAGGTGTCACGGACGATGCCTTTGCTTCCCCCAGGTTTCCAAAAGTTGTTAAAGCTTTGCTAAGAGCGGGAAGGGTAGCACCAGCTCAGAAATGGAAAGACAAAACCGCTCCATCGAAAAAAGAGCTTTCAATCAAATTGTGGGACATTTACACGTATAAGTTGGCTGCGATGGTAAACGACAATATGGAAAGCTTTACGACCAAGTGGGGATCCTTCTTGTTGAAAGAGGGAGGTGGAAATCTTATTTTATAAGTCTGCATGTCTTAAGGGGGTTGGGAGCCCGCGGGACCCCCAGTGGATCGGAGTAGCCGTGGGGCCGAAGCACGTCACTCAGTTTGCATCTGTAACGCTCACCTGGTATCCACGGGGACGCCACTCAGCCCTGGCTGGACCACTCGCACTCTCTCGAACCTTCTCCCTTGGTAATTCTTCAGAGAGTTGAGCCTGCAATACAGGAGTACTGGGTTCAAAACTTAATTGTTCCTTGTTGATTGACCCCTGCCTCCCTTGAAATCCAAACATTCCCTCAGACCTTTCCTCACCTTGATTTTCTTTGTACAATGTGCTCTCCGTCCTGCTTCTCAATGCAGGGGCGCATAGATGGATCGGGCGTGTTGCAACTTAGTTGCTTCACTGGTGCGAGCCCTGTTCGAGTCCAGTCCTGATGTGACTCCAACTTTAAGGTATGTTGCTTTTTCACAGTTTTGATATTTGTCTCTTCTTTCTTTCTTCCTCCTTATTCTTTTGCTTATGTCTCTGTTTCTTTCCTTTAGGCGTGGAAAGTGATTTTGGCATTGCCGTGCTGATTGGAGTTGAGCACGAGTTGGTGAGCGAATGCACGGTGCGCAGCGTTATTTTGCCTTTTCTTGTGCTAACCTGTGTCTCTTGTCTTGCTTGCAGGTCGCTGTGATGCTCCAGAATGGATGCAGACCAGGATACGATTGAATCAGTAAGTCTCTTGTGGTTCCTTAATAAGAATGATTAAGTGCTCACTAATGCTGTTCTTTCTCTCTCTCCTTTCCAGGTTGCGGTGTTCTGGAGGAGGATGCGGCACCTAGATGCTGGTGTTCTCTGGACCGGGTAAGAGTAAGAGATGGACTGAAGACAGGATGCTACTCGCAGGTAAGTGCTGTAGTAATGATGATCTTGTTCTTTCAGGGTGCGGGTTCCAGGATACAGCAGGTAAGGAACTCAGGAGACAGAGCTCGACACGGTGAGCGTCACGCTGCTAACCGCAGAGTAACGCAAGCGTGTTCCTCTGTTTGGGCTTGTTTTATAAAGCCCCAGGTATCCCAAGGCCCGACCACACCCAAAACACTAGACCACATAGCTCAGTTCCTAGAACTGAGCTATGTGGGAGCCTCAATGTTGGACCAAGCCCATTACGAAGTCCAGGCCCCCATGTTAACTTCACACGGAGTATGAGCCTGGCGCCAGAGGCACCAGGACTGACTCAAGGAGAGTCTTTGGCAAGGCCTTTGAGGCCATAATAGGAGACGCTAAAATGGATACAATGGGGAGGCTGACTTGCCTATGAGGGTTGGGGATAGGGATCATGACAGCATCATCAGAATCATTGACCCTACGAACCCAACCATACACAGTATAGTCCCAATGGATGGACAGTCTTGGTAGCTCGTGTGAGGGGGTGGGTTAAGGGAAAAGGGTGGGGTTATCAAATGTTGCTGATATCACCATGGTTGTATGTAAATTATTGCATTGTTTAACGAAAAAACTAATAAAAACCAAAGTTGGAAAACAAAATGTGATTCAAAAGTTCACATATTCACCTTTGCTCCCCGTGCCATACCTAATGAAACCAGCCAGTGGTGGTGGGGAAGAGAAGCAAGGGGCCCATTGTCATCGCCACTCCAGGCAGGCGGAGCTGTTGCACCCTGGGCTATAAATGATTAATGTAAAATAAATGAAATAAAAGAGGGAGTGCTGTGAAGCTGACTCTGCTTCTGGGGCTATCGGATGAGACAATTGTGCTGGTATCAATTATAATTATAATCTAAATGATCCACACATGGACCCTTATTAATGATTGAGCAAAAGACATAAGAGCCTAGGCGGCAGTTGCATATTCGTTCGGCGCACGTGCACTACCTGTTGAAGGTAAGCATTTGAAATGGCAGGCAAGGTCGTGTTGGCACTACTGCGACCCACACACAAATGGTCCCATACAATCCTCTGCAGCTTATTGCGATTCCTTGTTGTAAAGGAAAGGCCATAACCTCATTTGAGTTTGTCCTCAGTTTCACATTGTAAAATGACAAACCCTCTGCTGTGACGAATTACTGGATCACTGGCAAACTCATTATGAAAAAGGAGTTTGGGAACACCCCGAATAAAACAGATGGATTTTACTATTTGTTGGTTATAGTCTCGGCTCTGGATGGTTTGTAGTGTTGACTTTCTCACCCAGTTGGGAATCATCCACGTAGGGTACAAAGTGATTCTGTAACAGTTTGTTTAGTCCTGAATCTTAAGTGAATATTGAATGCCACGCACACTAATACAAAACAACATATATATATATATATATATATATATATAATGTGACATGTATAAACTTCTTAACTGCCATTGTTATGGACTTCAATCAGTATGGGCTGTCTGGGAATTCTGTAACTGTACTTTGATCATTATATGATAAGATTTTGTATTACTTTGCAGGAAACTAACACATGCTTTGGCAGAGATGGCTAGTACTGTATGATTATCTTGAACACTTGTCATGTGTTTAGTGAGGGGGCGTCTGAGGGGGCGCCTAAACGCAGCTTTACCGACCCCCGGGTCGAGGGTACCGCACCTACCGGGCCTAGGCCCGAGGAGCAGGGTAGGCCTTGTGATTCACATATAAGAGTCCGAGAGGAGACTGGGCCCAGCGAGCCGAGCAACACGTTGCAGGCACGTGGCAGGCTGCTCAACAAGATGGCCGCCGTGCCAGACAGAGGCACCCGTCCAGCGCCATTCCAGGAGTTCGGGGGAGAACGAGTGTCGAGGTGGGACTGGCCTCAACCAGGTACGTGGCCGACAGCCTATCCTTCTTATGCGCAGGGCAGCTTCCCACTGCGTCCATACGGGCAGGGTATGCAGCGACTCCAGCAGCCCCCGGCTACCCTGTCAGTACATCCTAACCCCTTCAGACCAGTGAAGAGGGGTTCTTCGAGAAGTTACTTAGTCTCATGCAGTCACCTCGGATGGGGGTTATCCTCAAGGATGCCATCAGGGAAGTCCTCCCGACTATGCTAGCGCCAACACAAGCGCCCCCGGCACCGGTGCAGCTGCTGGTCTCTGTTCCCCAGCCGACTTCGCAGACGGTTCCGTACCAGCCTCCGCCGCCGCCTCAGCCCCCGGCTGCGGTCCCTGTACCCCAGCCACCGGCTCCAACTACTCCACCACCACCGTAGGATCCTCCAGATCTGCAGGTCACGGATGATGAGGAGGATCCGGACACGCCATCCTCAGCCAGGGCCTTCCACGAACGTCTTGCTATACTGGCAGAATACCTGGCCCTCCCCCAGCCCGAGGCCGAGCAGCCGGCAGAGGGGGTTCTGGCTGAAGTCCTCACACAACGCCCCTCTGCCAAAACAGGGATTCCTATGCAGACCGATGTAGTCTCCCTTGCCAAGAAGGGCTGGTTTAAGCCCCACTCAGCCCAGCCGGTCAATCGACGCCTGGACGCCAAGTACAGGCAGATGGAGGGGGACACACTCTTGCTCTCGTCCCATCCTCAGCCACACTCCTCTGTGATCGCTGCGGCATCACTATACTCCAAGCCTCAGTCGTCCTCAGCCTCCTCCTTTGCGGCTCTACTAGGCAAGGAGAAGATCTTGGAGGCGTACGGAAAGAAACTCTATTCCAACGCGTCCCTGCACCTTTGTCAAGCCAATGCCGATGCCATGCTGGCTGCTGCTAACCAGATGTTATGTTGGGACCTTTCAGACCTCCTCTCGGAACTCCCTACGCAGAGCCAATCCCGTTTTAAGGCGGGGCTGGCAGAGGCCAAGCTGGTGGCAGATGACCTCATGGAATCCACCACTGCCCATATCGACACATCTGGCCGTGCCATCTGTATCGCCACAGATATTTGGACGGCCTGGCTCCGGGCCACAAAATTCAACCCAGACGTCCAGGAACGCATATTGGATCTACCATTTGAGGGGGGTGGGGTGGACCTCTTCCACTCCACCACAGACGAGGAGCTGGACAAAAAGAATAACGGCTCACAAGCGGCCAAGTCTTTATCCATCTTGACAAAGATCACACCCAAGGGGTACACCCAGTCACAGCAGCGCTCCGACAAGGGGTGTACTCATGGAGAGTTCCACGGTTTCCAGGAACGGAGATCCAGTCAGCCAGACCGCTCGCAGTCTCAGAACTGGTGCAAGCAACAAAAAGGGAGGGCCAGAGTAAGGGCTTTTTCCTGTCCCCCTTCTCCACGACAGCCTCCGAGGGAAAGAGGGCAGGACACGCCCCTTTGGGTCCACGTGCCTCCAGTGGAGGGCAGGCTGCTCTCCATGCACATTTCTGGTGCCAGAATTTCACGCACCCCTGGATCCTCTTGGTAGTATCCACAGGGTATCGCCTACCCATTCCAGCCTCTCCTCCCCTCTACTCCCTCAAGTTGGGACAGCAACTTTTCTGGCGCAGGTCCGCTCGCTCGCCGAGAGCCAGGCAGTGGGGGAAGTCCCAGCCTCCCAGCGATGTTTGGGCTTCTATTCCAAGATTTTCACCATACAGAAGAAGAACCAGGCTGGCCTGAGAGTTGTGTTGGACCTTTCCACCCTTAACCTCTACCTTGCTCTAAATACATTCAAGGTGGTTAAGCCAGCACTCATTGCAGAGACACTGAACAGGGGAGACTGGATGTGCTTCCTGGATCTGAAGGACACGTATCTACACGTCCCTATTTGACAGCCACATCGTTCCTTTCTACGGTTCAAGATCACGGGCTGCCATTTCCAATACAAGGTGCTACCCTTCGGCCTCAACTCGGCCTACAGGGTATTTACCAGGTTAATGAATGCAGTGGCAGCCCTTCTCAGGGCCACCACGTGTACCCTTACCTGGAAAACTGGCTCGTCCGGGCTTCAACGCAGGAGGGTGTTCTCCACACCTCCTCCGCAATTATGAGCACACTCCATGACCTGGGGTTTACGATCAATCTCAAGAAGTCTCAGCTGCAACCCATGCAGAGCCTGACCTTCCTGGGCCTCATCTGGGACACCGGCTCCGAGAGTCTTTCCCTCAGAGGACAATATCACGGCTATCAAGAGAGCCACTCTCACTTCCTCTCCAGGACAGTGACCTCGGCCTGGTGATTCCAACACCTGCTGGGTATTATGACAGCGGTCTTATTGGCCGTACCCTACACAAGACTCAAGATGAGATTACAGCTGCACTTCGCAGCCTCATGGAATCAGGAGAGGGGCTCCCAAGCTGTTAGGCAGAATCCAGGGCAGTTCCCTTAGGGAGCACTATCCCATACTAGGACTACAGGTGAGAGCAATAAATCCCCTTTGGTATCACTGTACCACAAAGATTTAGTTGGTAGCTGTGGCTGAGCAGTCAGAAAATTCATACCCACCTTCTTAGCCGACCCCAAGGATGAGCCTCCGAGGGTCTTGCACGGGCGAGATGTCAGACGTACGCTGAAATACTACCTCGACAGGACCAAGGACTTCCACAAGTCGGATGCTGTCTTCATCACCTTTGGTGGTTCAAGGCCCGGCTATCAGGCCTCCATAGCAAGGTGGATGGTCGCGGCCATCAAGGAGGCCTATGAGGGGCAGCACAAACCAGTTCCGGCCAATTTGCATGCCCACGCGGTCAGAGCCAAAGCCACAGCCATCGCCTTTCAACAGCATGTGCCGTTGCAGGTCATCAGCAGGGTGGCTACTGGGCCACCCCTTTGGCTTTCTGTACGCACTACTGTTTTGACGCCGCCTCCAGATCAGACGTGGCGTTTGGGCTGGCGGTTCTGAGAAACCTGTTTACTTATGGAGGGTCTCCTCTCCACCCTAGGGTTACATTCAGTTGTAATCGCCTATACAGTATGGAGGAATGGGGGACGGGACATAAGAGTAATTAATAGTTACTCACCGTAGTGACTAGCATACTCTTAGTCCATAGTCCCCTTTCCTCCAGACGTCCCACCATCCTCCCCCCCTAATCATACTGGTGTCATTAGGAAATGCTAAATATTATCGACGTGTCAATGGGGACTGAGTGTCGCCAGTGGGCGTAGTCAGGCAAGCGCATGCTCCCAGGGCTGCACCCCTGCGCACCTCTAATTTTAAAGGAATAGAAGATTTTTCTGCTGAAAAAGGTTCCGTCTCCCGCCTCTCGCAAGGGACGCCCATACAGTACGGAGGAAAGGGACTATGGACTAAGCGTACGTTAGTCACTATAGTAACTATTATTCAAATGGATTGTGTCCTCCAACATATTCCACATCTTTGAAATGTAATGCCACAGTTGTGTACTTCAGAAACTTTTTCAGCAGAGGGCGTCCTGCATCGATGGTGTCGGGTCAATGTCCCTCGAAGGCCTCCGTCGAGGGCGATGTCACCGGATGTTATAAATAGGACGCTTAGTGCACATAGCCTCTGTTAGGGAGAATTCTCATTCTATGGCTAATTTTCCTTACCTAGTGAGTCCCCCAGCAGCTTTGCTGTATTTCTGGAGTTTATTTTTTCCACTTGGTAAGAGTGTGAGCTTTTCCCCCGCTCTTACCTGTGTTTTGCCATGTGTATTTCATCTGTTTTTGTGATTGTGGATTCTGGGATTCTGGAGTACACCACTTCAGTAGTCCCACTCGTTTGTGTGTCACACAGCACCTTCAGTGTAGTGACACAGGGTTGTCTTTTAGACTTCCCACCAACTCCATTTCTGGGGCTGACTATTGTCCCCCCAGACAAGGGTAAAGTTGCCATTAACTTTACCTAGTCATTTAACCACAGATCCAGTAAACCCCATCTTACATGGAGTATTGGAAAGGGTTAATTCTTAGCCCTTTTTATCTGTACTTCCTGGAGCATTGTTTCGCTCCCTCAACATTAAGACTTGGCTGGTGGCAGTGGTATCTACCCTAATTTTCCTACCGCTATTATATTACATAACATGGTATTATTTTGGGCTATTTTAGTAGCCTCAAACTTTAAACCCGCTAGTGCAAATACTTTTTATTTCAGCTCCGGTTGGGTTTAATCGCCATTTCTTTTTGTTAACATTCTTCTTGAGTATTTCTTTGCGCTGCAAACCAGGTTTGCCTCCTTTGTTCGCCGACCTTTGGCGGGCTTCTGACCAGAAGCCCTCCTTTGGCATCTGGGTGCCTAGGTGGCTGAATGTGAGGGAGGGGTGTAGTCAGCCCCTGCACAGGGTCTCCTTGGAGACCCGGGTCGCACTTTGTTTTGATTTGCTGAGGTGGTTGCCCCCCTGCTGAGTGATTGACAGCCAGGCTCTTTGAATGGGGGATTTTGGCATAAAAGGCAGGACTCTTGGGCTAGAAGTCAGTCGCCACTGGAACTGCAAGGAACCGAAGAGAAGCAGTGAATAGGACGGCTGCTGCAACCCAGAGTCCCGGTGAAGCCCTGTTGCAGTCCTGAGCTATCTACCCTTCAACGACAAGAGAAGATCCAGTCCGGAGTCGTCTTCCCCTGAGCCTTGTGGGATCAACCAGCTCGTCTTTTCTTCAGTCATCGAAATCACTGCTGTGCTGTAGTGGTCCGGATAACCATCAGAAGAGCCCTCTCTTGATTTAAAGGAGCACAACTTTTATTAATCGTTGTCTTTTTCGCTGCTGCTGGCCTCATCCCTGGGTAGTGCAGATCGCTCAAGCCGGCCTCCTCCTTGTCCCCACGACTGAAGACGCAGGAACCGTGAGTCTGCAGGAACTACCAGGAACAACTGCTGTGGCACCAGCTTTTCTCCAACAGAATAAGGTACTGTGCACACTTGGTCTTTCTCTCTGTCTGACCAGCCGGAATCGGGTTGAACCCTTTTCCTCCACGAAGATTTGTTCTTTCTTCCCTCCTTCTTATAACTTTAGCTTCCAATTGACAATCTTACGAATTCTTGGCATCTCGAATCTCGAACTGTTCAACGTGTGATCCTTGACAACTGAGCATCTGCCCCATTGACACTGGTGCAGGCCTATTGACTTTAATCTGTATCTTTGAATAAGTCCTCGAGTCTCCTTGCCTTGAAAAAGTATTGCCTTTGATTTTTATTCACTTTTCCCTTGTTTGAAATTCTTAAGTACAAAGTGTGTTTTAACTTTGTGAGCATTTCTATCCGTGGTTATGCGTTAGTATCGCAACACCGGTCTGTCAAATCCTAATGTTCTTACCTTGAATTTACTGGCACAAGTGGAATTGGTTGTGTGTAGTGTATTTTACGTGTGGTTTCGAATTTATAGAAGTGAAGTGTTTTATAACAGATGGTTTAAAAATAAATGTACTTATATTTATAAGCCCTGAGTCAGTGTTTGCTTGAGTCACAGTAATTGTGGCCCCTTTGTGTAATCTCTGCTACTGCTCATATACTCTTGAGATAGGCCTGGCTGCCCCACTACTGCTACCACTTTAACATAGTAGTACAGGCTTGTACCAAAGGTGAACTTGTATTACCACTTGTAGTCTTAATTGTGTGTAGTGGTCCCTAAGGGCACTGCACAGGATTCTGCCTAACAGCCTCCGTTCCATTTTTTCTGAAAACGTTTTTGCTTCGGAGACTCAGTGCGCCTCGTGTATTCCTTGTGACTGTCTTCTTCTTCGACCCCTACGACTCCACGGTTGGGCTTCAAGACTTGCCGGGACTGCAAGTTGAAAATGTTGATTACCGACCCGCATTGCATTTGTTGTGGTGCCTGGGTGAAAGTCACAACACCGATGACTGTTCCAAATGCCAGTCGCTAACTGCTAAGGTAAGGGAAAGCTTCAGGTAGGTCGGGGTTCTAATCCTAGTAAGTCCCTTAAATCTAAGTCCAAGGGGATGTCCACCGATGATTCGAGGGGGGACTCTTCACGTCCGAAGGAGTCCCAGGGATCTCGGTCCCGGAGTGGTTCCTGCCATTCCTCCTCCTCTCGGCATTCGAGGAAGCACCGTCGCCTTTCCCGTCCTCCTCGGAGGATGGAGCTGTGAGGAAAGTGGCTTGTCCAACAAAGTCCTCGACTCCGGAGGAATGGGGTGCCTTCAGGGAGCAGATGTTGGCGATTTTTCAATTGTAGGGCACAGTTCTGGCTGCGCCTTCTGAGGAATCCATCGCTGAACAGTCTTGATCCGTGGCTCGTGCGTCTTCAGGCTCGGGTCCTCTGCACGATCCTCATCAGGAACCTTCGAGGTCCCGTTCGGACAAGGCTAAGGATAGTCGCAAGAGACGTGCTTCCAAGTCTCGCTCCTCGTCCCCAGCGAGACCGCAGAAACCTGCTAAGGGCTCGAGGTCTGTGTCGGCACTGTGTCCATCAGATACGGATGTCAAAGCTTTGCCTTTGTATCAGCCCTCTGCACCATCGGTGCCCTTGTCGACGTCGAACCCGAAGCTGTTGACGCCCTTGACGCCGAAGCCATCGGCGCACTCGACACCTAGGCCATCAGTGCCCTCAACGCTGTCGGGGCCTTTTGGCTGAAATTTACCGTCGAAGATTCCTGGTACTGTGGATCCTCCCAGGAAGGCTGCTTCCAAGTTTGTAAGGCCTGTTATGGACGCCAGACCCTCGGCTGTTCCGAGACAAGACTTTTACCTCCCCCTGCATGACATCTATGAGGAGGAGTAGAGATCTGATTTAGATCTTGACCCTGTTGAGCCTGATGTGGCTCCTGTCTTTTCAGGGGATAGCCAATTGGAGGACTTGAGACAATCTCTTCATGACGCTAGTGGCCTGGACACTACCCCTGAGGTGGAATTTGGCAGGCCGGAGCCTGGGGCTCATGCTGAGTAGTCGTACAGGAGACTTATGGCTAGAGTAACTAAATACCTTGGTTGGTCCAGTCCTCCTGAAGCTTTTATTTAGGATGACTAAACGAACATTTTGGATCAAGGTCCGTCCTCAGACCCGGTGTTGCCATTTCATTTGACCTTGCAGAAAAGGGTGGCGGCTGCTTGGCAGGGCCCGGAATCTCTTCCGGCAGTTAACAAATAGTTAACTAAAAATACCGGCCTTCTGGTAGCGACACCAGCTACCTTTCATCTCACCCCACTCCTGAGAGTTGGAGGTGGTTCAGGTGGTTACGGACACCTCGAGGCAGGCGGCGTACCCTTTCATCCCTCCTGATGGGGACAACAAATGCTTCGACGGTTGGGCACGCAAGGTGTTTTCTGCAGGAGGTATGGCGCTGAAATCGGCCAACTCCACTTGTGCCTTGGCAAGATTTTCACACACTCTGTGGAACTGTGTGTCTCTTGCGGCTGAGCATATTCCCGAGGTGGAAGAAAGGGATGGGTTCCTTGCTCTTGTGCAGGATGGCAAGGATGCCATGTGTGAATCCCTTCAGTCGGGTTTGGACACGGCCGACTATGTTAGCCGGTCCATGGCTGCGAGCCCCGTTATACGCAGATTTGCCTGGTTGCAGAAGTCTGGTTTTGCCCCGGATGTGCAAGCCCGTCTTTTGAACATGCCCTTTGACGACACGCATTTGTTTGGCAGCAAGGCTGAGGAGAGCCTTGAGAGGTTGCAGACGTCAAAAGCTCCGGCAAAATCTTTAAGCGCAGCTGTGCGTCAACCTCTGCCTTTTCGTCCTAGGGGACAGCAGTGGAGGTGAGTTTCTTTTCGTTACTACTCCTCTTTTGGTAGAACGAGAGGAGCCGCCAGTCAACGGCGTCAGCGAAAAAGTACCCATTGCCTCTTTGCCTTCAGGCGCTGCCACTCCAAAACAGTCATGAGGCCATGTCCCATGGTTTGCCGGTTGGGGGCAGACTGTGTCAGCATCTCGAAGAATGGTGAGCTATTACTTCGGATGCGTGGGTTCTGGATACAATCACCCATGGCTACTGCCTTGCCTTCCTAAAGCGGCCTCACGATAATCCACCGGGGAATCTCTCTTTGAAGCTTCCAGATCAGCTCCTTGTGCAGGAAATCTTGACCCTGCTAGAGAAAGGCGCTATCGAACTGGTGCCTGTGGCGGAGAGGAACAAGGGATGGTATTCCCCTTATTTTTTGATCCCAGAGAAAGACAGGATTGAGACCCATCCTGGATTTGCGTTGGTTGAACAAACTTCTCAGGAAGGACACGTTCAAGCTGGTCACTCTTTCTCAAGTCCTCCAGGCCCTTCAACTTCAGTATTGGTTGGCGTCTCTGGACCTTCAGGATGCTTACTTTCATGTGCCGATTCATCCCAAGCACAGGAAGTACCTGAGGTTTGCCGCTGGCGACTCGCACTTTCTCTTTCGGATCCTGCCATTCGGATTGACCTCCACCAAGCTGATGGTGGTGGTGGCAGCGTACCTCGGGCGAGGGGGGTAAGGGGGGGTGGGGGGATTCATGTCTACCCCTACCTGGACGACTGGCTGATCCGGGTGCATTCTCCCAAACAAGCGATAGATCATCTCGGTCTCACCTGCCGCTCCCTCCACACGCTGGGCTCCTCCCTCAATTTCAAGAAGTCACATCTGACACCTTCCCAGCAGCTCCAGTACATCAGAGCTGTGTTGGACACGTCCTTGAGGAAGTGCTTGCCTCCTAAGGTGAGGGCTCCTCACATTTTGCAGATGGACAAGTTTCAACATGCCCAGAGTCTACCGGCAAATTCTTAAGGTTGCTCAGCCTCATGGCATCCTGCATTTTTATGGTGCCCGAGGCAAGGATGAGAATGAGATCCCTGCAATGGGTCCTCAAGATGCAGTGGTCACAGTTCTCGGGCAAGATGTTAGACCCCGTTTAGATTCCACTCTCGGTCTCCCTGGACCTTCTGTGGTGGGCCAACGAGGGGAACCTGATGAAGGGGGAGCCGTTTTGGCAACCATGGCCGTAGGTGACTGTAGTGACGAACGCTTCCCTCACAGGATGGGGAGCTCATGCCGATGACTTGACCGCCAGCGGTCGTTGGTCTCCGTCGGAGTCCAAACTCCACATCAACCTGTTAGAGCTGAGGGCCATCAGGCTAGCCATGCAGGCTTTTCTGCCATCTGTGCGGGGGGGGGGGGGGGGGGGGGAGTGTCCTGACCATGACGGACAACACATGGCCATGCATTACCTGAACAAAAAAGGGGGTGGGTAGGGTCACTCCTGTTGTGCAGAGACGCAATGCAGCTCTGGTTCTGGGCAATCCAGCAAGACATTTTGCTCTCTGCAGTTCATCTGGCCGGAGAGAAAAATGCGGCGGCGGCGGACGCTCTGAGCAGGCAGAGCACGATCTCTCGCGAGTGGGAGTTGGCTCAGGAAGTCCTTCTGGAGGTCTTCGCCCTTTGGGGAACCCCACAAGTGGATCTCTTCACCACCAGTGCCAACCGGAAGTGGCAGAGATTCTGCTCAAGGGAATTTCCTCCTAGAGGAGCCTTAGGAGGCGCATTCATAGTGGATTGGTCATTCCCACAGGGGCCTTGAAGTGGGTACCATTAAGGGTTACCTGGCAGTGCCGTCTATCTTCAAGCGCTCGTCTGAAGAATGTTATTACTTTAAAATTCCTTTGATTTCCCAATTTCTTAAAGGACTCACTAATGTGTTCCCGCCGTCCCCTTTCCAGGTGCCGGTTTGAGATTTGAATTTGGTTTTGAAGTTTCTCATGGGTGCTCCGTTTGAACCTTTGCACTCTTGTCCTTTGAGATTATTGTCCTTCAAGACAGTGTTCTTGGTTGCGGTTACTTCTGCTCGCAGAGTGAGTGAATTGCAGGCACTTTCATCTAAGCCACCCTTTACTGTTTTCCACAAGGACAGGTTTGTAGTGAAGATACATCCTTCCTTTCTACCTAAGGTAGTGTCTGAATTTCATTTGAGCCAGAAAGTGATTCTTCCTTCTTTCTATCCTTCTCCTCATCCTGGTAAGAAAGAGGAGTGACTCCATAGGTTGGACCCTAGGAGAGCATTGAGCTTTTATATTTCTAGGATGTCCAGGGTCAGAGTGGACGATCAACTCTTTGTGGGGTATGCTGATCACTGATTGGGCCAGGCTGTTACAAAACAGACCTTGTCCAGGTGGATTATCCTCACCATTACGGAATATTACTGTTTGGCGGACAAGGACCCTTCTGAAGGGTTGCAAGCTCATTCTACTAGGGGCGTGGCTTCTTCCACGGCCCTGGAGCGGGGAGTTCCTATTAGGAATATTTGTGATGCAGCCACTTTGGCTTCTATCCATACCTTTGTTAAACATTACTCCCTGGATACCATCCATGGTCCAGATATGGCCTTTGGTAAGGCGGTTCTTTATTCTGACATCTGATTGGGTATGCTAAATTATTTTCCCTCCTCCATTTTCTGGTACTGCTTTGGGAGTCTATCAAAGATGTGGAATACGTTGGAGGACACAATCTATTCGAAGAACAAGTTACTTAACAACTGGTAACGTTCTTTTGATTGGATGTTCCTCCAACGTATTCCACATCGCCCTCCCAGCCTGCCCCTCTGGAGAATTTCCTATGCGATTGTAGCTTATGTTTCTGCAAGGTTATGTGGGCAGGCATTGGATATGTGCATGTCACACGTTATGGAGGAAAAAACATATGCCGTGCGTCATATTTATAACATCCGGTGATATGGCCCTCGATGGAGGCCCTCGATGGAGGCCTTCGAGGGACATCGACCCAACGCCATCAACGCAGTACGCCCTCTGCTGAAAAAGTTTCTGAAGTACACAGCTGTGGACATTACATGTCAAAGATGTGGAATACGTTGGAGGAACATCCCATCGAAAGAACGATACCAGTTGGTAAGTAACTTGTTCATTACTCCTACGTCCTGTCCCCTTTCTTCCATACTGTAAGGGTGTCCCTTGCGAGGGACCACAATGGAACCCCTTTTCAACCAGAAAGATATTTCCCTTGAAAATGTACTGGCGCATGGCCTCAGGAGCACAGACTCTTTTAACCCTGGCTACCGGCGCCACACCCCAGTCCCCTTTTCGCGTTGACGGGAATGGACCGCTCCACCTGGGCTCCTGGGTCAGGCCTTGCCTCGTAATTCCACGCGATTCCCCACTAGTTTATCTAACTTTTTTCTTTCAATTGCAGACTTGGGAACACTATTCACCGGTGCCCTAGCTCTGTCCCCGGCGCATGTCGGCTCTGACAGGCTTTAGCAGGTGTCCGTCGTGCGACGGTTCCTTCCTGACAGCAGATCCCCACACTCTCTGTCTTCGATGCTTTGGTGAGGACCACAGTTGGGACGGATGCTCCATGTGACACTCCTTCACGCCCAGGTCACTCAAGCACTGACTCGAGCGTTGGAGGGAACCTTTCAACAGGACTTCTCTGCAGAACATCAAGGACTACATCCAGCGGAAGACACAGAAGACAGGTGTGTTATTGTCCAAGGCACCCTGCAGAGGCGACGCCTTCCTGGGGAAGCCCTCTGAGCAGGCGGGGTCAGTCTGTCCATCACACCGCAGCAGGGAGCACCGGCCTGACGGCCGAGGAGTTCAAAGGCCCGCCCGGTCCCGCAGCTGAGGGGTCTGTGAGCTCTACGACGACCGGGACGTGTCCCGAGGGGCATAGCCCTGATACCTCGACCTTATCCGAGGGGGCGACTTCACGCAGGGTCAGCACTACCAGCTGGGAGACAGAGGACTTAAAGCCTACCGGGTGTACAGCCGAGGTGCAGGGAGGGGCAGAGCTGGTGCGGTCGAGCATGCAGGCCGAGCCCGGGAACACGTCAGCTACAGGGTCTATGCAGGCAGCTGGCATATTCGCTCCCTCCCAAGACTGCACACCGCCAGCCTGTGAGGCATGTTTTTTGACTAGTTCATGTCACTCATGCGCTCCCCTCAGATGGGCACAATCCTAAGTGCCAGGGCCTTTTTTGGTGATTTTGGTATGTGGCCATTTAATGGCTTGTAACTTTTTTGTTACATGAGGTATCTCGGCCAAATTTGGCTCCTTTTTTCCCCACATGTAGGCGGTCGTAACGCCACCCAGGAATCCTAGGTTGCTGTAGGGGGGTGAGAGAAAATAAGCAAAAAGCGTGAAAATTTTGGGTTTTTTCAAAAAATGCCAATAAAATGATGTACAAAGATGCCTGTGGTTTTTTTCCTTGTAAGAGCTAGGAACGAATGGTTTGCTGTGCTGAATTCCCCAATTTCCTGGCTTTCAAGAACAGGTTGAGTGGAAACGAAAAAAAAATATTTTGATGTGGTTATCAACCGTTTTGAGAGAGGTAGGCGATTTTGGCCATTTTTGCCAATTGAACATGCATGGACGGAATGGAAGAAAAGGGTAGGAAAGCCGAATTGGAGGACAGAAAGGCAAGTATTTCTGAAAAGTAGACAAAATTCCAAGTTTCGGAAGGGGTTATTTGCGTAGGTCAGCCAACAACTAGGTAGGGGAAACTGCCATAGATTGGGGGAAAAGCAGGAAAATGACCGAAAAAAAGGTATGTGTTGGACATGGTTGGCTTGTTACGGCTATGGCTTCTATGAATTTTGAGAAAAGCAATGCTCAGCTACATTCCCCGACTCTTGCAGTTAGGAGAGCACACATTTTTTGTAGTGTTTTACAAAACAAGCAATACCACAAGCCAAACACTGAGCCATGGTACACAGGAGTTTTACGCTCACGGCCTCAACAGACGCACTTAGCATGTGTAAATCGGGAAAACCAATGTGGTGAGGAACGGCAAGCATACATTTTTTGAAAGAGCACAGGCAGACCTTTTCAAGGGTAGGTGACTTGTGCAGGTTACAAAAGTGTATGGTGCCTAAAGCAGCAACTAAATGTAGGTCACATTTGGGAAATGAAAGGGTTGTGTGACAAAGGCCACCAGCAAATGGGTCAAAACGTTATGAAAACCACACAAACACAACAGATGGCCTACTGTCCCGCGTTCCCACAGGTGTCCCGATGAAAACGGTACCTCACATGTGCGGGTGCACCTACTGGGCCGCCAAGGGGAAAGCCTAAAACACAAGTAACCCCAAGTCTGTTTTCAGACCGGAATTTGTGACGCTCTGCCGACCGGCACAACATACAGATATGGGCCTCGGGTGACCAAGCCACCAAGGAAAACAGGGAACCCCATGCATTTCCGAAAAGAGGACACCCGTGGGAATCCGCAGAGGTATGATATGCCCAAATTGCCCCAGAATGTATTACCCAGACACCCCCGCAAAGTCCGAAATGTGGGGAAAAAAACGCATTTTCGCATATTTCGCTTGGCTCACCCATCGAAACACGCCCCCAACAACACATGGCCTACCGTCCCGCGTTCCCGCAGGTGTCCCGATGAAAACGGTACCTCATGTGTGGGTGCACCTACCGGGGGCGCAAAAGGAAAAGGGTAACCCACTGGTAACCCCAAGCCTTTCGCCACTGCTCATTTTGTTCATGTGGGCAACCTACAGATTTGGGCCTAGGGTGTCGAAGCCAGCAAGGAAAACGGGGAACCCCATGCATTTTCCAAAAGAGGACACCCGTGGGAATCCACAGAGTTCTGCCTTGCGTAAATTGCCCCAGTTTTTATTAGCCACAATCCCCGACAAAGTGTGATATTTGGTGGGGGAAAAAACACAATGTTCACTTTGTCTGGGGTTCTGGGTAATAAATTCTGGCCTGCTTCGCGCAGGTCATACCTCTGCGCATTCTCACGGGTGTCCTCTTTTGGGAAATGCATGGGGTTCCCTGTTTTCCTTGCTGGCTTCGACACCCTAGGCCCAAATTTGTAGGTTGCCCACATGAACAAATTGTGCTGGGTTACCAGCGGGTTACCCTTTTCCTTTTGCGCCCCCGGTAGGTGCACCCACACATGTGAGGTACCTTTTTCGTCGGGACACCTGTGGGAACGCGAGAAGGTATGATATCTGTTAGCAACGTGTTTCGGTGAGTGGACACAGAGAAATGTCTCTGAAATTGGCTGGAAATGCAGACAATTCTCAGACATTTCGCTCTGGACACTCACCGAAACACACCGCCAACAACACATGGCCTACCTTCTCGCGTTCCCATAGGTGTCCCGATGAAAACGGTACCTCACATGTGTGGGTGCACCTACCGGGGGCACAAAAGGAAAAGGGTAACCCACTGGTAACCCAAGCCTTTCGCCACTGCCCATTTTGTTCATGTGGGCAACCTACAGATTTGGGCCTAGGGTGTCGAAGCCAGCAAGGAAAACAGGGAACCCCACGCATTTTCCAAAAGAGGACACCCGTGGGAACCCACACATGGCCAAATTGGAGGGGCTGCCCATCTCGTAGCCCTCCACAGGTGCGGATAAGTGGGGGGGGGGGCTGTCCTGCACTTCTCCCTGGGCTCAGGCGTCCATTCCTAGGAGCAGATATCTGGTCCCAGGGAAGGCTGCATGACATGGCACCCACTCCATTGCGGCTGGGGGGGCTAGGTCAATGCCCCATCCCATTAGAAACTTCCCAGCCCCTTTGCGGTGCCCCACAACCCCCCCTAAAAAGCGTTCCACCATTTTCCATTTTTTCTTTGTTTACGAAACTTGCCTTGGTGCAGAGGGGCACATTGGTGTGCCAATCTGGCCCTGGGGTGCCCAAACCTTACTGCCCCACTCACTGGGAGGCCTGTCCCACCATTTTTGGGAGCCCTCTCCCCCCTCACCCCAAATGGGTGGCAGGGGCACCTCATGCAGGCCTCCCTGGGCCTTCTACGAACGGGTGCGTGAGGTACGCCCCCCCTCCATTTGGGGTGGGGGGTAGAGGGCCCCCAAAAATGGTGGGACATGCCCCCCAATGCATGGGGCAGTAGGGTTTGGGCACCCTGGGGGCAGATTGGCACACCAATGTGCCCCTCTGCACCAAGCGAAGTTGGGTAAACAAAGAAAATAATACAAAATCGTAGGCTGCTTTTTAGGGGGGCAGAGGGCCACCCTAAATTGGCAGCGAATGTTATACTGCAACGGGGGGGTGGCACTCACCCCCCACCCCAAATAGAGGGCCCCACCTCATGCAACCCTCCCTGGGGGCAGATATCTGCTCCTAGGAAGGGGCATCTGACCCCAGGGAGGGATGCATGAGGTGGGGCCCCCCTCTCTGATGCCAGGGAGGGATGCATGAGGTGGGGCCCTCCATTTGGGGTGGGGGGGTGAGTGCCACCCCCTGTTGCAGTACATAATTTGCTGCCAATTTAGGGTGCCCCTCAGCCCCCCCAAAAATGCAGCCTACGATTTTGCATTTTTTTGTTTACCCAAGTTCGCTTGGCGCAGATGGCCACATTAGTGTGCCAATCTGCCCCCAGGGTGCCCAAACCCTACTGCCCCATCTATTGGGGGTCCTGCCCCACCTTTTCTGGTGGCCCTCTCCTCACCCACACCGAACGGAGGGGTGGGGCACATCATGCAGCCCTTCCTAGGAGACCCAGGGAGCGCTGCATGAGGTGTTCCCTCCAGCCATTTGGGGTGGGGGGGAGAGGGCCACCAGAAAAGGTGGGGCAGGACCCCCAATAGATGGGACAGTAGGGTTTGGGCACCCTGGGGCCAGATTGGCACACTAATGTGGCCATCTGCGCCAAGCGAAGTTGGGTAAACAAAAAAAAAATACAAAATCGTAGGCTGCTTTTTAGGGGGGGCTGAGGGGCACCCTAAATTGGCAGCGAATGTTGTCCTGCAACGGGGGGTGGCACTCTTCTTCCCCCCCACCCCAAATGGAGGTCCCCACCTCATGCATCCCTCCCTGGCGTCAGATAGGGGAGGCCCCACCTCATGCATCCCTCCCTGGGGTCAGATGCCCCTTCCTAGGAGAAGATATCTGCCCCCAGGGAGGGTTACAAGGGGTGCCCCCCTTTCTGCTTCAGTTGGGGGGGCACCCCCCCTTTCAATCAGTAAAAGATCCATGGTGGCTAGTGGACCCCCTCCCCCACCCCCTTTTCCCATCATTTAAAAAAAAAGTTTTACATTCCCTGGGGGCAGATGGTCAGCCATCTGCCCCAGGGTTCATGTGCATGTGCCCTCATGCTTTGGGGGTCGGGGGGGGGAAGGGCTGCTTACTTGAAGCAGCCCCCCTCCCAACTCACAAACAAATCAATGGTGGTCTAGTGGGTTGCTGGTCACGGATCAGCGCTCTGCGCTGATCCGTGACCAGCAATGCGTCAGATCAGTGGTGTCCTTGGAAAGGGGGAGAACCTCCCCTTTCCAGGGACACCACTTTTTGTCATATCCCTGGTGGTCTAGTGGGCCCCAGGGCCCCAAACCCCCTCCCACCTCCCCATCCCTCGATTTTTTTTTTCTTCACCCCTGGGGGCAGTGATCATCTGTCCCCAGGGGTCTCTGGCGCTGTGGCCCCATGCTTTGGGGCCACGGGGGAAGGGGGCCGCTTACCTAGTAAGCAGTCCCCCCTCCCCCGTGTCATAAACGGATCTGTATTGATCCGCGGGCAGCAATGCCTCACAATGGGTATTGTTGGAAAGGGGAGAATCTCCCCTTTCCAACGATACCCGCCTCGATCTCCGGCTTGAAATACAGCCAGAGATCGAGGCGGAGCAAGAAGGTCTCTTACCTTCTCTCTTCCCCGTAGCAGCCGAAAATGGCTGCTGCAGGGAATTTACTTTCAGTTTCACACCGATGTGAAACTGAAGGTAATCCAGCCCCCTGGCAGTGAGGGGGGACCTCCCCCTCACATAGCCCGGGGGTTGGATTACGGTTTTGCTCGATCCCTGCATTGCAGGGATCGAGCAAATGGAGAGCCTAAACCGACGAGCCGGCTCATCAGTGTCAACCTGGAGCGCTCGCCACCGACAAGCCGGCTCTTCGGTGGCACTTAAGGGGTTAAAGACATGTTACCACCGGCCGCCCCGGCGGAGCCCACTGCAACGCATCTCATACCTCCTCCAAGGCTCGCTGGTGCACCCCACTCCCCGTACCGTAATGCCCTACGGGACATTGGACCAGCAGGACTCAGACGAGGAGGAGCAGGATGCACCCTGTGATATGATAATTTGATATAATTTATTTATATCGCGCTAGTACACAAGTGTTGCAGAGCGCGCCAAGGGGAGGGGAACAGGAAAACTAAACAATGATCTTACTATGTACAGTGACATTGAGAATGCGCAAGTGCATGGGAAGGGGAAAGGGGAAAAGTGCATGGACGGGGGAGGGAGAAGTGGAAAGTGCGGAGCAGAGGAGAACAGATAAATAATAAATAATAAAGACAATACATGACGATAGTGCAGCCAGCAAGTGGCAAGTGCTGTGTTTAAGGCAGCAGACAGTGTATGTCTGATAATTGCAGAAAGAAAGGAAAGTGGATGGGGGACTGTATGGGTACAGATACAGACCCCAGTGCCAGAGGCAGTGCAGGAGGGAGGACAGAGGGTGGTCAGGTGCACATTGCCAAGAGAGAGACAGATCAGTAGGGGAGAGGGGAGGGCGAAGGCAGAAGCATAGAGGTAGGTCCTGAGGTGCTTCCGGAACCGGAGATGGCTTTCCTCAGGTTTTAGAGTGGCAGGGAGGCTGTTCCAAAGGGAGGCAGAAGACAGAGATCTACACCCAGCTTGTTTTTTTGATAAACGACTGACCTTGAGGGAGTTAGAAGTAGAGGAGTGAAGAGTCAGCGAAAGCCTTTCATGACAGGATTGCCGGCTTGTCAGAATACCTGGGTATCCCCCCAGCCACAACAGGAGCTCCCTGAAGCTGGAGTTGTGGCGGCGGTCCTGAGCATGCAGGCCGAGGCTCGGTCAGACATTCCCCTACAAAAAGATGTGGAAGCGTTGGCAAAAAAGGGCTGGCTCAAGCCCCACTCCACACAACCTGTCAACAAGAAGCACAACGCTAGATTCGGGCAAACTGAAGGGGACAGCATACTTCTCTCTACACACCCGCAGCCCCTGTCATTAATTGCTGCTGCGTCTATGTATGCCAAACCCCAGGCTTCCTCGTCCACTACCGCCATAACAGCCCTCCTCGACAATGAAGACAAGACCCTTGATTCATATGGCAAAAAGGTCTATTCAAACGCCGGCCTACACCTCAAGCATGCCAACGCAGACGCTATCCTCGTTGCAATTAACCAACGCCTGTGGAGGGAGATCAGACTTTCTGCCCGATATACCTAAGGACAAGCAAGCCTCATTTAAGTCAGGTCTGGCGGAGGCGAAAATCATAGCCCAAGATATGATGGAGGCCTTGTTGAGCCACAGCCACAAGGCTAATGGAGCGATCTGTCTGGCAACAGATATGAGGCAGATTGCCTGGTTGAAGGTCTCTAAGTTCTACCAAGGTGTCTAGGACAGAATCTTTGGCCATATTTACTAAAACGACCACTAAACCATTTGTTCAGTCCCAGTCCCGCTCAGACAAGGGGCGCTCATTTTTGCGGCTTCCAGAACCGCAAAGCCAGGCAGCCGGACAGGTCTCCCAGACAACACCGGAGAAAGCACCACAAAACAGCTCATAAGGGGTTCTTCCAGTCCCGCTCCTCTGCAGCAGCCTCGGACCAGTAGAAACAATGGCGTTCCACGTCAGGTCTACAGCTCCCCATTCTGGGGCTGGCTGGCCCTGCACAGTCAGGCTTGGTGGGCAAAGTTTGCGCACGCCTTGGTCCTCTCCGTAGTGTTCTGGGGCTTCAGGCTAACTGTTCCCGCTGCTCCTCCGAGTTCCCCTCCCCTTCCACAGATCGGCACACCATCACTCTTAGCGGAGATTCGCTCCCTTGTTAAGAGCGAAGCGGTAGAGCAGGTCTCCTCCCACCCCCCTCCCCCAGCAGTGGCAGGGCTTTTACTTCTGCATCTTCGCTATCCAGAAGAAGAACCAGGCGGGCCTGCGAGTGGTGTTGGATCTATCTAACCTGAATCTTTACCTACCCTTGCAGAAATTCACAATGATGACGCCAGAGACACTGGGTGGGGGAGACGGGATGTGTTCCCTGGATCTGAAGGATGCGTATCTCCACGTTCCCATTGTGCAGCCTCACCAGGCCTTCCAGTACAGAGTTCTATCCTTTGGGCTAAATTCAGGTCTGAGAGTCTTCACAAGACTCAAGAATGCGGTGGTGGCTCTCCTGAGATCGGAGGGGTTGCATATCTACCCATACCTCGACGACTGGTTAATCAGGGGTTCGTCTCCGGAACAGGTCCAGGACCCTGTGTACAGACACATCTCTACCCTATTCCAACTGGGGTTTTAGATCAACTACTAGAAATCTCAGCTCACCCTACTCAGACGCTGGTGTTTCTGGGCCTGTTGTGGTACACACAGCAGCAGAAGGTGTTCGCCTGGTGGTATCAACTCATTCTGTGAGTGATGGCATCATCTCACACCAGGCTCTGCATGAGGAGGCTCCAGCTACGTTTTGCAGTTTCTTTGTATCAGGAATTGGGCGTCGAGGGCCTGATCTCCGTTCCACAACACCTGGACCACGATCTCAGTTGGTGGCAACGGGAAGAGAATATTCTGGTGGGCAGAAAAGATTCTACGTTTGGGCTAAGGAACACAGTGCGAACCCACTGACATTGCACCCTTCACCAAGTTGTGTCATTTTCCGCAGGTCCGGCGTCCAGGTGGATACCTGCAGAACGTATCTGCCCGCTATTGGTGTGTATAGGAACTCTGACTCGTTTGTCTTGTCTTCGGCCAATCCCGTAGTAAAGAAACATCTGGCAGGGTTGACCAGACTTTATCCCCCGGTCAAGCACCTACATCCCATTTGGGACCTAAATTTAGTCGTAAGTGCCTTACCACATAAACCATTTGAACCCATGGCCATGGTGGACATTAAGTTGGTCACTCTAAAGACCGCCGTTCTGGTGGGGCTTACATCAGCTCGCAGAGTGAGATCCAGGCGTTGGACTCCTTAGAGTCATACACTAGATTTTACAAGGACAAGGTTGTGCTCCACACACACCCGAAATTTCTTCCGAAGGTGGTTTCATCCTTCATATCAACGAGGAGATTGTGCTCCCCACATCCTTCCCAGAGGATGAAGAAAAGACGTTGCACTGCCTGGATGTCCGGAGGGTGTTGAAATTCTATCTAGACATAACGAAGAGCATCTGCAACACGGACGCACTGTTTCTAACACTTGGAGATCTAGGGCTGGGCAGCAGGCCTCCAAGGCATCTATAGCTCGATGGATGTCAGCAGCGATCCAGGAGGCATGCACATGCAGCATAAGGACACCACGCAGAGCATACATGCGCATGGGGAAGAGCTTAAGCAGTGCCATGTTCCCTGGCAGGTGATCAGCAGGGCAGCAACAGGGGCCACGCCTTGGGCTTTTTACAAGCACTACTGCTTGGATACCAGTGCCAAGGCTGATGCAGCATTTGGCCAAGTGGTGCAGCGCAATCTATTTGCCTAAGAGATCAGGCCCTCCTCCCCAGAACGTTGTCAGTTGTAATCTCACATACAGGATGGAGGAGAGGAGACAGGACGTAGGAGTAATTAAGTGTTACTCACCGGAGTGACTGACATACCCCTAGTCCATAGTCCCCTTTCCTCCATGCGTCCCACCATCCATCCCCATATGATAAAACCAGTGATGTTGTTAGACTCTAATACAGCCAACGTGTCAAAAGGTGACTGAGGTGTGGCACCATTGGGCAGGGTTAATTGAGCCTGTGCTCCCGAGGCCGCGCCCCGCGAGCCAGTAATTTTAAAGGGGAAATGTCTTTTTCTGGTGCAAAAGAGTTCCCGTTCCTTTCCCTCGTGAGGGACGCCCTTACAGGATGGAGGAAAGGGGACTATGGACTAGGATTACGTTAGTCACTCCGGTGAGTAACACTTAATTCTGATGTCTTGGGTACAAATCACTTCTGGTGATTATAAAGATCAGTACAAAATTGCTAATCCAGTAACTTTGTTAACTCTGCTAATAAATGTTTGCTTTTCTGTGTTACCTGACTGTCAAGGCATGGGGCACAATATGCAACTAAGCAGACAATCCTGCATACCGTAAGACCATTACTGCTTTAATGGGGGCAATATTGATGTTTATTTTAACAAAAGATTGTAAAACGGTTGTTGGCTTTGTAGCGATTTATGCAACATTAAGGTAATCTCCCAGCACAAACACAAAGATACCCCCCTTCAACTCCTACTGTACACAAGCATAAATGCACTCCAACACTTTCACAGTCACAAAGACACACACCTCACAAAGTAATGCAAGCACTCCTTGCCGAAGTGCCTATGGAAACAGTTCCAAACTCAGAGTTGGGATGGGGGTTTGCTCTCTTTCCTCCAAAGAAACAATGGTCAATGATGGCAAGGGTTGGATCTCACACTCCTTAGCAACTGATAAAATTGCAACATGTAAACAATGTGGTCCCATTGCAGCTGTGAATCTTGAGGATACTTACTTTCATATACCCATGTTGCAGCCATGCGCGTTTCCCAAGCTTTCTGTTCAACAGCATCCACAACCAAATCATGGTTCTTCCCTTCAACTTACGTTTGGCACCCATGATCTTCACCAAATCCCTTGCCCCTGTAGCCAGCCATCTGTGATGATAAAGAAGGTGCATGCCTGTCCCTATGTAGATGACTAGCTGGTCAGGCCACCCTCCGAAAAGCCAACTTAAAAACCTGCTTGATAAACCATCAGTAATTATGCCTTTTGAGACCACATCATTATGTTTCTAGGTGCTCTCTTCTGCACATAGATGGCTATGATGAACCTCTTGGGAGTCGAAATCAATTCCCTTCAGGACCTGGTCCGTATTCGCAAAATTTGTTCACATGCCTTGTAAAAGTTCAAGTACGTCCTAAGTGTGATGTTGTTCCATAGTTCCGTTTGGCCATTGGTTGTCAGCCTCTAGTGACTGGGCGAACACATTCACCTAGGTTGAATGCTTGAAGGTTTTGGAAGCACTTGCCTCTCCTCTCTTGTTTAATTTCTTGGAGTCTTCCTGCTATTTCGATTTGTTCCTTTCCGGTCTTAAACTGGTTCAAGGCCTTTTTTGGCTGATCGATCTCAGTCTCTCTGTCCCCCTTTCGCTGTGATGCAGTCCCTATATGCTGTGGGGTCCCTCGGGGGTTGGCACTATCCCCTCTCCTGTGCAATGTCTATATTCGACCCATCTTGCTTCTTATCCAATCTTATGGGTTCCATTATTACTCGTACATGGACGATTCCCAAATCCTGGTCCGCCTGGACCTTACTCAATCTGAGACAGCTGCTCCACTCAAAACATTTCTTGAGGATTTGGGGACCTGGATGAGGAAAAATTGGCTAAAGCTGAACGGTAGTAAGACCGAGGTCTTAGTCATGGGTACTAGATCTCCCCACCTATTTTGGACCACTGATTTTTGGCCCTCCTCTCTTGGCCCACTTCCTATCCCGGTAATGTCTGTCAGAAACCTGGGGTTAAATTCTCTGCATCCCTCTCCATGGATGAGCAGGTGGCAGCGGTGTGCTAATCGGGCCACTTCAAGCTCTGTATTCTCTGAAAGATTCTCCCTCTTATTCCTGTAGCATGGCAGGCCCCAGTGGTTGCAGCTTTGGTCCTCAGTGTACTAGACTACTGCAACTCTTTACCTGGCTCAACCTTGTTACCTTATCAAGCGACTACAGCTACTGCAGAATCCAGCTGCCAGAGCTATTCTTCACCCTCCTTTTGGAGCCCACATGTCTGCACTGTTAAGGAAACTGCACTGGCTGCCTGTTGGAGACCGGATTTCTTTTAAGACCATGTGTATGGTGCACAGAGCCTTCTATGGCTTTGGAGCTGAATACCTGCAAACCAAATCTCTGCGTTATGTGCCAAATCGATCTGTGTGCTCCCAGTCGGCTCTTTTGGTAGTGGTCCCTCGCTATCGATTTGCCCGAACGGGAGGACGCGCCTTCTCGGTGGCAGCTGCAAAAGCCTGGAACGACCTTCCTCTTGCACTACGGGGTATTGCTGATCACCTCGTCTTCCGACGGCTACTAAAAATGACACTATTCTAAAAATTCAGTTCCATCATTAAAATTGTCTATCATGCTACCAGCACCAAGATGCCTTAGGGCGTGCGTGCGCTTAATCGTTTTATTAACATAACATAACACATATAAGACTACAAGTGGCTGTGGAGTACGTTTTTGGTCAAATCAGTCAGACTACGCCCATCATACAAATGCCTACTTGTCGAGGGTAGGGGTATAGCACGCCTGGGAAACTTAACCATGAAACGACTCTGGACTGAGCAGAAAGGTGCATACAAATGAATGTACTGACACTCACAGCCTCCTGATGGCACCTCGAGTCTTTTCATCCACTCCTCAGAGGGGAATTTCCCGCTGTGGAAAAAGACAAATTATTCTCATTTCATTATTACAAGATAGAGGGCGGGATTAAGTTCATCTTTTTGTTTAAAGTTGCCCAACTTATGTTGACTCAGGAAATCCAGCAGAAACCTCTGATAAGTGCACACCTGCGAAAGGTCGCCATTCTCCAGGTGAACATTCCCAGTAAGTGGCTCTAACATAACCCCCAGACAGGAAGCAGGCAAGTACTAGCTACAGGCTATGTTCTATAAATGGGTAAAACCGCAGCTAGATCTATTTGCAACTGGAGAAGCACAGCATGGCTGTGAGTGGGAGGCCTTCATGATTCACTAGTTGGGAAAGTTGCTGTATGTCTTCAGCATGGTACCTCTTGTGACTCTTAGGTTCTATCGAGGCAGAGACTGACCCCATGCAAGATCGCCTTGTTGCCTAGGCTTGGGTAAATCAAATAGGTTTCCTGAACCTTCTCAATCTATCCAGAAAATCCCAGATCACTCTCAAAATGAGTCCAGTGATAACTGGGAGGAAAGCGAAAATTCTACATCCGATGTATAACCTGCCTACATGATGTCAAATTTGTTTAGCTACATTCTTTGTCAGGGTCTATTTGGAAGCTGTCATTTGCAAGCATTGCAATACCATTGCTTTCCTTGAAACAATGGTTAAACAGTTCCTGTATGGAGTATTAAGGATGTTACCTCTGAGACTCAAACGCATGACTGTTTGTAAGCGCCACACAGGTTTATCAAGGCAAGCGAAAACTCCCTTTGCCTAAAGTGGATATTGCATTTGTTCATAGTCGCAATTACTTCAGCCAGACGTGTGGCGTCATCCGGGACTTATCTTTCAAGGTGTTTTTCAGAGAAATTCTAAAACCACATGCTAGTTTTCTGCTAAAGGTTTCATTGGAATTGTCTATCAACATCACGCTGCCTATACTATCTGCTATCTCACGACCATAGAAGAACGCCTTGATTTCACCTTGTAACCGTCCCTTATATCACTGGCCAACTACCTACAGACCAGATTCAACATTGCTCTAATTTGTGCATATCTAGCAACCTGGCCCCGCCCAACTGAACCCAGCCATGCTTCCATCTCACTGAGTCATAGCATTCATCGCAAACTGCCTATTTTGTGTGAATCTACCCATTTCTGTACTCACCATTGGGAGTCCTCCGACATCTATCATGGACCCATACACCTACCCCAGTGTGCCTCACTCTCGCTTATCTATGGCATCTAGCCTCCCGCCATCAACCACTATACACCCTTCCGATGTCCTACCACCCTGTCTGCACACTGAACCTGATTCTCCCTGAGAGGCTACTACCAACACGTATATGCACTGGACCTAAAGCCCTACATATACCTACAGCATCTTCCTACGACACTGCAGCACCACTGTACGTGACGACCCGTTACTGCATTACCTGTGACCAGCCACCTCAATCAACTACACCTAAACCACTGACCACAGCCCCACGATACTCAGAAATCATAGACTAAACTCCAGACTCTTACGTCGGCACAACGCCACAATCACTAATGACACCTTTGCTGCATTACACGCTCAAGCCAATTTAGCTACACTTTCTCCTGCATCTGAGCATAGCCCAAGCTCAACACGAGAAACAGAATAACCTGTCACCCACTATTAAAGCTAGTCTTATCAATGCCAGATCCTTACCTGCGCACACACTAGATAGTGCAGACTTTATAACACTACATGACCTTGACCTGGTGGCCATCACTGAGACCTTGCTTCATAAACCCTCCAGACCCTCCCTTGCCCTCGCCATCCTGGACAACTATTCCATCATCCAAGCCGACCGAGATGATAACCTTTGTAATGGGGGAGGTATTGCCATCATCTTCAAAATTGCATTAGGCCCAAGGAACGTTAATAACCAACCTTTGCCTTCAGCAGAACTTTTATGTATCAAACTCCCCACTTTACCTACTTCCACTATTACCATCCACATTATCTACCGTCCACCAGGACCAACTACCACCTTTGAAATTGATATCTCACATCTATTGTGACTTGTTTTTGGTGTTAGTCGATACGTTATAATTTTGGGAGACTTAACTTAGGCTTCCAAGATACTAAAGACACCAAAGCTTACGCCCTCAAGGACACTATCACCGAATTAGGTTTCACACACTGAATTACTGAACCTACTCATAAAAATGGTAGAACTTCAGATTGGTTAGCCGACCCAAGCTGCAACATCGATATCCTATCCAACACCCCTTGCGCCTGGACCGACCACCACCTAATCAATCACATTCACCATTAAAGAATGCCCATCACGCAATTCACAAAATCAAGCACCAGCCATGATGACTACAAATAAATGTAATCTTACTATTGAGAAACTCTTACCCCTACTTCAACTGATCATTAACCCTACCACAATCCTTTCAGATTGCACAGATCTTGTTGACCTGTATAATCGCACCACCCTTAAGGCGAACACTTTAGAGCCACTCAAACTACGCAAATCCAAACCTCGAGCACATCTCAACACGTGGTACACCCCACATCTCAAAGCTCTTAGGAAATTGGAAAGAACATCAGAGTCTCTATGGAAGAGTACCCTCTCCCAAGCAAACAAAGACAACTTCACTGAAGCTTACTTCAACTACAAGGTTGCCATTGTCCAAGCCAAAAAAGATAACTATATCGATCGCATAACCAAAGCTAAATCCAACACAAAGCAGCTCTTCAATATTTTGAAGGAGTTTGAATCACCCGCCCCTCCTCCTGACTCCTGCAACAAAGACATTCTGTGGTGCACCAATATCCAGAATGCACTCCAAGACAAAATTAATATGCTTCAAAATAAAATAGAAACTAAAAAAACACTCATCACTAATGTGGAGCCTTCTCAGCACCTACCCTCCCTTAGCAGGAATGTGCAGCCCCAATTCAACTTCACACCTCTCTCCATCAAAGAGGTGGACACTATCATCCTTGAGCTTTAGCCATCTAATTCTCAGGGAGACACATGCCCTGCACCCCTTATCAAGGAGGCTCCGAAGGAATTATCTCCCTTCATCACAACTGTCATTAACGCCTCATTCAAATCCAGCATAATACCCAACAATCTGAAAGCCGCTTGGGTACTACCGCTACTACTAAAAAAAAAAACACCTTAGACCCGAACAATCCATCCAACTGCAGACCCATCTCGACGGTACCCTTCCTGTTAAAAATACTGGACCGAGCAGCTTATCTGCAGATACAGCAACATCTTGAATCTAACAACTTCTCCAGCATGGGGTCTTGCATGGATTCACATGCTCATGAATATTCCTCGTCGTCAGGCTGGGAATCCTCGGTAAAGAAAAAATCAGTTTGTTTTGTTTCTGAACTGTCTTTCTACTAGAGACCAATCACTGGTCTCTGGGTCATACTGCCGCCATCCAATGACTGCCCTCTACCTAAGCCCCTCCTCTGGCAGCCATCTTCAGATTTTTACCACACGTTCAAGTGTTGGCAGTCCTCGTGCTATAGCTCTCGAGCTTTTACTGCGTTTTGCTTTTTTCCTAAGGGTTTACTCTTATTTTTTGGTCAATTTGAGCCTCAAGCTCCACCGATTCTTCTTTCGATCAACGGGGACCCGTTTCGGACATCCATCAAGGGTGAATTTTCGTTGAGTTTTTTCTTCTTAGAGGATTCTGAAGATCTTTGAGGCCTACCCTGCATGGGCATGGCCCAGGACAAAGGAGACACGACGGCGCGTTAGATCCAAGCTGTTTAGGATCTGCCCAGGATGTGGATTACAGAATGTCTTCAAGAAGGATGAGCACTCCCGGTGCCTCTACTGCCTTCACAACGAAAAGTCGCACTTGGAAGAGGACTGCGCGTTGTGTAAGAACATGTCCGTCCGGACATTGAAGCACTTTCAGACTCTACTCACTAACTGGCTGGAGCGGAAGAGCCCAGCAGCAGGCGAGAAGAAGTCTGAGCGGTCTTCAAAGACCTTTGAGGGCGCGATGGGGACCCAACAAAAGGCAAAGCACTGCGAGTCTGCGGGCACCGGGAGCGCCGTTGGTTCGGGCTCCTCGGCTGCCAGGCAGGGCGCAATGTCACCAACACCATCATCCACAAGCCAACGCCCTGGCTCAGGGAAAAGGAAGTCGGAAAACCCGGGTAAGCTTCTGGAGAATCCCCGGTCAATCCCGATGGAGAAAGCCAAGGGGGGGGGGGGGCGAGGCAGTGACCCTCCCCCGAAGGTGAAGGCCCCAGATGCGCCCAAGGTCGTGAAGGCCCTGATTCACCCAGCAAAGGCCTCGATTGAAGGAGTCATGGTGGCCCTGGTAAAGCCTGTGGAGGCTACCCCAGTGGAGGCGGCTTCCGGGCCTAGATTTTCCCTGCCACCCCGGAGGAAATCATCTTTCCAGCGTATCGAAGACCCCCGTGAAACCCCGGGACAAGAAAGAGGGGGGGCACGATAGCCATAACGGACACAGATACCACCTCCGAAGATGAGCTGGCTGGCATCAAAAAGATCCTGGACAAGAAGTTCAAGGAAGTCCGGTCCTACGGGAGGGATCCCGACGAGGCGGACAAAGAGAGCAAAGGTGAGGCCGATGAGGAGCAGCGGGCCACGGAGGAAACAGAGGTCCCCGCGCCCCAGCCGTTGCTCCCGTCGCAACCGATGCCTATGCCACAGAACAGTTGAGGAGCAATCTTGATGGCTATCTAGACCATGTGTACGGAGATGAGGACAAGGTTGCCCTTACCCCCAGTGGACGATCCAGCAGCGACTGGACCGTCGGGGAGCACACTGAACAAGCGGAGGCGAATCCATCCTACCCCTTCCTTCCAGCCTTCACCTTCATCCCCTCCACCGAGGGATGAGACGGGAATGGAGACAACGGGGATGGACGACGACGGCGGGACAGATCTCCCATCACCCCCTGCCCGGGCCCCCCCCCGACGAAATTGACTCCTTTCACGCCATGATTGCCAGGGCATCAGAGCTTATCCAGCTCTGCCCCGAAGAGCAGAAGGAGGGTTTCCTCTACCAACGACGGGAGACCAAGAGGAAGACCGTCCTCTCAGACCCGTTACTGGACAACATCTGGGACGAAGGACTGTCACTGCTGAAGAACCCATCCACGGCTCCTGCGAAGAGGGACCGGTACAAGAAGTAGTACCGGGTCCCAGACTCCGCCCATATGTGCCTCAGAGCACAGCCGTCCCCGGATTCAGTGGTCTCTGCGGCGGCCAAGAAGAAATCGGCAGGGGCGACGGCATCAACTTCCACTTCCCCACCAGACGGCAAGGGGAAGAAGCTGGACGCCATGGGACGACGGGTCATCTCGTCGGCGGTGACGACCATCAAAGCGGCCAACACCCTCGCGATCGTGGCACGCTACGACAGGGAGCTGTGGTTCAAGATCGCTCCCCTCCTAGATTTCCTGTCAGACAAGAGGGTGGAAGCCCTTGAAATCCCAAAGGATGGCAAGGTGGCTTCGGACCACGCCATCACGGTGGCCATGGACATCGCCGACACCGGCTTTCGCCAGATGAGCAACAGCGTTTGCCTTCGCGGTTGGCTCAAGGTCACTGACTTCCGTCGGGACGTACAGACATGGGTACGATGGAAACAACCTGTTCGGAAAGGCAGTGGATGAGTAACTGCAGGCCATCAAGGCGGACACCGAGACGGCCCGGGCCTTGGGTTATCTCCATCAACGACAGCTGTCCTTTTGGACTTCCGCAGGTAATTCTCAAGGTGCCTCCAAAGGATTTGGTGACAGTTCCGCGTCGTACCACCAGGCGGCCCGCTCCTCGTCGCAGGAAGCCTACAGAGGCTGCAGCAAGGCCGGAGGACATCATCGTCGTCCCCAAGGAGGCCAAGGTCACAAGGCCTCGGCAAAGCAAAACTGAACCGGCCGTGACGTCGGGCCCCACCTGAGCAGCCCGGTGGGAGGCCGGCTGGCGAATTTCATCAGCATGTGGGAGTCCATCTCCACCGACCGTTGGGTGCTAGATGCCCTGGCCCATGGAATTCCAAAGAAAGTGTCCCAGTCTACCACCGTGGCCAGGAAGGAAAACCATTTGCCACAGCTGCTTCTGGAGGTACGAGCATTGCTAAAAAAGGGTGCAATAGAACTCGTCCCGAAGAGGCTCCGGAGTATACTCGCCGTACTTCCTCGTCCAAAAGAAGACCGGCGGCTGGCAGCCCATCCTAGACCTTCGCCGCCTCAACAAATACATCAAGTCCCAGAAGTTTTGGATGGTCACCCTTCAGCACGTGCTGGGACAGCTGGAGGACGGCAACTTCCTGTCGTCGCTGGACTTGGAGGATGCCTACTTCCAATCCCCATACACAAAGGACATCGAAAGTTCCTACGATTCGTGGTCCAAGTGCAACACTACCAGTTCAAGGCCCTGCCCTTCGGGTTCAAGTCGGCGTCAAGGGTCTTCACCACATGCCTAGCACCGGTGACAGCGTGGCTGCAGCTGCAGGGGATCCACGTATACCCCTACCTGGACGATTGGCTGATCCGAGCAAAGTCAAGGAATCGTGCCGTCGATCACACAGCGAAGACCGTCCGGCTGCTCACGGATCTGGGATTCTCGATCAACTTCACGAAATCCCACTTGGTACCGTCGCAAGACGCCCTGTTCCTGGGAGCCAGACTCGACACAGTGGCGCGGTTGGCTTCACCATCCGAGGAAAGGACGAAGGCCATCCTAGGCAAGGTACAAAGGCTGTTGACAATGGAAGTGGCCAGGGTGAGGTCCATCAAGTCCCTGCTCGACATGATGTCATCATGCATCTACCTCGTGCGTCTATGCAGGTTGCGGATGCGGCTACTGCAGGAGTTTCTCAACGCCCGTTGGATGCAAGCGGCAGGCAGCTTCGAAGACGAGAGCTCCCTGAATGAGACATTCCGTCAAGCGATCCGGTGGTGGGGCGCCCGTGCGCACCTCGCGGCGGGCATGGACTTCCAGACCCCAGCGCACCAGGAGACAGTGACGACGGATGCCTCCCTGGAGAGATGGGGAGTGCACACCGGAGATCTCCACGCAAGAGGCCTGTGGCTCCCGGAGCAGAGGTCCCTGCACATCAACGACCTGGAGCTCTGGGCCGTGTTCTGGGCCCTCAGGTCTTTCCTTGCATTCCTTTAAGGGCAAGGTGGTACGAATCTTCACTGACACCACCACCACCACGATGTTCTACATCCAGAAACAGCGGGTCACCAGATCCCCAGCCCTGTCCAAGGAAGCGCAGGATCTGTGGCACTGGGCCGTCGCCCAGGGGATGTTCCTGTTTTGTTTTCATCTGGCAGGAGTGAAAAATGCTGCGCTCTTGCCACTAGTGGGAGCTTCGGCAGGACCAAGTGGATCTCCTATTCAGACGATGGGGCAGTCCCAAGATCGACCTGTTCGCGATGGCGGCGAACACCAAGTGCCAGAGGTTCGCCAGCAGGTGTCCCCAGCCGGGGAGCATGGGCGATGCATTCTCCTTCCCCTGGGACGGCATTTACCTGTACGCGTTCCCACCGTTGCTTCTGCGACTCATCAATCAACTCAGACGGTCCCGGTGCAGGATGATCCTCGTCGCACTGGCGTGGCCGAGGCAGATATGGTTCCCGGACCTCCTGGACTTGTCAGCGTCCCCACCCCCCCAGTCAAACTGCCAATGGACGCGGATCTTCTCGCCAGGGAAGTAGGTGCCATCCTACATCACGACCTGGGATCGCTGAACCTGCAGGCCTGGCTCCTGCAGCACTAGAGTTCGGAGGCTACGATATTCCGCCGGACTGCAAGGTGGTACATGCAAAGGCCAGTGCGTCCTCGACTCTGAAGTGCTATGGACATAAGTGGAAGAGGTTCTGTGTCTGGTCCGTGCACAGAAGATCAACCTCTATGGATTACGGCCCCTCAAGTGCTGCTGTACCTGCTGTTGCTAGCCAAGGCGGGGCTGGTGCATGCCTCCATCAAGATCCACCTGGCTGCTATCTCCCGCTACACCAGAACTCCGGGGCAGTCCTCGCTGTGGTCTCACCGCCTGGTGAAGGAGCTCATGAAAGGACTGTTCTGCTCTTTCCCCCTGTTGAAGGCTCCGGCCCCGGCGTGGGAGCTCAACGTGGTGCTGACCAGGCTCATGGGTCCCCCATTCGAGCCCCTACACTCGGCACCGCTGAAGTTCCTATCGTAGAAGACAGCGTTTCTTGTGGCCATCACCTCTGCACGATAAGTGGGAGAGATCCAGGCCCTCTCCTGGCAACCTCTGTACCTGACATTTCACGAGACGAGGGTAGTGCTGAGGACGCACATCTCCTTCATGCCCAAGGTGCCGTCGGACTTCCATCTCAACGAGCCCTTGGTGTTACCTGTTTTCTTCCCGTAGCCTTTGTCGCCGGCTGAGAGGACTCCTGATCAATTTTGCATTGGAATCACAGTATGTTGCAACTTCCCACATACATATTGCTTCCTACAATGACTAATGTGTTTTTTTCCTTACGCTTAATAAGCATATCCTAATTTATGTTTTCTTTTATTTTTTCCTTGGGATATTCTTTTGTTTACATTGGCTACATCCACACATTGAAACACTGGTATGTGAATTTCTTTTTCTATCTGTGGTATCATGTTTGAATTTTTATGATTTGATTCTCTTTACACATATTTATTTTTGTTTTGTGCACAAATGTACAGCCTTGAGAATGACCTGAACAGGTCGAAACACGTGTCGGCTCTTTAATGAACAATAAATTGGATTTTGAGCCTATTTCTGTATTAAGCTTAATGGACTTCACAATTGGAATTTTGTGATCTGCGCACTGATCACACCTTCCTTTTTTTTAAGCCTATGTTTACCTGTACTGGTGTTTACTAGGGGACATCAGTGGAAGATTATCAGAGCAGCCATCAAACTTGTTCTAATTTTGGTATTAACCAGCGCACTGGCTACTTACGATCCCCAGTCTGTCTTATCTCTACAGTTAGTTAAGTCAATAATTCTTTGAGTAATTGTCTCCTAATAGCCCTAATGTGACCACAGAGCCACATTTGTAAATGTATTGTCTAGCTCCCACTGCTAGGGAGGGAGTGTATTCTTTAGTCACTAACGTGGCTGAAACAGAGCGTTTATGGATTAAGAATTATAAATAAGAAATGTATCTTTTTTGTATTACTCTTCTACCTGTCTACATGAAAAGTAAGGCACCAACAATATATCTTATTTATTAAATGACTTTGTTTTGCACCTACATTCACACTTATTTGCTCGTTTTATTCAGATGGAGCAGATGGGGCATTTTATCCAGAGGAAATCCAGGGGCCACCTGCAAGAACAAACCCATGGGGCTTTGAAGACATTGTAGTCTGCAGCCAGCCATCTCGCAACCTCAGTCGACCAGATGGTTTAGAAGATCGAGCAGAAGAAAGCAATGTAAGCTGCATTTCCATTGCTTTTTCTATATTTTCTACATGCAGTGTTCACTAACAATCTATATGGCCCATACTCTGTATGTATAATCTGCTTTTAAATGTCCCGTGAAGCATTGCTTGAAATATGTAAATCTGCATCTCATTGTCAAGTATATCTACTAAAATATCCTTTTGGCTTTCTAACATCCTATTTGCAGCCGTGTGTAATGAAGGAAATCAGTAAGTTCAACGTGAAAGCTGCCTAGTATTTTATACTTTTTTCCCACAGATTCCTCATTGAAGAAATCTCTTTTCGTGCTGGTTCTTCTCTGCATTATTGTTGCCCATGAGACCTGCTGACATTAGGGGTACACAAATTAAGCTGCCCGACGCCCATGACCTCAGTTCCTTTATTTTGCACGCTCAGACACTGGTTCTTCATGCCACCTTACAATGTAGTGCTGTGCCATTTCTGCCCCTAAAAAGTCGGATTTCACTACATGCAAAGATTGCGAGAAGTTATGTCAGTGTTGGATCCACACCAGCCCAGTGCCTATGGGCCAATCATGTAAGAAGAATGTGGCTCCTGCCAGTCGAAGATGAGGGAATTAGTAGCCTTTCCTCTTCCAAGAACAAGTCCTCCTCATCCTCCCAGAGACATGAGCACTACTTTCTGACTGTGGCTCAGATTTGGAGGAGTCTGCCTATACATTGGTACCACCATAATGGGTATCATTCCCTACTGCCTCATCCACTCTTATTAGTGGGAATAGATTGGCTGAAGATTTTAGAGCTCATTGTTAAGGCCAGGGTACCTTTTGCCTCAGCATTGTTGGTGGAGCCTAGGACTGCTGAGCTCTGTCGGCCGGTGGAAGCCTGTGTTACTCCGTCCACTACACGGTTAAGCGCTTTAGGGTATGAAATGGATCAGAATGACTCTTTGCAATGCCATTCAACACTGCCAATTCTTTGCTGAAGGCACCAGTGCCAGTCACAACCCCCAACTCTCCTATACATGCGCCCACACCAGTGGTCTTCTAACTGTGGAGCTGGTCCCACTAGCGGGGCTCAAACAACTTTAGGAGGGCAGCTGTGTTGCAAAACTCTTTGAAAACAGATTAGGGTGACTTTTGTTAATAGAAAATATAAGCAGTTCTAGCTGGGGGGGGGGTTGCCCAAAAACAATATTACTCCTATGTCCCATCCTCTTTCCTCGATACTCTAAGGGCTTCCCTCCCTAGGGATGGCCGGAAGCTTTTTTCCTCCAAAAAAGGGCATTTCCCATTTAAATTTAAGGCACCTTTAGGCAATGCTACAGGCTTGAGCACGCCACCATCCATAGCCCTGCCATCCACTGCCTGGCCTCAGTCTGCTTATCCACACTGATGGGATCGGACCTTCTTCTACAAGTTTGTATGAGTTTGTTTAATTATTTTTGGCTTTCCCCCAAGAATTTTTCCTTTCGAATGGATTGTGTCCTCCTATGTATTCTTCATCTTATGTTATCTTTGTTTCCAGCTTCAGCTGCTTCGTAAAAAAAATCTCTCTCTCTCTCTCTCTCTCTCTCTCTCTCTCTCTCTCTCTCTCTCTTTCTCTCTCTCTCTTTCTCTCTCTCTCTTTCTCTCTCTCTCTTTCTCTCTCTTTCTCTCTCTTTCTCTCTCTTTCTCTCTCTTTCTCTCTCTTTCTCTCTCTTTCTCTCTCTTTCTCTCTCTTCTCTCTCTCTCTCTCTCTCTCTCTCTCTCTCTCTCTCTCTCTCTCTCTCTCTCTCTTAAGAGAGAGAGAGAGAGATGCGTCGAGACCGTCAACTCGATGTCCCTCGAGTGCTTCCATCCCGTCTGACGTTATCGTCGAGTACATATACCACCTGCAGCACCCGTTGGCTTCAGTTTGATTTTTCTGCGAATGTGATTGCTTCGAGAATTACGGCGTGCTTCAGTTTTCTTTGAAAATGGCCTCGTGTTCAGCTCCGAATAATCCGAAGACTACCTTCAAAAAGGGACGAAAATGCAGTGCCAAAATGTCCATCACTGACCCGCATAAAATATGCATCTGGTGCCTGGGCGTTGAGCATGTAACCACCGACTGTCGATCCTATCAGTCGATGACAGGTAAGGCCTTAAGAGTGTGAAACTAAACTATCGGTGGGTAGGATTGTCCCCAAATCCCTGTCCACTCCTTTGAAATGTGGGTCATCCACAACTCGAGAGATTCATCTCTTCATAAAAAAAGGTCAAAAAAATGAACCTATTCAAGGAGCAGACGCTAGTCATCAAAAAAATCAAAGAAAAGGCCCTAAATCACCTTCTTCTTCCTCAGATGACAGGAGAGTAGTCTGCCCGAGTAAATCCTCCTTGAAAGATGAGTGGGAATTCTTTAGGAACAAAATTGTAAAACTCTTCGAGGAACTGGCCTTGTCCTCCTCGAAAGATAAGAACATCGGCCATGCTACTGTCGATGACGAGCATAAGGCCAAGGCAAAACCCTGCGCGCCCTCGAGCCCGGGTCATAAGCCTAAGACTTCTCGAGAGTCTTTGAGTACTCGAGACAAGAAATCATCAAAGAAACAGTCTAGCAGAGGGTCGAGTCTCTCGAAGAACAAGTACAAAGTCAAGGTGTCGATCCCATCGACGCCACTGACTTGGACACCGTGAGCGCCATTGACGCGATACACAAAACATTGACGCTGATTGTACATTCATTGACACCTTTGCCTCAAAAAAGTCAGGACATGGTTTTTAAACCTCCTCCAAAAATTGATTTGTTCAGGTCCTTCACTTCAATATATGAGGATTATGAAACATCTGATCCTCCATGTGGTATTCAATTGGATACCCCAAGATGTCACGAGAAAACGAATGCCCCTGAATGTTTCATTTCAGAAGAGAGCAGGGTTTGGGAACTACATGACACCCTACAGACAGCTAGTGGAGTAGACACCTCCCCAGCCCTAGATTTTGGGAAACCAGACCTGGCTGATCATGCGGATGCATCATATAGAAACTAAATGTCCAGAGTGGTAGAATTCCTAGGATAGAATAGACCAGCTCCTGCATTTCAACAAGACAACCGTACAGATATTTTAGACAAAGTTCCTCATATGACCCCATACTACCTTTTCATGTGACACTCCATAAAAGGGTTGCAGCAAACTGGGAGGCTCCAGAGTCCAGCCCTGCAGTAACCAAAAATCTGACAAAAAAATACAGGCCATCCAGTAGCGACCCTGGCTGCCTATCAATACATCTGACTCTGGAAAGTCTAGTAGTGCAAGCAGCTACATCTACCTCCAAGCAAGCTGCATACCCAACCATAACACCCTGTTAGGGATGACAAACGCGTTGACCCTATGGGCAAAGAAAGTATTTTCTGCTGGCAGCATGGCTTTAAAGTCTGCTAATTCTACATGTGCCCTTGCAAAGTTCACATTCACCCTGTGGGACTGCATAGCGATGGCGTCTGATCATGTCCCTGAAGGTGAGGAAAGAGACGGCTTCATGAACCTGATAAGGGATGGCAAGGAGGCCATGTGTGAGTCTCTGCAATCAGGTCTGGACACTGCTGACCGCGTCAGCAAGGCCATGGCGGCAAGCACTGTCATACGCAGATTTGCGTGGTTGAGGAAGTCCGGATTTGCACCTGATCTACAATCCAGACTCATTAACATGCCCTTTGACTGCTCCCATTTATTTGGAAATAAGGCTGACGAAAGCCTTGAAAAGCTGCAGACCTGAAAGGCGGCAGCCAAGTCCTTGGGTGCCACTGCCAGGCAGCCACAGCCTTTTCACCCCAGCGGATCATCTTGGATTGGTAGTTCTTTTCGCTACTACTCCTCAGTTGGAAGAGCGAGAGGACAGGCTGGTCAAAGAAGATTCCCTCGTGGTGGACGAGGGAGAGGTGTAAAGCCAGCCCAAGCAGCGGGGTCTTTACCATCAGCCGCTGCTACAGCCAACTCAAGACCACTCTGTGGTCTTTACTCATGGCACCCCGGTGGTAGGCAGACTGTCACAGCCTCTGAAAGAATAGCAAGGTATTAGTTTGGATGCATGGGCACTGGAAACAGTAACCTAGTGTTACTGCCTCCCCTTTATACAGAGACCTCGTGGTCATCCAAAGGGAAGCCATTCGCTAAATGTTCCAGATCCACTCCTGTTGCAGGAAGTTTTGACCCTTCTAGGGAAAGGTGGTATAGAACCAGTGCCTGTCATGCAGAGAAACCGAGGATGGTATTCTCCCTATTTCCTAATCCCCAAGATGGACGGAGGATTGAGACCTATCTTGGACTTGAGATACTTGAACAAGTTCCTCAGGAAGGACAAGTTCAAGATGGACACACTTTCTCATATCCTTCAGGCCCTCCAGTTCCAGGATTGGATGGTATTGTTGGACCTTCAGGATACTTACTTTCACGTGCCAATCGATCACAAGCATAGGAAGTACCAGAAGTTCGCCATTGGCGGTTCTCATTATCAGTTTTGACTTCTGCCATTCGGGCTGACCTCCGCCCGAGGGTTTTCACCAAGTTAATGGCAGTGGTGGCAGAGAGTCTCAGAAGAGGGGGGGATTCATATCTGCCCCTACCTGGACGATTGGCTAGTCAGGGAACGTTCACCCAAACAGGCCCAGGAACATCTCAATATCTCCTGCCACTCCCTCCACAGACTGGGTTACTCCTTCAATTACAAGAAGTCCCACATGATACCATTTCAGACTCCAGTTCATTGGAGCAGTCTTGGATGCATCCTTCGGAAAAGCCTCACCACCCGAGGTGAGGGCTCAACACATTTTGCAGATGGTCACCAAATTTCACAGTGCCTAGCGTCTTCCAGCCTTTGACTTTTTTAGGTTGCTCGGCCTTATTGCATCCTGCATTTTTCTGGTGCTAGAGGCTCGCAGAAAAAATGAGATCCCTTCAATGGGCTCTCAGGACACAGTGGTCCCAATTCTCAAGCAGGATTTCAGGCCTCCTTCAGGTGTCCGAGAAGAGTCGCACAGGACCTTCTTTGGTGGGCCTGCAAGGACAACATTCTGAAAAGAGAACGTTTTTTGGCAGCCATCGCTGGAGATAACAGTAGTGATGGACACCTCACTCACGGGGTGTGGAGCCCACACCAACTATCTGACAATCAGCAGTCGTTGGTCTCCATCAGAGTCCAAATTACACATCAACCTTTTGGAGCTGAGGGCAATCAGACTAGCGCTGAAGCACTTTCTGCCATCTATACGGCGAAAGAATGTCCTGATAAAGACTGACAACACAGTGGCCATGTACTACCTCAACAAGAGAGGCGGCGTAGGGTCACTACCACTGTGCAGAGAAGCAATGCAGCTATGGTTCTGGGCAATTCAAGAAGGAATTTCTTTATCAGCAGTTCACCTAGCCGGCGAGGAGAATATGGCATCAGACTCTCTGAGCAAGCAGAGCACAGTCTCCCATGAGTGGGAACTAGCTCAAGAAGTCCCTCAAGAGATCTTCACCATTTGAGGAACCCTTCAAGTGGATCTGTTCACAACCAGTGTCAACTGGAATGCCGAACTGTTTTGCTCCAGGGAATGTCCTCCAAGAGGAGTTTTAGGGGACGCGTTTGTAGTGGACTGGGAGTTGCCACTCCTGCATGCGTTTCTTCCAGTCCCCATCATTCCTCGCGTGGTCAGGAGGTTTAGGAAATCCTTGATCCTAATTGCCCCGGATTGGGTCAGGAGTATATGGTGCCCCGGACCTTCTGGACATGTCCATCTGCCCTCCAATACGTCATCTACAAAGAGAGGACCTTATCTTGTGAGAGGAGGGCCGGGTTCTCATCCACTCAGCCTTCATGCATGGTTTCTGGAAGGCTGAGGTACAAGGATTGCGACCTCCCAGATGACGTAATGGAGATTTTGCTTTCGGCCAGAAGACCAGCAACAAAAACCTTATACTGCTGCCGTTGGAACAAGTTCTGCAGCTGGTGTAGGGAGAAAGATGTGGACCCTTTTCAATTTGATGCACCTATGGTGTTGTTGTTTCTACTACATTTGGCAAATCTGGGGCTCCAGATTGGAACAATCAAGGGTTATCTAGCAGCGCTTTCCATGTTCAAGCACACCTCGGAAGAGGCATCCTACTTCAAAATGCCCTTAATTCAATTTCTTAAAGGACTCACAAATGTGTTGCTTCCTACACCATTCCAATTACCAACTTGGGACCTTAACTTGGGTTTAAAGTTTTTGACGTGCGCTACTTTCGAGCCACTTCATTCCTGCCCTTTAAGGCTGCTAACTTACAAAACTATTTTGTTAGTAGCGATAACATCAGCCTGCAGGGTGAATGAGTTGCGAGCATTATCCTGTAAACCTCTGTTTGTCACTTTTTACAAGGATAAGGTTGTCCTTAAGGTCAAACCCTCTTTTGTACCTTCGATGGTATCGGATTACCATTCGGCACAGAAAATTGTGCTTCCAGCCTTCTATCCTCCTCTTGGCAAGGAAGAGGAAAGATTTCATATACTCTAGCTTTTATGTTTCAAGGAAGGCAAAGTTGCGACAGCATAACCAACTTTTCATTGGATATACAGGACACAAACTAGGTCTGTCAGTTACCAGTTACCAAACATACTCCATCCAGATGAATCATGCTGGCTATTTCTGAGTGCTACAGGCAGAAGGTTTAAGGGTTCATTCCTCTAGGGGCATGGCAACTTCCTCTGCCCTTCAGAGGGGAGTTCCAATAACGGATATCTGCGAGGCAGCTACGCGGTCCACCATCCATACGTTCACAAAACATTGCGTAGACGCCTCCATCAATGAAGGAAGATTTGGGAAGGCAGTGCTATGCTCCATTCTTGACAAACATTATCTCTCAGATTCTTATTCCCTCCTCCAAAAGAACCTAATACTGCTTTCGGAGTCCATCATAAGATGAGAAATGTATGGGAGGACACAATCCATTCGAAGAACAAGTTACTTATCCCTGGTAACATCATTTCGACTAGATGTTCCTTCTAGATGTTCCTAATCACCCTCCCAATCTACCCCACTGTAGAATGTCCAAACTTTAGACCTTGTTCTCTTTTATGGCCTGATCAATTAAAGGCACTTATCAAGGGTAGTAATTCTGCAAATGGTTGTCGAAAAAGCAGAACTGAAGCCAACGGGCGCTGCGCATGGTATATGTATTAGACAATGTCAGCCGAGATGGAAGCCCTCGAGGGACATGGAGTCGACTGCCTCGACGCACAGCTCCCTCTGCCGAGAGAAAATTAAGTTCTGAAACAGCTGAAGCTGGAAACAAAGATAACATAAGATGAGGAATATGTGGGAGGAACATCCAGTTGAAAGAACGTTGCCAGGGGTAAGTCACTTGTTCATCTCTACCAGCCTCCAGTGCCTCACTTGCCCCAGTCATGTCGGCCTCATCGGGCATTAGCAGGGGTTCGCTTTGCCTTCAGTGCTTAGGCACGGCCCATTGGTGGGAAGACTGCACAGCGTGTCACTCTCTTACCCCACGCTCTTTGAAGAATTGGTTGGCTCGATGGAGGGAGATGTTCGCCTCTTCCCCTCCAGACCATCTGAAGGACTTTGTGCAACGAAGAAGCAAGTCGGACAAGCTAAGTGCAAAACTCCTTAACAAAACACCCCGTAAGGGGGATTGCTTTCTGAGGAATCGTTTGAGCGGGAGAGGTTCTATGGACCCTAGTATCAGTCAAGGTCTTGAGGCTCCCAGAGCTACCGGTCCCTGGGCCGAGGACGCTGCGGGTCCTCCCTAGGCATCGACTGAGGGGCGTACACGCTCTGGCACCCGGGCTCCTCCCGATGGGCATAAGTGCTCTAGTATCGGGCCTCGGCCCTAGGGGACGCCTTCACATATATCAACTACCGGACACGAGTCAGAGGGCACCAAGCCTACCAGCGGCCTCACCGAGATGGCACCTAGCACATTTCTTTTCCACGCACTGCTGAAGAAACTTCCATGCACAAAATGCCATTGAGCGACAAAATGGCACCTAGCCGTGAGGCTATACCCAGGCCACGACAGAGTCCTACAGCGAGTGACTCAGCAGGAGGAGGCATTGAGGAACCAGATGCTCCTTGGAGGCCTGATTTCACCCGTAGAGTTGAATGGTCAACGACAAAAGTTCAGTGGTGAACCTTCTATCCAATTGTGTCCTCCGCTCTGCGGTATACGGAGAGTGGTGGGGCTCAGCACAGGACAGCGGCTCCGTGGTCCGCATCAGCAGGGGCTGCTCTTTCAGCTGTGCCATTGGCACTGCCATACGAAGATAGATTCTTTGACCACTTCATGAGCATCATGAGGTTCCAGCATTTGACTGGGATCCTCAAATCCTTGATCAAGAGGTGGTACCTCGGGCTCCTCCACCTCATGAGGTGGCCTTCCAGCCCTAGTCGTTACAGCCTATATGATATGATGGTTATTTAGAACACGCTTAATACCCAGAGGTTTCTAATCGCGGACCCGGGGATCGAACCTGTGGCGCTCCGTGACGTCTTGCTTCCAAGGCGAGCATGTTGCCCTTGATCTATCCTTCCTCTGTTTATTGCCACCCCAGTAGTGGGGGAAGGCGCTACTGCAGGCATAAAGCCGCAGCAGGGTGTGGATCCCCCAGCAGACTGATCAGCCCCTGCTGATCCGGGCCCCAGCATCAGGGTCCAGGTGGACGCTCCACAAGGGGATTGGGGGAGCAGGCAGCAGATTAGTACACAGGCAAATACGATGGCGTTGAGGCCTCCTCAGCATCTGTGAAATCCTTCCTTGACAGAATGGAGGGGCTGGCCGAGTTCTTCAGGGTACCATTTCCACAGCAAGAACAGCCAGAGTCTGGCGTGCTTGCAGAAGTCCTGGCTTTTAGGGCGCACAGTAAATCCGGCATACCTCTGCAGAAGGAAGTGGTGGTGTTTGCAAAGAAGGGGTGGCTACAGCCCCATTCAGCACAGCTGGTCAGCATGAGGCTGGATGGCAAGTACAGGCAAGTAGACCAGTAGGCCATCCTTCTTTCTTCCAACTCGCAGCCTCATTCCTCCGTAATTGCAGCAACGTCCATGTCTGCCAAACCTCAGCCCGCCGTAATATCCAGGTCGGCGGCGGCAGCCCTCCTGGGGGAAGAAGACCTATGGAGGCCTATGGAAAACAGCTCTACCAATATTCTAGTCTACATCTCAGGCAGGCAAATGCAGATGCTATATTAGCAGCCGCCAACCCAAATACATAGGCAGCCGTGTTCAACGCAGGCCTGGCAGATGCTAAGATGGTGGTGCAAGATTTGACACGGCGGAGAGAGGCATCTGCATGGTAACAGACATACGCAGAGTAGCATTTTTCTCCAGGATGGGGTATTGCATGGATTAACATGCTCATGAACATTCCCCATCCTCAGGCTGGGCATCCTCAGTACAATTAAAGCAGTTTAGATTTAAGCTGAAACTGCTTGTTACTTCTATAGCCTATTAGTGTTAATTTGGGTCATACCGCCCCAGCCAATGGCACTCTTCCTTCGAAGCTCCACCTCTGGTGACCATCTTCAGAGTCTTACTGCACGTTTCTTGTTTTGGGAGTCCTCATGCTCTGCTCCTCGAAAATAGGTTGCTTCTAGCTCTTTGTTGCTGTTTATTTACGAGATTCACCATCTCTTCATAGTCTACCATCACGCAGTGATTACCGGTGGCCCGTTGCTGGCGAAGATCTTCAGTCCATCGTCCTATCTTCAGCTCGTACCGCCAGAGGCCCATGCTTGGGCCTTGCTTGAAAAACTATGGTGAATGCCACGAAGAAAGCCGTTTCAGGTCCTGTGAAAATTACAGCCTGAAAAATATTTTCGACGATCAGCACCTCAAATGCATTTACTGTCTCCAGCCTGACCACTACGCAGACGGCTGTTCAATTTTTCAATCCTTTTTGTTGAAGAAACGGAAAGACAGCCATCAGAGGTTGGTGGCTTGGATTGAGGCAGAGAATGCCTCTGATGCAGCCTTAGTACGCTTTCATGCCTCTTCCAGGGCTGGCAGGTCCAAAGAGCATACTACCTCTGTTAAGAATCGGTCAAGGTCCTTTGAGGCTGCACTTTGGAAAAGATCCAAAAGAAGGTGAAATCACACACTCCACCACCTTCCTCGTCAACGATTTCCATGGCTGCGGGAGCCAGTTTCCAGAAGAGCCAGTCTCCATCACAGACTCGGTCAATGATTAGCCTACCGGTAGTACCCAGTACCACTCCTGCTTGGCGTGACAAGTTGGAGAAGTAGTACCAGGTTCCATACTCGGCCACTAGGTGTCTCGGGTGCCAGCCCTCACCAGATTTGGTGGTCTCAGCCACCGCCAGAAAGAGTTCCTCCAACCCCTCTTCGTCATCCATGGTGCCTCTGGACCAGGATGGTAAAAAGCTAGATGCTGCAGGCAAGCACATCATCACCACAGCAGCTTCCACAATCAATGCCAGCAACGCTGTGGTACAAGCGGGGGCCCATCCTCGACTTCTTCCCCGCTAAGAAGTGCCAAAGTCTTAGCCCTGTTGCAAGAGGGAGAGGTGGCTTCCGACCATGCCATCACCATTGCTCTCGACATTGCAGATGGGAACTTCAGCCCAAATGTGCAGACCAGGATACAGCCTGTCTGGTAAAGCGGTCGATGACGCACTCCAGACCATAAAGACTGACACAGGCAGCTGGTTCTCTGGGAACCCCGCAGCAGCAGAGGCCATCCTTTTGTTCCTCTAAGGGGAAGAGTCTCCAGGTCTACTAAGAGTTTCACCACCCAGGAGGCTAATGGGGGCTAATGGGGGTCACTCCGAGGCCTACGGCAGTGGCACCCAGCATCGTCGTCGCTGCCCCCCATCCAGGACGCAGAAGCAGTCCTGAAACGGCTGTGGAACTGTGCACCCAATTCTTCACCCTAGTGGGAGAGCCAGCTGTTGTGATTTGTCGACCAGTGGCGAGAAATCTCCACCGACAATGGGTGCTTAATGTCCTTCAGCAGGGGCATTTCTGAAATTCCAGGGCAGGTGCTGTTTGGGAGAATTCTCAGAAATGTTCCAATTCCCTCTAGATTAGAGCCGCCCAGCAACTTTGCTGGATTTTGAGGACTTGATTTTTTTAACCTTGTGAGAGTGAGACCGTCTTTCCCACTTTCTCATGTTTTTTTAATGTGATTTTGTACATTGTGTTTATTTTGGTTGTGGAGTCTGACAAACTCTATAGGCATAATCTTTTACATTGTGTCGCCCAGCACCTTCAGTGCAGTGACACAGCAAAGTATTTCATATTTCCCAAAGGTTTAAATACCTTCTCTGGGATAAAATGTTTCCCAAGTGAAATTTGACATTTGTAACTGTCTAGACCCAGCACACATTATTTTACAATAAGGTGCTGGAGGGGTGACTTGGTGTCTAGCTTCTCATGTAACATTTTTATGTTGCCCTTTCCTCACTGAATGGCTGGTGGCAGTGGTTTACTTTTTACTACCATTATGGGATTTTACCCCAGTCTTCTTTTTTCGCCATTTCTTTGTTGAAAGGTCCTTCTTGACATTTACTCTGCGCGCCAAACCAGGTTTGGTTCCTTTGTTCATTTTGCCTTTGGTGGGATTCACGAGTGAAGGCCGCCTCTGGCTCCACAGTGTCTGGCGGGGGGCAGGAAGCAAGGGAGGTGCCTGAAACTCCCTGTGCTTAGTCTCCTAGGAGACAGAAATGCACTCTTGGGTCATTGGCCGGCCGGCTGGCTAGGCAGGAATGAATGGGACCAAGCTGCATAAAAGCTGAGGCTTTTTGGCTTGGAATGCAGAGTCGACCACTGGACGAAGGAATCCGAACAGAACTTGAAGAGGACGCCTGCTGCAACTCCTGGACCGTTGGTCTGCCCTGCTGCTGTGCTGAAACTACAAATTCGTATCGACAGAGCCCTGCAAGGACGACTTCTTCCTTTGAGTTGGTGGGACCAATCAACTCCAAAGTAAGCCACATGAACATCCTCTCAAAGCTGGTCGAGCATCCACTGCAGTCGCTGCTGGAACCGGATAGCCAGGGAGAGGAACACCCGTTCGCGTGTGTTGCTTTTAAGCTGACCAAGAGCTCCAGGAATATCCTCCGGACTCCCAGTAAGCAGGACTGACTGGTCCTGAGCCCCCACAACAGAGTACGGGACCCCAGAAGCAAGGAAAGCCCATCTCGACAGCCAGGAACCGCTTTGTTGCTATTTGCGGTAGACGCAAGGAGCTGAAACACTGAACAGCCACTTGTTTGAATAGACATTGGAAAAGACTTTCTATTTGCCTGCAAGAAGTGCTTCAGTTCATTTTGATTTTTGCTAACTTAACATTGGCTGGCCTAGGCTCCCTGAATGACTCTCTTCTCTTTTGCTTATGTGTTTTGCCTTCCTTCCTTCCAGGAAAGGGTTAACTAACTTTGCATTGGGGGGGGGTTGTTTTGAAAGTACTTACCTAGGGTGTAGGTAGTGCCTGTGTGACATTCCAAATGGGTATTTGCTGATTTAGATAACTAAGAGTGTGTATTTTTTAAGTGTATTTGTGTGGTGCTTTATATTGCTCCCTTCTGAAGAAGGCTTATTATAATTGACTGGTAAATAAATTAATAATTGTTTACTCAGGAAACCTTGTGTGTAAGAGTTTATTTGAATACCTGTCACTGTGAATCTCTGTAACTCCCCTACAGCTCACATTGGTCTCGCTTGAGATAAGTCTGGCTGCTCCACACGCTACCAACCTGTGTAGTGCAGACTTATACCAAAGGTTGGGTTTCTATTGCCAGGAGGTCAGGGTTGTTGTAGTGCACCCAAAAGGTACTGCATACAATCTTGCGTAACAGATGCCATCACATTCCTCTTGTCGCGCGACGAGAACTGCACGTGCTGCAGTTGAAAAGAGGCTCACGCCATGCTATGCAAAGGTGCAAAGGGGCGATGGAACCATTCCCTCAGCAGCTCCAGAGTGTACTCCAGATACGTTCTGGTAAAGAAGAAATCAGGCGACCAATGCTAGGAAAGATTTCCCATAAGTGCAATTTTCCCTCCATTTATTCCCCCCCACAACCTCCCCCACCCCGCCCCTGCCCCAAACATTTTGCTTTTGTTAGGCTAACCTAACCTGACTTTTTCCAGTGGAGCACAGCCTTCTGCTGCGCTCTTCTGGCCGTTTGTTCGTCTGTTATGGGGAAACTGCTGACATGTCCTTCAGTACTGGGAAACGCTTTCCCTTGGTCTTTGACTATGTAGCTTTTTATTTAGCTGCCAAGTACCTTACATTACCGCGCAAAGGGGGTCCTTTGGTTTTATGGCCCTAGACACCCTCTAAGCATCTTTTGGTTATTGTACAAATGTGCTTAGGATGAACTGATGGCAGCAGTTTACTTTTTATAGTATTTTTACTTTTTTTCTTTTTTATAACTTCTTTTTATTATTTTATAACATGAAGAGCAACAACAAAACTGTTCCCCCCCCTCCTAGTCCCGCCCCCTCCCCCCAAAGTCTTCAGCCAGAGCGTCTGTAGTCCCTCATAATCCATCTCTCACGCCTCGGGGGAAGCTTCAGTGAAGGTCCAAAGGTTTTAGTCTCTGTGGGCACCTTTGCGCCCTGAACCATATTGCGTTTACCGCAAGACTGTGGTGGCCAGTGCCGAAAATGGCTGTACCACAAAGTCTTTTGTTCTGTCCTTTGGCCATTTTATCCCTTTGCCTTCCCTCTGACCGAGCAGATCTGGGAATTCCTTATTTGGTCATGCAGCCTTCTGCGTAAACCGCAACTTATGGGGGTTTCCTCATGGCACGTGTTCTAGTACCCAAGAAGAGGATTGGGAGGGTCTGGTTCCAATCCACCTACTGGTGCCTGTATGTCTGAATGACTGGGACCACTGTGTGCCGTGATTGGCCCACGCTTGGAGTGCATACAAGAGTGCAGGTCTTCAATTGGCTATCCCAGATTTCAACATGAAACAAATCTTGAATAAGAGAAGGGGCACTGCACTCATTCCATTCCAGTTCTATCAACTGAAGTACTCTCCCAACTAGAAGGAGCCAACTACCCTGAAAAGCTAACCAGACCTGCAAAACCGCCGGAGACGGGCTGGAAGGTTTGGCCCGTTGTCCCGTCAGACTGCTATTTTTGCATCTATACTGAAGGCCTGCAAGGGCGCTTCGACCCTTTGGATTAGTGGGAACAACTACTATCGGCAGCCCCTGATTACCCTTCTACAGAGCCTCATCAGAAGTGTTCCTGGTCCAGCCAGCGAACAGACAAGCTCGAAACCGTGGTATTGCATCGGAGCGCCGCCAGCCCTAGTTGGCATTTGAGACTTTGGGAATCGGTAGCTAGTGGTACTGGGCCCGTTCTTGGGGGGTTTGTGGTCCTAGCTACTCTGGATCACAATTTAGGAGAGTGCGCCACGCTGGAAGCATTTGCGGTCCCTGCTTCCTCCTGTTGTGGGGATGGTAGCTGTAGGACCTTTGCCTGCCTGTGCCCTGAGACGTGTTGCACTGGAACTGTACTCTTTTCTTCATCATGAGCTGGGAACAGCTACTGTCCCGCCACGGACGATCGTCCTGTCCCGAAGCCGCTGAGAGCCAGAGCGACGTGCAACTGCAGGGGTTGAAACTACACGTGGACTGGCCTAGACTGGCAAAGTTTGGCCTGGACTGTGTTGGGGGTCAGTGAGTACTTGAATCACTTACCGGTGGCCCCATGGCACAGCCATTGTTCTTTAAGCACGTGAATCCCTAAAAAGATAATCACCTTAGCTGGGCTAGCCTGTGCTCCCTAGCTATTCCCGACACTCAAAAGTCGCTCTGCCTGCAAATGGTAGACCCTCCTCGAATAGTGGGACACTGTTCTTCATCACCTCAAGCCCATTCCTGAACTGCTACAGCTCCCTGAAGAGGACCTGCTTTCTCTCATTACGCACGACCATGTGTTTTCAACGCACTACTATACTTTTGAGCATAAGGCTCCCCACTTCTTAGGGATCGATTCTGAAGAGCTGCCAAATGCTACATATGTGTTAACCCACCCTTCTGTTACAGGTTGTGGCTGTGTTTTGCCCTTTACTGCATGTTTTCCCCTTTACTGCATTAGGCCAAACATAACTGTATGTGTGTTAAATAGTGAGAGGCTTGTGTGGTACCTGTTTTATATTACTGTGGTTTATTCGTGTTTAATTATTAAGGCCTACCATAAATGTATGTGTATTTTTTACATACACTTGTCTAAGCATTCTCTATGGAGTTGAACTGTGTGCGCCCATTGTGGGCTTCTGATCACTCTCGCCCCTCCTGAAACTTAGTCTTGACCACCAGCCAAGTTACTGTGATTGGTCTGGCTTGTCCAGAAGGTTCCCCTGTTCCATTAAGCTAGGGTGGCCTCCTAAACCTCTGCCCACCAGGTCGGAGTTTAGAAATCCATCTTAACAACCGATTCTAGACTTGCGACGCTGCAGCAAGTTCCTCAAGTCCCAAAAGTTCAGGTTGATCACGTTGAAGCACGTGCTCGACAAGCTGGGGGGTAGGGGATTTCTTGGCGACTCTCGACTTGGAGGACGCTTACTTCCAGCATTTGCGATGAATGGGGAGGTGGAAGTTCCTGCGACTTGTCATTCAAGGGCACCATTACAAGGCCCTGCCCTTCGGCCGGAAATTGGCTGCAAGGATTTTCACCAATTACTTGACCCGAGTGACAGCCCATCTGCATCGCAAAGGAATCCACGTCTATCCTTACCTAGACGATTGGCTCATCCGGTCCCGCTCCAACATGCTGTCAATCCAGCACACCGCAGAAACCATCAAGATTCGGACTTCCCTAGGATTCTCAATCAACTATCCAAAGTCCTGCATAATGCCATCTCAGAACGCACTATTCCTCAGTTCCCGGCTCAGCACACTCTCGTGTCTAGCGACTTCATCGGAAGAGAGGGTGAAGGCTGTCCTGGGAAAGGTCCAACGGCTCTCCACAGCCTCTGTTGCGACCGTCCACTCCAAGTCCATGTTAAGGATTTATGCCCTCCTGCATCCATCTGTCCCCTTTTGCAGACTGCAGCTGTGAGAGCTCTTCAGGAATTTCTGGGTGCCAGATGGCAGCAGGTCACTGGCTCATGGAGCGACAAGATCGCCCTCAATCGGGCATTCCTTCAAGCCCTGCATTGGGGGTCAGTTTGTCCACATCTCTCGCAGGGCGCTCCCTTCCAGATCCCGGTGTATCAGGCTACAGTCATGACTGACACCTCTCTGGAGGATTGTGGGGCATACACGGGACTTTCCCATGCCAGAATTGTTCAACAAGTTCCATTTCTCTTTATTGGGTGCGAGTCCCAGACTCGCAAATCTGACCTTAGTTTGACTTTCCCAAGGCTCGGTTTACTCTCCTGCCAAGCTGCAGTACAACTGTGTGTACTTCTTTGCTTCCCTTTGGGTCCCAGACCCTAGTTTGTAAATTGCACCCCAATTTGCTTGAGCCACCACAGTCCTCTCGACTACCTGTGTACCTCTTCCTGAAGGCTGCGTGGTTGTCGGCTCTGTGGCAGTTGCTGGGCTCGTTTGTGGGACTCTGCTGCCTTCTCAGAGCTTCCCCTGCTCTGCTGCAGCTCTGCTATGCTTCTCCGTTCCATGCTAGCATGGCTTCTGTTCCCACGCTTCCCGGGCCTCTAGGGTGCTCTGTCTTGTTCGTTTGCTGGTTGTGTGATCCCAGGACCAGCATTTGCCCTCTTTTCTTTTCTCATTGGCATCCCTGTCAATACCTGTTTGTACATCGGGTTCTTCCTGGCTCTCATGGCTCCTGCAGGGAGGGCTTGACATTATGTCATGTCCTTTCTTAGTTGTTTTTCTGTTTCTTCCAATCAATGTATCTGAACCACTAGACTGGTAAGAGTGGTTCCAACGATAACCCGGTATTGCTATGCAGCGCCACCTCGTCTCAGTACTGGGTGTGGAGCCTCCTTGGGAATCTTCCTCGTCTCAGCATTACAAGAGCAATGGTGTGCTAACTCAACTGTGGGAAGGGGGTCTAGGGTAATGGAATTGGTGTAGAAATACTGCGTTCTCCAGATGTGGTCGTCACTGGTCCCAAAGGGAGTTTTCCCTTCCATGAGATCCTCCCGCTGAGTACCACCCCACGGGGGACAATCAGGTAGCATCCTCACCGCCCTGGTCTCATGGGAAGGTGCTCCCCCTTCTGAAGTAGTGACGACATTTTGAGATTCGTCACAGTACGCATAACCACCTTGGCCCAGAAGACTGACGCAGTTCCAGGATGTTGATGTACAACTCCTTTTCCTCCGGTAGCTTGGCAGGTTAGTGAACCAAGCCTGTTTTACCACAGCCTGTGAAGCCTCGCGGACAATCGTCTACATCGCAGTGCCTGGTGAAAGGGAACCAGGTTTACCCACAGGGTCAGAGCCCCAGTACAGCTTGGGAAGCACCCAGGCTATTCTTCCTCTGTGTAGTACCTGGTGAGAGGGAGCCAAGGCTTCCAATCAGGGGTTGGGACCACAGCGAGTAAGAATTGCTTTTTGTCCAGGGGAAGAGAGTCACCCCTCTGGACCAAGAAGACACCAGTTTGATTTAGTTACCTTAGTGTGTTAGGGACGGATTTAGGATTTTGACAATGGACATTAGGACTTTTTACTTTGGACATTCTCACACTAGGCATTTCAGTTGAGGCAGGGAAAGGATTTTCTTTTCCTTTTTGTCTTCTAATAAAAGTTTATAGTCAAAACTATAGCCCCTCTGTGTCAGTCTTCCTTCTGCACCCTTAAAGTACTCATCCTTCCTTCATGCCAAAGGTCCTGTCGGACTTTCATCTAAACAAGCCTTTGGTTTTACCAATTTTCTCTGCAAACCCCTCTTCTTCTGTTGAAAGATCTTTGCAATTTTGGACCTGTGGAACATTGGAAGAGCCTATCTAAGGTTTCCAAATCCAGGTGGCTCTCCTGTTGTATCACGCATTGCCATCGTCTGGCCAAAAGACTGCTACAGGGCCGGCTGAGAGCCCATTCCACCAGAGCCATGGCAGCGACTACAACGTTCCTCTCTGGTATTCACCTGCTTGACATCTGCAGGGCTGCTATGTGGAGGTCTAACCACACGTTCACAAGATTCTACTTTGTCAACAGGGTCTCCAAGGAAGAGTCCCAGGTCGGCTAAACAGTGCTTTGCAACCTGTTTGCATGAGGTGAGTCTGTTCCAGGGATAGGTGTATTGCTTATGTGCGCCTTGCCACCTCCCTTGGTTGTGTATATGTACTGCTGTGTAATCTTATTCATGAGTGTTAGGCAGAAACCTGTGCAGTTCCCTTAGGGACCACTGCAAAAGATTTAGGACTACAGGTGTTGGCAGTAAACCCACTTGGTAGCAGTCTGTACCACCTAGATTTACCTGGTAACTGTGGCTGAGCAGTCAGACTTCCCTCAAGAAGAGTTGGGCAGTATGTAAACTATACACAATAGGCACTCAGCACAATAGCACAAGCAACCACTGACCAGAGCTTTGGGATCAAGGTATATAATTATTTATTTAAAGACACACTTGTTGAAACACTCCAGCACTATTATTGTAAATCACTTCAAACACAGTTACTATTAATCTATATACATCCCTTATTCCTTATCAGATAAGTCTTAGTTAACACCACTTATTTCCAGACAGGGGTGAGCGCTTAACTATAGATGGCACTCCAATAAGTTAACGAAAAAGGGAGGGAAAAAGGCAGAATGTAGGAAAATACACCACTGTCATGATCTCTGCTTCCAAAAGATCAGGACTTGCCCGACTCCCTTGGAAGCAGACCCATAACCCCGGTTCCGAGTGCCAGCCAGTCCCAATTGGGACCTTTTGGACCCTGTCCTGGTGCCAGTGGCACCAGGCTCATAAAGATGCCCAGTCCCAGCGCTGGAAGCGCCGGGCTCATAATGCTTGGGTGGACTTACCTGCAGCAGACCATGCTGCTTACTTACCTGCCAGTTGAACCCCTGATCCTCTTCTGTTTGGGGCTACATTTCCTGTTGGGTGGGGCAGGAGCCACTCCCTAGGTTCAGAACACTGGAACTCTTCTGGAAAGCAGGAACTCTTTTCTTACCTAGGCGTGGCTGTGGAAGGAGACATCTAAGCACTACAGGAGGCTATTTAAACCACACCCGATGGATGAATCTTGCTTTGCGTTATTCTGCATTCTCTGCAGCAGAACGCTCATCGTGTCTTCTGCTTCTGATCCTGGGCCTAAGGGAACAAAGGCTTACCATCCTGGAATCCAGTCTTCAGCAGCACCTGTAAAGACAAAGAAAGAACAGGTTAGCACTACGGTCTTCAGTGGCAGCGCATCTCTTACCTGGTCCATCGGCTGTCACCAACGCCTCACGCTGCATTCCGGCATCTGAAAGACAAAGGCTTACCTACTCTTCGCATGCTCCGGAGGTCTTCGCACTGCATTCCGGCATCTGAAAGACAAAAGCTTACCAGCTCTTCGCACGCTCCGGAGGCCTTCGGCGCTGCATCCCGCATCTGAAAGACAAAAGGTGCGTTTAAAGACATTGGGCAACTTTATTACTCACGTGCCATTACTCCTTCCCACGCCGAATCCAGTGGGTATTCCAGCACCCTTCAGCTTCTCTAAAGCTCCGAACTTGTACCTGCAAGATAAAAGGGACAGTTAGTGCGCATCGTGAAGCAGGCTACAAGCGCTTACTTACGTGCTTCCAGGCGCTTCTATTCCTCACGCGGGTTCGATCCTCAACTCTCATCAGCCCGCCATCCGCCATCGCCGGAACCCTGCAAAACAAGAGATATCATTACAAAAGACTTAAGACATTTGAAGTGCCCAGAACTTACCGTTCGTGCAGTTAACGACGGACAGCAGTCCTCTGAGGTCAAGAGGCCTGCACCCTTATCCAGTGAAGAAACTGGTTACGGCACCCTGCCCCGAGGCAGATGGAGAGCTCGGCGTTCACTTACCTAAGACATCTTACTCTTCGAGTCAGACATACAGTGCGCAGAGGTCCAGCCCAAAGAGCCAACCGTGTGTTACACATCACCTTTGAAGATACGACATTCACCCAGTCAAGACCGGCGCCTCTGCGGGAATCAGGTGAGCGTTACAACCACACTAATACTTAGGAACTCTTAAGCAAGGCAGGAAAGTCAAAAGTTACTTGTGAGCCAAAGTCCATAGGCCGGGCCCACTCTTGGAGAGAGCAGGGCACAAATGTGCCCAAGATCACACAATGACAACAGGCTTAAAAAGTCTTGCAGGGAGTTCAGAAAGGTTTTAGTTAGGCTCAGAAAAGTTTAGCCAGGGTGTCCCAGGCTAACGCAGGTTCGAAAGCCGGGGGCTAAATCTACCCCGTAAAGTCGGTTGCAAGTGAAGCCAGGCGGGACACGGTACCTTATGTGGAAAGGATCCTCCAGCGGGGGCAGTTGTTCCTGGCAGCGGGTGCAAGTCCCGGCGTCGTCCAGAGGAAGAGAAGATCTCGACGTGGAGGAAAGATGAAGGTCGTTGCACTGCCAGGGAAGAAACCAGCCGCAGAGTTTTCCGGTTAAAGGTACCACCCTTTGTTTCGCGGTTGTGGTAAAACATGGTATCGCGGTTGCCGGGGTGCTTGGCACGGGCAAGGCGGCCACAAGATGCTCCAGGAAGCGAAAAAGGAAGGCAGACTGGTTATCCCCACCAGTCGAAGGAAGAAGACTCTCCGGATTGGAGATCTCCTCTGTCGTTGGAAAGTGGTGAGACGGTTCAGCAGGGCTCCACCGGTGGTGTCGTCGTTGCAGGTCGGCTCAGCTTCTCCCTCTTTGGATTCTCAGGTCCTGTGGCGACTTCTGAAGAACCAGTCCCCAAGACCCTGCTTTTATGCAGCAAACCCCCATTCATCAGTCCTAGCTGTCACTCAAACATGCTAAGTGGTGAGCCAACGCAGTCCAGGGTGCCTAAATCCCCCTCCACCCCTTCTAAGTACCCCAGACAGAGTGGCACCACTTGGAGGGCTTCTGTGGAGAAGCCTGTCAAAAAGGTGGAACAAAGGGCTCGAATTGGGTTGTGGTCACAGAAGCGAACACAAATGCCATTTTGGAACAGAGTTTCGGCAAAATATACCAACCAGCGATTTTATATTTAATAAACCAGCGGTATGTTCGAGGCTATATTAAAAAGTGGTAGCCTCGAACAATGGGAAAATCTCATGGGGATATATTCGCGGTCGAATATAAAAAGTAGTTTCCACTGCCACCAGCCAAAACTCGATCAGGGGGGACAGAGACGTGCCCCCTCGAACAACAGACCCCGGGGCAATCGAATTGCCCCGACCAGTACGTCCACAATATGATGGTTTGTACTGGTTCTGTTCAGAATTGCGACTAGTAAAGTCAATGGTGACTTTACATGCCCTGGGAGGCAGTAGTCAGTCCCAGGGTATGGGGTCTATGTTTGGGGGTCACTATGACGCCCCGTGTTACTGCACTGAGGGTGCTGTGTAACATACATCACAAAAACACATGAAGCCCTATGGAGTAAAAGACCCCATAGGCCATAGAACACATATAGGGTCAAAGAAACACACTCAAATCATGTCCAAGAGTGAGGGTTAAAGAGTCTCACTCTTGGCAGGAGAAAAAAATAAACCCCAAAAATCCAGCAAAGCTGCTGGGGGACTCACTAGGTTTGGGAAATTAGCCTTTACAGAGAATTCTCCCTAACAATGAGCATGTGAATCCATGCTGGAGAAGGAACTAGTTACTAAACTGTAACTCCTGTTCTCCAGCATGGTTCTTACATGGATTTAGGTGTGAACCCTCCCTTCTTCGCCTCTGTGGCTCTTCTTGGTTCCTACTGCTAATTTATATGCGCAACCAAATCTGAAGATGGCCACAAGGAGTGGAGCTTGGGAGGATGAATGTCATTGGCTGGTGCAGAATGACCCAAAGTGACAGCAATAGGCTATATCTAATTGGTTATTTATAACGCGCTTAATACCCAGAGGTTTCTAAGCACGGACCAGGGGATCGAACCTGTTTCCCCATATCGTCTTGCTTCCAAGACGAGCATGTTGCCACTGAGCTATCCTCCCGAGGCAAGAAGTGAATAGTATTTTTAGCTTCAAAGCTGAACTGCTTTAATATTACTGAGGATTCCCAGTCCTACGACGGGGAATGTTGAATGTTCATGTGTATGTGAATCCATGTAAGACCTATGTTGGAGAACAGGAGTTACAGGTAGGTAACTAGTTCCTTCTCCTTGTGCTACTTATTAGATTAATGGAAGAGGTGGAAATATGGAGAGAAGGAGAGGAAGAAAGGTAAGGGATGGGAGGTTGTTGAATAAATCGAGGGAGAGACAGGCAAGGAGGGGACTACAAATAGAGGACGGAGGAAGGGCCGGGTGTGGGGAGAGCAAGAGCGTGGCTAACTAGGTTTGGGGAGGGGCAAGCTCGGTTGAAAGAATGGGGAGAGTTTGTGAATTAATGGTTGTAGAGAGAGAGAATGAGAGGAACGGAATGTGAGTTGGGGAGATGGAATGGGAAAAGGGAAGCAACATTAAATATTTGAGGGATGGAGAGAGGGGATGGGAAGATGTGGGAGTGACAGATGGGGAAAAGATAGAGGGAGAGTAGCGAGAATTCAGCGGTGGGAGGATGGAGATATAATGGAAGGAGGAGCGAGTCAGGGAATGCAAGTGCAGAGGGGCGGATGCAGGGATTGTGTATATATGCAAAGTGGTCCTTCACAGTGTAGGAACTCCATCCTCAGACATGCACAAACAGACACACACCCTGAGAAGCAAAATGTATTAAACAGAAAAGTAAGGATTTGCCTCCCTTCAAACGGTGCAGCATAACCACAGGCCTCCTGAAGTGCCTCTCTGAGGGCCTCTTTTTAACAGCATGAGAAAACATCAAGCAATCATTATGATCTTTACACCACCTTCCAAATGTGACGGCTAGAGATGCTTCTAAATCTACCTGGGACAGCGTCGTGGCCTTTCAACATTTTCAGTTAAAATTAGCCTCGAGCCTCGGAGCGCAGGGCCCATTTTGGCAGTCTTATGGCACAGCAACATGGCCCTTTAATTCAGGAAATTAAATCTGTTGTTTGAAGCGCACACTTGCAGGTTGTGTGTGCTGGCGCCTTCAGACCATCACCTCCCTTGGGCCTCTTGCAGTATTCAGCAATCTTATCACCTTGTTGCATTTTTACTCCGGTTTCCTCTACATTAGCACACTAATGTCAAAGAGCGAATAAGAGCTTTACAGAGGTCTTTAAGTGCCTCAGCTCCCCGTCCATGATATTCTGCAGCTATTCACCCCCTCGCTGCATTCTTTTACTCCATTATAATTGAAGCACCCCACAGGTGTTTTGGACTGTTTTTCCCAGCTGTTTGTAAGGGGGCTCCAAAACATCTTTTGAAATGGGCCCCTACCAGCCCTCACACATTTTCCGACAGCCATGCAGTTTCATATTGCTTTGTATTCACTTCTCCTAACTCTCAGAACCTTGAACTCCATGGTCACTAGTTTTACACTTTAATTTATGCAGGTGTCGATCAAAACTCCGTAATGGTTCCATGTGTGACTCAAGTTTATATTCCCAGCGGGCAGGCCTGTCCTTAATATGAAATCCTTGCACGAGTGCCGACCGGAATCTCATTGTTTGCTGTCTCAGCTGCAAAGCCGTTGCTTGAATGGGAATGCATTAGAGCCTATATCACTCCCCTCTTTGTGTAGAATTTGGATCGTTGGCTTTCTTGATTTAAAATTGTCATCTGATATAATGCACCTTTTGGACATGGACACCATTGTGGATGAATTTATCAGACAGCAACTGTACATGGAAACACATTTGCATGGAAAGATTGTAATGTTACTGAACTGTGTTTTACATTCAGAATGGTTTGTTTGTACTAGTCAGCAGAATGAAACGCAGAGCATTGTGTTGTGCTCTTTTAGACACCTTACAACAGAATCTCATGGTTTAACCAACGATTTTAAAGTGTTGTGCAAACTTGTTGGTGCAAATGGTGCCAATTTTTGCAGGATTAGGATTAAGGATTCGTTAGGTGCAAAATAAAAAATATCTCGCCCCCATACTGAAAATCAAGTCGCCACCCCATGATTATGTTCACCTCTCATCTTCACTTGGAATACCCCATGGTTAAATGCAATTCCGGCTCAATCTACATTTGCACCAGGGGAAGGGTGCTCAGCCAATCAGGTGGCTGGAACAGCGGGCGAGAAGGTTTCCAGCCACCCGAAAAACTTCTGCAGGCGGCACCATCTTTTGTTTTTCTTATATTTTACTTTTTTCTTGAATGTGGTGCGGCAACACAGAGCCTCTACCTGTTGCTTCGACCCAAAACAAAACCATACCTATTCCCACCCACTCTCTACCTCCCCACTTACCTGCTGGACCGGAGCGTTGTGCTCCCGCCCTCCTCCTGCTCCCTGCCGCAGAAATGGAAAAGGGACTGTTTTCTTTTTTCCAGGAGATTGATGTCACTTTGCAGCCAATCTCATGAGTAAAAAAAGAAACAATTTGCATCACGGATAAATAACGGGGTGCAAATGATCCCTCCTCCCCCGCTGGGGGAGAGGGGGGGACATGGCCTTTAATGACGCCCTGGCCTCGCTCTGGCCTACCTAGGTTCGGGCTGGCAGGCCGTTAAAGGCCATGTCCACTACTCCTCCACCAGGGTGAAAGCCATATTAATGTTCTCTGGATAATGCCCCTGTGAGGTTTTGCTCGGTTCCTCAAACCGACAGAGGCACATATCACACGGGAGCCGTTGTGTAGATAACCTGCTTTATTCACTGCACGGCAGGAACTGCCGAAACCCCTCAACCCCCTCCCACACCCAAACGTCACTTCCCTTGTGGAGGGAAGGACCGCAATGGCGGTCCGCCCACCTAACAAGGTGGACGGGCGGTATGCCCATAGGAACAACATGACATCTCCCCCCCTTTTTAACGTGCGGGGTCCTTGCCTCTTCTCACTCCATTTCCTCAATGAGTCTGTGAGGTTTTATGCGGCTTCTGTGGCCTGCCTGACATTCGCGGGGGCCGCCCCGTCTCTTCCTGTTGCATTATGCTGTCGTCGCTGTCAGAGGCCTCACCATCTCCCAGATAGGGGGCGTCTCGCCCTCTGTCATCGCCACTGTCTTCAGCTCTGTCCTGTACATCTTGTGGGTGTGTTGTCCGAGGCTTGAAGTGTGAGACGTTCCGAGTTACTGAGGATTTGTCCATCCTTTGTGCTGTGATCATCGTTCCTTTTCTCTGTATGACTGTCAGCGGTTCTTTCTTTGTTTCGGCTGTCGCATCCACACTTGGTCCCCTGGTTCGATGCTTGACTCTTGAGCTTTCCTTTTGTGATCAGCCGTCTGTTTCATCTTGGCTTTTGCTGTGTCGTCTTTGGCTCGGGCCTCCTGTTCTAACGGCGTGGCCTCTTCTGAGTGGGTGTCTTCCGGTAGCCTTGTCGCCTGAACATCAAGTCAGCCGGGCATATTCCCATCGTGCTATGAGGGGTGTGTCGATAATCCCTGAGAAACTGATAAAGTGCTTGTTCAAAAGGTTTATTGAGTATGGCTGCTATTTGTAAAGTTCTTTTGATGTTGGACATGAATCTTTCAACCATGCCATTCGCCTGAGGCCATCTGGGCGATATTCTGCGGTGTTGGAACTCCATGCATTTTGAAAAGTACTCGAAGTCCTGACTCATGAATGGTGCTCCGTTGTCCGACTTTATGATCTTGGGTATTCCATACGTGGACAACATGCGGTCTAGTGCTGGGATGACGCTCGAGGCAGCGGTGCTGTCGACAATTTGAGCCTCTGGGAATCTTGAATGTTCGTCTATTAGCACCAATACATACGTGCCGTCTCTCAGCGGTCCAAAGAAGTCTACCGCTAATTCCTCCCATACGTGTCACGGTAGGGGTGACATGTCTAGCGGATTTGGATGTGGGGGTGGTGCCACTTGTGCACACATCGGGCATTTGCCCACTATGTCTTCCACCATTGCGTTCAGCCTGGGGAACCACACTTTCTGCCTTAGTAGCCGTTTGGTGGCTACCACCTCTCGGTGACTTTCGTGCGCTACTTGTATCGTCCTGGCTCGTAGCGATTACTTTGCATTCTTTTAGGACTACGTGTTCATCGACTATGGAGAGTTCATCTCGGACTTGGTCTATGTACTTAACGTCTTCTTGGACATCCTCCGATTCCTGCCTCGCTTGCTGCCGCAATGTGCTCTTTTTTCTTGTATGCAGTGGCATATGATGCGTAGCGCTGGGTCCTGCTCCGATTGTGTGATTATGTCTGCCCACCCCACGGGCAGCGGTTGCAAGTGATGGACAACGTAGTTGAGATATTCATCTGCAATGGATGGTTGAGGGCTGGCGAGTCCAGTGGGGTGTCGAGATAGATAGTCCGCTGGGTTGTCTTCTTTGCCCGGGCGGTGTTTGATGGTAAATTTGTAGTCCTGTAGACGTAGGCCCCATCTGGCTATTCTCGGAGGCATTCTTGATTTTGGATCTCTGTAGATTGTGAGTAGGGCCTGATGGTCCGTTATTACGGTGAACTCCTTGCCATACAGGGAGAGGTGGAAAACTCACATGCCCATACTACCGCCAAACTTTCCTTTTCTGCTTGTGAGTACGCTTGGTCTGTGGGGGTTAGGCTCCTGCTGGCGTATGCCACTACATATACGTTTGTGGGCGCCTGATGGTCTATTTGTGTTAGTATGGCACCCAGGCCAATGGGGCTGGCGTCGACGACTACTTCCGTGTGTCGTTTGGCATCAAAGTAGGCCATGTCCTCCGCTTTTGTGATAGCGTCCCTTATCTCTTCGAATGCCCTCTGACAGTCCGTGGACCATGTGTAGGGTTGGTCCTTTCGCGTTAGTAGGCGCCGGGGGTTGCTGATTGTAGCATAGTCCTTAAGGTACCTGGAGCAGTAGCTGGCCAGTCCAAGGAACGACCTAAGCTCGGTCGCGGTGGTTGGGGGTGCGGCTGAGTTGAGGGCAGCCACTTTGTCCGGGTCCGGCCGCATTCCTTTGCTGGAGAATATATGACCGAAAAAACATAACAAGCCTTTCCCAAATTCACATTTGGCTTTATTCAGCGTTAATCCCGCCTCTTCCAGCGCTTCGCACACTCTGTGAATAGCTGTGTCATTCTCTTCCTTCGTCTTCCCATAGACCAGAACAACGTTGGAGTAATTTAGGCAGTTCGGTACGTGCCTGATGACTGTGTATTTCTTCTTGAAAAATTTCGGCTGCAGAAGATATCCCGAAACATAGCCTTTTTGTACTGGAATAAGCCCAGGTGTGTGACGAAGGTCGTTATGTACCTGGATTCAGGTGCAATTTCAATCTGGTGGTAACCTTTTGTGAGATCCAGTTTGGAGAAAACTTGTGCCCCATGGAGGAGGTGGATCATATCAGTGATCCGGGGCGCCTGATGTCTCTCCCTCTCAATAGCTGCGTTTGCCCTCCTCATGTCTACGCACAGGCGTATTGATCCGTCGGGTGACTTTTTTGGGACAGGAACAATGGGGGATACCCATGGAGTGGGGCCTGATACTGGTTCGATGACGTTGAGTTTGATGAACTTGTTTAGTTCTTCTTCAACTTGGTGTTGTATGTTCAAGGGTATCCCTCGATAGTGTTGGGCAACTGGTGGTATGTCTGGGTTTATATGCAGTTGTACCTTCCTGTGTTTGTTTGCCCAGCCCTTTGAATAGGTTTGGAAAGGTTTGTTCTATCGCATCAGGTCTGGCAAAGTACTTGTGGGCCATGAGTTGATGCAGTATGTGCACCAAACCCATTTCGACGGCCGTCTTGAAACTGAGAATGCACCCACTGTTGGCTTCCATCTTTAGAATGTGTAGAGGAATCTTTGCTGCGTGTGATTTGTGCACGCACCATGCAGAGATAGTCCCTTTGCAGGGTAGTGGGGTGGTGGCGCCGTATGGGTAGATGTCCACCGTGGCTTATCTGATTTTCGCGGGGCTGACCAGCGAGTTGTATGCCTGTTCACTTATGATGTTGACTGTCGCCCCAGTGTCGATGAGGAATTCAAGCGGGGTGTTGTTAACTTGTAATGTAAGCGTGGGACTGTAGCATTGTTGAGCGCCCACACATACCCCTTCTTTTGTTGGTCTTACTCTGATGACTGAGATTCACTGTCGGACGGGGATCGCATTTTAATGTAACGGACAAACCTTCTCCTCTGGGATCGTCTGGACCCGTCTGATGACTTTCTGTCTTCTCTTGCGTACGAGTTTCTTCGGGTCCTGTCCTCTCGTTTCGGTCCTATTTGTTCTTCTTCCCCCCCCTCCCCGTGGGTGGGCTGAGCTGTGAGCTTCTCCTTCTTTCATGTTGTCTTGGTCTGTTGGTTTCAGGTCCCGGCGCATGCTTGCATGCGGCTCTGTAGTGGTCCATTCCGCCGCAGGCGGCACATTTCTGTCCAATGGCGGGGCACTCGCCTACGTGTGGATATTCGTATCCACATTGGTAGCACGTGGCATCTGTGCGTTTTCCGCTATGTGAGGGGGCAGCATAGAGTTTGTTGATGGTGTCCGGATTGGATGATGATTGTTGGATGGCGACCTTGCCTAGACTATCCAGCTGCGACTCTACAACCGCTTCCATTCTGGCTAATGCAAGGATTTCCTCTAGAGATCTTTGCTTTTGGAGCAGTTGTTTTCTGAATGATTGTGACATGCAGCCGGCAATGACCTGGGATCTCATTGCTTCTTCATTGGAATATTTGTGAAAGTCACAGTATTTCAGCTTGATGCGCAAGCGCATCACAAAGTTGTCCAGTGATTCTCCTTTTTCCTGTCTGGTGGTATGGAATACGTGACGCTCATAGTCAATATTGGTGAGGGGGGGTGTAGTATTTGGAGAGTTTTCCGTGGAGTTCATCATATGTGACGGTGTCTACGTTCATCAGCTCCCCTGCTATGTCCCTGACCTCTGGGCCTACCGTCATGAATAAGGTGTTTTTTAGCCTTGCGTCATCAATTAGACCAATTGCCCCCGCATAGAACTTAAAATCCCTTAGCCATATGAACCATCTGGGTCCCAGATTGGAAGTGTCCCTGACATCAAACGGGCCGGGTATAGGCAGGTTTTGCGAGTTGTTACCTGATCCTTGTGCCTGTTGGGGGTCATCTGCAATGGCTCCTGCACCTCCTGATGACGATGCCGCTGGACTTGCAGGAGATGACATGGTGTGGATGGCTTGCTTGATTCAGCCCGGTGCCTGTGTACTGTCCGGGGCTCGCCTTTGCCCTGTAATGCCTTGAGGTGCTGGGTATGCTTCAGCCTGAACGTACGTATTGTTATCACATGGAGCGTGTGCTCTGTGTGGCAGTGGTGGGTGCGCCCAGTCGTTTGTGATGGACTTTTCCTCCTTTGCAGGGTTTCCCGCCGTCCCTTGGTTCCCTCGCTGTCGCAGGCAGCGTGTGATGGATGGATGGGGGCAGGGCTGGCTCGGCATGCTGCGCGTGTGCTGGGGGCCGCCCCGTAGCTGATTGGGCACTCCTGTGCTCCATGTCTGCTGGGGCCCGCGCTCGCTTTGCCTGCGGCGCTGAATTGAGCCCCTCCGCAGGGGCCTCTTCCCCAAGAGGAGTGCCGATGCGGCATGCCGCTCGACCGCAGTCCTCTGCGTGCCTTCCAGGGCCTTCGGGCCTCAGGGTTGGAGGTGCACCGACACGCTGCACACCGCTCGACTGCAGGCCTCCCTGGCACAGGTGGGTGTAGTACACACCTTCGTCGCCAGATGTGAGGTTTTGCTTGTTTCCTCAAACCGACAGAGGCACACATCACACGGGAGCCGTTGTGGAGATAACCTGCTTTATTCACTACACGGCAGGAACTGCCGAAACCCCTCAACCCCCTCCCACACCCAAACGTCACTTCCCTTGTGGAGGGAAGGACCGCAACGGCAGTCCGCCCACCTAACGAGGTTGACTGGCGGTAAGGGGGCTCCAAAACATCTTTTGAAATGAGCCCCTACCAGCCCTCACACATTTTCCGACAGCCATGCAGTTTCATATTGCTTTGTATTCACTTCTCCTAACTCTCAGAACCTTGCACTCCATGGTCACTAGTTTTACTCTTTAATTTATGCAGGTGTCGATCAAAACTCTGTAATGGTTCCATGTGTGACTCAAGTTTATATTCCCAGCGGGCAGGCCTGTCCTTAATATGAAATCCTTGCACGAGTGCCTACCGGAATCTCATTGTTTGCTGTCTCAGCTGCAAAGCCGTTGCTTGAATGGGAATGCATTAGAGCCTATATCACTCCCCTCTTTGTGTAGATTTTGGATCGTTGGCTTTCTTGATTTAAAATTGTCATCTGATATAATGCGACTTTTGGACATGGACACCATTGTGGAGGAATTTATCAGACAGCAACTGTATATGGAAACACATTTGCATGGAAAGATTGCCTGTAATGTTACTGAACTGTGTTTTACATTCAGAATGGTTTGTTTTTACTAGTCAGCAGAATGAAACGCAGAGCATTGTGTTGTGCTCTTTTAGACACCTTGCAACAGAATATCATGATTTAACCAACGATTTTAAAGTGTTGTGCAAACTTGGTGCAAATGGTGCCAATTTTTTCAGGATTAGGATTAAGGATTCGATAGGTGTAAAATAAAAAAATATCTCGCCTCCATACTGAAAATCAAGTCGCCACCCCATGATTATGGTCACCTCTCAACTTGACTTGGAATACCCCATGGTTAAATGCAATTCCGGCTCAATGTACGTTTGCACCAGGGGAAGGGTGCTCAGCCAATCAGGTGGCTGGAACAGCAGACGAGTAGGTTTCCAGCCACCCGAAAAAACTTCTGCAGGTGGTACCATCTTTTGTTTTTCTTATATTTTACTTTTTTCTTGAATGTGGTGCGGCAACACGGAGCTTCTATCTGTTGCTTAGACCCAAAACAAAACCATACCTATTCCCACCACTCTCTACCTCCCCACTTACCTGCTGGACCGGAGCGTTGTGCTGCCGCCCTCCTCCTGCTCCCTGCCGCTGCCACAGAAATGGAAAAGGGACTGTTTTCTTTTTTCCTGGAGATTGATGTCACTTTGCAGCCAATCTCATGAGTAAAAAAAGAAACAATTTGCACCACGGATAAATAACGGGGTGCAAATGATCCCTCCTCCCCCGCTGGGGGAAAGGGGGGACATGGCCTTTAATGACGTCCTGGCCTCGCTCTGGCCTACCTAGGTTCGGGCTGGCAGGCCGTTAAAGGCCATGTCCACTACGCCTCCACCAGGGTGAAAGCCATATTAATGTTCTCTGGCTAATGCCCCCAACTTTATTTTTCATAAATTATTGGCTGTTACCATCACGGCGAGGCGATCTAGTTTGATCGCTCTCTCTCGCTGTCTCTCTAGCTCCCTCCCATGCTGTCTCTCTCTCCCCCTCCCACGCTGTCTCTCTCTCCCTCCCACGCGGTCTCTCTCTCTCTCTCTCTCTCTCTCTCTCTCTCTCTCTCTCTCTCTCTCTCTCTCTCTCTCCTTGTTTTACTGAGAACAGCACGTTATCAAAACCTAGAATAACCACATGCATTATTTTCTGATAGCTTATCATTCCAAAACGAACAGTCTGGTGCAGTGCTATTGTACGCTTCTAAAATATACCAGTGCGAAGGGAAAGTGGACAAATAAAACAAGTGCGGGTCCCAGACTGCTTTTCTTAAAGTTAATTAGCAATTTGGGACATAAAAATGACCACCCTTCTTTATAGCTTAACACCTACCTCTGCGATGAAGGGACTGTATGCTTAGCTCACTAAGTACATGATGCGCGTAATGCACAATGGGCTTGATGTTCATTTCGTTCTCACAACACTCACCCCAACATTAAAATGTTTGTGACAATGAACCATAAATATTGATTGGAACAGATTTAGGATATGAATGTGCGCATGGAATAGCTGTGACATTAGTCACGTCTTGGGGTCTAATGAACTTCATGAAATAGTTTTCTTTCTCCATGCAGAATTTTAGCTGGGGCTCAGGATAAAGATGTAACCTCATACCCGCCTTGGAGGTCAGGATTGGCTGTGGAACCTGCACCACAAGAGGGGGGGGGAGTGCGTGGGGGGGGGGATTAAGATTGAGCACGCAGCATAGAGCCCGAGTGTTAAGAGAGGGAATTGGTTTGGGGTTTAAAAGTAGGAGGAAATGAACGTAGGGTCTCCATGCACTTCTGTGTTCCATGGAGTGTGTGGCTGGTGTGCAGAAAGTGTTCGGACAAAGGAAGGAGGATATCCAACCATGGGGGAGTTGTGGAAGTGAGTGAGAAGAGGTATGGGGCTTGAGTGGTAGCAGAAGCAGATTGGTGTAAGAAGACGCAGCTAGAGGTGGTGCACAGGATAAGGCGCTGACTGACAGTTGCGAGTGCGGGCATACACTGTCTATGCGCACCAAAGGTCTATGGCTCTTGATTGGCTGGAACCTTACCTAGGGGTGTTGTTGTGCACATGCTCAATACACAGACATCAGAAGAGAAGTACTTCTATATATGAAAGGATTGCAGTGTCACCCTATTAGTATATGCATTTATATACTTTGGCTTGTCCTTTTCACTGATCGTAGATATATTTCTGATGTTTGTTAATCTGCTTAGAATCACATGCTGTGCATAGGTCCGACATCCAGTGGTCACTGCGGAGTATTGCATTTTGTTTTTCGTAGTCGAAAAGAGGACGTCGACCAGGCGTGTCTGAAACACTATCCCTATAGTGACGTGCGTTGTACCCACAATCCCTCACGCGTCGAGGTCCCTCAGATTGTTTTTTTCCGCCCAGCTTCTGGTCGCCTTCACGCGGAGCTCCTCGAGAGACATTGCAACCCTCGACCTTTGGTCGTTTCTTCTACGAAGATTAATACAGCACTCCCTCGACGCAGTGTAGCTGTTCTCCGCCGAGCAAAATCGTCGACGGAGGGTCGAGCGGAGGAAATCTTCGGCGCTGCCGAACACGTGGCCTGGCCTCGCTGGCCACATACAGTAGGGAGAGTGGGGTCGTGGGACATCTCTGGGTCTTTCTGAGAATGCCTTTCCCTTTCCCCTTCCTTTCCCTGGGGGTGTTTATCGCGATTTATTGCCTCTGCTATGGAGAGGACACCATTTAGGTTTTGCCCACTTTGTAAAGGCAAATTCACTTGGAAGGACAAGCACTCACGGTGTAACCGCTGCTTGCCCCTCGATCACAAAGAGGAAGGGTGCGCGGCTTGTCGGCTTCTGAAGCCTAAAACTCTAAAAGACCGTAGGGTTAAAAGGTGGGCGGCCTACGCGATGTCGAAGGCCGAAGGTTCACCCGCCGCTGCTACCACCGACAGTGACGAGGAACGCGATGACACGACCTCCGCCACGGAAGTCGAAACCCCCTCTAAGGAGCGCTTACGCGCTTCGTCTGTCCCCGGCCCCGACGGGCTCGGCTCACGCCCTGCTTATGGGGATGAACACCCCGGCGACACTGACGCACACAAAGATTCACATAAAGATAAGCACACAACCCATGGCTCTTCTTCGTCTAAGTCGAAGAGAGCTTCGGCGCCCAAGGAGACGCAGGTTCCACCGGCGGCCTCCTCGGACCGTTCGGGTTCGAAGCCCCTCTCGCAACCGCAGCCGCGACCTGCGACTGGGCTTTCGGCAAACAAGGGCGCCACCACCAAACCATCGGCCGGTGCGCATCAACAGAAGGCGCAGACCGCCGTACAGCGCTCGATACCCATAGCGTCGAAAACTCAAGCTTCCGCCGACAAGAATGTCGCCGATAGCTTAGCCAGGATCGTTGTAGCCGACGCCCAAAAGCGTACGCCGAAGATTTCGTCGAGCGTTACGCATAGATCAAAGGATACGGCGAAAACACCCGAAGGAAAGCAGGGACTACCCCCTTCAGTCAGGGAGTCTCCCGACACACCTGAGGGTTTTGAGGAGGGCGACGGGACACTTTCCTCGACGCTTTGGGAGAGGTCGAGCCATTTCGAGGTAGACAACTCGAGTTTTCCCCCGCTAGACCGCTCTGGGGTACCCCATGAAACTATGGAGAGACTCCACCTCTGTATGGAGAGGATGGAAAAGTTTATGAGTACCCAAGCCCCTCTAACTCTCAGAAGAACTAGAGAAGGGCCTCAAGACGACCCCAGAGCCAAAAAACCGAGGCTGGTCGATCCCCTGCTGGACACAGCCTCAGACTTCCAAGATGTATATGACCTCACTGGGGAGGAACAATACTTCGAGGAAGAAGATGATTTCATGGACAACGAAGGACAGAACCAGGAGGAATGTCTAGAAGACAGAACAGACATTATAGAAGAAGGCTTCGGGGATTAGCCCAGGAGAAGGACCTTCGCACCCCTGGCAATCACCATCAGTGTGTTCCGACACTGATGCCCTAAATCTAACTCCTCCGGATAATTCTCCAGTTAGGAACACGTCTCCAATTGACGATCAGCCTACTTTCAATGCACTGTTGCGCAGAGCAGCAGCGCATTTCGAACTGGACACGGGAGAACTCTCTCCAGAATTAGACTTTGTAGAAAGAGTCATTAAAGAAAAACCCCCGGTCAGCCAGACCATTCCACTCCTCGCCTCAGTTAAAAGGAGGATCACCCCGTCGCTGTCCACTCCCGCATTGATCAGAGGGGTCAATCCACGGATTGAGAAACTTTTCGCTCCTTCACCCTCAGACCCGCTCTACATTAGGGGACATTCCATACCGGACTCCCTAGTTGTATCTAATACTAGAAAGAGGGCAGGGGTACCACTTTCCACCAGTGAGGCACCCCCTGACAAGGAGGGCAAGAGGCTATATGCCCTTGCAAAAAGAGTTACTTCCTCGGCTGCCTTCTCAGCAAGAATTGCCAACAACAATTCCTTGCTTGCGAGCTACGCAGACGCGCAGTGGGCCAAACTGCGCAAAGACGCAGAGGAAGCACCGGAGCCTTTACGTACACGCCTACTGTCGACTATTGGCGAAGGAACACAAGTGAACCAGAGCATTGTAAAAAAACTCTCTGGACGCGGCAGAAACAGCAGGACGTTCCCTGGTACAAGGAATACTCCTAAAGCGCCATGTATGGCTGCGCAACTCAGGCTTTAAACCGGAGACACAGGCGTCTTTAATAAATAAACCTGTCGAGGACGCCAACCTCTTCGGAAAAGCGGTAGATGAAGCCCTAGAGATGGCCAAAAAAGAGTTCGACACTATCAAGACTCTTGACCAGATCTCTAAGCCCACTACCCGACGCGGCTATGGCAACAAGCGCTTTTTTCGTGGCCAACGGCAACAACAACAAGGTCACCATCAGCAATACCCTGCCACCAATTACCAAGCCAATAGTGGGCAGTACAGCCAAAGAGGCCAACGCCGGGGCAAAGGGAGAGGTCGGGGATCCACCCCCAGAGGCTCCCAAGCCCCCAACAACTCCAAGTGACGCGAAGATTCGCGTCCCCTCCCATGCAACACCGGTCGGGGGCCGGATAACATCCTTTCTTCCTGCATGGGAGGAGATAACGTCAGACCTTTGGGTACTTTCCACCGTAGCCCACGGATACTGTATCGAATTCAACAGTTCCCCATCCTACAGACCCCCGAGGGGACGGCGGTTGACACCGGAACATCTTGCCATCCTTCTTCAAGAAGTACAACAACTGCTGGAAAAAGGAGCCATAGAGGTCGTGCCTCTATCTCAGGTAACGGAAGGTATTTATTCAGTGTACTTCCTTGTACCCAAAAAGGATCTAACCATGCGCCCTGTATTAGATCTGCGCCCAGCGAACAAGTTTATCAAACCCCAAAAGTTTCATATGGTGACCTTACAGGAGGTGATCCCGCTGCTTTCACAGGGAGATTACATGACAACATTGGACATGAAAGATGCATACTTTCATATTTCAATGTTGCCAGCGCACAGAAAATACCTAAGGTTCATGATAGAGGGCAAACACTACCAGTTGAAGGTGCTACCCTTCGGTATAGCTTCAGCACCAAGGGTATTCACAAAGGTACTGGCAGTGGCTGCGGCCCACCTGCGCAGGTTGTCCATCCCAGTTTACCCTTACCTCGACGACTGGCTCATAACAGGGGACTCCTACGAAACATGTTTCTCCAATACCCAAAAGACGGTAGACCTTTTGTTCCAACTGGGCTTCTCCATCAACGAAAAGAAGTCCAGTCTAGACCCCAGTCAAATCAAACAATTTCTAGGGGCTCTAATTCAAACAAGGGACGGCCTCGTCTTCCCCTCCAAAGAGAGGGTCCAAAACATGCTGTTTCAGATCCCCCAATATGTGACCGGCCGAGAGGTGACGGTACGCAAAGCAATGCGCTTGCTAGGAATGATGGCGTTGTGTATTTATTTGGTACCTCACGCGCGCCTGCGCATGCGCCCAATGCAAGAGTGGCTCAACAGCCAGTGGTGTCAGGCCAGCGGACAATGGGACGATCTAGTGGTGGTCTCGCAGGCCTTGGTTCTCTCGCTACAGTGGTGGACAAAGGGGAACATGGAAAAAGGAAAACCCTTTGCCACACCCGCGGCGGAAGCCACTCTAACCACAGACGCATCCCTCACAGGATGGGGTGCTCACCTATCCCATCAGACTGCTCACGGAGTGTGGACTCCGAACGTAGCATCCAAACACATCAATCTACTGGAGCTACTAGCGGTATTCAAGGCGCTAAAAGCCTTCCAAGAACACCTACAAGGCAAGACAGTAATGGTCCTTACGGACAGCACTACAGCCATGTACTACATCAACAAGCAGGGGGGCACCCACTCTCCAGGCTTGTCCAAACTGGCCCAGAATATATGGAAGTGGGCTCTCAAACAGGACATGTTCCTACTATCACTACATGTACCCGGGGAACTCAATCTGCTGGCAGACAGACTCAGCAGAGATTTCCCCCTGCCCGAAGAGTACGAATGGCGTCTGCACGAAGACATCGTCTTCGACGTCTTCACACAATGGGGATTCCCAGAAATAGACCTGTTCGCAACCCTGGAGAACTCTCAATGCCTAAGTTACGCCTCCAGGTACCCCCAGAACCAATCCAAGGGGAACGGTCTATCGATGCAATGGTCAGGGAAATTTGTTTACGCTTTTCCCCCCGACTCCCCTTCTCAACAAGGTGGTGCACAAGATGCACCAGGAACAAGTGACCATGATACTGGTGGCCCCAATGTGGGCCCGACAGCCATGGTTCGCTCACTTGATGGAGATGTCTCTATCTCCCCCAGTAAAACTCCCCTGCCCGTACAACATGCTATCTCAGAACAAGGGCAGGACTCTGCACCCATGCCCCCAGAACATGAATTTAGCAGCTTGGCTCCTGAGGTCATAGAGTTCGGACATCTACAACTCCCGCAAAGATGCATGGACATCCTCAGGGAAGCCAGAAAACCGAACACTCGCCACTGCTATTCTAGCAAGTGGAAGAGATTTGTCATCTGGTGCAGGAGTAAAAGCATCAACCCTATTGACTGCTCTCCCACACATGTGGTACTATACCTGACCCATCTCTTGGATTCAGGCCTAGTGTTTAACTCCATTAAAGTCCACCTAGCGGCACTTTCTGCATACACCACCTCCCAACTCAAAGTGTCGTGGTGGAGGATCCCAGTTATAAAGGCATTCATGGAGGGAGTAAAAAGAATACACCCCCCGATAGCTGACCCTGCTCCCGGATGGGACCTTAATGTGGTACTTACCAGACTCATGGGCTCTCCATTCGAACCCATGCACAAAGCATCCCTTAAACATCTTACTCTTAAGACTGCTTTTTTAATAGCTATCACCTCCATCAGGAGAGTAAGTGAACTTCAGGCTCTTTCTGTTCTAGACCCCTTTGTTACAGTTCACAAAGATAAAGTGGTTCTACGCACTCACCCTAGGTTTGCTCCGAAATTTATTTCTAAATTCCACGTAAACCAGTCTATAGAACTACCAACGTTCTTTCAAAATCCTTCCAATTTGGGAGAAAGGACTCTGCACACACTTGATGTACGCAGGGCGGTCATGTTCTACATGGAAAGAACCAGACCATTGAGGAAGACTAATCAGTTCTTCGTCTCGGTGGCAGCAGGAAGAGAAGGAGATGCGGTTTCAAAATCCACTATTTCTAGATGGATTGTTCAATGCATCACTCTCTGCTATACTCTTGCTAAGAGAGAACTACCCTTTAAGCCAAGAGCACACTCTACTCGAGGCACGGGGGCATCCATAGCATTCATTGCAAATGTTCCCCTTGAGTCCATCTGCAAAGCAGCTACCTGGAGTTCTGTGCACACCTTTACAAAACACTACTGTCTAGATACACACTCTAGATCTGACTCCCAGGTGGGACAGGCAGTATTACGACACCTTTTCTCTACTGTTCCTTCTCATAACCCACCGCCAACTCCGGGTACTGCTCGCTAGTCTATGCACAGCATGTGATTCTAAGCAGATTAACAAACATCAGAAGAGAATGCATTACTTACCGTAAAAGCATTTCTGATGGTTGTATCTGCTTAGATTCACATGCGCCCACCCTTCCTCCCCGCTCGGATGGAAGGAACATAGACTTCCTTTATATATCTCTCTCTCTTTCTGTACTCACTCACGTCTAGAAGGCTCCCTCAGGGCAGAAAAAATACAAACAGAGGGACCTCGACGCGTGAGGGATTGTGGGTACAACGCACGTCACTATAGGGATAGTGTTTCAGACACGCCTGGTCGACGTCCCCTTTTCGACTACGAAAAACAAAATGCAATACTCCGCAGTGACCACTGGATGTCGGACCTATGCACAGCATGTGAATCTAAGCAGATACAACCATCAGAAATGCTTTTACGGTAAGTAATGCATTCTCATTCTATTGCTAATTGTTTGTTGAAGTCTGAATCGTTTTAAGATTGTAAGTGTTGGGGAGAATTCTCAGAAAATGTGTGAATTCCCTTCTACCTTAGAGACCCCCAGATCTTTTTGCTGGACTTTAGGACTTTTAATTTCTAACCTGGAGAGAGTTAGACCTTTTTTTCCACTCTCTCATGTATTTTTCTTTGATTTGGACTCTGTGTTTCTTTTTGACTTTGGAGTCTGACAAACTACATAGGCATTATCTTTACATTGTGACACACAGCACCTTCAGTGCAGTGGCACAGGGAAGTCTTAGATTTCCCAAAGGTTTAAATACCTTCTGTTTTGTGAAACTACTGTTTCCAAGAGCAGTGAAGTGAAATTGACTTGACTTACATTTTGTAACTTTCTAGACCCAGTTCACACTATTTTACAATAGGGTGCTGGAGGGGTTACTTGGTATCCCCTTAGTCTAGTTTCTCGTGTAACATTTTTTATGTTACTCTTTCTACAATTAATGGCTGGTGGCAGTGGTTTACTTTTTCCTACCATTGTGTGTTTCTGCCACGTCTGCAATTGCAGCTGAAAGCACACGTAGGTGCCCATTTGGTCAAAATGGCCCCAGTCTTATTTTTTCGCCATTTCTTGTTTGAAAGGTCCTTCGTGAGATTTACTCTGCCCGCCAAACCAGGTTTGGTCCCTTTGTTCATTTTGTCTTTGGCGGGATTAACTGGTAATGCCCGCCTCTGGCTCCAGCGTGTCTGGCAGGGCAGGAAGCGAAGGATGTGCCCGAAACTCCCTGTGCTTAATCCCCTTGGTTACGGGAATGCACTCAAAGGTGATTGGCTGGCTGTCCTTGAAGGACAGCCACCCTGCTGTGAGAGTGACAGCTAGGCTGTAAATGAATGGGAGAAACCTGCATAAAAGGTGAGGCTTTTGGCTTGCAAGTCAGAGTTGACCAATGGATGAAGGAATCCAAAGAAAAACTTGGAAGAGAAGCTTGCTGCAACTCCTGGACCATCGGTTTGCCCAGTGAAGCCCTGCTGCATCACTGAAGCTCCGAATTCACCTCGATTAGAGAAGCCCTGCAACATACTACTTCTCCCCTTGGGTTGGTGGGACCAATTGACCCCAAAGCAAACCCGTCTGGACATCCTCTCGGAGCTGGCTGTACTCCATTGCTGCTGCAGCAACCGATTGCCAGGGAGAAGAACACCAGAATCTAGTGTCTCATTTTTAAGTCGGACCCGAGCTACAGGAAGATCCTCCGGACTCCCACAAAGCAGGACTGACCAAGCCTGAGCCACCTCAACAGAGTGCTGGACCCCAGATGCGAGGAAAGTCCATGAAGGTATCCGAGAACCGCAGTGGTACTATTTGCAAGAGCCACAAGGAGCTGAAACCGCAAAGTGCTGCTGATCTGAAGTTTGCCCATAGCTGCTGCCGACCTTCAATTCGTAGTTCAGGAGTCCCCAGATGTCCTCCCTCTTGTCCCCATGACTGAGGCTCAGGAACAACAGGATCTGCAGACCTACACACAAACCGAAGCCAGCCGGAACCAATTTCCTCAGACCAAAGGTACTGTAAAACTAAGGGGACTTATCTCTTGTTGGGTAGCCTTGCTAGCACTCAGTTGAGACTTGTCTTGGTTGCTCTTGCAGAGTTGCTTGCAGCTTTGCTCCTCAGCCTCCCAGCGTGTGGCCCTACAGTGATTTCATTTTTGTGAAAGACTTCTAAAACATTGTGCAAGACTTTTTACCTACCTGCCCGAAGTGCTTCAGCTCACCTAGACTTTTGTTGAATTAACATTGGCTGTCCTGGCTCCCTGAAAGACTCTTCTTACCTCTAACTTTGTGCTTTACCTTTCCCCCCGAGGAAAGGGTTAATTTACTTAGGTTTGGAGGGTTCAGAAAAGTACTTACCTGCTTAAGAATATTTGTTAACCATTGTTTTATTCCCTCATCTTTTCCTTTTGACACTAACCTCAGTATTGCTCTGCATGTACCAGTGATATATCAATGTCCATAGTGTCCTAGTTATTTAAGTCACGTCAGGGTGTAGGGGGTATCTGTGTGCCATCCCAAATGGGTATCTACTGATCTATTGAAACAGAGTGTGTGTAATGTTGAAGTATATTATTATGTTACATGTTTTGCTCCCTTCTAATGAAGGCTTATTCAACTGACTGTTAATACATAATTGTTATATCAAGAAACCTTAAGTGTTTATTTGAATCCTTGTCACTATGAATCTTTGTGCGACAACCCTACAGCTCACATTGACCCCTCTTGAGATAAGCTTGGCTGCCCAGTCACTCTACCAACTTGTGTAGTACATGCTTGTAGCAAAGGTTGGGTTAACTACTGCCAAGAGGACAAGGCTGGTGCAGTCTCCCACAGGGTACTGCATACAATCTTGCCTAACAGTAATTATGAACTGACATTTACGATGAATGCAATATTTTTCTCAATCTGTGTTGAAAATGTATTAATATTTTTGATTGTATAATTGAAGGTTTGGACTTGGTGAACGCTCCTATAAAGAATTGGTCTTGGAGAAGGTTAATTTATAGTATATGCACAGGAGGACTGTGAAAACAATAATTTGATTGGCACATTTTCCTAATAACGTATTCTTTTGTCTAGGATGAAGACGAGAATTTGCCTGCAAATCAAAATCCACAAAGTACACTTCTCCATGATCCTGGGACAGGGTTCTGCTTCGAATCTAGGTGATGTATATGCATAGTCTATCTTGTATTAAACAATCCTGCCCTTGTGGAATGCGGTAATTGTGGAAAAACTTAACCAAAATAATTTTTTTGATTAGTTTGTTTTGTCTTTATTAATGGTGCTATCCAAATTGTGTACCCTTTTTATTTCAAATGTTTTTATTACATTTTCATCTTGTGCATTATTTTAAAATCAGTTTCTAGTGGATACCTTTCTTACACAGTCTTTTTTGAAGTAGGACTAGGCCCAGATTGTTTTTGGGAATCTTTAGGCAGCCACCACAGAATTGCTACAACTCCATGACTGGCTCTGACAGGACACTCACGCATGTGGTGTATATTGGATACGATATCCCTCTGTGTCTGTATTAGATCGTGGCATCCTGAAACCAGTTTGAGTAGAGCCATCCTGACAACTTCAGTATAGGTATCTCTCGTCGTTTAGTTGTAATCCTCTGCCCCGTAGGCGTTCATTCCCACCTATCCTTTTGCATGTGAATTAAGGTTTTGAATGATGCTTTGCGAATGGATTGTGTCCTCCCACACATTCCTCATCTTTGATATATTCGTAAGTCTGCTTGCAGCTTCGGGAACGTTTTTCATAATATCTGTCACTGTGTGTCGTCGAGTCGTGACCCTCGACGGCCTCCGTCCTGTCCCAGGCCGTGACTTCAACACTTGGTTAAGAAGCTTGCGCAGCGCCATTGCCTCAGTTTGGTTTTCCCGCATGCCCAGCACGCTTCGGACAGTTCATCGCCTCAGTGATTTTCCCACTGCGTATTTCAGAGTTTCAAAGTTTTTCGATAATGGCTACACTGAAGACCAGTTTCAAACGGGGCTCTGACTGTGGTGCTGGAATGTCCATTATGGACCCACATCAGATCTGCTTTGGTGCTTGGGTGTGGACCATAGGGTCTATGATTGCGGTTTCTGTCAGTTAATGACCGGCAAGGCCTTAAGTGCAAGGAACAGGAAACTCACTGCAGGCATGCCCCTTTCTAAATCTCCTTCAACTACTCCTTTCAAATGCAGGTTGTGGGAGGAATCCAGGGAGGTTTCTCCTGCGAAAAAGTACTCTAAACATTTAAAACGGTCGAGATCCAGATCTCGTCATTCGTCCTCATCGCACAAAAAGACAAAGAAAACAACTCCATTGTTTGCGGTCGTCTTCGTCAGGCTCCTCTACTTACAGAAGGGTATGCTTTCCCAGCAAGTCGGTTATCTTCAGCTGACTGGGAGAAATTATGTCTCCAGATGCTGGATGTGTTCCGGAAGGTGGCTCCAATCGCCCCTTCGAAAGAGCCCAAGAAGGATTTACACCCCACTGCATCTGGTAAGACAGGCAGGGCGTCTTCTGAGACCACTACTTGCAGGCCTTTGTCTTTGCACAAATTGAAGCCAAAGTCTTCCTCCTCGACTCTTCTAAAGGATACGGGCACCTGGTCCATCTAAGCCAGTGTTGCCCTTGAAGCCCTTGACACCCCCAATGACGTTGATGTCGTCAACACCCACAAGGGTGGTTTCAAAGCCTTCTATGGATTTATGTAAGGCTGATTTCTTTAGACCCATGGGGGAAAGCTCCTGTTAGGCAAGATTGTATGTAGTAACCCTGTGGGAGACTACACCAGCCTTATCCTCTTGGCAATAGGTAACCCAACCTTTGGTATAAGTCTGTACTACACAAGTTGCTAGAGTGACTGAGCTGCCAGGCTTATCTGATGAGGGGTCAATGTGAGCTGTATGGTTGTAACATAGAGTTTCACAGGGACAAGTATTCAAATAATACTTATACTCAAGGTTTGTTGATAAAATAATTATTTATTAATTTAACAGTTTTAAAATAAGCCACCTTTAGAAGGGAGCAATTGGCAACAATAAAAATACACTTCAAAATACACTCATTTAGTTCAGTAAAGTAAGCATACAGAATTTCCTCCACGCTCAGGTGACTTCAATAGCTAGGACACTGTGGCCATTAATATATCACTTATTACTCTTTAACTGCAATACTGAAATTGTTTGCAAAAAGGAAAAGGTTAGGGAAGGAAACAATGGTTAACAATTTTTTCAAACGGGTAAGCACTTTTGAACCCCCAATGCGAAGGCAGAAGGGAAGTCTTTGTACTGCGGAGAAGTGGCATGGAAAAGTGGTCTTTCGTGGTTGAGAAAGTCTTTTTTGTGGCTACTGTGCAGAGGAGGAGCCTGCACCCTGTTGACCTTGCAAACAGCATTTAACTTTATTTTCAGCGCGGAGCGCGCGCAGAGAAGTGGTGTGGAAAAGTGGTCCTTTGTGGTTGAGAAACAATCTTTTCTTGTGGCTACTGTACAGAGGAGGAGCCTGCACCCTGTTGACCTTGCAAACAGCATTTAACTTCATTTCCAGTGCGGAGCGCGTGCAGAGAAGTACTGTGGAAAAGTGGTTCTTCATGGTCACTCGTGTTCAGGAGAGGGCTGGAACACTTTATCCTTGGCACACAACAGGACATTTGAACGAAGAACCAATACTGCAGCGCAGTTACGTGCGGTAAGTGAGAAGGTTGGGAAAGTTGACTGAGAACGAGCGGGAGACTGCGGAGGGATTCCTCTTTGGTCCTGCAGCGTTCTGAGCATTGTAATCAAAATGTATAAACCCACAAAGTAACAGCTTTGGCTAATCATAATTTGCAACCGTCCTACACCCCTTTAGTCTCCTGAGTGCCTAGAACTGTCCTGCGATTGGACATGCCCCCTAAAGCTACGAAAACATGGTATAATTTAAGAAGGGGCAAAATGGATAAGGAAAGCATCACCCCAAAACCCGGCGCACTGGCTGAAAAGGGCACCATACCGGCATTGTTTCAGAAAATCACTCCTGAAGTAAAATATAAAGTAGCCTTTACAGACATTTCACTGGCCAAAGATAATGGCAGTCAGGCGCTGGACACCACTTATTTTGATGATATAGAGAATAACTCCCTATTGGATTCTTGCTTTTCCATTCAAAGATCAATGGCATCAACAACTAGGGAGGACACGCCTGTTAATAAGGACGTAATTATTGTGGAAGCTCAGGTGCTGAATACAGCTAGCAGCTCACCATCAATCACATTGGAGGCACAGGAATTGAATCCAACAAATAGCTTGCCAGCAAGCACGGCGGAAGAACAGACACTGAATCCGGTAAACAGCTTGCCATCAATCCCTGAAACTGGGCTGCTATCAGCCTCATCTAATCTATCAATTGACATCGAGGATACGGGATGACTTGATGAGACTAGACCAAGTGAGACTTCCCGTTACAATTTGACAACAATAGCAGAATTACAAGCCTCTATGCCTTCAATGCAGTTTGCATTAAAACATATTATTGAAGCTCTGCGGGAGAACACAGTTCTCCACCTTGGCCTCCCTGATCCAAGGATAATGCAGGAAACTGAGGCACCTGTAATCACACCACCAATGATCGAGCAAGAGGACCAGGATCAACCACCAAATGAAGAAATAAATTCAGACCCTATTGAAAATTCAGCTGTATTCTTTTCTAAAAAACAGCGACGTTTGGCTAAACGAGCCGCAGCTAAGAAAGCAACAGTGGAAATAGCATCACCATTACCGGCCACTGATAATCTACCTCATCCTACAAAATCAAAAAAAGCACGGAAAAGATCACGAAAAGCCAAAAAAACGCCAAACTAAAGGTTCTGGGACTCTGACTAGCTGGATACTCCCAGAAAAGCCAAATTAAATATCACTCCCAAGCGGTAATGATCAAGATTCAAGTGCCACTTATTCCACCACCAATGAAGAAAATAAATATTCTACTCCCCGTAGGAGATCAAAGCCATGTATACAAGAATGTCCACCCTCGGCGACAGATTCCCGAATCACTAAGGGACTGTAAGAATACGGAGAGTAAAATCTGTATTATAAAGAACTTGAATAAAAAAAGAGATACATGGCTGACAAGATCAGAACTGTTAAAAAAATTACATCTCATACCTCATCTCCCAATCATACAATCTGAAGGCTTCACTTTTGTGGAACCATTAACGGCCTGTAACCCTAATGTTACGGCACTGCATTGCAGAGTACTAGCCTCTCCACAGCTGATCCGGACCCATAAGCGAAGTCTTAAGCAAGTAGATCTAGTGGTGGATGTTAATCCGGAAGAAGATTTGTCACTACCCATGAATTTAAACACAGAATAACAATAAGAGTGGAAAATAGGCTTTCCCAACTGGAAAAAATTTACAAATGAGTGACATTCAAAACACTCTAAAATGGCTAGCGGACTCATTCTGCGGTACTGCACAACCCCTGAGATTGCTCGCTACTAACATGGAACACTCGTGGGTTCAAACACCTGTTAACCACCAATGGGTCCCTATCCTTTATTGTTAAACATACTTGGCTTCTATCACCAATTACTATGGATGGGTATATTCTATTTCACACTCCTGCAAAAAAGGGTCTACGTGGGCGGACATTTGGGGGGGTTGTTGATAGTGGTTGTAAACTCAATAGCAAGTAGAAAGACTGTAATGTATGAAAATTACATTTGTGTCGTGGAAGTCAACATTATGGTGAAACAGAGTTTGGAGAAAATGCTGTTGGCTAATTTGTATAACCCTCTGGGGGCAAATCATAGAGAACTCATTCAAGATGCACTACACAAACTCTTGGGCCAATGGAAATATGACGCCAAAAATGAATTCATCATTATCGCTGGTGACTTTAATTGCCACATAAAAGGGGGAAGTGGCACTGCCACTAACCCTCTATCCCTATTACCTTATGGAACACAAGAACGAGCAAATGGAGGGAGACTGCTGGTCGAGCTTTTTAAAGTGCTTGGAATTGGAAATCATCAATGGGCGCACCCTTGGTGCTAGGCCTGGCAAGAGTACTTGGAGGAGTGGAACCTCTCAGAGTACCTTGATTATATATTTGCCAGTGGTGATGTGGCATCCATTGTGAGTGATATGAAAATATTCGATAACATATGGAGTGACCGTGAACCATTAATTATGAATATAATCAATCACTCCTGAAATGTGACAATACTGGTAATATTTTTGTAAACCACTCTGCCATTCAGATAACATGATCCGATAACATCCAAAAATCTATAAAAGCAATTGGAGAGTGGGATACAAATCATGCACGCTTTTTTAATCGCATGCCAATAGAAGAAATTGAAAGGTGGATCTGCACCTTCACTGGTAAACACGCCACCTAAAGAGTACCCCTTGTGTCTAAAAAAATCTGTCAATGAGGCACCCTATGATAAGGAAATCAGAGATGCTAAACGCAAGCTCAGAGGGGATATTTGCAAAATCAGAGCAACTGGTCAGTCATTGATCTTAATTCTTAACAACATAAGGAAAATAAAAAACAAATACCGACGATGGTTAAAACTGCGGAAAAGATCAAAGAAATTAGAACTGTGGCAACACACGGTTAAAATACTCTGTTCTGGAAATACTCGCAATATATGGGCACTGCTGGGGGAAGGCAAGAGGAAGTAGGAGGACGCCTATGATTAACCCCATTGGTGCCCAAGAGTGGGTTGCATTTCTTAAGACGTAACGGTACAGAAACTCTCAGTCGGATGACTGATAACAGCATCAAACAAGTCACCCCACCCATTCGCAGTTACTATGGAAGACCTCCTTGATAAAATTAGTAAACTAAAATCATCTAGGGCCCCGGGACCCAATGGATTATCTAATGCGGTCATGAAAAACAACCCCCAATTTTGGACCAGTCTACTGAAAGAATCCCAGAGACATGGCAGACCGCTATCTTAGTACCAGTCTTTAAAAAAGGTAATAAAACCGACCCCGGAAGCTATCGCTTATTGTCTATGCTGGACTGCATGGGCAAGATGTTTGCCTCTTTGCTGTTAAAAGAATTTCAAGTATGGGCAGACAAAGTCGGGGTCCTTGACCGCTTCCAGAGTGGCACAGGACTGGGTACTCTACGTCCCACAATTTACTAGTAATGGATCTGTTGAGGAATAAAGCAATGCAACCTAATAGTTCACCACTCTATGCTCTATACATTGACTTCAAGGCGGCTTTCGATGTAGTGAACAGAGAAAAGCTCTGGCATAGATTGAAAGCATTGGACTGTCCTGAAGGTCTACTCCATTATTTAAAGCTCCTCCATATCAACACCTCCATCCAACTTAAATTAGACAACGGAGGTACTATGTCCAGGCTAATTAAACAAAATAGAGGGGTTAAGCAGGGATGCGTCACTGCCCCCCTGCTTTATAACCTCTTTGTTTCAGATATCCCTGACAAAATTGGTACGAGTCACTGCGTGTGCAGATGACCTCGTGATCTTTGATCATACCTTCAGCGGTTTACTCAGATCGGCAGAGCGTCTCTGGTAGTATGCAGAATTAAATGAGTTAGTAATTAATCACAACAAGACAGAACTCATTCTATATACTTCTGGCAAGGTTGCGTGCCCACGTATGTGCATAAGAACAGTTGAAATCCAGTATACCCAATCCTATAAATATCTTGGGGTGGAATTCGCTAGCAAGGGCAACTATGATTCATGCATACAAGTACGCAAAGTTAAGGCAGCACAATTAGGGCCATGATATTTAAGTTCTCACGCAACCAGAGGGGATACTCCATCTGGGGGGAACGCCAACTATATGTCCATGCCTGGTGCCTATGATAACTTATGCACTGGGGGTGCTGATAAATATGAACCTTGGGTGGCTTCAGATTATAGAGGGCAAATTCTGGAGGAGGCTTTTGGGTCTCCCCCAGTGTATACCGATGGCCATCCTCAGGCTGGAGCTAGGGATTTTCTCACTGAGGTCAATTATTTTGAAAAAAAGAGCAGAACTATATATTAAAATCAGGAATACCCCTTCTAATCCATTGTTGTTGTGTATAAAGGAGGACATGGTAGACGCTGGGCAATCTAAATTAGCATCTGATATGAATGCGTTATTTGAAACTATATTCTGCACTCCACCATGGGGAGAAGATTATGAATACATGAAATATCATCTACATAAGCGCCTAAAAATGTGGAATTGGCATAATAATCATGCACATATGGAGAACTTAAAAAGTTACAGGTTTATTTTGCATGTTTTGTACACATTTAAGAAGGTGCAAATGTACTTAAATTTCTCCAGCATTGGATCTTTCATGGATTCACATGCTTAGAATATTCCCCGTCGTCAGGCTGGGAACCCTCGGTATATTTATTAAAACATTTATCATTGGAAAAAACTCGACACTTTTGTGTCCTATCTATGTCCTTTTGGGCCGCTTACGCATGACCCAATAGGACGTATGGTATAAATAGCCCTGCCCCCATGGCTCCCTTCAGATTTCAACCGTCTCCAAAGTAGTCGGGATCACATCGTGTTTCTACTCTTTGCAAGGTTGCATTTTTTCTTTCCCAATGTCTGGGAAGGCGCTGTTCCGCGCGTGTGCCACGTGTGGAATGAAGAAAGTCTACGAAGGAGATGGGCACATGGATTGCCTTTATTGTCTTCACCCCATCACTCTGTGGACAGCTGTGAAATTTGCAAGGGGTTCTCACAAAAGACGCTGAGGGATCGTAATCGGCATCTAGTAACGTAGCTGAACGAAGGGGCCTACCCTTCATCTGAGGTAGGGTCAGCGCACAGTCTTGCATCGAACAGGCCCAAGTCCCTCCTGTAGTTCCTCGCTGCTTTGTATCAGCGGAGCCTCTGGCAAAGAAGCCACGTCCTACGGAAAAGAGTCGTTCCTCGGGGAAACATCCGGCGAAAGACACCTCTTCATCATCATCAAAGCATGGTCATATGGACCAGGACCATCAACAAGGAAAATCTTCCTCTTTGTCAAAAAAGGACAAGAAAGACCCTTTAAAGAGCTCCTCAGGGGACCATCATAGGTCTTCCTCGACTAGAGACTCGACGAAGCACCGGTCTAGAGACTCCAAAAAGGCGGGATCGCCTAAAGAGCCTGCGTCACAACTACCACCGCTGTCCACGGGAGTCCCGTCGTCGACTGCTTCACTACCGCCTGCGCAGTCAATGCCTGCAGTGGCCTAGTCGACCCCGGCGGTGACGATTGAAGTGGCTCCAAAATTTCCATCGTCGACGGTGGATCCTCCAGAGGTTTGGCAATCGGCAGTGTATGATACAGTTCTGCTGGATACCCTATTACAGCAGGAATCGGCTTTCTCAGTATCGTCGATGGTGGAAGGCCGTGAACAGATTGTTTGTTTGTCCAGCTGATCTTGGCTTACAGGGCGGTGGCAAAAACACCCCCTCTACATCGTCTATGCTAAATCCGCAGTCGCTGTTGTCTTTACAAGTGTTGTCTACGCTGCAATCTCTCTTAAGGCAGTTAGATGCAAGATTACCCCCCATGGGTACACCTCCAGGGATACCAGTGATACCTGTCGACGACGCGCCAGGTCCTGCTCCGAGGTCAACGTCAACGACTGGTTTGCCGACCTCCCGTCCAGTTAGCGAGGAACCTCCCCGCTCACACCCAGAGGAAGGTGAATTGCAAGATTCTGAGTCGGATCAAGGGCCTAGAGCCTCATTCTCTGACGTTTCATCGTCCCCTTCGAGGGACCCTACGTGGGAATCAGAGGCAAAAGTGGAAGCTCCTAGAAGCCCGGCATAGCGGTCATCGCCAGATGACATCGGGTCCTTTCATGCTATGATGGGAAAAGCCTGCATCGAATTTGGTCTGACCCCAAAGGAAGAGAAGAAGGAATGCTTCTTATTTGACCATATGGGGAAGAGGAGAAAGTCAGTCTTCCCTGTTACCATTCTGGACCATGTTTGGCAGGAAAGCTTGCGTACCATGCACCATCCATTTTCAGAGCCTGCAATCAAGGGCAGGTTAGAAAAGAAATGTAAAAAGTGTTTGACCGTTCAGCCCTCCCCGGAATCAGCAGTGTCGGCGGCGGCTGGCAGAAAAGCTAGATCTCAACACAAGTGCACAACACCTCCGGACAGTGAAGCTATAAGGCAGGATGCCTTTGGTAAGAAAGTCTTGTCAGTGGGAGAAACGACGGTCAAAGCGGCTAGCTCATTAGCTATCATGGCACGATACGACCGTGAAATGTGGCATCGCTTGGCCCCCCTTTTGGAACACCTGCCCGAAGAGCACAGGAAAACAGCCATGTTACTGGTGCGTGAGGTGGAAGAGGCATCAAACCACTCTATCAACATCTCTGTGGATTCAAACAAATAAATAACGGAGTGGTGCTAAGAAGGCAAGCCTGGCTAAAATGTACAAACTTTAGACCGGAGTTCCACTATAAGGTGCTTGATATGCCATGTGAAGGTGAGCAGTTGTTCGGGGAAAAGGTGGACGAAGCTCTTAAAGGCATGAAGGAAGATTCAGATACAGCAAGGTCGCTAGGAGCCTTACAAAGTGGTCGAGCTTTTTGGCCTTTTCGCCCCTTCCGCGGAGTCTCAGGGAATTCCCGGTTCACGACATCCAGGGATTGGAGTTTCAACAGATCATCATACTCCTCCCAAGGGTACAGGCGGGCTGTCCAGGCGACACGAAGAAGTCGAAATTTCCAGGTTTCTAGGAGGAGAGGGCAGTCTTCATCCACCAAAAGTAAGCAAAGTCCCAGCAATGACAATCTTCAGGACGTCCTGGGAGGCAGAGTGTCCCGTCGCGTCGAAGAGTGGGAGAGAATAACATCGGACCGTTGGGTGTTGGACACAGTGAAACTAGGCCACTCTTTGCAGTTCAAGACCATGCCATCTCACATTCCAACTGTGTATTCGGCGCAACCCAATCTTCACATATTACAGCAGGAGGTTGTGCTTATGCTGCAAAAAGGGGCTATAGAATTTGTTCCGGTGGCCGAGAGAGGTCTAGGGGTTTACTCCCGTTACTTCATGGTCAAAAAACCCAACGGCAAGTGGCGACCCATTCTGGACCTTCGAGCTCTCAATAAGACTCTGCAACGCCTGAAGTTCAAAATGCTTACGCTTCAGGAGGTCATCCGGTCTATACCGACGGTGGATTTTTTGGCGTCATTAGACCTACAAGACACATATTTCCACATACCCATGCGTCGACGACACAGAAAATTCCTGAGGTTCGTGGTGGGTCAGAGTCATTACCAGTTCAAAGTGCTTCCATTCGGCCTGAAATCATCTCCCATGGCAGCATGGCTACGAAGAAAAGGTAATTGCGTCTACCCTTATCTGGACGACTGGCTAGTAAGGTGCTCGTCGCTGGCAGTGGCGCAAGCAAGCCTAGAGGCCACCATACAACTGCTTCAGCGGTTAGGCTTTGCCATCAACTTTGAAAAATCCTTTCTGGCTTCCTCAAGGAGCTTGGTATTTTTGGGCGCAGAGTTCCAAACTCAATCAGGACTAGTGAAGCCGTCCTTGGAGAGAGTTTAAAAACTCAAACAAAAAGCAAAGGAGTTTAAAAACTGGCACCAGGGTGTCAGTCAGAAAATACATGTCGCTGCTAGGAGCGATGGCGTCATGTATTCCGCTAGTGAACAACTGTCGTCTCTTCATGAGACCGATACAGGAATTTCTGGCAGACCGATGGTCTCAAAGTCGCGGATTGTGGTCCGACAAGTTGAGGATCAGCAGCAAGCTTCTAGAAGCGCTTCAGCGGTGGCAACACTCAGACAATCTGACAAGAGGGTTGCCTCTGCGGGAACCGGATTTTCAATTGACAGTTGTGACGGATGCATCTCAGACAGGGTGGGGAGCCCATCTGGGATCCCTACAGGTTCAAGGCCAATGGTCCCCAGAAGAGTCGACCCTTCACATTGTGGGATGTATTAACCCACTAATGCTATGCACTGCGACATCCCTGTGACTTGATGGTGCCAGAAATATCAAAATGGCCACAAAACCCTTGTGCGGACCAAAACCTATGAAAATGGCGCTCTACAAAGCACAAAAAGATGGCTGTCAAATCAACAGTGCATGTTTTCAGTGGTGAAACAGAGATCTCACTCCTGAAGCATGTCACTGCACTGCCCAACAAGTAAAAATGGAGCACAGAGGGAAAAGCAGTGCTTGCTGAAAGATATCCAAAATCTTTCATTTAAATCCCTTTTCTTGGTTGCTGAAACTGCAGAATGCCGGTGCAAAACACCCACAAACACCTAATATTCTTGCTGGGTGTCACAATTTACTGAATTCAAGAAATCATTGTGAAATTGCAATATCCCAAAAAGCTGAATTTGTAAAAAAAAAAAAAAAAAATCCACAGCCTGCCTGGGGGATCTGTCAAAATCTGGGCGCAGTACCCTCAGCCGCTGAATGACTGTTTTCAAAAGCCTGCAATTAAAACTGTAAACTTGTACAGCTGAAATCTAATGTCTGAAATCTAAGTGACCTGTTATTAAGAGTAACCTAGGTTGTAACTATTTACATCCCATGTTTTAGAACCTGAAATAAGTGTTGTAACACTTTGTTTGGAAATTACAATTTTTTTTTAAACCAAGAAAAACATGCAACAGAATGAAATTTGAATTTAAACCTGACTCAAAGCAAAACCAATATAACAACTTCCCCGAAAAGGCCAGGCCTCTATCTCCACCAGCAACTCGCACCAATGTGAGGATTAAGGGGTGGGAGGAGAATGTGGGCTGCTGTGGGAAGGGGACAATGGATTTCCTCCAACCCAAGGAGATGCTGATTAGGAAGGATCGTAAATGGCCTCTGCCCGAAGGAACTGGGAGGAGATTGCTCCTGAGCTGCAAGAAGAGGAAGGAGGCGGGGACAGACAACCATTTGTTGATTCACAAGGAAAAAAAGCGCGTTTTTAAAAAGACTGATAATTTACTGTGTAAAATTGTGAAAAATATGTAAACCCCAGACTTGTGAATCTAATTTTTGGCTGCACATTTTAAGAGTCGCCAGAACTCTTTGCTATGTTCTGGGAAGTAACAGTGGAAATTATCATTTTTCACCAAATGTATTTATGTCAAAAGCATGACACTTCACATGCTTATGCCCATATGCAATGCGCACATTTGTGGAAATTTGCTCCGAAATTGCACCATGTGTTCCAGGCAAAATGCTGTCAAAAGCAGACCCAAGATCCTACAGCGACGGGGCTTGGAAGAGTATCTGCTCCACAAAATATGTGATCTATATATGTTAATGTGGTAGAGGTTGCACATTTGTAAATATGTATTGTACTAAAAGTAGATTATATTTTCAAGGGGCCAAGTGGAGGATTCTCTGACTCATAAACCCACATCATCATGGTGACACCCTGTTTTCTCCTCCAATCAAGGGAGAGAGGAGACTCTAGCCAATAGCCTGCCTAGGGGGGGCGCTTAGGATAAGCCAGCATATCCACCCCCTTATTATAAGCATAAATAGAGATAGCTGAGGACTTATAAACACACAGATTCACCCACTAACCGATTGCTAGCAGAGCACCCTGTTAGAGAACTTGACATCTTCCTTGCTCTAGACTCCAGAAACTTGGCAAGCAGAAAGGCCCATTCTATAGCTGAACCATTCTCCGCTAGGCCTTAAAATTCAAGAAACCAGAATTCACTCCAGAATCCTAAGGGGAACCAAAGAAACAGCCGGACTGTGCTATAACTGCTTTCCTGCTAAAATAATTATTACCAGAATCAATGGACCCAATCCAGTTGTGCCGTGCTGTGACCAGAGAGCCATTGCAGACCCAGTCCAGTCGTGCTGTGCCGTGCAGACCAGAGCGCCTTGCTGCCAAGTCCGGTGTGCCCAGCAGAATTCCCGTCCAGAAATCTTGACGGACCAGAATTCCTGACGGTTCTGTTCAAACATATATAGTGAGTATCCATAGAATAGGACTGTGTCGCTAGCAGATGTACTTTTCCGTAGTCTATCCCTATCTAAATCCATCCTACTTTGTCTTCAGAACCAGATATTGTTAGGAGTATTTTGAATTGACAGAACTTTCTTGCGTTAAGTCTCTCATTTGTATTCTAAATTCATAAATCATTTGTGTTGTGAATAAATAGAATCCCAGAAAGAAATTGATTATCCACCACATGAAGGGTCCCTGGCTAGGATTGATGGAGATTCATGTGTGCATTCTCTTTTTCTATTGTCATAACCTAGTGTAAACGAAGTTCCATTTGTCTTTTAAAAGTGTATCCTTGCTTTCCCATTCTTGCTCCTATTTGAAAAAAACGACCTCCAAGAAAACATCCATAACTTCTTCATATTTTATGCTAGAAATGAAATGTAAACATCTGCGTGTAACTACCATTCTCAGCTTTCCATAGAACCAAAACCAGAACCATATAGTTCTCTCGCAATCGCGATTACCGCGCACGGAAAGGTTTGCCGCAAATTTTGCTTTAGGTAATTTATTACACGTGTAAAACACCGTTCAATTGCAGCCGACCTCAATTTTAAGTTTTCACATTGCTCATTAGTATCAAATCATTGCTAGTGTTTGTCTGCAACTGTCTAAAGCGGCTCCCATTAGAATTTGAACAATTTCAGTCATTTAAACCATATTTAGTTAGTTTTTTACCCAATCCATTCTCAGATCACTTTAAAACCATTTTGACATTTTGCCAATCAATTCTGTTTCTCTCTTGTGTTTGCTGATGGGGAAATTGGGATTTACATTTTGTTTGAATTCTGCTTTCCTGAATACCTGCTCTCTCTCCTCCTATCTCTTTACATTGCCTATTGGGGGGATCGAGGGGTGTGCAGGGGGAAATAGTAACCACATTGCTATTTGATTTGAACACAGACAAAAGTATTATTTCTGTGCTGTATTGTTTTGCTCACTATTACTCCTTGTGATTAAAGAGATTGCTTTGTACCCATTAAACATAGTGTGGTTATATTGTGAATTACATAAATATTTAAACTTTTCCAAACCAGCCTGATTCCTGGTCCAGTGTGACCGGGGGGTTCCAAGAGAGGGGCGTGATATTAGTGGTACATCGTTCAGAATAAAATAACTTTTAGACACAAACAAATAAATAAGGATTTCCGTTGTGCATTACACGCTAGGCATTGACTTAGGTGAAGTGCCGGATTGAAATCACTTCCAACATCAATGTGCTAGAGTTAAGAGCGGGGTGTTGGGCTCTGAAATAATTTTTACTGTGCATACAGTGATTGGTGGTGATAATATTAACAGACAATACAACCACGATGTTCTACCTCAAGAAACAAGGGGGCACTCGTTCCAGAACGCTCTCGAGCTCAGGAAATATGGCATTGGGCCTTCGAACAAGAAATAAGCATAGTGGCGTACCATCTACCAGGGGTGAGCAATGTATAAGGAGACTCTACAGCAGAGAGATGAACCAACTCCACGAGTGGGAGTTGAATGATCAACAACTGTCGAGCATCTTCAGGAAATGGGGTCATTCTTCTCTGGATCTTTTCGCAACCCGACAGAACAAGAAGTGCAGGCAATTCGCCAGCAGACAGCCACAGCCCGACTCGCTGGGGGATGCGTTCTCCTTCCGTTGGACTGGCAGGTTCGCGTATGCCTACCCTCCGTTTCCGCTCATTCGACGGACCCGCCAGTCGGTCATAAATATCCATCCCGTGTGATTCTAATTGCTCCTCACTGGGCGACAGGGGTGTTGCTAGGTCTGGAAAAGACCCGGGGCTACACTAATGTCGGAACTGTCGGGACTGGGGGCTAGCTAGCCTTTTGGTTGTAGCTCCTGAGATTCTATCCGGAGCTACAACCAAAAGACCAGGGGCTATAGCCCCCTTAGCCCCCCCTAGCAACGCTTCTGCTGGGCGAGACAGTCGTGGTTTTGGGACCTGCTCCAGCTATCGGTGGCAGAGCCAGTGAGGTTCCAAAAGACACCGGACCTTCTATTCCAAGATAAGGGAGCGATTTGGCATCACGACCCGGGCTCCCTCAGCCAGACGGTTTGACTTTTGACTTCTCCGAGTCTGGGGCCCTGAAAATTTCTTCAGATTGTTGCTGAATTTTAGAGGCAGCGAGGGCTCTGTCCACCAATACTTCATATGCATATAACTGGAAGAGATTTTGTATAGGGATCAACCGGGGTTGGACCCGTTCAACATCGCGTCAGAACAAGTCCTACCGTATTTGCTACACTAAGCGAAAAAAGGGTTGTCTTTCTCCTCCATAAAGGTTCACTTGGCAGCCATTTCAAGATTTACTCGAAAAAGCCACTTGACTCCGTTGTTCGGTGATCGACTGGTCAAGCATTTCCTGAGAGGGTTATTCCGGACCTTTCCTCCAGACAAAATGTTCCCTCCTAGTTGGAGTCTCAATCTGGTGCTGTCAGGACTAATGAAGGCTCCTTTTGAGCCTATGTCGTCGTCACCCCTCAAATTTTTGTCGTGGGAAATGGCCTTTTTGGTGACTACTACTTCAGCAAGAACACTGTCGGAGCTGCAAGCACTGGTGATTGATCCCCCATACTTGCGTTTCTTCAAGGACAAGGTGGTATTGGCAACTAACCCTCATTTTATACCAAAGTTTCCAACTACATTCCACAAGTACTCTTCGATTGTGCTGCCAACATTCTTTGCGGCGGCCTCTTCTTTCGCAGAAAAAGCTCTCCATACGTTGGACGTCAAAAGAGCATTGAAGTTTTATCTGAGTCGTACTCAAGATTTCAGGCGTACAAGACAACTGTTTGTGGCTTATGGACCCTCTGTAAAGGGAAAACCAATCTCCAAACAAGGACTAACCCGCTGGGTATCGTCAACTATTGCCTTCTGCCACTCTAAAAGCAGGGAAGCCTCTGGAAAGACGTCCAAAGGCTCACTCAAGAAGATCCACCTCGTCATCGGCGGCATTGTGGTCCGGAATCCCGCTGGTCGACATCTGTCAGGCGGCATCCTGGTCAGTGCTGCATACATTTACTCGGCATTATTGCCTAGAGCAACAGCATGCAGCGGATGTGCAGATGGGACGGCCAGTCCTGCGACATCTGTTTCATTAAGGTAAGCCCCACAGAGGGGAGTACCCTCCTGTCAATGTACCATGGTTGTTTTTTTTCTTGCTAACTGCATGTGCTGTTCTTGTAGTATTGGTTTGCATTGCACACCTCCAGTTTAGGAGTACTGCTATATAATCTATTCTAAGCATGTGAATCCATGAAAGATCCAATGCTGGAGAAGGGAGTAGTTTCTTACCTGTAACTCCATTTCTCCAGCGTTGGTATCTTTTATGGATTCACATGCGCCTGCCGGCCTCCCCTGAATGCAAACTTGATATGCCCCTACTACTTTAAGGGTTAAAATCTGAAGGGAGCCGCGGTGGCAGGGCTATTTATACCGTACGTCCTATTGGGTCATGCGTAAGCGGGCCAAAAGGACGTAGATAGGACACAGAAGTGTAGAGTTTTTTTCCAATGGAAAACGTTTTAATAAATATACCGAGGGTTCCCAGCCTGACGACGGGGAATATTCTAAGCATGTCAATCCATAAAAGATACCAACGCTGGAGAAATGGAGTTACAGGTAAGAAACTACTCCCTTATGCCCCTCTGATGTCCCGAGACGACGTTACGTATGAACCATTTACCCACTCTAGAGATTATAGGGCCGGAGCGATTAATTTCGAAATTAGAACGGTATTGTAGAATATGTAAGAACCGAAATGGCCAAACATATATTAACTCAATGCCCAGTGATGGGCACTAGTTATATTACAAATTAATGGTAAATACGTACCTAATCTGGACCGAATCAAGGCCACTGAGTTTTGGCATCAATGCATTAACACCCTTAATACCAGTCTGCGCCTTGCCCTCTTCAGAGTATGGTCTGAACCTGACAAAATCATGAATGAAGAAGTCGTGTTTTGTTAACATCAATGACTGAGAGGATCTAAACCTAAATACAGATTTGCATTGAAGGTAATAATAGGCATGATTATTGGTCGATAACAACTATGGCTAAGAATATATTAATGACTACAGTAAAGGTTGGTAAGTAATGGTTTAGAGCAAATTATGAGGTTTGTCTGTTTGCCATCTCCGGGCTACTCGTCATAATTAATTTGAAGTATTAATCAATTTCTCACAGTAAAAGAAATATGAATAGTAATGGCATGTCAAATTGATTTTGAAAATGGGCCGGGCACCTTGTGATTGGTTATAATTGGTTAGTTTTGGTTTTATCTTCATATTAATTTTATTTCTCTGTGCGTCATGATGTATGAATTAAGCTTATGTTTCATTGTATTTAATCTATTTATTTATCTATGTGAAATATTTCAAAGTTTCTTTCTTGATTTTATTTCAATGAATGTGTAAAGTTTTATTTGTATGTAAAACTATATCACATTAAAAATAAAATATAAAATAAAAGTAGATTAACCCTTTTCCCAGCTAAGTAAGGTATGTGTGACTTTTTGGAGGGATAGTTAAAACACCAGGTTAGAGGAGTGTTCAGGGAGCCAGGACAGCCAATGTCACTTGAGCAAAGTCTAGGGGAGCGGAGGCACTTCTTGAAGGTAAGTAAAAGGTCTTGCACAAAGTTATAGAGAGTTTTGTTGGAAAATAAATCACTGTTGGGCCACAAGCTGGGAGGCTTGTGGAGGGCAAAGCTGCAAGCAACTCTGCAATGGGCAGCCAATGCAAGTATCAACTGAGAACGGGCAAGCTACTCACACAAGAGGTAAGTACCCCTTAGTTCACAGTACCTTCGGTCTGAAGAAATGGTTCCAGCTGGCTTCTGTTCCTTTTCTAGTCTGGCAGATCCTGTTGTTCCTGAGCCTCAGTCGTGGGGACACGAGATAGGATCTCTGGGGACTCCTGCACTACAATTCGAAGGTCGGTGGCAGCAATGGACAAATTTCAGATCAGCAGCACTTTGTGGTTTCTGCTTCTCACGAATAGCATCACTGCGGTTCTTGGACACCTTGTGTACTTTCCTTGCTTCTGGGGTCCAGGACTCTGTTGAGGTGGCTCCGGCTTGGTCAGTCCTGCTTCGAGGGAGACAGGAGTATCTTCCTGGAGCTCGGGTCCGGCTTAAAAACAATGCACTCGATTCTGGTGTTCCTGTCCCCTGGCACTCGGTTCCTGCAGCAGCAATGGAAGTACAGCCAGCAGAGAGAGGTTTTTCAGTCGAGTTCGTCTTGAAGTCAATTGGTCCCACCAACCCAAGCGGAGAAGTCGTCCTTTGCAGGGCTTCTCTAGCCGAGGTGAATTCGGAGATTCAGCACTACAGCAGGGCTTCACCGGTCAAACCAATGGTCCAGGAGTTGCAGCAAGCTTCTCTTCCAAGTTCTTCTCCGGGTTCCTTCATCCAGTTGTCGACTCTGCCTTCCTTGCAAAAGACCTCGCCTTTCTATGCAAGTTTCTCCCATTCATTCGCAGCCTAGCTGTCACTCATCACACAGCAGGGTGGCAGTCCTCCAAGGATAGCCAGCCAATCACCTTTCGGTACATTCCTGTAAACAAGGAGACTAAGCACAGGGAGTTTCGGGAACCTCCCTTGCTTCCTGCCCTGCCAGACACGCTGGAGCCAGAAGCAGGCTTCACCGGTGAATCCAACAAAAGAAAAAATATACAAAGGGACCAAACTTGGTTTGGCGCGCAGAGTAAATCTCAAGAAGGACCTTTCCAACAAGAAATGGCGAAAAAAAGAAAACTGGGGCATTTTGACAAAATGAGCACCCATGGGTGCTATACTGCAGTTACGAACGCAGCCCGCGATAAAAACACAGAATGGTAGGAAAAAGTGAACCACTGCCATCAGCCATTAATTGTAGAAAGGGTAACATAAACATGTTACATGAGAAGATGGACAAAGGGGATACTAAGTAACCCCTCCAGCACCCTATTGTAAGATAGTGTGTGCTGGGTCTATAAACAGTAAAATGTAAGTAAAGTCAATTTCACTTTACTACTATTGGAAACAGTAGTTATACAAGAGAAGGTATTTAAACCTTAGCAGAAATCCAAAGTATTTCTCATTGACATTGCACTGAGGGTGCTGTGTGTCACAATGTAAAAAGATGATGCCTATGGAGTTTGTCAGACTCCAAAACCAAAAGAAACCGAGTTCAAATCAAAGAGAAATGCAGGAGAGAGTGGGGAAAAAGGTCTTGCTCTCTTAAGGGTAAAAATTAAAAGTCCTAAAGTCCAGCAAAAGAGCTTGGGGTTTCTAAGGTAGCAGGGAATTAGCACATTTCTGAGAACTCTCCCTAACAACTCCTCCCTCAGACTCTGCTTCTTTGCCCTCTGCAGCAGCAACAACCCCAAAACCCCTTTGAGTCCTTGGTTTACTAAAGGCAGACTCAACATTTAGGAAGTTGGCAGGGCATAACCTCCGATGCTTGGGTAGCACAAACAGTGGCCTACAGCTACTGCCTCCCTTTCTTAAGAAGACCCCCAGATTGTCCTCCAGGATGCAAATCCCTGAAATATCTGAATCCACTCCTCCTACAGGAGATCTTCACCGTTTGGGAGAAAGGCGCGATAGTCTGTACCTGCAGCGGAGGGGAATCAGAGGACTGCAACCCATCTTGGACTTGAGACGCTTGAAGCAGTTCCTCAGGAAGTAAAAGTTCAAGCTCTTTTATCTCTCGCAGATCCATCAGGCCCTTCGACTTCAGGATTGGTTGGTGTCATTGGACCTTCATGATGCTTACTTTCATGTGCCAATTCATCCCAAACACAGAGATTACCTGAGGTTTGCTGTTGGCGGTACTCACTATCAGTTTCGGGTTCTGCCATTCGGGCTCACTTCTGCCCTCAAGGTTTTCACCAAGCTCATGGCAGTGGTGGCAGCAAGTCTAAGGGGGTGGAGAGATCACATCTACCTCTACCTGGATGATTGGCTGATCAGAGCTTGTTCTCCCGAATAGGCTCAGGATCATCTCAGTCCTACTTGCCACTTCCTGCATAGCCTGGGCTTCTCCCTTAATTTCAAGAAGTTCCATTTGGCACTATGTCCGAAGCTTCAGTTTATTGGAGCAGTACTGGATTTGTCCTCGGGGAAAGCCTCGCCCCCCATATTGAGAAGTCAACATCTTTGCAGATGGTCCAAACATTTCAGACTGCCCAGTATCTTCCGGCCTTCGATTTTCTGAGGTTGCTCGGCCTCATAGCATACTGCATTTTGCTGGTGCCATAAGCCCATTTGAGAATAAGGTCCCTTCAGTGGGCCCTCGGATCCCAGTGGTCACAGTTCTCTGGCAGACCCCCTTCAGGTTCCGAACAGGGTTTGCACAGGATCTCCTGTCGTGGGCCTGTCGGGCGAATGTGATGAAAGGAGACATTTTTGGTAGCCATGGCCAGAGATGACGATTGTGACAGATGACTCTTACACAAGTGGGGAGCTCATATGAGCGACCTCTCAATCGGCCGTTGTTGGTCTCAATCGGAATCCAAACTTGACATAATCTTTTAGAGCTGAGAGCAATCCGACTAGCACTGATGACTTTTCTGCCTTTTGTACAGGGGAAGACTGTCCTGGTAATGGCGGACAATACAGTGGCAATGCATTACCTCAACAAAATCACTGGGGTGGGGTCACTGCCTCTGTGCATGGAGACAATGCAGCTCTGGTTTTGGGCACTACGAGAAGGAATCTCTGTGCTTGCAATTCACCTAGCCAGAGAAGAAAAATAGCGGCAGAAGCTCTGAGCAGGCAGAGCCCTGTCTCCCGTGAGTGTGATCTGTTGTGTGTCGCATCTGGTGTTAACAAGAAGTGCGACCTATTCTGCTCCAGAGAATTCCCTCAGAGGAGCTCTAGAGGACTGGGATTTTCCACTCCTGTCCCTGTCATTCCTCATGTCATCAGGAGGTTGAGGAATCTTTGAAAATCCATGATCCTGTTTGCTCCGGATTGGGCCAGGAGAACATGTACCTGGACCTTCTAGATATGGCCACCTGCCCTCCAATCAGTCTTCCCCTAAGAGAGGACTTGCTCTCGCAAGAGGAAGGTCTCCTTCATCCAGAAATCATTACTCTGAACCTTCACACTTCCTTTCTGAAAGGGTAAGATGCAAAGATTGACACATTCTGGAAGATGTAATGGAGGGGTTGCTTTCGGCCAGAAGACCAGCAACAAAATCTCTATATCGCTGCCATTGGAATACATTTTACTGCTGGGGCAGGGATAAGAGTATTGATCCCTTTACATGCAAACTCCTTCTGTACTATCATTCTTACTACTTCTAATGGATTGTGTCCTCCCACGTATTCCTCATCTTTGATATACTCCGATATCCTGCTTTTTCTCAGCAGAGGGCGCTGTGCGTTGTCGACCTTGTGACCTTCAAGAGCCTCTGTCGTCCTCGAGTGCGACATCGATGCTGTTATAGAAGGCATAAACTGCGCCATTGCTTCAATTCCGTTTTCCGCACAGCTGCTGTAAACGGTTCTTTTTCTCAGCATGTTTGGTAACTCTGTAGTTACTAAAAATGTTGACTCATAACCCGAAAACAGACTTAAAGTGAGGTGCTGAGAGTTCGGCTGAGATGTCTATAACTGATCCTCATCGGTTATGTCTCTGGTGCTTGGAGTCGAGCCACATTGTCGATAATTGTGGCTTGTGCCAGTTTGACTGCAAAAGCATTAAAGGAGAGGAAGGGGAAACTTGCTTTTGGCAAACCATTCCCAAAGTCTTCTTTGGTGACCCCCACAAAAAAATCATCCGAAGATGAGAGCCCAATGGAGCGATAGGCACACTGGGTCATGAGTTATGGTAAGCGCGATAAGCTTTTCAAGATCTCGTCATTCCTCTTCATCGCCTTCGAGGAGATCTAAGAAAAGACATCATCACTCCAGATCGCCCTTTATGGATTCTTTGCCCGAAGGGAATCGGGTAAGCTTTCTGAAGAAGGGGGCTAGTAAAGCATTCAAGGTATGTCAAAGTGTGCTGTTGTGGGGGTTTGGGGGTGGCGAGTGGTAAGAACTGTTTTTCTTCTTTGCTTTTGCATTCTGTGTCGGCCACTGTATTGTTTGCGAGCATATTGAACACTAAGAGCGCGCTACATGCTATTTTGCCAGTGTCTAAGCTTTTTCAGTTAGAAATATAGCAAGCAGATTGCATAGTATTAGATGTGTTGAGCCGCTACTCCCCTATGGCAGTAGCATCGATCTCATAGTGATTCCAGGCCCTATTACGAATATAAATTGACAAGGGGGGGTCCTGGGAGTCCCTCTGCCAGACATTAGTCCTGGTTACGAGGGACTTACCCAGAGTCTTTAGCTCACTATCTTTCAAAGAGAAGAAATATCCCAAACATATCAGTCTTTGTCCTGCCCCGGGGCAGTCCAGCACCGAAATGCTAGGCAATTCTCCTCTGAACAAGAGTACCAACAGCATCCCCAGACACATGTTTCAGTCTGGTTGGACCTCATCAGTAGGGAGGAGCTGTGCCTCTCTAAGAATAGTGAGCAAGGGGTCCACATCTGGATTCCCCTAGTAACGTAGGGTGAGACCCAAAGTTACTTAATAATGCAAATTTACAAGAGGGGTCCTGGGAGTCCCTCTGCCAACACCTTTCCTGTTATTATTTGCATTCTGGACCTTTTGGATAAAGGTCACGCACCTGGAGATCCGTGATATTAAATTCTCCATTAATGATATCCTTACCAAGCTTAATCGACTGGAGGGCTTTATAATGGCAAGGGAGTCCTGCTGTAAAACTGGAAAAGAAGCATGTAAGGAAATGGATACTTCACTTCCGCGCCCTTCTCTTAATGGGAAAACTGTTCACGAGAATGGCACCCAGTGCCCTGTAGTTTTTACATCAGATAGTGGTGAAGATCGAATGAAGTTGTGCACTCAGATTCGGACCCAGGTAGCTCCTGGATTCCTGCCCATCTTTTGGCAGGCTTAGCAGACGACATCAAGGCATTGAAATCCGCCATAGTTGAACCAAGATTTAATTCCCCTACGACTAATTTGGATCCAATAACTCAACCACCACAGCAGGTGGGTGAGCTTTTGTACAGTCCCTCTGCTCTTACAAATATTATGGACCAAGAGGAGAAGGTATCTAATAAGGCAGGCTTTTTGTCGTGACGCACCAAAAACGTACAGCTTTCGAGCAGTTAAACAGGCAGAAAAGAGAAGAAAAGCTGCTGACGAGCAGTTAAAAAAGAAACATATATGCCTGCAGCTAAACTGTGTTTGAACACCACCCCATCCGTGCCCCCCTTGTGACTGCCTTTTTTAATATAATTGTTTTTTAGCTAAAGCACACAAATCTAGCATTAATGATATTTGTGCCATTAACAGTGAGGATGACATAATAGATCTTAAGCAGTTAACTGAAGAAAGCCAATCCCACCATCTCCTAATAAAGTAAATGAACAGCCTGGGAATTCGGCTCTCACTAATTTGGGAACTAAGATGCGAACAATGGGCGACCCTCCCCTAAAAGGGGGGGTCACACGCAGTTATATTATGGAATGCTGATTGTAACGGAGCAGGGAAAGATATATCTCCCTCTGAACTAATGGCAGAAATGGAGAAAAACAAAAAAAGCTAATGAACTATTTTCTGATTGAAGGAAGGAAGCGAACACTTAAGACCGTACTGTCTAGTGCGGAAGGTGGCTCTTCCGTTGCTTGCAATAGTGAGATCATTTAACCTGGCGACATTACCTACACGCATGATGATAACCGTCGCTCGTATGTGGAGGCTTGTTGCAACTTGAACGTGCAAGACCCAGCGGTTGCTTTGTCTGCCGCAAGTGGCACTGTAATAACTGGCTCTGGGAAGTCTAGGGAACTAGCGGCAACTCAACCGGTGAATCAGATTGCAAATGGGAATACTTCCCAGTCTCCTATCATCTCCTAAACCTCAGGTCTCTCGTAATGCTTTAAATCCCCTCGTTATTGCAAATCCTGCATTTTCTTCCATGGAGTGTAGGAGGAGTGGTGTGCTTATACAACAGCACCCCTCCCTCTGCCTGCAGGGGATTGGACCTTCCTTGATACCTAGCTCTTCCAGGACTGAATCCCATGTACATATTTTGGGTACCCTGAAAAAAGCTATGGAAGGTGGTTTGCTAATTTCGGAATCTCTAATGAAACAATTACATTTACCTGGGTCTGCAATCCATCTTCCTGACACTCAAATGATAGCCATTGGAGCAATATCGTGTCCTGTAACTGATCTTGTGGATCTGCAATATGATTGAAAGCAGGGGGGTGGGGGGTGGCATCCTTTGTTCTGCAAATAGCCTTTAAGCCTGAGAATAGCAAGGTGCTCGCTGTGGCTGCAGATCTATCTGACAATCCCTTGACCTCAGGGCAGTCTCATTGTAGTGCAATTGAATATCATTGTCCTCGAAGGGAAGGTTTACATTCTGGGAGATGCAAGAATCAATCGCAATTATCTACTTGAATTAATTTCTTGTATTCCATCTTTAAGAATACTAACCACAAAAGACTTTGAAAGGATTTCACTTCCACGTCAAAACAACTAGAATGATTTGTTACTTTCCATCTGAAAATATCCTTAAATTAATTTGGTCATATAGGTCTGAACTGTTGGATCTGGGATTCACGTTACATACCTTTCAACGACGAGGATGTTGCCCATGAATTCGTGCACCTCCAAGCGATCAGTCAGGGTTTGGTAGTGGAGCGAACCACTGGAGCGATTGGAAGTTCTGCATATTAGAAATTGTGTATCTCGCAATTGTTATCCATTGCTGGTAACAACAAGGAGTTGTCATGGGTAAAGCCTTTATTGAGAACCATTTTTACTACTAAACTATGTTAGACTTCGACCTAGCATCAGCTGAATCAGAAACTGGTGATTTTTCATGGAACTCATGTGGATACCGTAATCTCTCCAAGTGGTTGGCTTCTCTTTCCCCCTCCCAACTTCTGAATGTAATTCTTTTGCACGAAACAATGAAAACTGACGTGTTGGTTTTACAGGGATTCCGAACTTTCTGCTCACATGCCATTAAGGCCCGGGAAGGGCGCCCTTCCGGAGGCCTAGTTATTGCCATTATTAACAATATGGACTGTCATACTAAGCTTATGTATATATCTGAGCACCTTCTAGTTGTTGCCATGACGCTAAAAGGAAGAGCATGCAAACCATTGTTATTGGTGAGCCTTTACTGGAATCCACTTAAACTTCTTATTGACAATATCTTTGATGAAATTGACAACTGCTTGGAAAATGCATACATCCATAATTCTAATTATGAAATCATTATTGGAGGTGATTTTAACTCATCCTGTCTTGAGAAGTCCGAGGAGGTGGATGTATTCAAAAGTGACGGTACCTTGATGATTGGGACTTGGGCTTCGTCAACTGTGCGGAATTGTCCCCCAATTATACATGGAACCGTGGTTTGGCATGCTCAATGATCGATTTAATTTTTTTTTTGTGTGTATCCCACTCACTTGAACAAATAGTAGACCTAGTGATTGTTCATGGGATAAATTACAGTGACCATGCCCCTATCCAGCTGTCTATTGGCATTTATTTCACTGAACTTGCCGTTGACGAGTTGTTGCAATTATTGGAAATAGATTGTCTGCCCATCTTCCTCTGATGGAATCCAGTGTTATGGCAACAACTCGCATCTATGGTTTCTTCTGAATTAAATAACAGGGATGAGCACCCTTTCCCCACATGGACTCTCATCCCAGCAGTGGGATGCAATAGTTTCTAATATTGTTACTAAAGCCTTAATTAAGCAGCCAGATCCTGGAAGTAGTGATATTTCTAATAATATGATTCCGGCTGATGTTTGGAAAGCATATATTGCAAAAAAGTACCAGCTTCCAGCCCGCTTTACTGATTTCACTTATCAGCTTTCTCAAAGCTCTGCAATGCAATCACTCAAGTGGTCCACGCAAGACATTGAGTGGGCCATTGCTAGGCTGACCAATTCGCGAGCAGCTGGACCAGACGGCATTCCGCTGTGTGTCTACAAGGCTGATGCATCATTATGGGCCATAATCCGCAAAATCAAATTTGATTTAATCTTCTCGACTTTTCTCTTCCGGAAACTTGGGTGGTTACCTCTATCATAGTACAGACCCATAAAAAAGGTGATCCTACAATTCTGGATAACTATAGTCCAATTTCTCTAACGGGTGCTGCCGCAAAAGTTTTTTCCATTCTGATCTTACATGACTTAGAAAAACATATTGCTCTACATAACAAATATCCCAAATTTCAAACTGTATTTTGTAGGGGAATGAGTACTATGTTAAACGCAACCATTATGGCACGTATCATGGCTGGTACTAAAACGAAAGGATCTAGTCCAGTCTATATGGCCTATATTGGCATGTCTGCCGCATTCGATACTGTAGTAAGGAATCCTTTATGGAATAAGATGGCCAACTTGGGTATACCACCAGCTCTGATTTATTGGATTGCATACCTTTTCCGTTGGTACAATTTTCACTTTGTCAGGGGTTCTGGAAAATAAATTCTGGGCAGATTTGCGCAAGTCAAACCTCTGTGGATTACTGTCCCGCGTTCCCACATGTCCTACCTTCCCGTGTTCCCAGAGGTGTCCCGATGAAAAAGTTACCTCACCTGTGTGGGTGCACCTACCTGGACGCAAAAGGAAAAAGGCCAAACCACTTGTAACCCCCAAAGGGTTTGGGGAGACAACCTACAGATTTTGACCTAGGGTGTCGAAGCCAGCAAGGAAAACATGGGAATCCCATGCATTTCCCAAAAGAGAACACCCGTGGGAATCCACAGAGGTCTGACTTGTGCAAATCGCCCCAGAATGTATTACCCAGAACCCCCAGGCAAAGTCCAAATTTGGGGGAGGGGGAAACATAATTTCCGCACATTTCACTCTGGTCACCCAACGAAACACGCAGCCAAAAATACATGGCCTACCGTCCTGCGTTCCCACAGGTGTCCCGATGAAAACAATACCTCACATGTGTGGGTGCACCTACCTGGGCGCAAAGGGGAAAGCCTAAAACACGGCTCACCCCAAGTCTTTTCGGACAACATATTTTGAGGAATTGTGCTCAAGTGTACACCATACAGATATGGACGTAGGGTGTCCAATCCACCAAGGAAAACAGGGAACCCCATGCATTTCCGAAAAAAGAGGACACCCGTGAGCATCCGCAGAGGTCTGACTTGCGCAAATCGGGCCAGAATTTATTACCCAGAATCCCCGCCAAAATCCGACATGTGGCGAAAAAACACAATTTCCACACATTTCACTCCGATCACCCACCGAAACACGCCGCTTACAACACATGGCCTACCGTCCCGCGTTCCCGTGTGTCCCAACAAAAAAGGTACCTCACATGTGTGGGCGCACCTACCTGGACGCAAAGGGGAAAGCCTGGGAGAAGGGTGCCCAAGGCCATGGACATTACCGCCGACTTTGCTGAAGCTCTGGCTGGCCGGCGTTACAGCTTCTCCCCACCAGGGAGTCCCAGCAGTGTGCCAATACCTCCCCAAAGGGAAAAGCTGTAATGCAGCCCAGCCAAAACTCCAGGACGGTTGCAGGTGATGTCCCCGGCCTTGGACATCCATTTACCATGTGGGTGTACTGACCCCTAAGCACAGCGGCAGCTCCAGGGAGCCCCAGCAGGATCCCCATTCCTCCCCGGAGGCGACATCTGTAACGTAGCACAGCCAGAGGTGCAGCCTGGGCTTGCAGACGGTCAACCCACATGGGAGACATCCGCTCCCAGGGAAACACCAATGTTCTGCTGACATGGGGGGCGATTTGTGGCCTCCCCTGCAATTGTGTCCCAGCCCACCAAACTATTTGCCCAGGCGGCTCATTCCCACCCACACCACCAACAATCCAGCCCCAGTCTCACCCACCCCACTGACAGTGGCCCTAACCATAGAATAATAAAAAACAGTACTTGTGTAACGTTGCAGCTGCTCCTGTAGAAAAAGCTGTAAATGAAACAAAACGGTCACCCCAGCAAAAACAAATATAATCTCATACTTTCCAATCATGCCCCCCTTTGCAAGTGATCCCTGGTGGTCTAGTGAACCTCACCCCCCCAGTGAAAACATATTTGCCCCGTCCTAGGGGCAGAAATCTGCCCCCAGGGAAGGCTGCATGGGGTGCCCCCCACACTCCATTTGGGGTGGGGGGAGAGGCCCACCCCAAACCGTCGGACAGGCCCCCCAATGGACGGGGCAGTAGGGTTTGGGCAGCCTGCGGGCAGATGCCCATCTGCGCCAAGGGAAGTTTTCTAAACAAATAAAAAAATTGAAACTGGTGCGCTGCACTTTAGGGGGGCTGAGGGACACCCTAAACCCCCGGGGAATTTTGTAATGGAAAGGGGGGTGCACATCTGCACCAAGGGAAGTTTGGTAAACAAAGAAAGAAATTGAAAATGGTAGACTGCACTTTAGGGGTGGATGAGGGACACCCTAAACTGCCGGAGAATTTTGTAATGTAAAGGGGGGTGCACCTCTTCCCCACCCCAAATGGAGGGGGGGGCATCTCATGTAGCCCTCCCTGGGGGCAGATAAGGGGAGGGCCTTTCATGCACTCCTCCCTGGGGTCAGGTGTCCCTACCTAGGAGCAGATATCTGCCCACAGGCAGGGCTGCATGAGTTGGCCCCCACTCCATTTTGGGTGGGGGAAAGGAGAGAGGGCCACCACCCCTTCCCATTACAAAATTACCTGGTGGTTTAGGGTGCTCCACAACCCCCCCTAAAATGCTGTCTCCCATTTTTTTTTGTTTTTCTTTGTTTACCCAACTCACCTTGGCGCAGATGGTCACATTAGTGTGCCAATCTGCCCCCAGAGTGCTCAAAACCTACTGCCCCACCCATTGGGGGCCCTGTCCCACATTTATTGGTGGCCCACTCCCCCCACCCCAAATGGATGGGGGGGGCACCTCGTGCAGGCCTCCCTGGGGCTCCTATGTATGGCTGCATGAGGGAGGGCTAAATGCGGATAAGAGGGGGGCATCTCATGCAGCCCTCCCTGGTGTTAGATGCCCCTTCCTAAGAGCAGATAACTGCCCCCAGGGAGGGCTGCATGACATGACCCCCAGTCCATTTTGGGTGGAGGGAAGGGAAAACCATTCCCTGGTGGTCTAGTGGGGGGAGGGGGTAGGCTCCCTCCCCCTCCCAAAAGCAACCTTGATTTTATTTTTTTCTTTGGGTCCAATCCCTAGGAGCATCACTAACCTGCAGGGCCCATCCTTTGGGGGGCCTGCCCACACTTTCCTGGTGCACCCCCCCTCCAATTGGATGGGGGGGCCTCTGAACTGCTGCCTGGGGGCAGAAATCTGGCCCCAGGGATGGCTACAAGGGGTGCCACCCCTTTCTACTTGGAGTGGGAGGGAGAGGGCCACCACCCTTTTATATAAAAAAGATAAAGACCTGGTGGCTAGTCGGCCCCTCACCCCCATTTGGTGCGATTTATTATTATTTTTTTTCGTTTGTCTTTTCTTTTTTTCTTTTCATTTATTCCCTTCCCTTGGAGCAGATGATCACCCATCTGCCCCCAGGGCACTTCATACCTGTGGCCCCATGCTTTGGGGCCTCGGGGGGAGAGGCTGCTTACCTAGTAAGCAGCCCCCCACCCTCTGCCTCAGAAACGTATCCCTGGTGGTCCAGTGGCATTGCTGGCCACGGATCGAGCACTCTGTGCCCGATCCGTGACCAGCAATGCTTTCACACAAGGTGTTGTTGGAAAGGGGAGAATCTCCCCTTTCCAACGACACCTGCCTCGATCTCCGGTTTGAACTACAGCCGGAGATCGAGGCAGAGAAAGGTGGGCACTCTCCTTCTCTTTTCACAGCGGCAGCCGAAAATGGCTGCCCTAGTGAAAATACTTTTTCATGTCGGCGTGCATTACGCAACCCGACGTGAAACTGAAGGTAATCCAACCCCTGGGCAGTGAGGAGGGACCTCCCCCTCACATAGCCCAGGGGTTGGATTACAGTTTTGTGTGATCCCTGCTTTGAAGGGATCACACAAAACGAAGTGCCTAAAAGGACGAGCTATCTCGTCCTTGGCAACCCAGGGGGAATGCCAAGGACGGGATACCTCACCCTTGGCACTTAAGGGGGTTAAGGACTGTACTCAATAATATCAAACCACTTATCATTTTGAGAAATCGAGTTGTTTTATACTGATCATGTAAAATCTACTTTTATATGTTTCATATGTGAATTATTTGTATTGTGTTTTATATATACCTGTTTTTGTATATGCCTAATGTTTTGTAAAGGTTTTAACCAAACCATAAACAAATTTTAAAAAAAAGCAGAGCTGGATAAATTCTGCCTGCACATGTTGGAATGTTTGAGAAGGCGGTGATGTCAGCACCTTCGAAGAAGTTGAAAACTGCTGACTGTGCGCACAAGAGCCCAGAAAGCAGGTTGTCTAAGGATTCGAAGGAATCATAGACCTGGAAGGCATCTCGCGCTCCTCTCATGGCTTTGACGCCTTGAAGGCATCAAAGTCCAGCACATCAACGTCAAAGTCATCGGAATCGAGGCCCTTGATGTCCTTTTCGGAACCGTGAAAAGTTACAAAACACAATATAAGAGACTTTTTTTAAGTCAATGGCCTCTATTTATGAGGAGGAGGAGGAGGAAAGTCCTATTTATGGTTTTGGACAATACTATGGCACTTCTGGTGTTCCATAGGAACTGATATCCCAGGAATCAAGAATGAGGGACCTTGTGGACACCCTGAAGGATGCTATTGGTCTGGATACTTCCCCAGAAGTTGATGTTGGCAGCCCTGAAGGCTCAGGACATGCAGATGCTTTTTATAATGATAATAATTATAATGATGTGTTATTTATATAGCGCCTTAATCCAAAGCGCTTTACAGAGCACATATTTACATACAATATCACCCAACCGAAATTGAATACCTGGGCTGGGGTAGGTCCTCTGTTGAGTTTGGACAAGATGACTTGACTGATATCTTGGATAAAGGGCCACCTAAGGATCAAGTGCTTCCTTTTCATACTGCAGTCAAGAATAGGGTCTTGGAGAACTGGACAAGTCTGGACACCGTTCCTGCAGTCCAGAAGGACTTAACTAAGAAATACAGACCCTCATCATTGGATCTGCAGTTTCCTTTGAAACATCAAAGTCCTCAAAACCTTGTTGTTCAAGCAGCCACTGCTGCTTTAAGGGAGCAGCCTTTCCCATGATTCCTTCAGACAGGGAGGATAAAAGGCTCAATACTATTAGAAAGAACATTTTTTTTTAAGGGAGTATGGCACTGAAGGCAGCCAATGCAACTTGTGCACTGCAAAGCTTACCTACACTTTGTGGGAGGTAATTACCATGGCATGGGAGCACATCCCAGAGGGTGAAGAAAGCAATGGTTTTATTAGCATTATTCAGGATGGGAAAGATGCTATGCGTCACTCCGTGCAGTCCGGTCCAGACACGGCGGACTGTATTAACCGTTATATGGCTGTTGGTACAGTGCTTAGACTTTTGCCTTGCTAAGAAACTCAGGGTTTGCTTCGGTCGTGCAATCCAGACTGTTGGATATGCCATTTGAAGGGTTTTATTGGTTTGGAACAAAAGTAGATGAAAGCCTGGACAAATTGCATTTGTCTAAGGCACCAGCAAAGTTATGAGTCTGGCCATTAGGCAGCCCCAACAGTCTCGACCGACTTGGTCTTCTAACCATGGATGGAGAAATTGTTCATTTCGATACTACTACTCCATTGGGAGAACAAGAGGTCAGTTTACACAAATGGGACAAAGAAGTCAACCACGGGGGGTGCCGAGGTCGATCGGGCGGAGGAGCTGCTACAGCTACTGCCTCCTTGCCTTTCGAACCGGCCAGTAGCCCAAAACCTCCTTGAAGACTTAAAGCATTTGTCTGCAGTGGGGGGGAGGTTAGCCCAGCATCTGAAAGAATGGTGAAGCATTACAACATATGCTTGTGCTCCACAAACTGTCACCCATGGCTACTACCTCCCCTTTCTGAAGAAATCACCAAACTGTCCCCCAAGAGGCCAGTTCTTGAAAGTATCAGATTCACTCCTCCTAAAGGAAGTTCAGACACTGTTGGAGAAGGGTGCAATCGTACAGGTACCTGTAGCAGAAAGAGATCAAGGCTGGTACATGTGATTTTTGGATTACGAAAAAGGACGGAGGGTTGCGACCCCTCTTTGACTTCAGATGCTTGAACAAAATCCTCAGGAAGGACAAGTTCAAGAATGTCACTCTTTCGCAGATCCTCCAGGCCCTCCAGCTCCAGAATTGGATGGTGTCATTGATTCTTCAAGATGCTTATTTCCATGTGCCTATTCATCTCAACCACAGAAAATTGGCAGTTCCCACCATCAGTTTTGAGTACTGCCATTCGGGCTGACCTCCGCCCGAGGGTATTCACTAAGCTGATGGCAATGGTTGCAGCGAATCTACGGAGGGGGGAGATTCACATCTACCCCTACCTGGACGATTGGCTGATCAGAGCCCGTTCACCCGAATAGGCTCTGGAGAACCTGGACAGCACCTGTGTCTCTCTCCACAGACTACGTTTCTCCCTCAACTCCAAATAGTCCCACATGAGACCTTCCCTAAAGCTGCAATTCAATGGAGGAGTCCTGGACTCTTCCTTGGGGAAAGCCTTGCCACCCCCGGAGGTAAGGGCTATCCACATATTGCAGATAGTAAACAAATTTCAGAGTGCCCCTTGTCATCCGGTATTTGATTTTCTGAGTTTGCTTGGTCTCATGGTGATGGAAAGATTTCCCTTAGGTGCAATTTTCCCTCCATTTATGTACCCTGCCCGTCCCCAAACTTTTTGCTTTTGTTTGGCTAACCTAACCTGACTTTTCCAGTGGAACACTGACTTCAGCTGCGCCTCTCTGGGCTTTTGCTCATCTGTTATGGGGAAACGGACACATCCTTCTGACTTTTAAGTACTGGGAATCTTTGTTACAGTACCGCGCATAGGGGTCCTTTTATTTTATGGCCCTAGACACCTTCTAAGGATTTTTGGGTGATTGTACAGGTGCGCCTAGGAAGAACTGGTGGCAGCAGTTTAATTTTGTAGTATTTTTACTTCTTTTTAATGAACCACACCGCGTTTACCACGTTTGGCTGAAGACTGGTCAGTGCCGAAAATGTCCATGCCACAAAGTCTTTTGTTCTATCCTGTGGCTATTTTGTCCCTTTTCCTTAACCCTTGTCGAGCAGACCCAATAATTCCTTATTTGGGCATGCAGCCTCCCACAAAAACTGCGACTTTCGAGGGCTCCTGCAAATCACGTGTGCTAGTGCCGAGGAAGAGGATTGGGACTGTCTGGTCCCAATCCACACTACTGGTGCCAGTATGTCTGGTATGCATGAATGATTGCGACCACCGTGGACCTTGATGGTCCAGGTCTGGTGTGCATGCAAGAGAGCAGATTGGTTAACCAAGATTTGAGGGCAAACCGATCAGAGAAAGGGCTCTGCATCCTTTCCAGGTCGATCACCTGAAGTTCACACCAAACTGCAGAAGCAGCCATGTATCCTGAAATGCTAAAGCAGACCTGTGCAACCATCAGAGTTGTGCTGGAAGGTTAAGCACCTTGAGCCCGTTGTTGTCCCATCGAACCCCTGTTTTGCATAGATCATTGAAGGCCTTCAAGGGTGCTTCGACCTTTTGGAGAAGTGGGAACTACTCCTCTCGGCACCTCCTGATTACCCTCCCAAAGAGCCTCATCGGAAGTGTTCCTGGGCCATCCAGCGAACTGATCAGCTGGAACCATGGGAATCACTTATGAGCGGTGCTGTCCCGAGTTAACACCCAAGACTTAAGGAATTGCCAGCTTGTGGTCCTGGGGCCTCTCCCGTGAAATTTCATAGTCCTAGCTCCTCTGGGTCACATATTACGAGAGTGTGCCACGCCACAAGCATTTGCGGTCCCTGTGTCACCCTGCTGTCGTGACAGTCGTTGTAGGAGCCTTGGCAAAATCAGGCCTATTTGCTTGGCAAAATCCAGGCCTATGTTCTTTCCACTTTGGCTGTATCTCGTGGGTACAATGGCCATTTGGAAGGCCCCACCACAAGCAACTTCTGCACCATTCCAGCAGTGAAACATTTAATGGAATGTGTACGGAAGTGTCCCACCTATCAGATCACCTACCATATCTTGGGAGTTAAATGTGGTGCTTGCTAAACTGGTCATAGGCAGAGTTGGACTTTATTTCTTGGAAACTAGATTTCCCGATTGCTGGAACATCATCCAGGCAAGTGAATAAGATTCAAGGCTTCTATGATAAAGAGCTGTATATGATATTTCATAGGGAAAAAGTAGTTCACTGGAAACATCTTTTTATTTTCCTAAAATGTTGTTGATTTTCTTAATAACAGTCCAGTCCTGTTTCCTAATCCACCTGCTCCAAGGGTACAGTGGTTACGTATGCTGGATCATAAAATGAGAATTAATATATCATATAGACACAACTAAGCGCATTTGATTGTTTGACCAGTTGTTTCTCTGTCGTCCTGGCTCTCCCTCCTTCCCAACTGGTTGGGGCAACGCCTGCATTCGCAGGCAGGCCGGAAAGCTGGCTGAAAAAGATAGCTGTCACTTTAAGAGTTTTAGAAGGGAAAGGACCTACGTCACATGTGAGTCTCCACCCGCCGTTTCCACACCTTACCCTCACGTCACCAATGGTACACCCAGTTCCTGTTTTTCCACCTACTGGGCAGGTTAGAATTTCTTGCTGTGCTGCGACTCCCTTTTCTGGCCATTTGTGGTGCCTCCCTCTACGCATGCTGTATGCGACAGGCTTCAAGCAGTGCATCAGTTGCCAGAAGCATTTTTCAGCGGCCGATCCCCACCATGCCTGCGTCCGCTGTCTCGGTGTACATTACCCGGTGACTACCTGCATATTTTGCTGTGGAATTCACCCGAGGTCTCTGCGAACTCGCCTTCTCTCCATGTCCGCACTGGGACCGGTACTGAAGGCGACCAAGGACTTCATTCGGAACAGGAGGGATGCATTTTTTGTTAAGAGGGGGACTATACCTTCAGGTGAGGTACTAGTTCTGACACCGGCTGTCGATACCCAAGGGAAGACTGCCTCCTCAGTTCCGGAGTCTTCACGGGACCGTTCAGGGGGAAACCCCCGGCCTATTCACCTGTAAGTACCTCCGGGTGGGAAAGTGTTAGTACCTTCAGATGGGAATGGGTCCCAGAAGACCCCCCCCCCCCCGGTACCGAAAGAGTCATTTACTCCACATACAATAACAGCAGCACCGGCAAAACCCTCTATTGCCTCGGTACACCGAACAGGCAAGGATATGTGCAAAGCGGTTTGCGCCTCCAGGGTTGATTCGGCCCATTCCGATTCCCTTGTACCGGACAAAGCCATTAGGCTTCTGCACATAAAACATCTGGTACTTTGGTACCGAAAGAAAAGGTTTTACCCTCAACAAGGTTTTACCCTTGCAAGCTCCTCAGTATCGAGGACATCTCGTAAGTCCTCTCATAAGAGGCATAAGCACTCTCATTCAAGAGCTAGTCCGGTACTGAATTCTCAGCGAAAACACAAACTAAAGAAATATCCTGTGGCTTCTGTCTTGGGCTCGGTACTGAAAGAAAATTCAAATTTAATTTCTGACTCGGAAGACTTTGCCACTTCAAAATGTTTTACTGTTCCACAAGAACAGTTGTTAAGCACTCCTTTGAGAGCTCAGACACCTCACATTTTGCATCAATTTTCTCCTCAGTTTGAGGACAATATGGGCCAACCTGCACTGGGGCCATCACAACTTGCACCCCAACTGGTTCTAACCAACATTCAGGTGCCTAGATCAGTGGTGTTGAACATTTTCAATTCCAGACAACCTCTTCATAGGGTTGATTCTTCTACTGCTCCTATCACATTAGAAGAACCTTTACCTAGCCCTTCCCAAATGGCAAACAACATCACTAACACTGTGCTAGACACTATGTTTTCTGAGCTCTTACTCGTAGTCTTGAGTCAACGCATCAAAGCCAAAATGTCACCAGTACTACCGCTGGGATCAGTTCCAGTTGACCCCTACTCCCGACCCTTTACCGGTACCAGTGGACAATGTGGACCCTGCTACTCCACCCAAAAAAGAAATGTCAAAGGGCTCAGACTCAGATTCAGAGGAGGACACCACCCTCTAAAGTGCTCCATGACATTGTGCCTAAAGCCACGCAGGCTCTCGAAAGCCTCCCAAAGGTAAGCGTGAAATGGCAGGTGTTTTTGGGAAACTGCCATCACAGCAGTCTAGGGTTCCTCTGTCTGTGGAATTGTCTGTCATGGAGCAAGCTCTAACTCACTGGGGAAATCCTAATTCCGATTCCCACATCTTCAAGGCCCTAGATAATACAAGGTGCCCAAGGATGAATCCTTCATTTTCATGGGAAATCTTCCAGCTCAATCAACAGTAGTCTCTGCTGCTTCAGTGCTGGACAAAAATGCAAAAGCATGGGAGACCCAAGGTAAGAAATCTTACACCACCTCTACCTTACAATTTAGGCAGATTAACACTGCTACAGTTCTGGCGGGATTTAATATCCTTAACTGGGAGAATCTAGAGCGCTTCACTGGCATGCTACCTCAGGAAGCCGTGGATGAGTTCTCTTTCTGGAACTCTGAAGGCAGACAAGCTGCTATACAACAGCTTCAAGTCGTTAAAGACCTAACTGACACAACTGCTAGGGCAGTTACTATTTCAGTCTGCATGCAGAGACACGCATATCTGTCTGCCTCCTCCGTTCACCAGGATATCCAGGAGAAGGTGCTTAACCTTCCATTCAATGGCAAGACGTTGTTTGACCCATCTACAGATTAGGTCCTACAGAAATGTAAGGCTAGTGTAACAGCAGCTAAACCTCTCAGCTCCATCTCAGTGAAATAACCATATCACCAGATCTTCAAGGCATTTAAAACACGTACACAAGCCAACAGTGGTTACTCCACTTCTTCTAAATCGTACTACTCTTCCAAAGAAGATACGGTATAGACCAAAGTATAAATCAGCCCCCTCCTCTTCCTCTAATTCTTTGCAGAAGAAGTCTATTTGACTTCTCCCCCGGCCATGTACTGATCTTCCACTCCAACCATCATCCAGGAGCGTACATCCCTGTTAGCTTTTTGGAAAACCGTTACTCAAGAGGTGTGGGTTCTAAATATTATTCAACATGGGTACCGCCTTACGCTTCCGGCTACTCCACCTTCCTCTCCTACAAAGCTCCAAGAATCATCCCCAAAGCTCTTGGAAGAGATTCAAAAACTCCTTCTTCTAGGAGCAGTATAATTGGTTCCCCAAGAGGGAATAGGTCAGGGATTTTACTCTCATTACTTCCTGATCCCAAAGAAATGAGGCGGGTCTGTCCAATTCTGGACCTTTCAGACCTGAACCACTTTCTGTCTCTGGATACTTTCCATATGATGATCATCCCTCAGATTCTGACTTCCCTACATCCAAACAATTGGATAGAATCGGTAGACCTACAGGATGCATATTTTCACATCCCCACCTACAAACTCCACCATCAGTTTCTGAGATTCACAATAGGAAAGCTTACTACCAGTTCACATGTATACCCTTTGGGCAAAATTCTGCCCCCAGGGTTTTCACAAATGTTCTGGGCTCAGTGGCAGCCTTCCTTCGGTTGCAGACAGTACATTTATATCCCTACCTAGACGACTGGCTTCTCGAAGCCCAGTCTCCGGAGGCATTGCTTCAGAAGTTGCAAATTAGTTGCCATACTCTGTTCAACCTGGGGTTCTCCATAAATGTGACAAAATCCCAACTTAGTCCCTCGCAAAGGATCCAATTCTTAGGAGCAGTTTTAGACACTACTCTGCACAAAGTCTTTCCACCCTTGGAAAGAGTGGAAGCCATTCATCAAACCATTGTTCTTTTCTCCATTCACCAGTCACTAACAGCTTGGTGGTTTCAAAGGCTCTTGGGCCTCATAGCTTCTTGCATAAACCTAGTTCCCTTTGCAAGGCCCCATATGAGAACGACCCAGTGGCATCTTGCTCTCAACTGGAATCAGATCTCGGATCCCCAGGAAACAAAGATCCAAATTCCAGGCCAAGTCCAAGACTCACTGCGCTGGTGAATTTCCCCAGAGACTCTGCTAACGGGATCTCCTTTTCAAACTCCCCCTCACCAAATAGTCCTAACAGATTCTTCGGTGTACGGTTGGGGAGCCTATTGTCAAAGCTTAACAGCTCATGGTATTTGGCCCTCTCAGGAAAGGAAGGACCATATAAATGTCCTGGAACTAAGAGCCATATTTTGAGCTCTAAAATCTTTCTTCCTTCACTTCAAGGAAAGGTGGTGAAAATTCAAACAGACAATACCACTGCAATGTTTTATATCGACAAGCAGGAGGGGGACTTGCTCCTGGCTCCCGTCTCTCCTAGCAGAATAAATTTGGTATTGGGCCATTCAAAATCCCTTTTTCTTGTTGGCCTCTCATCAGGTTACTCTCGTCTCCGCACAAATCAGAGCTGAAACCATCAGTAGCACACATGATATTTCAGAAGTGGGGCCATCTATCAGTAGACGTTCCGGCCTTGCCAGATTTGGTTTCCAGATCATCTGGAGTTAGCGGGGTATCCCTCCCCCCCTTAGATCTTCCACTTTCCAAAGATCTTTTGACTCAAAAGAAAAGGCAGGTTCTTCACCCCTCCCCTCAATTGCTCAACTTGAAGGCTTGATTCCTAAGAAGCTAGCCTTCTCCCACTTGCATTTGTCAGAACAAAACATTGCTATTATGTCGGCCTCCAGGAAATCCTCCACTAAGAAGCAATACTGTAGCAAATGGTTAAGTTTCTGTCACTGGGCCTTATAACAAAACCTTAACTCTCTAAAGGCCTCCATTGATAACATCATGTGCTTCATGTCTTATCTTGTGTCAAGGTAGACACATGCAACCATTACTTGTCAGCCATCGGTGCTTACCTGAAAAGAGAGCACAAGTCTCTTTCTCTTTCCAACAAGGCCATTAAAAGGCATTTTGAGGGCCTTTTACGTTTGCCTCCCCTTATTCGTGAACCTCCACCTCAGTGGGATCGCAACGTGGTTTTAGCAGCCCTAATGCAAAATCCATTTGAGCCTTTGGCTTTGTGTGATTTTGAATTCCTAACTTGGAAATCAGCCTTCTTAGTGGCCATTACTTCAGCTAGAATAATTGGGGAGCTCCAAGCTCTTTCTTCTAAGGAACCATATATTGTGTTCCATAAAGACAAAGTTGTCTTCCGTACGGTTCCCCCCTTTCTGCCTGAGGTGGTTTCTGATTTTCACTTAAACCAGGAAATAGATCTTCCCGTTTTTATTCCTAAAGCGCATGCATCTGCGACAGAAGAGAAATTGCATAATCTAGATGTAGTAAGAACTTTAAAATTCTTCCTTGAAAGGACCAAACCGTTTAGAAAAGCAGATCTGCTCTTGGTTACCTCTGGTGGGCCTTCTCCTGGCAATAAAGCAGCAAAAGCTTCTATTGCCAGATGGGTTGTCTTCTGTATCTCCAAGGCTTACGACTTACGACTTGAAAGGGCTTGTGACTCCGTAGAGACTTCAAGCTCATTCTACTAGAGCCAAGGCAGCATCTGTAGCCTTTACCAGGGACGTTCCCATTGTAGACATCTGTAAAGCAGCTACCTGGGATACCCCGTTTGCCTTTTGCAAGCACTATTCTATGGACACATCGTCCAGAAATTATGCAAAATTTGGTCAAGAGGTTCTCTGCAACTTGTTTGCCTGAATCCTGTACGTGCTGTCTCCTCCACCCTTGCTTATTCAAATGCTTTTTAGTCTGGTCCCAACCAGTTGGAAAGGAGGCTGAGCCAGGACGACAGAGAAATGAAAAATTACATTCATGGTGATTTAGGTTCTCTTAGTCCAAGTTCTCCCTTCTCACAACACCCACCCAGCCATCCCCTGCAGTACGCATGTACTTAAAATTCTACTGCTTTGGCAGAAACCACAGGAACTGGGTGTGGATCGTTGATGTGAGGGTAAGGTGTGGGCTTGGCACACAGAGGGACGCAAGCGTGACGTAGGCCATTCCCCTTCTAAAACTCTTACAGTAACAGCTATCTTTTTCTGCCAGCTTTTCCAGCCCGCCTGCGTATGCAGACGTTCCCCCAACCAGTTGTGAAGGAGGGAGAGCCTGGACTAAAAGAACCTTAATCACCATGAAGGTAATTTTTTGTATTTCCTATGCTACTGGGTGTTGAGGGGCTCCTCTATCTAGCATGTGGGCCAGTATTGTGCATTTCACATGTGTCAAAAAGACTTGGTTCAGTGAAGCATCGGGTCCGTTTATGGCCCAACTCCATCCCGCCAATTAAAAAAATTCTTTGCGCACACCGTGCTCCTCCGCAGGCCGGCGGTGGCGTGGCAATTATTTTTAAATCCTCTTATTCTGGGGTTTTACTTGCTTTTAGCCAGAAGATAAAAATGGAAGCCATGTTCTGCTTTGCAGTTCCTCCCACCTTTTTGTATACATTTTTTGCTAGTGTATCGTCGTCCTGGATCTGATCAGCCCTTTGTGATGTTTTTCTAGACCTGGTGGCGGACCTACATCTTAGGCATGCGCACCTTGTCATTCTAGGTGATTTCAATTTAAAAAGTAAATGGTCTGGCCAACTCAAAGACTCAAGGTTTTATCTCTGTGATGCATGAGCTATCGTTCGCTCAGGGAATTACAAGTCCCACTCACAGGTTAGGCAATACTCTTGACCTTATATTCTCCCAGCCGGAGGTTAGTCTTATATTCTCCCAGCCGGAGGTTAGTCTTATATTCTCCAAGCCGGAGGTTAGTCTTATATTCTCCCAGCCGGAGGTTAGTCTTTCCGCCCTTCCCAGTGCCATGGACTGATCATTTGATCATCCCTTTTTCTAGGCGTGGCTGGCGTTCGGTTTTACCTTCTGATGTTTCCACACTTAAAAATACCCAGCACCAGGGAGCTGACCTCCACCCCTGCCCCTGAATTTTGCAGCTTTATCGGATACGCTGACCATGGTTGCGGACACTCTTGCCCTCCTGAAAACAGTTAGATCCTCGTCACACCCTTTTCAGTCATGGTTCTTTGATGAGCTTCGGTTACTTCGCCTGAAGTGCCGTTAGGCTGAGCGTAGCTGGAGGCAGCTTTACGACCCATCAGCTAAAAGTGTTATGTCATTAGTGACAGCTCAGTATCCTAGGGCTGTCACCGCTGCTAAGCAAGCCCACTATGCCACTATCATTGGTGCTTCCATCAATCGTTCAAAGGATCTGTTCAAAATTGTACACAGCCTGTCGTCTGCCCCTCCTGTGCCCGTTCTTCCATCGCAGCACCTCTGCGACTCTTTATCTACTTTCTTTGTTGAGAAAATCAAAACAATTCAGGCTAATATTTTCCCTTCGCCCTCCCCACCTTCTTCCTCAGGCCTGTTTGTTCAATAAGGTGTGTCCCCTTCGGCTTCTCTGCCAGTTAGCTCTTGGTCCACTTTTCCCATTTTCTCCTCCAGTGAAGTATCAATGGCAATTTCTAATTTAAAATCAACCTCTTTGCAGGCTCCTATCCCACTGATGCTGATTAAAGACATTCTGGCCAAGGTGATCCATCTGTTCACTGATGCTGTTAACCTGTCATTTCACACTGGAGTTATCCCTTCCTCTTTGAAACACACATGGTTCCATGTGTTAATATCCCCGCAAAAATATTGCGATATAAAAATATTGCCATATTTTTGCGGCAATATTGACCCATGGACCCTGCGGGGGACACCCCTGCTACCCTGCATTATTTTAAAATGTGCGAGGGATACCCCAACAATCCATGCTTCCACAAATTATCCCCACCAAAAATATCGCCTATGGCGAGACAAACGGCCATATGTACATCGATATGTTTGGTGGGGATATTTTGTAGGGATACCACACGCAACAATGATCCCGCTGTTGAAAAAGCCTTCTCTTGATTCTTCTGTTCTTTCTAATTTCCGGCCTATTTCTTTGTTACCTTTTCCTATGAAGCTTATGGAGCGTTTGGTCTGTCCTTTACTTACTTCTTTTTTGGAACAATCCTCTTTTTTTCACTCCTCACAATCAGGGTTCCAGCAAGGGCGTGGGACCCAAAGTGTCTTTTTCTCTGTCGTGGATGATCTGGCTCGGTCCTTGGATGGATTTGGTGTCAGCGCGTTGCTGTTACTCGATCTGTCTGCTGCGTTTGACACCATTGACCATGGGGTCTTGCTGGATCGCCTGGCGGGGCAGGCCTCTCAGGCACTGTCCTGGCTTGGTTTTCGTATTTTCTTACTGACTGCTGCCAAACTTCCTCTTCCGCCTTATCTGTCCTCAGCAACAGTCATTACATGTGGTGTTCCTCAACGCTCCTTCCTTTCCCTGGTCGTGTTCAACGTATACATTCAACCTCTAACCAAGATCATCTTCTATCGCGGCTTCCGCTGCTACTCCTATACCGATGACACTCAGATTCAGGCCCGGCTTGACTTGTCCCTCCCGGAAACAGCAGCTAGGTTTCGGGCCTGTTTGGAAGCCGTGGGAGACTGGATGTGGGACAACTGGCTTAAGTTGAATGGGGACAAGGCTGAGGTGCTTGTGGTGGGCCCTCCTACTGCTTTAGCTCTTTGGACTTCTGACTTCTGGCCTCCTTCTCTTGGCCCTTGTCCGTCTCCTGTCTCGGTTGTCAAGGACCTGGGGGTCAAGCTTACCTCCTCTCTCTCCATGGAATCTCAGGTGGACTCTGTTTGTCAACGGGGCTACTTCCAACTCAAACTTCTGCGTCGGGTGTTAACCTTTATACCCCTTCCTCACCGGGCACATGTGGTTTTGGTGACTTCGGCGATCGACTAGTGTAACTTATGGTTTCTGGCTCAGCCTGCTTACATTATCCAGGGTCTCCAAGACCTTTGGAACTCAGCAGCACGTCTGGCTACGTCCACCCCCCGTCGTGCTCACATCTCTACCATTCTTAGGGATATACATTGGCTCCCTGTTACCAAGCAGATTCAGTTCAAGACCCTTTGATTAGTTCATCATGCCTTTTACAACCAAGTTGCAGAATATCTCCAGGCAAAATTCAGGCCGTATATTCTCACTTGGGTGTTGTGCTTGGCTAATGCCTGCCTTATCTCAGTCCCTGCTGTGAAATTCTGCTGCATTGGGGGCCATTCATTCTCGGTGGTGGCTGCCGTTCTCTGGAACACTCTCCTGCCGCCACTTAGGGCCACAGTGCCACACTCTGTTTTTTGTAAACTTCTGAAGACCTATCTGTTCTAAACAGGTTCTCTCCTGTCTTGCAGGAGAGCCAAGAGGCCCTCAGGCGAACTTTGTGCTTTATAAATATAAGTTGCATTACATGTTTGTATGTTGCCATTGTTGGCCTTAAACTCATTGAAAGAGAGGTACTATAGCTGTGGGTGCTTTCCTTCGAAACATTCCCATTGCTGGGGCAGAACGACTGTACCATGGAGATGGATTCAGAACTAGACCCTTACCCATATAGTCCATTCAGCCCTGTGAAATTTGTTTACTTATTGGTTACTTCTTTCTTCTGTCACCACTTCACTTTTTAGGAGGGTACTGCTAGTTATTCCTGCCCAGAAGTTCTGAATTATGAGGAAAATAGCATGATAGAAAAGGAAACATTACTTAACTGAGTTGGAATTCTCTATCATGGGTGTCTTTATCATTGTTAAACACAATAATCCTACCTGTCATCTAGATGCAGATTTGAATCTCAAGTAGAGATCCGGTGCAGTTGCTGCTGTTTTTTATAATGGAGCCAGGCAGGGTGGCCTAATTACCTTAAAAAGGTAGTCTATTGATTATTGTGCAACTCCTGCCAGTGTGGTCTTCATTAAAAAAGGCAGTTACTCTTTTTTGTTTTCACATTCCCGCTGATCTTGCAGGAATTATCAGTTATGGATTAGGCTGACGATATCTATGATTAATTGCCAATCCGAGGTCAACAATCTCGCCAATTGTTTGTATTCACAGAGAACTTCAAGCAAGTTAGCCTACTACATATCTGAAACCTTCTTTTAATAGGGATTTCGGAGCTAATGTAGTTAAAATATACAAAAGTGTATTCTGATAGCATCAAGTTTAACATGGTGATGTCAGTTGGATTGACTGTAAGAATGTAGTAGTCGGGGGCGTGGTCGAGCGGAGAGTAATGGCTGACATGCTTCTGTTAACTCCGGCGAGACCTGGCCTCAGTAACCCCTCCCGCCTGACCTGCCTAGCTCTGAGCCCATTGAACCTTGAGCTAGAAACCAGTATACTTAAGACGACAAATGAGATGAGAAGGATGGACCGGAGTGCAATCGTGGGTAAAACATGTGCCCCACCATATGCTGTGGAGGGACAGCTGGAAGAGACATAACCAGGAGGTTACTTCTACGGAGGCTGCTACCAACCGGGCACAGAGCTCATGAGGGGGGCTGACCGGGGAGCTGTGTCCCAAAAGGACGACCCTGGTGAGAGCTGGGGGATGGGCCATCGTCGGACACCCAAAGACGCCTGAAATCCGGGAAGGAGTCGATCGCAGGAGGACTGATCTGCTATCTGGCCAGGAGAGGTGGCATGGTGTGGCAAGCGAGGGACACCCAGTCAACCCCTGAGTAGCTGTATAATGCTCCTCAGGGTTCTTAGATCTCGGGGCCCTGGCACCTGCACTGGCAGAGTGTGAAGAAGTGGGGGAGGTCTACAGTAATGCCTTGGGCATTAGTGGCTAATCAAGCCTGCCAGGATCTGCCATCATCCCAGTAAGTGATGCCTTGAAAGGGAGGAACAAAGATCCTCTCCCCACAACAGACAAGCAGACCGCAGGGGATAAAGTCTCACTGAACTCCCCCACCAAAATTGGTAATTCAGAAAAACACTGTGGGGAGGTCTTATAACACCCCCTGATTGACACCAGTGATAGATCCCTCTAAATCAGCCCATGCCCTAAAAGCTGGAGAGAACATGAGTGAAAACTTTTAGCAATGCGGAACTTCAAAACCACTAAAAATATCCCAGTACACCTATTACTTCAACTCAAACCAACGGAGATGTCTAACGCCACAGAAAATGCTGCCTACAGCACAAACCAAAGTATTGATGCCATCACAAGAAGGCGGGGGGGGAGGGGGAGAGGGACATGCACCCTTGTCTTGACCAAAGTACATGCAGTCCATTTGGACTCAGACAGAAATTAGGTGCCGGATACACAACAACTTTATCTTGCAGCTCACAAAAGAAATAAGCAAAGCACCACCAAATCCATATTGGATGTTAGCCATGTTCTAGTAGTGTAAAAAAGCTTCAACGGCATAGACAAGCTCTGCATGCAATCATTCGAATAGTCAGAACTGATTAGCGGGATGCAAGGTTTGGAGGACCAGGTAAAAGGCTCTAGTTACAAAACAGGAGTACCTGGAACATAGGTTGCACCTAAACAATTTTAGAGTCAGAGTACCACCTACACATATCCAAGATGCAGAGCTGGAGGAGTTTATCAAGGTCCTCTTTATCAACGTGTTAAAGCTCCCAGAATCAGTAGTTATAACCCTGGATTGCACACAGGGTGTACTCCTCATTCCAACAGAAAAACGGTTTAATCCCAGATGTACTGATAACGGGCCACCACTTTTATTTCAAGATCTCACCCAAGCAACATTAATCATGTGGAAAATATTCAGGGTAGTTACAGGATAGCTAAGGTAAAAAAGCATCTAATATTGATGGAGCCAACCTTGCAGGCTGATATTCGAATATGTAGGGTGCCCATATTCCAGCACAAGAGAGGAGGTGAGAGACCTAATGGTATTTACAGCGGTTGAAACAAACATAAAAGAACTGAACAAGCATATGCATGGAAAGAAGGAAACTGCTATTGAAAAAACAAGACACAAGAGTTGCACTAAAAATCAGCAGAAGATGGAAGACATCCATACCGAGAGCATGGAAGAAGCATGACACAAACCCCTGGAACATGGAACACAAGGACTACTTCATTGGAATGGGTGACAAGATATAAGATGAACAGCTCATGACAAATAATCATAACTGGGAAGAACTCAATGTTAGGTTATCTTGCATTTGTATAGCGCCTCCTATCATAGTTTATGGAATCGAAGCCCTTTGCCTATCACAGAGGCAAATGAGGAGTATGATAGAACATTCAGTACTGGTAGGGAGAAGCAAAATCAGGTAGATAGTTGGGGTGAGGGATAGATAAAATGCAGAGGAAGGCATTAGAAGGAAAAGATAAAGTAGCAATGTGTACACTTGGACCAAATTTATTGTGGGTAGCAACTGTATTCTATGGGGTGCAGCACCAAGAGAAGAGATAGCTGGAAGGAGTTTTTCTCTGGAAATTACTCACTGTATGGTGTGCCTGGGCACGTTGAAGCCATGCCTAAAAAAGCAGATGGCAAAGCCCTTGCGCTTAATTCTCTCGGTCCCCAACAACATTTGGAGTGATTGTATGTCAGATTGCCAAGTTTGGAAAAAGCAATAAAAAAACTCACATTGATTGGTTTCCTCATTTATGTCAGGGTTACCAAAACCAAAGGCTTCTGTGCAAAGTGCTTAAAGACACATTCCGTCTATCGCCAGGCTTTCAGCCTTCCACAGTGTCATGGTGAGCCAAGGCATGTAGAAAACCATGCCAAACAAAACACAGCATGCAAAGCCCCTCTACTTGCTCCCCTAAACCCTGAACGACCACACGTAACTAGGTTCTATATATGGGAAAGCTGGAAGGAAATATGGGCATATGTAAATGAGAGTGGGATTTCGATCACAAGTTCCTTGGGAGCAGAAGCCCAATCCGGCCTTCCTGGAGGTTCCCAAGTCCTTATAAGGCCTTTAAGGTAATGGTTATATTGGTGTTTGAATACAACCAAAAGCTGGTTGTTGCCAACCAGCTCCCCTGAATGCACTCCCAAGGGGTATAACCCCTGATGTTTCTGTACATTTCCAGTTATTGATATTCAAGATTGTGGATACAGCTAAAAGTAGCACTTTTCAGATCAATGTCGTGACGGCAAATTCAATAACACAACAATTCTCACGTATCATTCAATGATAAAGGTCTCACACAGTTAAATGCAGCAAAAATGGCTAGTCTTGCAATAAACATCTCACTTGGGTCCAAGTTTTGTATAAACAAATATTATTAGAATTGGATGTTAAATTCCAACCTTGCATTTACATCGCCAACATAATTCAAGTGAAGGAATAGTTCAAAGAAAAAAATAGTTTAGCGAAAAAAATTGAAAGAACTCCATTACATTGTTGTATGTTCATATACAATGTCCGTTTTAACAAAAATCAATTGAACACATGTTTTTGCATCTCCTGACGCACTCCAATGGTGGTACAAGTATTGCCAAAACGTTTCAGATAACCATATCCTTCTTCAGGGCCCTTTAGTGCATGCATTCCTAGGCTTCATACAACATTTTTCGATAATTCATCTATAAAAAAGGCCACAAAGGCACATATGGGTAATGGAATTTTACTCTGTTATTCTGACGGTCACTAACCTCATTGCCATCTCCATTGGACGTTCCAGATCTCACTAGGGACAAAAAAAGTACAGAGGAGGTGCAGGTCAGTCACCTATGATGTAAGTCTAGTAGTGAGCTACATAATTCCATACCCACTTACCCGACACCCAAGGCGGAAGGGGATACCCTACTCTTGTGGGTAAACCCCCAGCCATATTCATCTGTGATAACGGCGGCGTCCATGTATGCCAAGCCTTGAACATCCAGATATTCCTCCTCTGCATCCGCCTTATTAGGCAAGGAGGAGAAGGTGCTAGAGGCTTATCTGAAGGTCTATTCAAAGCTGTTCTCCACCTGCGTTAAGCCAATTCGGACGCTAGGCTGGCCGCAGCTAATCAGAGGCTATGGAGGGAGATCGCATATTTTCTCCCGTATTTTCCGGCTCACAAGCAAGCCTCCTGGATTGGCTGAAGCCAAGATAGTGGCGTAGGACCTTATGGAGTCCACTGTGGGACATATCGACATGGCCGGCAGAGCAAACTGTGTGGCCACGGAAACGAGGCGATCCGGGTGGCTTCGGGCCACTAGGTTTAACCCAGACGTCCAAGACTGGATCCTGGATCTCTCGTTCGAAGGAAAACAGTTCCCAAACCGCCAAGTCTTTGGCTATTCTGGAAAGCCTGCACCCCAGGACATTTGGACAAGGGCAAGCCCGTTCTGATAAGGGAAGGACATTCTGTTACGCTCACCTGGCTCCCACAGAAGTGTCGATCTGAACTGGACAGCTGCGGTCACCACCAATGTGACGCGTAGGGCGAGATGACGTACTGGACTGGCCCACCTAGCTTCGTTTGCATGGCCCATAGGAATATTCTACTGCAAATGGAGAAAGGGAACTAACCACCCGTGGAGTTGAGCGTAAATCCCCCCCACCCCCGCTGTTCTCCCCACAGATCACCTTTGATGTCCCCTCTTATAGTCTCACCTGATGGTTTGAAAAGATGAGCTCTCCATCCTGCATTGAGCGCAGGGGCGCGTTGATAACCAATTGCTTCACTGGCTCGAAGGAATTGGTGAGTTCCAGAACAATATTGACTCCGAAAAGTATGTAGTTCGTAAGAGTTCACATGTCTGACTTTCACTCTTGTCCGATTCCTTGCAGTTTGCAGCTTGACCCCAGCGAAGAGTTCCTCGTGGTAGCTGACGAAGTTCAGTTAAGGATTTGGCTTATCCTACACAGTTCAATAAAATAAGGCCAGAATGTAACCTGTGGCTTGCTCCCTTATTCAGGTGTGGAGAGAAAATATGAAGTTCGGGGAATAATGCCTCTGGCGGTAAAATTAGGTAAGTCTATTGTGGAGAGAAGAGTTCCCCTTGTTTGTCCCTTCGTCTCACCTTGTCCTTTTGTTCCCCGTAGGGGCTGTGGTACGGCGAGGATGCAATGGAGACTGCGCCGACCCGTGAAGAGGAATAGTACCCCCGGCGGTAATCAGGTAAGTCTATGGGGGTAGTAACTATTGCCTCTGTTTATTCCCTTGGCTCACCTTTGCTGTTCTTGTGTTCCCTTTAGGTGCCAGAGTGCAGCGGGAACGTGCAGAAGGATGCAGTGGATCATGAGGATGCTGCGAAGCCCGGTGAGTTCAGCGCGACGCTGCAGCAGTCGAGGCGGCACGCATAAAATGCTTTTTTCTTCCAGCTCGAAGGCACGGTGCATCCGGAATTCAGGTAAGGATCGAAGGTTTTGCTCTTATTCTAACCTCTTCTCCTTCTGTTCCTCCCTTTTTCTAGAAGCTGCAGACTCGAGGCGGGCGTGGCAGAAGACTGGATGCAGGTTTGCAGACACGGTGAGCGTTACGCTGCTGGATGCAGAATAACGCGAAGCGTGTGCTGCTCTTCGGGCGTGGTTTAAATAGCCTCCAAAGTAGTCCCAGGTAAGTATTCCTCCCCAGCCCCACCCGAGTAAAAAATAGTCCCTAGGTAAAATAGTCCCTTCCAAGCCCCATTTGGCTTGGAGTTCTGCAGCATGGTCTGCATCAGGTAAGCTTGCAGCATGGTCTGCATCAGGTAAGTTCTACTCTGAGCCTGGCGCCACAGGCGCCAGGACTGACTCTCCATATGAGCCTGGCGCCGTAGGCGCCAGGACCGCACCCAAACAGCCCCTAGCAGGGGTTTTTGGGCTTGCTCTAAATAACTTGATGCCTGCTTCTGGGGTTGCTGGACCTGGGCTGCTTCCCCGGGGGGGAGGCATCATGACACATTCAGCGGATTCAGGATCACAAGGCTAGGCAGCCTGACAGGTTTCCCAGCCCCCCTCTCAGACACCCGCCTTAGAGGCAAAGAAGCAATGAGGATCCCATCAAAGTCCACAGTTTTCCGGTAGGGGGCAGCCTGGCTCTCCACTTTTAGTCCTGGCGGACTCTCTTTGCGGGACCATGTATCCTATCAGTGGTTTCCAATGGTTTTCGTCTACCTCTCAATTCTGAACCACTTTTACCTCCTCCCCTCCCTCAGATTGGGACACTAGCACTCCTCGCGGAGATCACTCGCTTATACAAAGTGTAGCAGTGGAGAAAGTTCCCCTCTCTAAAAGAGGCTCAGGGTTCTACTCCCAGATTTTCACGATACATGGAAAGACAGGCTGGCCTGCGAGTTGTTCTACATTTTTAGTTTCTGAAACTATCCCTACCCCTCCAAATGTTAAAGATGGTTATGCCAGCTCTGATAGCAGAGTCTCTTTGTGGGGGAGATTGAACATGCTCCCTGGACTTGAAGGATGTATACTTACACGTCATTATATGACAACCCCACAGCTCCTTCCTACTGTTCCGAGTGATGGGCTTATATTTCCAGTACAAGGTACTTCCATTCGGGCTTAACTCAGCCCCACGGGTATTCGCAAGACTTATGAATGCAGTGGCGGCATTGCTCAGGTCGGAGGGCCACCACATATATAGATACCTTGACGACTGGCTAGTATGAGTGTAATCCTGGGGGGTGGGTGGAGGTGTTTGAAATACGGCCTCCAGACTCATGGATACCTCAGTCACCACAATAAATCGCAGCTCCAGCCTACGCAGACCTTGGTCTTCCTGGGTCTGTTGTGGGATACCAAAGAATTTTACCCACCACTGAACAAATGACGGCTATCAGGGCGGCTACTATCCACTTTCTCAGCAGGACGATTACTTTGGCCTGGTGGTACCAACATCTGTTGGGAATTATGGCGGCATGCCTGCTAGTTGTCCTGCATACGAGACTCAAAATAAGGAGAGGGCAATTACACCACTTGGCCTCATGGAACCAGATGATGGGCTCCCAAACAGCATCAATCTTCATTCCAGCGGACCTCCACCAGGTTTTGATATGGTTTAGGCAGGACAACAATCTCATGGCTGGCAGACCCTTCAGGCACCCCCTGCCTACTTGTACTATCACATTAAACTCTTCCCTGGAAGGCGGGGAGCCACGCTGGACAACAACAGTGTACATGACACATGGGCAAGTGAGGAACAGAAGAGGCGCGTCAACTACCTCGAAGTGAAGGCCATTCAATTGGGGCTAAGGGCCTTCTTACCAGTAATCTGGCATGAAGTAGTCTGTGTTCAGACTGACTGCTCCACTTGCATGTTCTACGTCAACAAATAAAGGGGCACCAGATCCCCCCTCCCCTGTGCAGGCTCACGATCAAGATAAGGGAATGGGTCATTGCCCACAACATATGGCTGTCGGCTATCCACCTTCCTGGAGAATGCAACCTGGAGGTGGGCAGACTCAACAGATTGGGAGTCAAAAACTACGAGTGGCAGCTGGACTAACAAGTCCTGTCGGACATCTTCAGGCGATGGGGCCAGCCCCAGATAGACCTCTTTGCCACGGAGCAGAACTGGCGATGTCATCAGTACGCCTCATGGCTGGGCCAGCGAAATGGCTCGCTGGGGGATGCCTTGCACCTCCAATGGAACGGGATGTGGGCCTATGCATTTACACCGACTCCACTAATCCACAGGGTCCTCGGCAGGATCAGAGATGCTTCGCACCTGAGTCTAATCGAGATAGCTCCAAAGTGGCTGGCCAGGCCGGGGTTTTTGGACCTCATACAGCTCTCGGCGCAGGGTCCGCTGACTCTCCCAGTGCAGGGAACAATGCTCCTCTCCCAGCAGGGAGCAGCAGTAATTCACCCGTTCCCAGAGAGGTTAGCCCTAGCGTCCTGAGCAAGTAACTCTGCAGCATCTTCATCTATCGCCAGACAATCTGGACATAATTCAGACAGTAAGAAGCGACTCCACCAGGAAACAATACAAGGGCAAATGGACCAGGCTGAGCTTCTGGGCTAAGGAAAAGGGCATATACGCTTTAAGGTGCACTTAGGATCGGGTACTATTGTACTCGGAACACTTGGCAGGGACAGGGTTCAGGTAGATGCATGAACTTCCTACCTAGCCGTGATAGGTGCATATAGGAATTCCGACGACGACTCATTCTCTCCTCCAACCCGGTGGTTAAGAGGCATCTGAGGGGCTGACATGGCTGTACCCCCTAGCAAAAGACCAAACCCAATATGGGATCTGAATGTGGGGCTGAGCATCTTGGCACATAAACCATTTAAGCCCATGGTTTTCCGTGGACTGGTCACGATCAAGACCGCTCATTTCAGTGCGAAGGGTGAGCGAAGTACAGGCCCTCGTGGCGTCAGAACCCTATACCATGTTCCATCGAGATATGGTAGTGCTCCGCACCCACCCTGCGTTTCTTTTGAAAGTGCTGTCTTTTTTTAATCTCAATGAGGAGATGGTGCTACCGACTTTGTTTACTAGCTGTGGGATGTTTTAACCCACTAGTCCAGGCCCTGCAACATTACTGTGCGCTGTGTGCATCAGGAACATCAGAATGGCCGAGCGGAAAGCATTATGCACGCTAAAATCACCCAGAACTACGCAGGAAAAACCTGAAAACTAGGCCGCCAATCCACTTTTGCCTATGTCAATGGTAACACAGGAGACCACTGCCAAAACCCACCATTGGGCTACCCACATAGCAGCCTGAAACTACTTGAAAAAGCAATGCTGATTGCAAAAGAAACACAGAGCCGTTTGAAAATCCATTTTTCTTGGTTGTCAAATTTGCAAAAATCATGGTTCACAAACCGCACAAAAGATCCAACCTCCTTGTTGAATATTAAACATCATTTTGCTTCAAGAATCACATAAATATAATATCAGCAGAACTACATTTATCAGAAGAAAATCCACATTTAAAGATGCTGGCTTGAAAAAATATGTTGAAAATAGGCGCAATACTGCTACTCGCCTCTGTCAGAAGCTGGCGATCTCTAAACCTGTCATGTTAAACTTGTGTCTCAAAATCTAAGTGTGGGGAAAGAAGGGACTTCCATCAAATGCAATATAGGGTGCCACTATTGATTTTCATGTTGAAAAAGACTGGAATTGAAGATATGTTTACTTATTTTAAATTTGTAACTGTAATTTTCACAAGGAACAATGGCACAATTTACTATAAGGTAACCTGATTCAGCTAAAACTTCAAAGAGGTTTTCCCCCACTGAGAACACGCCACCCTTTTCCTTCCCACCAAAAGGAGAGGATATGTCATTTGGATGCTAATGAGAAGAGAAGGAGACTTGCTCTGCTGCTCTGGGAAAAAGACAATGGTTTCTTGAACTGAAAGAAAATGCTAATTCGGGTGTGAACAGAAACCAACTGCCCAGGAAGACAAGTCCATGTGACTCTCTGGCCCAGCCAAGACCTTGGAGGCGGAGACAAACTGTTTTGTGTATTCAGAAAGCACAGGAAATATCTTTTGAAAAAGCTTATAGCAAATTGTACTGAACTGATGAAAATATGGAGTTTATAGGTTATTAAAATGAAAAGTTTGCTCACAGTTTAAAACTAATCTGGAATCTGTGCGATATTCAGAGACTGAACCACGGAAATGTTCATATTCTAGCTATTGTGATGATGTTGGGAATATGAAAATTTACAGGGATATGCCCAGATGGTATGTGCACGTATGTAAATAAAATTGGTACAGAACTGACAATGGGTAACTGCCCAGAAGCGCGAAAAACATTCATTTGTGAACCAAAACTCGTTGGAAGATGAGGTTTTGACAGAAACGTACCTTAGTTAATCTGTAATGTAAATATGTATTATTAACAAGTTGGGGATATTGGAAATTGTTTTTTAGGAAAAATAGATTTTCTGGGTAGAAACAAAGGTGAGTGTTTTCTCTGGACCATAAACACAGTGTCACTCTGACACATGATGACCCATCATGACACACTGTTCCCTTCTCAAATCAGGAGAGAGGGAATTCTCTGACCTATCAGATTCTTAGAGGGTTGGGCATGGTATAATCACCCTCCCCACCCCTTTGGAAGATGGATAAATAGGGACTGTTAAGGACCCAGAAACACACACTTTCACCCATCACTGATCTACCGGCGAAGCGCTCTGCAGGAAGAACCCATATCCAGATTCCAGAACCCTGATCCATACTCCAGAACCCTGAAGCAGAGGCCCAACCCAAAAAGCTGAACCCTTATCAGCGGTCCTTTTTAAAATCTTGCAACCTGATTTTAACCCCTAAACTTCCACGGGGCCTAACCAATTCAACAGCCTGGCTGTGCTGTTTTAGCTGCTTCTGGCCAAGAACCTTTGCTAGAACCCAAGATCCAGATCAGTCCAGCAGAGCTGTAACCCAGAACCCAACCATCAGATCCAGTCCAAGAGGCCGTGCAGGCCAGAGTGCTTTGCTGAGAGCAGAACCAAGTGCCCGAGACCTGTCCGGTGGCGAGCGAATTCCAGCCAAACCTTTGACCAGATCTTTGATGGGCCCATTCCAACCCATAGTTGTGAGTATTTAGGGTAGAACTGTTCATAACCAACCTCTTAGTATTAAGTAATCCAATCCAACCCATTCCAACATACCCAGAACTGCATTATAGAATCTCTTTTGTCCATCCTGAAATCCTTCTCTCATCCATATAATCCTGTCATAATTCTAGTGATAATCATCTGAGCGCTGATATTTTTTTGAAGAAAGTCAAGTGTCCTGGCGGACAAAAGTCGGAGCGGAGGCGCCGCTGCTCTGGTGGCTGACTGTTGGGTATCTTGCATCTCCGTAGCCCCTTAGTATAAGCCCATCCTTGTTGGCAAATCTTCATTTGTAAAATCTTGACCCTTTTTGAGAAAATCAACCTTTACTAAAACCTCTGTAACTTCTGAACCGGAACGAAAAGGAATGAAACTTAAATTTCATTTTGAAGCTTACATCATCAGCTTTCAAACAAACTAAGAACCGCATTCCAGCTCCTTATAGTTTTGCTGTAATCGCATTTCACCCGCTCTGAAAAGTTAGCAGCGATTTTGCATTTGGCACGATTTCACCACATGTAAAAACAGCTATTCTTGCATCCAACCTCTGAATTTCGTTTTCAATCTGCCAATCATTCAACAATAATTGCTAGTGTTAACCTGAACCTATCCAAAGCGACTCTCACTAGTTCTGAATCCTATTTAGCGAATTAGTCATTTTTAGCATTTTTTTCCATTCATTTCAAATCCCATTTAAAAGCATTTGACCTCTTTTAAAATCATTCCTGTTCTCTCTAAGCTTGCTGGGGGGAATCGGGATTGAAACTGCAATTGTTGATTGTTATTCCTGAAACCTGTGTGCCCTCATTCCATCTCTTCATATTGCATATTGGGGGGAGGCGAGGGGAAAGAGTGATTACCTTATCTTTGATTGAATTCATATCAAGTTTCATTTCTGTGTTGCATTAATTTCATATCATTGCATTTCATTTAACCCACACAGTTTTATTCTCTGCTACATTATTCTTCTTATACATACTCCTAATTGATTAAAGAGATTGTTGATTATTGTAATACTACCCATTGCTGATCATTGTATACATATTAATAAGTGTGATATATAGATATTATTCAGATTCATAAGTGTGATCTATATATATTGTTCAATTCATCAAATCTTTTAAATTTGCAAAACAAACCTTCTTGGTTCAGTGAGACTGGGGGGATTCAAAGAGAGGGGCGTGATATAAGGGTACATTATCCAGAAATAAAAGAACCTTTGACACAAAAATATATAAATAAGGGTTTCAATTGGGCATCACATACTAGGCATTGACTTAGGTGGAGTGCTGGGTTGAAACCACTTACATAGCCCAAAGGTGGAGGCGGAAAGGGTGTTGCACTGTCTAGACGTCAGGAGGACCTTGAAGTTCTACCTAGACAGGACTAAGGGCTTCTGCAAATCAGATGCGTTATTAATCACCTTCAGCGGATCTAGACCAGGTGGTCAAGCTTCAAAGGCCTCGATAGCCAGGTGGATGGTTATCATGCTGCGTCTCTGAGAAATAACACAGGAGTACAGAGATAAAATTCCAAGGTTCATTATCAAATAACACTCAAATAATGCCTTTAGCAAAGAAAGCTAAAGTGAGCAGCGATCTAATAGTTATACGTCTAAATGCAGAGGAACATATGTTCCAAACATAATATTGTTTTGGGAAAAATAAAGCCGAATAAGGCTTATTCCTCCTGAGGAACTGTCAGAAAATACTGACGAGAAACACGTGCCGAGGGCTATACTATATGTTCACAATTTTCTTTGATAAAAAAAGGCATTTCAAACTGGCAAGAGTTTCGAGAGAATTATTTACTACAGGTCAATGATTTACCAAAATCGCGGTTAAAAATTGATGAGACACCAAAGAGATCGGCGCAACCAAGCGGTTCCTACCCATTCCTACTTACTTCAGTTTACCCCTATATAAGGTTAGCATATCTCAAAGAGAGGATTGTCTCATGAGTTTGGCAAATCAAAAATTGCATCCTGAGGCCGGTTTCATTTTCTGCCTTCTCACAGTTAAATTCTCCTTCCAATTTAACCTCCAATCAAAGGTTATAAAAAGATATTAAAAATGCTTACACACTTTGTTTTTGACCATCCAAAATGATTGATGGTTTATGCAGTGATAGTCAATCACATTACATAACACTTATCAGCATTGACCTTTTAATCCCCTGTGGTACATGAACATGATTCTAAGTGATCCGACCGCGGCAAATTTTGCCGCGGCTGGAAAGTTCGCATGAGAAAGGTGCGAACTACCAAATGTTTGCACCTTTCTCATGCAAACACACTTACATACTACGGGGGCTGCAGGGGGTACTGTATAGTGAGCGGGGTGTTGCGGGCGACACCCCTGCAGCCCCTATTTTTATCTTTTTTTCCCACGGGTGTGCTGCGGGGGTGTCCCCTGCAACACCCCGCTCACTATACCACACAGTATAGTGAGCATGGTGTTGCGGGGGACACCCCCGCAGTCTTTTTTAAATTCTTTTACTTACCTGCAATGCTACCACCAAAGGTTTGAACTTTTGGTGTTTCAAACCTTTGGTGGTAGTATTTTTCAGTTGTATTGTACAGTCTGGCCTTTTATTTCGGCCCGATCTTACAATAGCCATGAACTTGGTGTAGCCTTGCACATGGTTTTGGATTCCTCGGATTTCTGGCCAGTAGTGTTGCACCATCGGCCTGTGGGATGTATTAACCCACTTATGCTCTGCCCTGCGGCATCCCTGTGTTCTGATGGTGCCAGAATTATCAAAATGGCGGCAAAAACCTTGTGCGCGCCAAAACCTATGGAAATCGCGCTTTGCAACACGAAAAGATGCCTGCCAAATCTACCATGCATGTTGTCAGTGGTGGAACGGAGATCTTACTCCTGAAACATGTCCCTGGGCTGCCCAACAAGAAAAGATGGAGCCTGCATGAAAAGCAGTGCTTTGCTGAAAGAAATCCAGAATCTTGCGTTTAAATCTTTTTTTCTTGGTTGCTGAAATTACAGAATGCCGGTACAAAACACCATCAAACATCCAATATTCTTGCTGGGTGCTACAATTCACTTAGTTCAAGAAATCATTATGAACAGATAATGCCCTGAAAAGCTGAATTTGTCATCAAAACATTTGTGGCAAAAATGTGCCTGCCTGTGAAATTTGTCAAAATCTGGGCGCAGTACCCGTGGCCGCCTCTTTTACAGCTGTCAGTAGCTTGCATGATGGGATTTATTTTGAATTGTTTTGCTCACTATTACTCCTTGTGATTAAAGAGATTGCTTAGTGTTACATCACCCCATTGGTGATCATTGTATACCTATTAAACATAGTGTGATTATCTTGTAACTGCATAAATAAATATTTTAACTTTGCAAAGCAGCCTGATTCCTGGTTCAGTGTGACCGGGGGGGGATGGGAGGGGGTTACAAGAGAGGGGCGTGAAATGAGTGGTACAACGTTCAGAATAAAATAACTTTTAGACACAAATAAGGATTTCAGTTGTGCATTACACGCTAGCCGTTGACTTGGGTGAAGTGCTGGATTCAAATCACTTGCAGATTGGGGTTCGTCACGAGATTTCTGAATTAGACATACCACTTGTGACATTCTAATACAGTGTACTAACTGACGAGGTACATAAACCCTGTTGGGCTACCACACTGTGCTACACTGTAAAAACACCCTTCAATTGAAACACTCTAAGGAGTTTGGCCTTTTTTGCAAAAATAAAATAACTCCTGTAAATCAGAAGGAAATTAATATTTCCGGAATGGCGACCCCAGTAGAAATGAATATGGCAAAAGAACACCTACTGCACACATTATTTGTCAGGGGTGAATGGGCTGAGCAGGATGAGAATGGTTGGAAATCAAAACACAAGCCACTGCCACATAATTAGATTTCTGAGGCTTGTGGAATCTGCTTAGATCACATGCTGTGCATAGGCCGACATCTAGTGGAAGCTGCGGAGTATTACAGTTTGTTTTTCGAAAGTCGAAAATGGGCGTCGACACAGGCGTGCCAGTAATACTATCCCTAGTGTGACGTCCACTGTACCCAAGATCCCTCACGCGTGTAGGATCCTCAGATTGTTTTTTTCCGCCATACTGGTCGGAAGCATCTTGCGGAGTTCCCTGGCCTTAGCCATACTTTTGCTGTTATTATAATTTTAATTCTTATTCATTCCCTTCCCCACCCCAACGTCGACCCTCAACCTCGACGACGGCTGGAGAAGTCATCGACCGTCGACTGCTGCACGACGGATCTGGGCCTCGGTAGGCCGCTGGCCTCGGCCCGGGCCTAGTAGGCCGCTGGCCTCGGCCCTTACAAGTAGGGAGAGTGGGGGGTGGTACATACTCTTCACTCTTGATATATAGTTACATTTATATATATTCCTACACTTAGCAGCCCGCTGCCTTAAGGTGCGTATGGAGGGTACCCCTTTTCAATTCTGCCCCAAGTGCAATCGCAAATACCCTTGGGTCGACAGGCACGCCACGTGCAATCTCTGCTTGCCGAGGGATCACCCCGAAGCGAACTGCAGAGCGTGTAGTAGGTTTAAACCTAAGACACTTAAGGACCGTTCGACAAAGCGTTGGGCCCACCACGCCAGGCAGGAGGCCATGGCAGCGGAGGGCGCCTTCAGCGATGGCAGCGACGCCGTACTTTCGGACGGCGAGGGCATTACGGCGTCGAAAGACAGCCGACGAGCGCAGGTCCCCGACCTCGGAAGGTCGTCCGGCAAGGCGGCTATGGGGAAGACCCCCGGCGACGCAAGCGCTACACACCTAACACACACTAAACACACTAAGACCAACCGGACCTCGACGACGTCGACTTCCCGGAAAGAGGCACAAGAAGAACGGTCCGACTCGGTGTCCTCTGGGCGCTCTCGATCGAGATCGCCTCACGACGCAAGGCAATCATCCACTCTTGCCAAGAGTGCCTCGCTACACACACTAACGGAAGTTCGATCGTCGGGAGACGAAGACGACTTCCACCCCCAGGCCGCGCTCCAAGATACCGAGACCGCGGTTAACACCAGTGAGGCCCCACGCCCGAAGCACACAGATACCTTTCCAGACCCTCGACGCCAGGCGTCGAAAGTCTCTGGGGCCCCCAAGGGACAGGGAAAACATTTTTCCACGCACGGAGAAGGGGGGAAACAGCGGAAAGCACAGCCTTACACCCCTGTAAAGCCTAAGCAGACAAGCAAACACAAGTCTACCCTTGAAAATAAATCACCTGCTAAAGTAATACCCTGTTCCAGGGAATGGTCCAGTGAAGACATAGACAGGGTTATGTCTAGGATGTCTTCCTTGGCTGATTTTTATGATAAGAACCCAAAACACTTTCTTTCATATAACCCTCAAGGGGCCACACCCTCAGGCTCCTCCGATCCTATCCCGCTAAGTAAAAAGCCCCGGGTCGAAAGACCTGAACCCTTCGAGGTTCAGCCTTACTCCACTCCATATTCTACTCCACTCCCCAGTTATCAGGGACAAGTTTTCCCTGAAGAGGACCAGGAGTTTGCAATTATGGAGGAACAAACCGGGACAGATTACTATGCAGAGGATGAGGACCTGGAGGAGGGAGAAGATGAGCAGGAAATTTACAGAGTAGATTCCCCAGTACAAAGCGAAGCCCCAGTTACTGACTCTCCAGTTGATAACCAGCCCCTCCTTAACGAGGTTCTCGCTCGAGCAGCGGAACACTTCCACATCGACACCCACGGTGTACAGGAGGAAAGGGACTTCGCGGAGGAGTTTGTAGGAGAGAGAAGACCGGTCGCTCAGACCATCCCTATCCTCAAATCCATCCAACGAAGAATAGATCCTTCCCTGGTGAATCCTAACCTCACCAGAGCTGTCAACCCCAGAATTGAAAAGATTTTCCGGGCAGCCCAGTCTGACCCTCTGTATATAAAGGGACATCTTAAACCAGATTCCCTAGTGGTGACCAACACTAGAAAGAGGGCTGGCACGCCCTTATCTTCATCAGAAGCTCCTCCCGACAAGGAGAGCAAAAAACTTTACGGGTTTGGCAGAAAGGTAGCCTCAACGTCCGCCTACCAAGCAAGGATTGCGAATTCCACCACCCTGTTGGCTAGTTACAATTGCCATCAATGGGAAGAAGTCGCGGCGCTCATTGCCTCTGCTCCAGAACCGTTAAAGGGCCAGCTGGCTCGGATCTCGGCAGAGGGGAGAGCCGTGTCTGGTTGCATTTTAAAAGCAACTTTCGACGCCGCTGACAACGCAGGGAGATTGATAGCAGAAGGTACTGTTATCAAGAGACATGCGTGGTTACGGCAGTCGGGATTCAAGACAGAAACCCAGGCTTCCTTAATAGACAAGCCAGTGGAACCCGACCTATTGTTTGGGAAAGCGGTCGAAGACGCACTTAAAAATGCCAAAGATGAATATGAGACTCTCAAATCCCTTGGCCAGCTTACCAACAAACCCCCTAACCAGAGGGGGAACAATAATTTTCGTCGCCCACGCGGCCAAAATTCACAAAGAGGCAACTATGCCCAGGGACAAGGTACACAATGGAATAACAACCAGCAGTCTACCCAGAGTTACGGCAGGGGTAACAAGAGAGGTCGTGGAAGAGGCAGAGGCAGCCCCAACAAGGGCGGTGGCACGCCTCCACCAAAACAGTGACGCTCAGTTCAGGGTCCCTTGCCACGCAACCCCAGTAGGGGGACGCATTTCCACCTTCACCCAGGCTTGGGAAGGGATCACCTCAGACAGATGGGTGCTGTCAACAGTATCCGCAGGATATTGTATAGAACTACTGCAGCGTCCCCGGAATCATCCTCCACGACAAAGAGTGCACTCCCTAGAGCATCAAAGGATCCTTCTCGAGGAGATCGCCATTCTGCTAGAAAAGGACGCGATAGAACTCGTCCCAGGACACCAGGTAAACAAGGGTATCTATTCAACTTACTTCCTTGTGCCAAAGAAAGATTTGACAATGCGCCCAGTATTGGACTTACGGCCTGCCAACAAATATGTCAAGCCCCAAAAATTCCGTATGACCACGCTACAAGAGGTAATCCCCCTCCTAAAAAAGGGGGATTACATGGCAACCTTGGATATGAAAGATGCTTATTTTCATATTTCCATGCTCCCAGCGCACAAAGAGTACTTGCGCTTCAAGGTGGACAGTCGCCACTACCAATTCAAGGTACTGCCCTTCGGGATAGCTTCAGCACCAAGGGTATTCACCAAGGTACTGGCGGTGGCGGCTGCACACCTACGCAGGGAAGCAATCCCGGTGTACCCTTATCTGGACGACTGGCTCATAACGGGGGAAACCCCAGGAATTTGCAGGTCAAACATTCAGAGGACTATCGACCTCCTCCACGAATTAGGCTTCTCCATCAACGAGAAAAAGTCAAGTCTGGTGCCAAGCACCTCAAAACAGTTTCTAGGAGCTATCCTAGATACTCAGAAAGGATTGACCTTCCCTTCGGAAGAGAGAATTCGGAATATACTTCTGCAAATTCCGCATTATCAGTCAGGTCAACAGATAACAGTACGCAAAGCTATGCGGTTACTGGGCATGATGGCGTCATGCATTTACCTGGTCCCCCACGCGCGTCTGCGCATGCGTCCCATGCAGGAATGGTTGGCGAAACAGTGGTCTCAGGCAAGTGGTCATTGGGACGATCTAGTGGTCGTTTCGCCAACACTCGTACAGAGCCTACACTGGTGGACAAGAGAGAATCTCGCAAAGGGGAAACCCTTTTACGATCCCGAAGTACAAGCCGTGGTGACTACAGATGCATGCCTGACTGGGTGGGGAGCTCACCATCTCCACCACACAGCTCAGGGTCTCTGGTCTCACTCAGTAGCCAAGAACCACATCAATCTGCTAGAGCTTCTGGCAGTATTCCGAGCGCTAAGGGCGTTCGAGCCCCATCTACTGAACTTGTCGGTGCAGATCAGGACGGACAGCACGACAGCCATGTTCTATCTGAACAAGCAAGGGGGGACTCGTTCGCCAAATCTGTCCAAGCTTGCCCAGAAAATATGGATATGGGCACTCAGACGGAACATCTTCCTGTCATCGCAACATGTTCCAGGGGAGCTCAATTCCCTAGCGGATGCTCTAAGCAGAGACTCCCTCCCAGAAGAACACGAATGGGTCCTTCACAGAGACGTAGTAAGAAATCTCTTCTCTCAGTGGGGTTTCCCCACTATAGACCTATTCGCCACAAGCGAAAACAAACAATGCCCAGGATTTGCATCCAGGTTCCCCCAGCCGGACTCCCAAGGGAATGCCCTGTGGATGAACTGGTCAGGGATGTTTGCGTACGCTTTTCCACCAACTCCTCTCATCAGGAAGGTGGTGTACAAGATGAACAAGGAATCTATGACGCTCATCCTAGTTGCTCCCATGTGGGCGAGACAACCATGGTTTCCACACCTACGCAGGATGGCGGTGTGCGAACCCATCAGACTCCCAGCCTGGTACAACCTACTGTCCCAGCAACAGGGTCAAACAGTGCATCAGGAACCCAACTCTATGAACCTAGCAGCATGGCTCCTGAAGTCATAGAGTTTGGACATCTCAAATTACCACAGAGGTGTATGGACATTCTAAAGGAGTCCAGGAAACCAAATACAAGGCACTGTTACTTTGATAAGTGGAAAAGATTCGTTATCTGGTGCCAGAATAAACAAATCAACCCGGTTGATTGCACTCCTTCCAACGTTGTGACATACATGCTCCACCTGCTGGATGCAGGGTTGGTTTTTAACTCGCTGAAAGTACACCTGGCAGCCCTCTCGGCTTACACCACATCCCATAACAAGGTCTCGTGGTGGAAAGTACCAGTGGTTAAAGCCTTCATGGAAGGAGTAAAGAGACTTCACCCTCCTATTTCGAACCCACCGCCAGGATGGGACCTCAACGTGGTGCTAGCTAAGCTCATGGGACCCCCATTCGAACCCATGCATAAAAGTAGTCTCAAACACCTGACTTATAAAACGGCCTTCTTAGTAGCCATTACCTCCATAAGAAGGGTCAGTGAAATTCAGGCTCTGTCAGTGCAGGATCCTTTCTTTACTATCCACAAGGACAAACTGGTTTTACGCACACACCCTAGGTTCTCACCTAAATTCATATCCAAGTTCCATGTAAACCAGTCCATCGAGCTTCCGGCTTTCTTCCAGAACCCGCAAAGCTCGGCTGAGGTGAAACTACACACCCTAGATGTGCGTAGGGCGGTCCTATACTATGTAAATAAAACCAGACCGCTAAGGAAAACAGATCAACTGTTTGTCTCCGTAGCTACAGGCAGAGAGGGGGATCGCGTCTCTAAGGGCGCTATCTCGAAGTGGATTATCAACTGTATACAGCTGTGTTACTCTCTTTCTGACAAGACTCTGCCTTTTACGCCAAGGGCCCACTCTACTAGAGGCATTGGTGCCACTCTGGCTTTCATTGCAAATGTTCCCCTCGACACCATTTGCAAAGCGGCTACTTGGAGCTCTATTCACACTTTTACTCAGCATTACTGCATTGACACTCATTCCAAGACAGATACACAAGTGGGACAAGCGGTTCTAAGACACCTGTTTGCTCATGACCCTTCTCACATCCCACCTCCTTCTTCTGGTACTGCTCGCTAATCTATGCACAGCATGTGATCTAAGCAGATTCCACAAGCCTCAGAAGGGATACATTACTCACCGTAATCGTATTTCTGATGCTTGTATCTGCTTAGATTCACATGCGACCCACCCTTCCTCCCCTCCGAGAGAAGGCGCATGATTGCTTGTAGTCTTACCTTTTCTGTCTATCTGCTTGGATTATCTGTACTCACGCTACTCCTCATGCTTCCTCATGTCAGAAAAAATACAATCTGAGGATCCTACACGCGTGAGGGATCTTGGGTACAGTGGACGTCACACTAGGGATAGTATTACTGGCACGCCTGTGTCGACGCCCATTTTCGACTTTCGAAAAACAAACTGTAATACTCCGCAGCTTCCACTAGATGTCGGCCTATGCACAGCATGTGAATCTAAGCAGATACAAGCATCAGAAATACGATTACGGTGAGTAATGTATCCCATATGGCAGGATCAGGGACACATGGCACTTAGTGAATTGTACATGGCTGCAAGGGCAAAAGAAGAGCAATGTCAAATTGCTAAAATAGCGGCATACCTTTATCTCACACATTGGAGAAATACATTAAAAATATGCGAAAACCTAGCTCTAGCAAAAAGGCAAATACAATCACTAGAAAAAACCCAAACTGATTTGGACTCTGCAGAGCAAAGGCTACAAAAAAGCCAAGAATCAGAGAATGAAACCAGACAGTACATGATAAAAGTAAAAGGAGATATGGATATCCTGCAGCAAGAAAAGGTAGAGCAAGACTCCAAATTACTGATACTGCAAAAAGAGTGTCAGGAAAGATTGGACTCTCTTCTACAGAGCCAACAAAAGCTGGAGCAGCAATTGAACTATAATAGGGCCTGCGCAGGGTGGCAGATAGTCACCCTGGAAAATCAGATTGATGAGATAAAAGAAGAAAATAATTAATTGATTCTCAAAGATCTTGAATCTCAAACAGAATTTGATGAAGAGCACCAGAAAGCTGGTGCATTCAAAAAACAAAGGGACGACCTGGCTGCACAGAGGGGTACTCTAATTCAGGAAAGGGACACCTTAGGCCAGGAAGACAGTTATTTAAAAATCAAGATGGAGGAAAATCACCTGGCCCTCCAGGGACTGGGTGAGATCAAAAAGGACTATGAAAAACTGTTAGGGCATGCCAGGAGGGTGGATGATGCGCTATCATAGAAAGATCAGGCTGGGAAGGATCAGACCCAGGAGGTGACGCTCCTGCAGCAAAAATTGGCCCAATACTCCAAAATTAGACAGGAAGCACAGAGAGACAATGAGGCTCTCCGTGAGAAAAATGACAGACTCCATAGACAGGTAGCTATGCAGGAACAACTAATAGTGACCAGTAAGGCCTTGATAGAAGAATAATAGGGTCAGGTTCTTGCATATCAACAGGGAGTAGGGGCTGAGAGAGACGAGGTCTGATCGGAGAGGGAAACCCCTGAGCATAACCTCAGGAACCCTGGCCCCAGAGACCTCAATCTCTTCAACTCCATGGACTCTGCCACCCCCATGTCCACTGGCTCACATGAGCCAAAGACCATGGGGATGGTAGACTTCATCCCAAGGGGAAATATGGGGCCAATAGGTCAGCGCCTCCCATAAATGGATGGGCGGGCATCTATGCATGGGTTCCCAAGTGCAAGGGTCATCTTCTCTGGTCAGGGAGACTCCAATGAGGGGAGAATCAGAGAAATGGATCCTCCGAAATATCACTTATCCAGAGATCAGACGGTAAAGTTTAGTGGGGAATTCCATGAGGGTAGGCCCACAAAGAGTATATTAAAAACCTCTTCCCAGCTAGGACAGTGGGGAGGGTACTCAGCCAATTCTGGGAGCAAGGATGAGTCAGAAGGCTCTTCTGAGCGCCACAGGACCCAAGAAACTAGGCCCCCACATTCTGCCAGCCATTCCCAAGCTCCCAGAATCCGGGAGAGCCTAGAAGAGTAGACAGCTACCTCTGGTAGCAGTGCCTCTGAGTGAGAGGATGAGTGGACTAGGGTGACCTGAACTAAAAAAGCCAACTAAGTCAAAAGGGCCTTGCTCAAGGATTCCCTGAAACAAATAAAAGCCATTAGGAGCGTCATTATGCCCTACCACAAGAATGCTAAATATTCGGTTTGGGAGCACCTTGAGCTATTTGAACAGATGATGGAAACTATTTGAAGGACAGCCAAAGCTGTATTCAATATGTAAAGTGGACATTTTCTCCTGAGTACTCCAGCTTCTTTGCGGGGCTGGAGGATCAGAATCACTCCAGATGGTCCACCTATAGGGCGGCCATCCTGAAACATTTTTCCATTCACAGGAACCCTCAAGAGACTCGCAAGGCAGCCTATAACAATGTGGGGAAGACCAGGCCCCACAAGAATTTCTTCAGGAGTTGAAACGCGCCTTTGCGCAGACCACTAGAAGGGTGCACACTGACGGCAAAGAATTTGTAAACACCTTCTTTCATGCTCTCCCTAAGTATATTATGACCCAACTAATGAGGGACTTCCACGAGGAAAGATCACTAGACTGGGTCATTGAACAAGCAACGCGCATCTATGAGGTACAGAAGCCGTTGGAAAATAAAAATAGTACCAAAAACCCCAAAACAACTAACACCCCTGCTGCTGCTAAGGGGGCGGAGGTGAAGGTTGCCCCCACTTTAGATCTGGAGATGGGGGGCCTAAAAACCTTCCTGCACAGAATCCAAACAACCCCAAACCCAGAAGGCCCTCGGGCCAATCACAAACAGGGAGCCAGGGAGGTAACCCCACAAATGGGACCCCTAACTCCCCTGACTACATCAGCCCACGTTACAAGGGTAATGGGCCCATCCTGGGTTATGTGTGGACTCCTCCCACCGAAGGGGGGATGGGGTGATCGAACCAGACAACAGGAAACCCAGTGAACTTCCCTCCTCACTTTCTTCAGGAGGGCAGTAATCCCCCAAATGCCAGACCAAATTTCTTTCCTACGTACCCGTCAAATCTCAACTCCCAAAACAACCCATCCTTCTTTCCCCACTTTCCTGAGCCCAGACAGCCCAATCCGGGAGAGGGGAGACCAAGGGTGGAGGGGTACCCAAACTTTCCTAACCCGGGGTATTTTGGGAGAAGGGATAGGTACCCTTCCCGGGATCAACCCAGGGGAGACATAAGGACCCCGTACCAGCCAGAGCGGGTGTCCCAACTAGAGCGCCAGGTCCAGAACATGGCACAGGGTCTGGGTCGCATGCTGAGGGGGTCAACAGAACCCTCAGATGAACATGGCGGGTCAGAATGCCTGAAATCCAGGATCTGGTGCTCTAGAGCAATTACGGGGGAAGAACCCCGACAACCCACCGGTTCCCAGGGAGGAGGCACAAGCGGTAGGGGGGTGTAAAGCCTTGGAGGAAGCTTCCTTCCCCACTTGTAGAAAGCCCCTGGAAACCCAGGAACCGGAACCAAAATCTCCTGCCCCCGAAAGTCTGCCACCCAAGGAGCAGAGGACGGGTAGGAGACATAAAGAGCCAAAAAAGACCCATTTTGAGGAGGAGGTACAAATCTTCCAGTTTGAAGGAGAGGGGACCTCAGAGGATTCTGGGAAAAGGATCTTCTCCTTCAGGGATGGGGAACTCCTCCCAAAGACAAATGGGTCCCAAAGGATCCAAATCCAGACTGGGTAGATGTGGGGACCGAGTTAGAACCGTCCATCATCAGTACCCAGAATGACCAGCACGAAAATCCTCTGGTTCAAACCCATCCTGGTGACTGCCTCCAAAAAGGTGGGGGCAGCCCAGAATCAGAACCAGGGGGATCCAAAACTTCTCCCATATCTACCTGTCACCTTTTTCTTGCAGATTCCCAAGAGCCCAAACAAAATCCTGCCCAAATCACCTCTCTATCAGTGTCCAAAGCAAAGAAACTAACCCACCAGTTGGCCAAAAATGTGCATTACCTCTGCCCCCTTAAGGAAAATGAGGGAAGATTCTATGCCCCGGTCCAAATAAAGGGGCAATGTACAATTTTGGCACTGGTGGACACTGGATCCCAAGCTACTCTTCTGTCAAAAAGGGCCTTTCATCAACTGAATTCGGGAAGGGGGGGAGAAGTACCAAATTCCTCTCACCCCTCTTCCTGGACAACTTCAGAACATTCGACGGGAAGGAAATTCCTGTTGAGGGGACTGCGGATTTGGACATTGAAATTGGGAACACAAGGTGAAGCACCCGGTCATAGTTGTGATTCCAGAGGGCACACCTTGTTTACTAGGGAATTACATCCTGCGTAGGTTGTCTCCCCTGATAGATTGTGTAAACAAGGTCCCCTGGACCCAGACTAACCGACCAATAAAATTGAAACAAAGTGTCAACCATGTTAGTTTAAACGGCACATGCCACATGGTTGAACAAAAACCTGACCAAATAGAATTTCACTTCCAGAATAATCAAATCCTACACGTGACAGTAATTTCAGTAGGACAACAAACTGGTGATGGGGAGTCCTCTCTTTCTGAAAATCAACATTCCTTCCAGTCTAAGATGACATTCCACACTGGAAGTTAACACTCTGAAATTCTATACAAATTCACAATCAGAAAATCCCATTCTTATAGTCCAAAAAGATGAAAAATCAGCTCAAAGCTTGGCTGATATTCAGAAAATTGGAGAGCAGTTGTTCATCCCTATTCAGTTGAATGAAGGGAAGGACTCTGTTCTCGCCCGAGTGTGTGTGAACAACGGTAAGAGCTTCACCAGCAAAGCCATGTTCCGCAAACTCCCAAAAGATCCAGCCATTCCCACATTTAAACTGTTAGACAAATGGGAAATGGACCTGGAAACGCCCAATTCCAAACATTTCCTGCCTAGCAGGTGTATGCTCAGAATCTCCTTACGCAACAAGAGCATCGTCCATAATTGTTGGGTCGCGTGCAATGTCCCTGCTGCATTTTACTTAGGCAGTGACCTTCTTAATCGCTTTGCCATTAGTTTGGACCTAATAAACTTCAAAGCTTGGTCCCGATTTGCGGGTAATCCCATGGACTTTGATGACCCAGAGAAAACATTTAGGTCAGCTCAACTGCTGCCTTATGCAGTTGAAATTCAGATTGGAGAGGAAGTCACCATCCCAGAACAGACCCGACAATTCTCACAAAGTAAAAATTAAGAGGACAGAAACTGAAAAACCCTGACGCCTATGTCCACCTCAATGCTCATTAGCAACAGCAAGGGTTGGGGGTAAACCCAACACCAATAGTCAACATAGAACACAACACCATTCCAATAGAGGTGGATAACAGCGACCTAAAGAGTATCACTCTGGGGCAGGCACCATTATTGGAATGGCGGTTGATGACCGACATTTTTCCATAGATTTAGGTAATGAACTGTTAGGACCAATCCCCAAGGACTGTTTTGACGGTGATAGCGATGATAAAACAACACCAGACAGGATCGTCACCCAGCATGGGGGGAATTTCCTGGTGTACTCTTCCTGCCCTTATGGTAAGGAAGATGTGACCTGTGACTTCCATCAGTCCAAATCAGCACTTTGACCAGGGACTTCTCCACCCAGCTGGAGGAGGCCGCTGAGATAACCAAACAGGAAGTCTTTCCAGGCTTCAGGCAGATGGTTGAAGAGAGAGTCAACCTAGCTGATGCATGTGAGACTCTGGAGCAAAAACTGAAACAAGTTTTCTTAGATTTTCCAGATCTCTTTGCGGTGGACTCATATGACTGTGGTCGCACCGACATCCACACAACAATTATTCCCACGGACCCTGGCTTGACTCCAGTGTTTGGGAAGCAATATCATTTGCCTCTCGCATCAATGGAGTCCATTAGGGAAATAATTAAGAACCTTTAGTCCCGTGGGATAATTCGTCCAGTCCACAGCATCTTAAATAATCCGGTGCAGGGGATTTCGAAACCTAACGGCAAGTGGAGACTCTGCGCTGACCTAAGGGAGCTCAACAAACGGGTCCATACTTCCCGATGGCCTCTTCCCTACATTGACCAAGGGCTGGCCCATATGCAGGGGTCAAAGGTATTCACTGCCATTGACCTGACCAATGGGTACTGGACTGTACCTGTCAGTAGGGAGGACCAATACAAGCTGGCCTTTACCTTCGGGGGGCAGCAGTACACATGTACCCGGACTCCCTTCAGATACATCAACTCCGGCAATGAATTTAACATTTTTCTACACAAGGCCATGCCGACCTGAGGGAAAGGGGTAACCTGGCCTATGTAGATGATGTTCTAGTCAAAAGCTCAACTGTGGAGGAACACATAGCTGAGATCCGTAATGTCCTGACACAGTTGAGGGCTGCTGGGGCAAAACTCTCCTTTCAAAAGGCACAGTGGTGCAGAACCCGTGTACATTTCTTGGGGCATGAGATAACTCCTCAGGGTTTCTGTCCCCAGGAAAAGAAAGTGGAAGCACTCCAGAAATTAAAAGACCCCACAACTCTGCGGGAACTAAGCCTCCTTGGACTAACTAATTACAGCAGAAAGTTCATTGAGGAATAACCAGAGATCACAAGACCCCTGATCCATCTGTTGAAGGGAGGGGGTCAAGTGGGAGTGGGGTCCAAAACAAGCCGAGGCAGTAAGACAACTCAAAAGAAGCCTCTCACAAGTGCCTTGCCTAGCTTACCCTGTCAAAAACAAGGAGTTCTTCTTGGAGACAGGGTTCTCAAATACATGCTTGACTGCAGTATTATATCAAAAGCATGACAAGGTCAATAAAGTAATCTCCTATGCGAGTAAGACTTTATCCTCTGTGGAGGAATAATTCAACGATTGTGAGAAGGCACTCCTGGCAACGGTGTGGGCATTGAAGAATTACCGCCCGTTCATCCAGGGGTAACACATCATAATGGAGACTCCACACCATCCTCTGCAATATCTCCGAAGTGACAGAGTCCGGGCCGGAAATGTGAGTAATTCCCAAATTACTTCCTGTATTCTGTCAATGCAAGGCTTTCCTGTAGAGGTCAGATATGGCCAAAACAAGAAGAGTCCCCTCGCGCAAGGTCTGGCTGACTTGCATGATTGTGCCAAAGAAAACTGTCTCGAGGACGAAAGTCTTAAAATCAAGGACAACTTGGAGGCATACCTTAATTCCCCACACAAAGTCTATGAAGAAGACCAGTGTGAGGCAATGCAACTGTCTATGTGGATGTGTGCTCCTACCATGTTGACAACAACGGGGAAAAGGAACTTGTGGCCGGTGTAGGGAATGCATGGGTGAATGATGCCCGAGAAACCTCTGCTAGGTACAGAATCAGCCCCCGAAGTAGTCAAGTGGCAGAGTTGATGGCTGTGCATCAAGCCATCCTCACTGCTATCCAACACCAACTCCACGAACTGGTCATAATCACTGACTCAGATTATGTACGGAACGGGTTTGTGGAGCACCCAATTAACTGGAAAACCAGAGGCATGCTATGTGCTAATAATAAACCATTGAAACATGGAAAATTAATCTACAATATTGATGATCTGGTCACCTCAAATAGGATGACCATCTACTGGAAAAAGATCAAGGGTCATTCTAAAGTAGAGGGACCAGACAAAACTGGAAATGACCTAACTGATCAGCTGGCCAAAACCGGAGCCATCCAAGGGGATCTACTTGAGATAGAGTCCCTGTTGGGGGAAATCCAGGTCACTGCTATCACTAGGTCCCAGACAAATGCTCACAATGAACTCTCAACTGCTCAATGGAGTAAGGAGACCCCAGATGCTGATTTGATTACGACTCAAAAAGGGGATCCAATAATTGGTAATTTTTATCAACACATTGAGGACCCTGAGAACTTTCCCGTGATGGATACCGATTACATAGGGAAAGAGGACCTCAGAGTGTTGATGAAATGCCCAAAAATATTCCGAATCCAAGACAGTTTGTTGGTGAGGAGATCCATAGCTGGCCATGAGCAGTGGGTGGTCCCTACCTCATTCCGAAGCCTGATGCTAAGTCACGCCCATGATGCAGCCACAGCCGGTCATCGGGGGTTTCATACGACACTAGAAATCTTACGAGAGGTTGCATACTGGCCACACATGGGGCAGGACCTCGACCAATACTTGAAGGAGTGTCTTGTGTGTGCACAATTTCAGCCAACATCACTCGCATACCATGCTCCCCTCCAAAAGAGGGGGATAACACTGCCTTGGTCAGATTTACCAGTCGGTTTTATCGGGCCTGTGATTCGCTCCTCTAGGGGGAACAAGTACATGTTGACCGTAACATGCTTGTACACTAAATGGGTGGAATATCTCCCGGCCCCAAATTTCAAGGCACAAACATCAGCTGCCCTGATGATCAATCACATCTTCTTGCGTTTTGGACTACCCCAAAGGATCGAGTCAGACTGAGGTAGTCAATTCACTAGCGAAGTGATGACAAAAATGTGGGAGATACTTGAGGTCAAAAGGAAACTACACATTGCCTACCGGCTAGCCTCTAGTGGTGGGGTTGAGAGATACTACAAGACAATTGTTAGCATTTAAAAAAAGTTTGTGGCAGATTCTGGGCCAAGTTGGGACATTCGATTACCACTTACCCTGATGTCCATCAAATATACCCCTTCTCCTGCAACAAAAATGTCATCGTTTGAGCTGATGACTGGACGAAGGATGGTGCTTCCTCAGCATCTGCTCTACAGAACCCAAGAGCAGACCTTGATAAATGCCTCCACAACTCATGAGTATGTTGAGAATCTGAGAAAACACCTTCAACATGCTTTTGCCTATTCTCAGCGGAATGTAGAAAGATCTGCAGACAATATGAAGACCCACTATGACCTTAAGACAACTAGAAAAGAATACCAAGTAGGAGACCGTGTCTACTTGTACAATTTCCAAAGGAACCAGGCCAAACAGTGCAAATTTTTTCCTAGCTGGCGGGGTCCTTTTGAAATTGTAGGCAGAATCTCACCAGTCGCCTGCAAAATCCGTATCCCCAAAGGCAGTTTGGCAGAAGGGGAAGATAAGTAGGTCCACATCAACCAGATGAAGTGTTGCCATCCTAGGCATACTCTGCGGAAACTAGAGGAGCCATCTGAAAACCCAGAGGGGCACATTCCGGATCCCTAGAAAATTACAACTATTAAAAACCATTCCACCTGTTAAAATCAGTAGTAATTACAGGCATGAAAGATGTCAATCGATGTCCAATGTATGCATCTGCCCCAATACATGAATAGTGGTGGGGAAATGTCCATAACCATGCTCTGTTCTGTCATCATAATACTGAAACCATGGATTCTAAGCACCAAGGAGGACCACTCTGGGACCAGGAGGTAAGACCCAAGGGGCCCGAAGAATCGCTCCCATCCGGCACCGGCGAGGAGAACCTGTCAATACAGCACTGACGGGAGAAGCAGACACATTTTCCACTTGGACCAAAAAGAAAGAATGACATCCCAATCTCCCGACTTCCCCTTGACGGGCGGTCAAATTCAAGTCATGAGGGGGGCTTTGTGGGATGTATTAACCCACTTATGCTCTGCCCTGTGTCATCCCTGTGTTCTGATGGTACCAGAATTATCAAAATGGCTGTAAAATCCTTGTGCGCACCAAAACCTACGGAAATCGCGCTTTGCAACACGAAAAGATGGCTGACAAATCTACCATACATGTTGTAAGTGGTGGAACGTAGATCTCACTCCTGAAACATGTCACTGGGCTGCCAAACAAGTAAAAATGGAGCCTCCATGAAAAGCAGTGCTTTGCTGAAAGATTCCAGAATCTTGCGTTTAAATCTTTTTTCTTGGTTGCGGAAACTACAGAATGCTGGTACAAAACACTATCAAACATGCAATATTCTTGCTGGGTGCTACAATTCACTTAGTTCAAGAAATCATTATGAACAGACAATGCCCTGAAAAGCTGAATTTGTCATCAAAACATTCACAGCAAAAATGTGCCTGCCTGTGAAATCTGTCAAAATCTGTGTGCAGTACACGTGGCCGCCTGTATGACAGCTGTCAGTAGCTTGCTTGATAGGATTTAAACTTGTACAACTGAAATATAATGTCTGAAAACTAAGTGACCTGTTATTGAAAGTAACCTAGGTTGTAACTGTTTAATCCCATGGTTTAGAAGCTGGCATAAGTGTTCTAGCTGCTTGTTTTGAAATTACAAGTTTGTTTTAAAGTAAGAAAAAATGTAACATAATGACATTGAATTTAAGCCTGCCTAAAAGCAATCAACCCAGTCCAACAGCTTCTCCCACAGAGGCCAGGCATCTCCCTTCTGCTTCACTCCACCAGGAAATCACACCTCTGTGATTAGATATGGGGAGGAGAATCTGGGGCTGAAGGGGAATGGGACAATGGACATCCTCTGGCTGAAAGGGCATGCAAAATGTGAAGTCATAAATGGCCTCTCCCAGAAGGAACTGGGAGGAGATTGCTTCTGAGCTGCCAGGAGAAGAAGTAGGTGGCGACAAACCACAGTTTGCTGCTTAACAAAGGGCAAAAGCACATTTTTAAAAGACTGATAAATTACTGTGTAAAAATGTGAAAATTATAGAAATAACAGCATTGTTTATGTGATTTCTGGAAGCACGTTTTAAGAGACGGCAGAACTCTGTGAGATGTTCTGGGAAGTAATAGCAGACAATATGGTTTTACACCAAATATATTGATGCCAAAAGCATGAAACTTCATACCCTTATGCCCACATTCAATGCGCACATTTGCACACATTTTCTGATGAACGGGATATTGTGTTCTGGACAAAAAGGGCAACATTCTGTCAAAAGCAGACACAAGATCCTACAGGGATGAGGTATGGAGGAGTATATGCTACACAAAATAGGTGATCTATATATGTTATTGTTATAGAGATTGCACACATGTAAATATGTATTGTACTAAAAGTAGATTTTATGTTCAAAGGGACAAGGGGAGGATTCTCTGACTCATAAACTCACATCATCATGGTGACACCCTGTTTTCGCCTCCATTCAAGGTAGAGAAGAGACTCTTGCCAATCGTATGCCTAAGGGGCGTGCTTAGGATAAACCAGCACACACACCCTTTATTATAAGCATAAATAGAGACAGCTGAGGACTTAGAAAGACACACAGATTCACCCACTAAACGAGTGCTGGCGGAGCACCCTGCAAGAGGACCATCCATATTCCTTACTCCAGAAACTTGGCAAGCAGAAAGGCTCATTGCATAGCTGAACCATTTTCAGCTAGGCCTTAAGATTCCAGAATGCACCCCAGCAACCTAAGGGGAACAAAAGAAACAGTGGGCTGTGCTGTAACTGCTTTCCTGCTAAAATAATTATTACCAGAACCAAAAGATCCAATCCCGTTGTGCTGTGCTGTGAGCAGAACCATTGCAGACCCAGTCCAATCCGGTGTGCCCAGCAGTCCGTCCCAGAACCAGAATCCCTGACCAGAATCCCTGATGGTTCCGTTTGAAACCCATATAGTATCTATAGATAGAACTGTGTCACTAGCATATGTACTGTCCATAGTAATCCCTGTCTTAAACCCATCCTCCTGTATTCAGAACCGTTAGTTCTGAATTGTCAGAGCGTTCCTTGCACTAAGTTTCTCTCAATTATTTTCTAAAATCATAAATCATTAGTATTGTGAATAAATAAATTGAATCCCAGAAAGAAGGGGAGTATCCACCACGTGAAGGGTCGCTGGCCAGGACTGTGGTGATTCATGTGTGGCATTCTCTTTTTCTATAGTCATAATCTAGTATAAGAAATCCCATTTGTCTTTTAAAAGCGCATCCCTGTTTGCCCATTCTTGCGCCTATCTCATAAAAATGAACTCCACTAAAACGTGCATAACTTTCTCAATGTTTATTCTAGAAACAAAATTCTGCTTGTAGCTAACATCCTCAGCTTTCCATGGAACCAAAAACCGCATTCCAGATCCATATAGTTCTACTGCAATCGCGATTACCACACACAGAAAAGTTTTCTGCAAATTTTGTTTTAGGACATTTCTGACACGTGTAAAACATCTTTTGATTGCACCCAACCTCAATTTTAAGTTTTCACATTGCCAATTAGTATCAAATCATTGCTAGTGTTTGTCTGCAACTATCGGAAACGGCTCCGAATAGAATTTAAACCATTTCAGCAATTAAAACCATATTTAGTGTTTTACCCATTCCATTCTTAAGATAACTTTAAAACCATTTTGACAGCTTGCCAATCAATTCTGTTTTTCTGTTTTTCTCTTCTGTTTGCTGGGGGGAAATTGGGATTGACATTTTGTTTGAATTCTGCATTCCTGAAACCTGTTCTCTCCTCCTATCTCTTTACATTGTCTATTGGGGGGTTTAGGTGTGTGCAGGGGGAAATAGTAACCACACTGCTATTTGATTTGAACACACACACAAGAGTATTCTTTCTGTGCTGAATTATTTTGCTCACTATTACTCCTTGTGATTAAAGAGATTGCTTAGTGTTAGATCACCCCATTGGTGATCATTGTACACCCATTAACCATAGTGTGATTATCTGGTAACTACATAAATATATATATATTTTTTCAAATTATGTTTATTAGTGGTTACAAAGAGACACAACAACCTTTCCATACTGCATCATATACAATCGAGATGGGTGCATTACACAGCTTTTATAGTCATACGAAATTACATAGATTCATCATCGTCAGGGGCCATATCACATAAATAAGCTCGAAACGGGCCCCATATGTCTTTGGGCCTGCAGGCCGAGGGTTGAGTCAGTACATACTGTTCTTCAGTTTCATTAACATACGTGATCTCCCGAAGAAATTGGTCCATACTAGAGCTTTTCCAGTTTTGCAGAATACATTTTTTAGCAACAGTGCATGCAATATTAAATAACCTTCTAGTCTTTTCAGAGCACTTGCCTATGTCCCCAAATAAATATTTTTGGGGCGCCCGGGCTGGGGGGGAATTTGTGTAAGTTCCTCCAACGTTTCCGCCACCTCCTTCCAAAAGCCTACCACCGCCCGACATTCCCAATACATATGTAAGTGTCCTGCCTGTGGCATCTTACACTTTGGGCATTCGCTTGAGGTCTCCGGGGCAAACTTAGCAATTTTAGTCGGAGTGTAGTGCAGTCTATTCAGTATTTTAAATTGAATTAACCGCAGCCCGGAATTTAGGGATATCCTTTTTGTGAGCGCACAATACCTTGCCCATTTCTCCTCCTCAATAGGTGTCTGTAAGTCTCTTTCCCATTTCTCTTTGATTAGGTTAAGTGTGGGGGAATGGGCCTGTACCGCGGAGTATAGTCTGCAAATCCCCAGGCCGTGGAGGTTACCAGCTGTATACAAGGATGTGATTGGGGTTCATCCGGGTATAGTGGCCATTTTCTTCTCCCGCATGGGAGCCGCTGCATAGCGTACCTCACTGGCAGCCAGTTTGTCAAATTCCTGCAGTTTCATGTGTATATCAGCCAATAGCTCCTTGTTCTGTGTACGAGTGTAGTCTTCCACTAACTCATTAAGCTTTTCTTCAATACCTGTTAATTCAGCACACACTCTTTTTAGCATACCCACAGCCCTAGACAGCAGTATTCCTCTGATCCACACCTTGAAAGACTCCCATACAGTGGAGTATCTGTCCACCGTGCCCATATTATTGGTGAAATATTCCGCTATCTAGTTGTGCAGTGTTTCCACCACCCCTGGGTCTCCCAACATCCCACTCAGCATCCTCCATCTTTTCGCACGGCAGGGAACATCAAGGATCTTAAGTTCTAAGATCACTGGAGAGTGGTCAGAGAATGTGCGTGGAAGGATTTCACATTTCTGTAGTGAAGTGGACATACCAGAAGCAACAAACCAATAGTCAATCCTTGACTCGGAATCATGAACTGAAGAGTAATATGTGTACCTTCTGCTCCCAGGATGCACCTCACGTGTCGATCGACAGCTGCACGAGGACATCACCCAGAGCAAGGGCAGTCTTACTGGGGGCTCTAGAAATTGCAGAAGATCTGTTCAGCATGGCATCCAATGCCACATTAAAGTCCCCCCCCCCTATTACATTAACCATACCGTAGGCTGAAATCAATTGATACCTATTCACATAAAAGGCAAGGTCCTCAATATTAGGACCATACGTATTAACTGTAGTTGTCGCCCAGCAACTCTGCCCCAAACCACCACGTATCTACCTTGTTGGTCCACCTTATGGCCTTCCACTCCAAATCCCAAAGCCGGATGTATAATGGTAATTACCCCCCTGGCCTGGGTAGAATAATCTGTGTAGAACCTCAGTTTCCCCCATTTAGGCAGAATATTCATGTTACTACTTCCCATAGTATGCGTTTCTTGCAGCATAAGGACCTGTGGGCTGTGCCTGACAATATAATTACCAATTTTCCTGACTTTCATTCGGTTATTTAGCCCCCTTATATTCCATGTAAGAAATGTTATTCTCATCCCGTCACCAGTTCTTGCCAGTAAAGGTATTCTCTATATGCATGCCCATCAAAAATGTCTTCTTGGTACAGGCAGATCAGTGTCAGTATCAGTGCAACCATTATTTTCAAACAAAACCAACAATTGGCCTTTGCCGAACTATCACTCGTGTCAACCTTCTTCAAGTGGTAATCACCACAAGAACTCCCAAACCCCATTCCCGCCCTCCCACCCTCATCTCCCCCTCCCACCCTCATCTCCCCCAACCTGACGATGTGCCAAACATAACTCTTGGAACCTTCCGGGGGTGGCGTTGTTGCTCCACAAGACCGCCAGACTGACTCCATATCTCCAATAATTGCGTTGTGTGGAGTCACCCTGATCTTCAGAGTAGTAGTGCAGGGTTTAGTGGTATAATAGGGGAGGACATGCATTGACTATCAGTATACCCTAATCCTCCGGTCAGGGTCTATTATTTTGCGCCGGTCTGCCCTCCCTAGGCGGGAGTGGTATGGAAGTCTCAATGTATTGTGTGGCCTCGGCCGGAGACTCAAAAAAGTGTGCCCTCCCAGCATGCTGGATCCTCATTTTAGCTGGGAACATAAGGGCGTACAGGATCTGGCGTTCCCTAAGGAGTCTTTTGACCGGTTCGTAGGATCTTCTATTAGCTTGAACCCCAGCAGAAAAATCTGGGTATATGTGTACCCAGTTGCCTTCGTATGTTAGTGTGCCAGCCTCTCTGGCCATTCAGAGGATTGCATCCCTATCCCTGTAATTAAGGAGTTTAGCAATTATTGTACGGGGCGGTGCACCAGGTTTTGGGGCTCGGGCTGATGTACGGTGCACCCTCTCCACCAAGAAATGTTCGGAGAATGCCTCTTGACTGAATAATGTTTTAAGAAGCTGTTCAAGTTATTTTCCATTTGACCTTTTCCGAATGTTTCTGCCACGCCCACCACACGGATGTTATTCCGTCTCGATTGTGATTCAAGGTCCTCACACTTGTTTTGCATCTTGGACATGGCCTCCTTGAGCTGGGAGATGTCTCGACTATGGTGTGCGATGGCATCCTCATTAATGCTTATTCTATCTTCCGTCTCAGTGATGCGCGCACTTTATTTTTCAACCCTGGCCTTTAAAGAGCCCATGGTGGACACTATATCATCCAGCTTCGTATTTACCGCACAGAATCCATCTTGCACAATTAGTGTGAGCTTGTCCTCCTTATCACCACTCTCTACATTAGGGGTTTCGCCGGCAGTGCCGTGCATCTCTGCAGTAGTGGTTTGGACTTGGATGTCAGTGTAAGCATCCATAGGGCCTTTTTTCTTATTACCGGGGGTCTTGCTTCCTCTCACTGTCTTTTGGGGTTCGCCCATGTCTCCCAGTATTCAGTTGTTGCTGTGGCCCTCGCCAGGTATTCACCAGGGGTAGCTCGCCCTTGTCTTTTGAGGCTTTTGTATTGCTTCAGGGAGGTGCGTGCAGCAAGACGCCGTCCCCCACTCCACCTGCTGTGGTGTCTTTCATTAGCCGGCCGCCCCAAATTCGCTTGATCGTGTCCGTAAAGTTATTTAGAAATTCTGCAGGGCAGTATATGCAGCAGGGTATCCGGGCTTATGAGGCACGCACTGACCATGGATTGTGCTCTCCCACGTTTCGTGTCAACAAGTTATTGAGTTTAGGCGAGCCGGGGTGGCGCAGCCCCGCAATACCATATCAAGCCTTCTCACGTGTTTGTGCCTATGTTTCAAAGAGGCCTTATTAAAGTTAGATCAATCGGTGCGCACCGCCTGTCAGCGCACGTATGCATCAGGATTCTGGGCTGCGAGCCGCAGGGAGACGGCCATCAGGATTGATCTGGACCCTAGAGGCGTTCACGTCGCTGCATTAGGCGGAGGGATGCGGCGGCCTCCTCTTTCGTCGGCCCAGGCCAACCGCTCCCGCAGGGGCCCACCGACACGCCAACGCACGTAGAGGGAAAGGTCCAGCAGCAGGTGGGGGCCGCTCGCTGGACACCTTCCCCCCTCCACCGCTCCCAGAACTCCTCACTTGGTAGGGTAGAATGGTCTCCGGGCCCCGTATGATGCCAACACCCGCCGGTAAGTCCCCGGCTGCGGAGCCTCGGGGAACGCCACGTCCAGGGGGGGGGCACATGGCCGGTGCGCAGAGAGAGCCGGGCTCGGCTAGCCCTCCCCAGCCGACACGGGCAGCCGGCTCAGGCCTCACGATATGGGCACGAGTTGGGTGCAGGCCGCGCTCCCAGGCCCCGCCCCCTCCACGGCCCTCAGCTCATCTGTAACCACGGCCTCTCTCTGCGTCCTCGCGGTGCTCCACAGCGGCACGCAACCACAGCGAGAGTCGGTCAGGGCTCAACACAGCACAACTCGCTCGTTTCTGGACCCAGCCCAGCCAAATTTTCTGACGAGGGGGACGAGTATATGGACCCCCTGCACAGCAGTTTTCAGGAAAGCAGGCGACTCCGAACAGGATAAATCAATGCAGGATTTCTGGTTGGAGCTGGAGCTCAAGAATCAGGCAGCCAACTCTAGTGCGCAACAGCGCCCCCAACATAAATATATATTTTAACTTTGCAAACCAGCCTGATTCCTGGTTCAGTGTGACCAGGGGGTTCCAAGAGAGGGGCGTGAAATGAGTGGTACATCATTCAGAATAAAATAACTTTTAGACACAAATAAATAAGGATTTCAGTTGTGCATTACACGCTAGGCGTTGACTTGGGTGAAGTGCCGGATTGAAATTACTTACAGGCCTAGCTTAGGACCGACAATGTTCTGCCCTCGCACTGTGTTACATCTGTAGTAAAACTGGCAAAAAAGGAGGATAAATCATTAGTATTCAATTTGAAAAGTAGCTGAACCACCTGTTTCACCAAATACTGCCACTCAATATGCCTTTTTTGCTGCAGCAAACGCAGACCGTTGAGTCCCGATGTAGTGACTCTAAAGCTCAAATAAGTGGTCTTGGGACTCCCAAGTCATTCAGTATGCTCCACAGGGGACCTCTGTCTACGTAGTCAAAGGCTGAACTTGAGTCCATAAAGGCCACGTAGACAGGGGTTCCTGCAAGAAAAACATACTTGGAGAATAAGAGGTATAAGTTAATGCATGTAACTGCGTGTCACAGAGGACACTGTTTTCTAACACCCACTCCTCAAATCTTTTCATCAAAACACCAGCACATTTTGTAGATGTTTAATCCAACAATGTAATTGGATGGTATGAAGATGGTAAATATTTTAGGCTTTTCTTGGAACTAGGTACAATGGTGCCAACTTTCCAGCCAGCAGAAATATTTTTGGTGAGCAAGATGGCATTGAATACCTGTGTGAGAAATAGGACCCAGAATTCAACACATGAGCTAAAGATGTCATTCAGAACTCTGTGAAGCCCTGTGGCTTCATTGGCTGCCTGCCTTGGGCTTATCTTCAAGATTGGAAGTAACATAAGTACCTTGTGTGTCAGCCCTGTTCACACTGCTATACAATTTGCTAAAATGCTCAACCCAATTTTGCTCCTGTACAAATATTTCAGGGGGTGAGGCACAACCAACCTCGTTACTAATACAATTACTAGTGACAAACTTCCAAAAGGCCCTCCTAATAGCACTCAGATTAATGTTCAAATGTAATATACAGTCCAAAACACTTGTGTTTTTGTTTTTAAACCAAGGTGTATACATGTTCTGTTATTCAGAAAAATCAACAACAACCAACACATGTTTCTGCCATTTCTTGGCCTTCCTTAGTACTGCATCACAGTTATATTTTAAACAAAATATAATACACATTTGTCAAACAACAATGTCAGACATACAATAGGATCATTTAAACAATATAATTACATGAAAAAAGTCAAATTAAAATAGAAAAAATAAAACACAAAAATAACATGGGAAAGGAATTCCCAATTGCCATAGACATAATACAGGATGACAACCCATATAATCATGTACCATAATTCCGACATACAGATAATCCAATGAGCACATTGATTTTAAATGACAGTATTATGTCTCAACAAGGGCATTTACAATTCAGCCCCAAATGGTCACAATAAACATGATTTCGAAAAATGTCAAAAGTAATTTAAAGAGTGAGAGAGAGAGCAGAAGGGAGGAAGAGAAACAGGAAATACATTATCAGACAGGGAAACAATATTTTGGCTTTATTTGTTATACAAACCAAATGTATTTTCTCACAAGAAATAGTATACCAAATTGTTTTTTCACCATGCATACCAGCATGAGTGCAATGGTGCAAGTCAAGAGGCAAATGTACTTAAACATTCTTTACACCTCATGCCACTTTGTCACAAACAACAAGGTTTGTTGTGCACCCTTCAGACATTCTCATTACCACCTCATCCTTATTATTCGACACCCATTGGTGTTATGCCACCTAATTCCATCCTGAAATAAACTGAAAAACAAACCTTCTGCTAATTGTGTCCTCTATTCACTTGATTCAACTGGATAAAACCCAACCAATATGCTTGCAATACGGCTTCACAATCTAGTGGTTCTTGATATAGGCACTAAATAGCAGCAAGAAACCCAAATAATAGGTGAGCAGATTGATCAATTAAAACTCTGTTACTGATACCTCCATACCATATAGAAAATGGACATACCCATGTAATCTGCTGGATAGCCACTCTTAGTTATACGATACAAACATGGACACCCACTGCTGCCGAATATTCAAAATCGGTTCCATGGAAACACAAATCACATAATATTCGTGCAAGTCTGGTTGCCAACTGCACAATATTAACTTCAGAGTTCTCCAGCATGGGTCTGGCATGGATTCACATGCTCATGAATATTCCCCGTCGTCAGGCCAGGAATCCTCGGTAAAAGAAAAATCAGTATCTGTTTCGTTTCTGATCGGTCTTTCTCAGTAGTAACCAATCACTGGTCTCTGGGTCATACTGCCCCCAGCCAATGACTGCCCTCTCCCTAAGCCCCGCCTCTGGCAGCCATCTTCAGATTTCTACTGCACGCTCAAGTGTTGGGAGTCCTCATGTTTCGCTCTCCAGCTTTTGCTGCGTTTTCACGCTTTTTCAAAGCGAATTTCTCATATTTCGGTCAAATAGAGCCTCAAGCTCCACCATCTCTACATCCGATTAACGGGGATCCGCGTTGGATCTTTCTACGCCCCTCAAATGTGAAGATTTCGTCGAGTTACGCTTCTTGGAGGATTCCAGAAGTTTCTGCGGCCTACCCGAACATGACCCAGGAGAAAGGAAGCTGTTCAGGGTTTGCCCTGGATGCCAGCTGCAGAATGTGTTCAAGGAGGACGAGCACTCGCAATTTCTCTACTGCCTTCATGAGGACAAAATGCACGTGGAGAAGGACTGTGCCCGTCAGGTGAGAAGAAGTCGTCAGAGCGGTCTTCTGAGTCCTGAGTCCTGTGAGGGCGCCCCGGCGACGGGGGCCCAACAGAAGGCAAAGCACCGTGAGTCTGCGGGCACCGGAAGCGCCAAAAGGTCGGGCTCTTCGGCTGCAACGCAGGGCGTGCCTTCCCCGGCACCATCAACCACGATCCAACACTCTGGTTCGGGTAAGAAGAAATCTGAGAACCCGGGTAAGCTTCTGGAGAGGCCCCGGTCGATCTCAAAGGATTCAGCCAAGGGGGAGCGAGGCGGTGACCCTCCCCCCAAGGTGAAGGCCTCAAGTACGCCCAAGGTGGTGAAGGCCTTGATTCACCCGGTCAAGGCCTGTATCGAGGAAGTCGCGGCGGCCCTGGCGCAGCCTGTGGAGGCTACACCAGTGGAGGCGACCTCGGGGCCCAGAGTCTCCCTGCCTCCGGGGAGGGAAGCCTCTTTCAGACCCATCGAAAATACCCCCGTGAAGAACCCGGCGGAAAAAGAGGGATGGTTGTGGCCATTGTGGACACGGACACAGCATCCGAGGAGGAGCTGGTAGAAGTCTTAGAGGGCCTCGACGAGGGCGTCGAAGAGGCCCATCCCCACGGGAGGGATCCCGACAAAGGTGACGAGAGTGACGGTGGCACCGGTGTCCTAGTCACCCGTCGTTTCCGGAGCCGCAGGATAACTCGGTGGCCATTTTGTTGGCAATACAATCCTTATGTTTGGAGATAAGGACGAGATTGCCCTTACCACCGACGGAGGATCCGGAACCAGGCTCGACGGAGGAGCCAGAGCCGGACCCAGGCCCGGCGGGAAGCCCCCCAAACAAAAGAAGACGGATCCATCTAGCCCCGCGTTTTCAGCCCTCGCGGCCTGCTCAGCCTTTACCCACGTCCCCCGTCCCTGGGGATGACACGGGAACGGGCACGGCCACGACGGGTACCAGTGACGACGGGACGGAGCTCCCATCGCCAGCCCGGGCCTCCCCGCCCGACGAGATCGGATCTTTCCATGCAATGATCGCCAGGGCATCCAAGCTTTTTCAGCTTTACCCCAAAGAGAAGAAGGAAGGTTTCCTTTACCAACGGCGCAAGGCCAAGAGGAAGACGATCCTCGCCGTGCCTCTACTAGATGACATCTGGGACGAGGGTATCACCCTTCTCAAGAACCCATCTACGACGCCTGCCAAGAGGGATCGGTACAAGAAGAAGTACCGGGTCCCTGACGCGGCCCCTTTGTGCCTTAGGGCACAACCGACCTCTGACTCAGTCTTCTCAGCAGCGGCCAAGAAGAAAGCGGGGGGGGCATCCGCCTCAACGTCAACTTGGTCCCGGACGGCGAAGGAAAGAAGCTCGAAGCAATGGGACGAGTTATCTCGTCGGCGGCAACAACGATTAAGGCGGCTAACACCCTCGCGATCGTGGCCCGCTACGACAGGGAGTTACGGTACAAGATCGCCCCCCTGTTGGACTTCCTACCGGATGACAAGAGGGCCGAGGCCCTGGAGATCTTGCAAGAAGGTGAAGTGGCATCGGACCACGCCATTACGGTGGCAACGGACATTGCCGACACCGGTTTCCGCCAGCTAAGCAACAGCGTTTGCCTTAGACGACGAGGGTGGCTCAAGGCGACGGATTTCCGCCAGGACGTACAGGCCAAGGTTTTGGACATGCCGTTCGACGGGAACAATCTGTTTGGGAAAACAGTGGATGAGTCCCTCCAATCCATCAAGGCGGACACGGAGACAGCTAAGGCCCTAGGCGTTCTCTGGCAACAAAGGCCGTCCTTTCGGAGCACCAGAGGCGAGCAGGGTGCCTCCAAGGGATTCGGCGGTGGCTCCTCTACGTACCGCCAAGCGGCCCGCTCCTCGTCGCAGGAAGCCTATAGAGGATGAGGCAAGTCGGGTGGGCCCCGCCGTCGTCGCCAGGGAGGCCAAGGTGGCAGGGCGTCCTCCAAGCAAGATTGAACCGACAGCGGTGGCGGGCCCCCACCGAAACACCCCGTGTGGGAGTCCATCTCCACCGACCATTGGGTGCTGGATGCCCTGGCCCAGGGGCATGCCTTTGAATTTCTAATAAAGTGCCCCTGCATTCCACCCGTGGCCAGGAAGGAAAATCACGTCCCTCAACTGCTATTGGAGGTAAGGGCGATGCTCAAAAAAGGTGCCATCGAGCTCGTCCCGAAGAGGCTCTGGAGTATACTCAAGGTACTTCCTCGTAAAAATGAAGACAGGAGGATGGCACCCCATTCTGGACAACAAGTACATCAAGGCACAGAAGTTCCGGATGGTCACCCTCCAGCACGTGCTGGGACAGCCGGAGGAGGGCGATTTCCTGTCGTTGGTTTTGGAGGATGCATACTTCCACATCCCCATTCTGAAAGGACACCGAAAGTTCCTCAGGTTTGTGGTCCAAGGACGGCACTACCAGCTCAAGGCCCTCCCGTTTGGTTTGAAGTCGGCACCCAGGGTGTTTACCAAGTGCCTCGCACCGGTGGTGGTGCGGCTGCGCCTGCAGGGGATCCACGTCCACCCCTACCTGGACGACTGGCTCATCCGAGCAAGGACAAGGGAGCTTGCCGTAGATCACACAGCGAAGACCGTCCAGCTGCTCACGGACCTGGGAGTCTCCATCAACTTTCCCAAATCCCACCTGGTCCTGTCGCAAGTCGCACTGTTTCTGGGAGCCAAGCTCGACACAGTGGCGCGTCTGGCCTCACCGTCGGAGGAAAGGACGAAGGCCATCCTGGTCAAGGTGCAGCGTTTGCTGGCCACAGACATGGCCAGGGTGAGGTCCATCAAGTCCCTCCTCGGGATGATGTCCTCCTGCATATATCTCGTGCGCCTGTGCAGGCTTCCGATGCGCCCTCTGCAAGAGTTCCTTGACGCCCGCTGGATCCAAGCGACGGGCAGCTTCGAGGACAGGATCCCGCTCAACAAGACCTTCCGACGAGCGATCTGGTGGTGGGGCACCCACGCTCATCTGACGGCAGGCACAGACTTTCAGACCCCATCGCACCAGATAATGGTGACGACAGATGCCTCCCTGGAAGGGTGGGGAGCGCACACCGGAGAACTTCATGCGAGAGGCCTTTGGCTCTCGGAGGAGAATATGCTCCACATCAACATCTTGGAGCTCCGTGCAGTGTTCTCAGCCCTCGGGTCCTTTCTCCGGTCCCTCAAGGGCAAGGTGGTGAGAATCTTCACCGACACCACCACCACGATGTTCTACATCCGGAAGCAGGGAGGAACCGGATCCCCAGCCCTCTCCAAGGAAGCCCAGGATCTGTGGCATTTGGCCGTCGCCCAAGGGATGTTTCTGTTGCCGTTTCATCTGGCAGGGATAAAGAACACCATCGCTGACTCACTCAGCAGGGAGCTGCGCTCGTGCTACGAGTGGGAGCTACATCAGGATCAAGTGGATCGACTCTTCCGACGATGGGGAAAACCGCAGATCGACTTGTTCGCGACGGCGACGAACTCCAAGTGCCAGAGGTTCGCCAGCAGGTTTCCCCAGCCGAGGAGCATGGGCGATGCTTTCTCGTTCCCCTGGGACAGCCTGTTCCTACATGCGTTCCCTCCGTTGCTGCTCCGACTCGTCAACCAGCTCAAGAGGTCCTGGTGCAGGATGATCCTCGTCGCACCGGCGTGGCCGAGGCAGATCTGGTTCCCGGACCTTCTGGACTTGCCAGCGTCCCCACCAGTCAAGCTGCTGACGGACGCAGATCTTCTCTCCAGAGAAGGAGGCGCCATACTTCATCACAACCCGGAGTCGCTGAACTTGCAGGCCTGGCTCCTGCAGCACTAGAGTTTGGAGGGTACAATATCCCGGCTGACTGCAGAGAGGTCCTTGCAAAGGCCAGGGCGTCCTCAACTCTCAAGTGCTACGGACATAAGTGGAAGAAGTTTTCTGTCTGGTGCCGTGCAAAGAAGATTAACCCTCTATGGATTACGGTCCCTCAAGTGCTGCAGTACCCACTGTCGCTGGCCAAGGCTGGCCTGGCTCACGCCTCCATCAAGATACATCTGGCTGCGATCTCCCGATACACCAGAACCACAGGACGGGCGTCCTTGTGGTCCCATCGCCTGGTGAAGGAATTTATGAAGGGACTGTTCCGATCATTCCCGCCGGTGAAGGCCCCTGCCCCGGTGTGGGAACTCAACGTGGTGCTGACCAGGCTCATGGGGGCGCCATTCGAGCCCCTGCATTCGGCACCGTTGAAGTTCCTGTCGTGGAAGACTGTGTTTCTTGTGGCCATCACCTCCGCACGGCGAGTGGGAGAGATCCAGGCCCTATCCTGCAAGCCTCCATACTTGACTTTTCACGACACGATGGTGGTGCTGAAGACGCACCCCTCTTTTATGCCCACGGTGCCGTCGGACACCTCAACGAGCCCTTGGTGTTACCTGTTTTCTTTCCGTCGCCTTCGTTACGGGCCGAGAGGACTCTGCACTCGCTGGATGTGGCTAGAGCGCTGAAGTTCTACGTGGACCACACGAAGAGTTTTCGGAAGACATCACAGCTATTTGTGAACTTTGGACCTGTGAACCAAGGGAAGGCTCTCTCGAAGGCTTCCATTTCCAGATGGCTCTCTGGCTGCATCAAGCACTGTCATCGGTTGGCAAACCGACCGTTGCCTGGCCGTCCGAGAGCCCATTCGACCAGAGCTATCGCTGCTACCACGGCGTTCTTGTCTGGTGTGCCCCTGCTGGACATCTGCAGGGCTGCTACGTGGAGGTCGACGCACACCTTCACGAGATTCTGCTGCGTCGACCGGGATTCCAGGGAGGAGTCCAGTGTTGGCCAAGCGGTACTGCGCAACCTGTTCGCCTAAGGTGAGGAGGTAAGAATTGCTTAATGTTGAGTATTTGATGTAATGCTTAATGTTGAGCCTTTTCCACCTCCCGTTGGTTGTGCATGTGTGTACTGCTATGAATTCTTATATTCATGAGCATGTGAATCCATGCCAGACCCCATGCTGGGGAAGGAACAAGTTACTTACCTGTAACTGTTGTTCTCCAGCATGGGTCTGGCATGGGTTCACATGCGAACCCTCCCTCCTACCCCTCTGCGGCTCTTCATTTGGACATACTGCCACTTTGCGTGCTACCAAATCTGAAGATGGCTGCCAGAGGCAGGGTTTAGGGAGAGGGCAGCCATTGGCTGGGGGCAGTATGACCCAGAGACCAGTGATCGGTTACTACTGAGAAAGATAGATCAGAAACAAAACTGACACTGATTTTTCTTTACCGAGGATTCCCAGCCTGACGGGGAATATTCATGAGCATGTGAATCCATGCCAGACCCATGCTGGAGAACAACAGTTACAGGTAAGTAACTTGTTCCAACCCAATTATATCTCAGAATGTGTGTTGCTCATGTTAGCTGGGATTTTTTTTTAAAAACAGTATTTTATTGGTTTCACAAACATTAAACAAAAGCCACCACTCGCTAGTTCACATCACTGAGCCGCTGGATTAGGACACATCAATTTGCTGCTTCATGACAAACCATCTCTTATTGTCCTTCCCGTCTCCAAATAACCTTAAAAGTAAAACACATATATCCATCAGAGAAGTGTTTATTAACTGTCAGGTTTGACCTTTGCCAACATCCAGTGGATATCACTCTGCATTGGTAGCCACACAGGTTTACTTCAAGAACACCCCTCCCCCGCTGCACCCCACAACAGATAATGACTGCAGACACACTGCTCGCTGTTATCATTATTAACACAACCCAACACGTATTTGATCATTACAGGGACGTTATCTTCATAATTTATTTTGGTACTTCATCTCTACTTGACACCCCGGGAAGACGAGTTCGGAAGACGAGACTTCAGGTTTTTCACACTGCCTACTTGAATCTCGCTGTCACAAGTCTGCAAAGGCATTCACTTTACATCACAAAGTCTTCCTCTAAATATTATGATAATCTAAAAGACACCAGGAATTCTAACAATTCAGCTTCACATTGATTACTCTATGAACATCACTAATTTCTCACTAGAACATTTTACATAATGAAAGTATGGTTAAACAATTGATTTTCTGCCGCATCAAGACAAGTATAATACCAGAGAAAGACATATCAATAAACATTCAAAGTATATGTATAGTTCACCAGCTCACCTGTGCAGGTATGAGAATAGTGAATATTTTAACTATGCAGATACCACTTTATGCCGACTAAGATAGGACTATGTGTTTGTTGAGCCATGAACTTGCAAAAGGGGACTTGTTTGCATTTGCTCGTGTAAGTTTGAATTCACAGGTAATGCTCTTAAGAATCTTTGTGTTCGAACCCACCTGTATCCTACATTTTCTGAATGTGTGGCCGCAGCTCTCGATAGACATTTGTATGCGACTTTCATTAAACTTGGCTTTTCTTCTTTTTGTTTCCTTAAATATTAAGGTATTCCTTTCAATCCAGATACATGCACAGTTTTAAAGGGGCCTGCTTGTAATGATTTTCAGTTTCTTTATACTTCTGGACTGGAGATATGTACCATTCTCCAGTAACAGATGCTTATTTGTAAACCCCTTATCCCTAACACATTTCACCTGACTCTGCCGGAGCATTGAAGGCAAGGGGATGTAGAGGATTTGCACCATCCAGTCTATACTATGGCTTCCACCACCGGCATTAACTGTATAAGATCATCCCAAGCGATAGAAAGTGCTTGACATTGCACTATGACCCATCGTGATTCCGTACCTGATTTAACCACTACTATATTTGCAGATAATACTTGACAAATGCGATCACACTTTGCGGTGAAAAACAAAATCCCAGTCTGAAGAACATTTTGGTTGCTACTTTAAAGTGGACTTGTCTTAAAAAAAAACCATATCTCACTTTGTATTGCATGTATATATCAGGTACACAGATGTTGGGAAGGGGGCAGCCCCACCCTACTCCCCAGGTGCTTTAGAGTGAGGTGAGATGCATTCACAGTACTATGATGGGCCATGGGGCAGAGGGGGAACTGTGAGAGGACCACCTCCCAATTTAAAAGGACTCTACTCCAATATAACCAAATATAGTCTATCCACATAGTACATTATAAGGCGTGAGCAGCATGGCTATTTTTGCGTAAATATTAGTAACTACGGGTAGAAGGGAAGGCCTGCGCGGTAAAAGCAGCATTGCATAACCTAGGCACAAATTGCGAAACAAGAGAAATGCCCAGCCATGCCCCAGCTCTCATGAGGACACCCCACAACCCTAACCACCACAACATCTATTCGTTGTTCTACTGTGTTGCAAAGATGTTTGAGAGGAATGTGCCCTAATAGACCGCCATCACAGACTGGTGCCTGGTTTGTTTATTTATAAAGTGCGTCAGAACCCTCAGGTAACTGGGTGCATAATCATGTGCACAGCAGAGTTGCAAATCGTTACAAATTGTTACAAAACATCATAATACAAGAGACAGAGCATACAAAACATCATAATGCAGCAGACAGAGCATACATTGGTTCAGGGTCTGAATGTTTACATACAAAAGGAGAATATATCGAGAGGAGTATGTACAGAGAGTAGGCACAAGATAGTTGCAGTGGCGAATGAGGACCGGGTTACAGATTGGTCCTGAATAGGCTGTAGATAGGGTAAGCATTGCTGATTGCATTACAATTATATTGCAGATAGGAGGCAGCGGCTGGCCGGTCGATTCGGTGAGAGTCAAGATGTCTAGGCTAGTAGCCATTATTTAACCATAGCTCTGAAAGCCTGGTGTCTATGTTCTCTCACACTGGCCAAAGCATGACCCGGCCCATCTCCCGGGTGAGCACGAGTTACAGCCCATATAGCTGACTAGAATGTAAGACCTCTGAATTCCATGGCACCAGGTGCCCTTTGACCACCAGCCCCAAATTAACAAGTCCTGAGATGTTCAAAGAGGACAGACCGGGCATATTTAAGCAACAATTGTGTGATTTGTATTGCAAGGTTCTGGGAGGGATACATTAATTCTATAAATGAGGGTGGAAACTTTGGAACCGGATGGCACAGAGGGGAGCGAGTTGAATGTGTGTGTGAAGGTTACAGTGCCCCAGAACCTCCTTTGTGCCCGTCTTAAGGCCTGCCAAGTGCACAGTATGAGTGATAAAATAGGTGCATGATAGGAGTATAATTATTTTGTTTTCTGACTTTCGCGGTGAGACGAGGATTCCTACAGTACCCACGTGATGGAAGACGGACGGATCGGGCTGGAACCAATGGCCTAGCATCGCTTATAGGGCAGGCGGATCCTGTATAGATGCACACCAACCAGCCGCACAGCATTTTACCCTATGTATTGAAATGAAATGATATTTTATTTATATCTCGCTCATACAAAAGTGTTTCAGAGCGCGAAAACACTTGCGTCATTTCGTCATGTATGACAATGTTTTACTTTATAAGATTCTGCTTATACTATTTTCGGCAGAACGTTCTTAGCAACAGAGTTCTTTGCTGTTGCTCTCATCTGCATGTGAGATTAAAACTTGTTATCCTTACAAGATCGACTTGGGCCTTTCTTCCCTAGCAGGTTGTATTCTCTCTGGTGCAAGCGTTCAGGGACTTGCCTTCAATTGGTGACCCTGATGTTATCCCTGTAGCCCTGTATTTGCAGAGGCTTCCAGGCCGCTTCTCCAGAAGGTGTCGCGCCCACCTACAGTGACCGGTCCCGAAAAAACACATGTTCCGAGTGGTTTAGTAGGAGCCATTTTAAGGGAAGTCCTCTTTGCTCTTTGAATCGGGCGTGGCTCAGAGGAGAGTGTGGGCTGGTGATGGAACCCTCTGACGAAGGAGTTTGGGTGAGCATAGTCATGTGAGTAGATGCTTGTAAGCGATAACAAGTAGGCGACAGATGCATTGGGAAGTGTGAAAGGTGCGAGTACATGGAGAGCAAGTTCGTCGATGTGACATGGGAGAAGTCAGGGTTATTTGTTGTTAAAATATGTACTATGAAGAGTGTTTCGGAAAGGCAGGGAGACCCACCTCGGGGAGGAGTGGGGGTTCCTGGGGATGGTACCACAAGACGGTATGTTATTTGATGGAGGAATATAAAAATAATACAAGTGCTCTCAAAATAGCCCTGTAATAAGTAGTGGTTGTTATATTAGCTTGTTATTTTATTGCATTAAATTTGTATTTTATTGATTAAAGAATATGCCCTAAAAGGGGCGGTAATTGTGTGCGTCGCTGTGTGGTGTGGTATGGTATTGGATGGTTTTGTGGGGGTGGTGTATGTGTGCAAGGAAGGGGGATAGAAAAGAGTGGGGGTTGATTTTCTTTTTTGTTACAAGCAAGCGGCAGCATGCACAGCGCATTAGCAGGACTTTTCGGGGTCACTAAGAGATAGATCTCACCAGCATGGTGGGTGGAACACCAACAGAACATATGTATAAGACCCTGCCACTGTATCGTGATTGGGTGGAGAAATATAAGCAGTGGATCATGGAGATGGGAAGAGGGGGATGCCCTGCCCATGGCCAGGTCAGGGCTCGCACAACAAGAGCATCTTGAAACATATATCCACATTTTTAGTAGCAAAATAAAGGGAAAGCTGGGAAGTGCAGGAAGGGCGGAGAGGGTGGGATGCCAGTGGAGTGCAGGGCATTAAATCCATTGACAGCATATTCCTCAGAAGGGTACACCAATCCAACCTATGTACCCGTTGCAAAAGGGACCCCTTCTACTGTGGTAGGGGCCCCTTCATATCCAGTAACACCACAGGCTACCGCTCCCCCACCCCTGTATACTCACCCGCCTGAAGTTTGAGGATACACTGACAGGATTACTAACAGAACTGAAAAGGATACAGACATCCACAAGAGCAGCAAGGGATCTAGGGACATTGCGAGAAGGGTTGGGAGAATGGAAATCAGGGGAAGTGCTGCTTAGGATGGATACTGATATGATACGATAGGTTATTTATAACGCGCTTAATACCCAGTGGTTTCTAAGCACAGACGCGGGGATCGAACCTGTGCTGTTCCGCGTCGTCTTGCTTCCAAGGTGAGCACGTTGCCACTGAGCTATCCTCCTGAGATCTGAAGGAATAAGACATGTGGGTGTTGAGAAAGAAAGAAGCCCAGGTGGGTGGATAATCCTTGGAGAAGAAAATACAGTGTTGGGAGAGAATGTGGAGGAAGAGTCCGATGAGACGTTTTCTGAGGGTCAGAGCTAAGAAGGAAGCTGTGAAGAGGTGGGACAGTACCCCCCAAGTAGGAGGTTTGTGGGTGGGGGCAGCTTGAGGAACAGGGCCGGCCGGATGGCATTGGTAAAGAGAAGGAGTCATGAAGAAGGGTGTGGGAAGTAGGGCGAAGATGCAGATGTTCCTCATACATAAGGGGGCAGGGATGACATAGTGTGCGCCCTGGCACCGGATGGATAAGAATAATTTAATTAAGGCTGTTCCGCAGCTCACAACAGGGGCAATCAAGTGGGTATATGAATTTTAAAAACAAAACAGCAGGGGTGCCTCTGGCAATAGGGGATCTTAAGAGCTTCATGGTTGCTATAATTGGTGACCAGGCTGGGGATGTGCGAGTTAAGGCCGAATACCCGGGAGTAACCCTGGGGGACGATGCACATGATGGAGCACCATTTAAAGGAGTAATAGCAAGGTATGGGACACACTATGAAGGGCCTTCCCAGATACCCCTGATTTGCAGTATACTATGGGTGATGATGAGGGCCCAGCTAGATTTATTCTTAAAATGCAATAGGTGTGGAGAGCTGAAATGGGAGGGCCGCGGAATCAGTCGCTACCATTTTTCTATTTTATTGTAAAGGGTGGGTTTCACAAAGGAAGTCTAGAAGGCGTTGGATAAGATTGTGGGTATTGAAGCGAAGGGGTTGCCAAAATTCAGAGTATAATAGTACATCATTGTAAAAAGGATAAGGAAAGGGAAACGGTACAAAGGCATCAGGGGAATGAAATGAAATTGGTGGCGAAGAAATAGGCAAAGTTTGCTGTCCAGGTGCCTGTATCGATATCAGTACAGGTGTCAGGTCAGGGACAGACCGCACCCAACAAGTCGTGAGTGCCACTATTGCGGCTCTCTGTGCTGAAGGAGGACAAGGACAGTGGGGCAGCGGGGCGAGAGTATCCCGGCCCACAGTGGCAACAAGGAGTGTCCGCAGCGAGGAAGAAGGGGATTTCAAGGAGCAAGAGGTGGTGGTTTTGGACCCAGGGAGTGGGGGGGGGGACCTTGCCTATGTTGGAATTATTTGAGTTGGGGCATTTAGCAAGGGGAATGCAGGAGCAGATCTGCAGTGGGGTATAATTATGGGACGAAGCAACAGGGCCAGGGACCCCAAGGACTAGGGTATTCAACTAAGGGTATTCCTAGGGGCAGTCAAGGATATCATAACCAAGGGTATTCCCATGGGCAACACCAAACATCTAACCAACTGCCTCAAGCTTCTGTCATGCAAGAGCGACATCCGTCACAGCAGCAGCAGGACGGTGCCTCCCCGGTGGGCAGGGTACCAAGTAGGGCTACTGCTCCCTTTGGAGGAGCAGCAGTGATGGGGACGAGGGGTGGTAACCCCTTCTCGTTCCCTGGAACAAACACATACCCTGATTAGGACAGCCCACAGAGATCGACTTGCGTGTCCGGTCTTGTCGACAACCATCCACCCTGAAGAGGATCCTTTGGTGGGGCGGAGATATGAAACAAGCAGTTCATATTCCTGGTGGACTCTGGTGCAGCTAAATCATGTATCATGAAGGAAACCTTCCACTATCAGGAAAATATCTAGACGCGCAGGGATTCTCTGGGGATATTTCCAAGGTTCGATACACTGAGGAGCTGGATGTAAAGGTGGGAGGCAAGGTAGTACGGGTGCCCTTACTATATTCAGAAAGTTCCCCAGTCAATTTACTGGGTACGGACCTGCTCTGCAAGTTATACATGACTATATCCTTTACAGATCATGGTATAGTCTGCTCCACGCCTGGGATGTGCACTGCAAAGGCGATGTTGATGATACACGCAATGACAAGGGAGATGGTGCTGGTCTGCGTGATTCCCGTAGACCCAGACATGTATGTTTATGGTATTACTGTGCTTGTGGAGGCGGTGCCCCAGATTGCCTAACCGTGTTGGCTCGTGCCCACTGATTTTATATTGTCGCTGAATTTGCAGGGGTTGTTGGTTTCAGACAAGAAGGTTGTCCTGTTAGGAATGGACAGGGAGGGATATGAGTGGCGCACAGTGCTCTGTGTAGATCCAACGGTACAGCTAAATGAGATGATGGATGACAAATTGTTTGAAAATAACAACAAAGATGGGGAAATAATCCTAGAGCTCTGTAACCCCTGGAACATAATGATACAGTACCGAAGAGTGCACTATCCCCTGATGGCAGTATTAACTCCACCTCTATTTTTTGAAGAAGACTTACAACACGTGCCTTCACAGTTGTGGACTACAAACCCACATGATGTAGGGTTACTGAAAGACGAGACTCCTGTGCGCATATCACTGAAACCAGGTGCGGTGCTGCCCAGGGCAAGATCATATCCATTATCGAGGGAGGTGGAGGAGGGTATTGGACAATACAGGCCCTATTGGACCAGGAGAACATCGTGCCATCCACATCTCCGTGTAACAACGATATACCCTGTTAAAAAATCAACAGGGGGCAATTGGAGAATGATTCAGGACTTGCGCCCCCTAAATGACGTGGTACAGAAAGAATTTCCAGTCATTACGAATCCTGCGACAATTTTGTGTGGCATCCACAAATAAGCCACGTATTTTACTGTAGTTGACTTGAAAAATGCATTCTTCCCGATTCCACTCCATCCTGAGTCGAGGTACCTCACAGCATTTACACAGGGCCAAATGCGGTTCGAACATACTATGTTACCTCAGGGGTACTGTGAGAGTCGGAGCATATTTAACAGAATACTGCATGTCTATCTAGGAAATATTGAGGTACCTAATCTGATTATCCAGTACGTGGACGATCTGCTAGTGTGTAGTGCCAGTGAACAGCACTGCCAGAGGGACTCCATTGCACTCCTACAATTGCTGGACTCTAATGGGTACATGGCCAAATTGCAATATGGCCAACAAGAAGTGCTCTGTTTGGGGAAGTTCATATCAGCGAATGGTAAAAGAATACTACCAGACAGGGCAGCATCAGTACGCGCCACCACCAGACCCACCTCAGTTAAAGAAATGCAGAAGTTTCTGGGCCTGTGTAAATATTGCAGGGCCTGGATTCTAGATTATGCAGCATACACAAGGCCACTTTTACAGGCCCTTACGGAAGCACAAAAAACAAAGGACCACAAGTTACAGTTGTCGGCAGAAATGATCAAACAGTTTGACCACTTAAAAGAAGTCATTAGTTCGCCACCCGTACTGGCCACCCCAGATTACACGCAGGAATTTTGCTTGTTTTCACATTCGGATAGCCAGGTTATGACGGTGGTATTGACTCAGAAAAGCACTATGGGCCATAAGCCATTGGCCTATTATGGGGGCACTTTGGATACAGTGATGCAAGAGTAGTTTGCATGTGAACAAGCTTTAGCGGCTGCTGATTTTGCAATCAAGAAAAGTTCTACAATTGTAATGGGGTGGTCAGTCACGTTGTATGTGGAACATTCTTTGCTTGCCATTCTAGAAATGTCAAGATGTACTCTGACTACGCAAAGGTCTTTCGGCATATGAGATCATTATTATAAACCCCATATTCATGTGGTTTGGTGTAAAACAATGAACCCTGCTACCTTTTTAATGGACATGCCTCCTACAGAGGACTTTACGGTACACGGCTGTGCCACATATGAGGGGGAGGAGGACGACATTTCCAAAGCAAGGGACTGTGCATTGACAAAGGGTGAGGTACTTTTTGTTGACTGGTCTTCCAAAATTAATCAGGAGGTTGTGCAAAGACAGACGGTGGCAGCAGTGGTACGATATTAGTAACTACAGGTAGAAGGGCCTTCGGTAAATGCAGCATCGCATATACTAGGCCCAAATTGCGAGACAAGAGAAATCCCCAGCCATGCCGAGCTCCTATGAGGACAACCCACACCCCCAACCACCACAATGTCTATTCATTGTTCTAACAGTGTTGCAAAGATGTTAGAGTGGAAGTACAAGGCCGCAATCACAGACCGGCGCCGGATGTGTATGTTATCTCAAACTGGCCAAATTATGACCCGGCCCATCCCTGGGCATCCACGAGTTATAGCCCGTGTAACTGACTAAAACGTAAGACCTGGTGCCTTTTGACTACCAACCCAAAAGTAACAACTCCTGAGATGTTCAAAGAGGACAAACCTGGCATATCGTTGAAGCCACAATAGTGTGATTTGTATTGCGAGGTGCTGGGGAGTGATACATTATAGTTCAAAACGAGGGTGGAGACCTTGGAGCTGGATGGCACAGAGGGGAGTGAGTGTAATGTGTGTGTCAAGGTTAGAGTGCCCCAGAACCTCCTTTGTGCCAGTCTTAAGGCCTGCCAAGTGCACAGTATCAGTGATAAAATTGTTGTATGGTAGGAGTATAATTAATTTGTTTTCTGATCTTTGACGTGAGATGATCACTGTAGTACCCACATAATCGAAGATGGACGGATCTGGCTGGAACCTATGGCCTGGCATCCCTTATGGGGCAGGTGGATCCTGTATAGGCGTACACCAACCAGCTGCGTGGGATTTTACCCTATGTATTTCGTCATGTATGATAATGTTTTACTTTATTAGATTCTGCTTGTACTACTTTCCAGCAGAACGTTCTTAGCAGCATAGTTCTTTGCTGTTGCTCTTATATGCATGTGAGATTAAAAACGTGTTATCCTTACAAGATCGAATTGTGCCTTTCTTCCTTAGCGGGTTGTATTCTCTTTGGTGTGAGCGTTAAGGGAGTTGCTGTCACAGAATTTTAGGATATTAACACATGTCACTATTTTCGAATTGCACCTCCCTGCATTCCCTGTTCTGTTACCTTCCTAGATTTCACCCTGAGCAAGTTGGGCAATTTAGGGAGTTGGTATGGGTTTTGTTTAACTTACTTCTTAAGATCCAACTTCTGATTTTGGGAGGACCAGCCAGGATGCACAGTCAGCCAAAAGCCCTTCGACAGCAAACCCTCAATTCAGGTGGCTTATTTGGAAATCAATTATGTAGTGCCGGACAGTCTTCCCTCTATGAGCTGTTCTCTCTAGCTGTGTCAATGGATCTGTCTTCCCTTTGGATAAATCAGCCCTTTTGTGGGTTTCCAAGATGGCCGCCAGTACGAGACCACCGTGACCGATGCTCTCCCGAACCTCAGGATCATAATCACCTCAAACAAGCAGTAACTCCCTCCCCAGGTGCTTGATATTGTAGGTGGAAGAACCCGTCGTGGTGGGGGCTGTTACTCCCCTCCTCCCCTTGCATAGAAAAGCAGGAGATTTGGTATTGTGCAACGCCAACACACTTTTCAAGAAGCGGGCCCACCTTTGAATACGGCAGAGGCCAGGGCAGGAATCTGGCGATCCCACAGTGGTTGGAAGATCCGGAAGGGGAGGAAGTAGAGGTGAGCTCTCAATTCGTCAGGAAAGGAGATACTCGTGGCCCTCACGGCAAGGTCCCTGCTCGCAGCTGGAAGAAGCAATAAAAAGGAGCGGATAGGGGTGTGGTGGGGAAGGCTCTGTCACTGGAGGGCCTAGAAGCATTAAAGGAATCTGCCACCCGCCAGCCCAATAAAGAGGAGCAGATAGGGGTGTGGTGGGGAAGGCTGTCACTGGAGGGCCTAGAAGCATTAAAGGTATCTGCCACCAACCTCAACGTTGGGACCTCTAACCTCTAAGCAGTAAGCAGAGGCCAGAGAGGGGAAGCTAACGGAAGCGGAGAGGCTGTGGGGAATATGTTACAAGCTAAGGCACCCGGCACAGAAGAAAGGGCCAGCTACCCCCGTATCGGGGGTCTGAAGATTCGTGAGATGAACCCCCAAGAGTTGGATGGCCCGGCGGAGAATCTGGGAGAGCGGGCCAACGCCCAGTCCAGGCCAAGCAATCCCACAGGTGAGGACTTTTGGAGGTAGAGGGATCGATTCAAGGCATATTGTGCAGGGGCAGCCCCAAGGGGGTCTTGCTCCCAAATACCCTACACAAGATCTGCTCACTGGATGGGCAGATCTTGCACACAACAGCCCAAGCGGCGAGGGGGAATACAAAGCCCCCCCCCCATAGGGGGGGGAGGCCATTGACTGAAACAAGTTCTGAGACACATTGTAAAATATGCATACAAATAAGGCCCACGACTATCAAGCAGTGCCTGAACCGCACAATTGAGCATGTTAACCCCACTGCACACTGGAACTAGAGGAATCGCAGCGGGAACGACCTTACCCATAGCAGAGGAAGGGAGCAGTGAAAGGTACCTGGCAGGAAAGGGTTATTGCCCTGGAAATGCAAGGTGAAACCAGAAGGAAGGCCAACAACTAACAATGTCCAAAGGTAGGGCAAAGGACCAACCAACAGCTTCAAAGGGAACCAGGAATCCCCCAGAGAGCAATCGCCAGAGGATGTGGAGGAAAGACCTTAGCTCGCCTCTGGAAACGCAACAGGGCCAGGACCAAATAGAGCAAGGAGGACCTCGAACAGAAGAAGAGCTGGACCAAAACGTGACAGTCACTACTCAAGCAATACTTCAGTGATTTTGGGGACAGAATTGCAGACACAGTCCAGACTCAAATGACCACAATGAGAGAAGACCTAGCGGCAGCGTTCCAGGAAATAAAACGGGACGTTAATAAAATTGAAGAATGGGTGGACATCAATGAAAAAGCAATAAAAGAGCTGACCGAGGACTCGAGGAAGAAGGGACTCTGGATGGAGCAACTGGCAAATGCCAGCCACAACCTTGAACTTCAGACAGAAGACCTAAAAAATAGGTCAAGGAGATTGAACATTCGCATCAAAAACCTGCCAGAGTAAGTCGCAGATAACGATTTGGAAACCGTGGTCAAAGGCATCTTTGTGGATCTATTGGATACAGAAGGAAAACCAGAAGTGAGGATGGACAAGAACCACTCAGTGGGGCCCTGAAGAACGGAACCTGGGCCGCGACCTAGAGACGTCTTGGTAGCCCTTCAAGACTACAAGATGAAGGAACATATTTTGTAAACATCAAGGACGGCGAAACAAATAACCTACAATGGAACTGAACTACTGCTTTTCCAAGAAGTATCCCAAATAACCCTGTCTAAAAGGAGGAAAAAGGCCCTTGTCCTGAGAGTACTCAAAGAAAAGGACATTAGTTATCGTTGGATGTTCCCGTTTGGACTCGTCTTTGAGTTGCAAGGGATGCAACGTAGGATAACCTCCTACGAAGAAGTTGCAAGAGTTCTGTGTATTGACGAGGAATAGCAGGATGTAAGGGACCCTCAGGCAAGAGTCCAGAGAGCTACCAAGAGCTGGGAATGGTCAACTGTGAACCAAAGAGAAGTAAGAAGGGGGATATCAGCCTCAATTGAAAGGTCTGGCTTTCAGAGACGGGCAAGAGAGGGGCCTCCCCCTGCAAAGTACAGCACTTGTTCATAGTGACAAAAAGGTACTAAGGGCTATCTGATTTACAAACCTGGGGAGGGCGTACTGTAAGTATTTCAATCGGGCGATACACCCTGGTCTCAGCCTAGTACGCAGCGCACAGCTGAAATGCTCATTTTATTAAGTCTATAGGTTCAATATTCTTGGTGATATACCACTCATATCACACCCTTTCTCAAAATACCCCCAGGTCACAATGGACCAGGAATCCGGCCTGGTTGGTAAAGGTAATATTTATTTATTTAAAATTCTAATTAAACATATACTTTTTAATAGGGAGTAGCAATCACCAATGTGGTGACAATAACAGATAAGAAGGTATGTAAGGCAGTTAGTCACTTTTAGCAACACAGAATATAAAACATCGGAGAAAATAACACTTTTGGCTTGTTTGAAAAGATAGCACTTAAGTTAGGATTTCCCCCTGCAATATTCCTCAACCCACAAATAAGCAATTCTAAACAGATATAAGGAAGCAGCAGGTATTCAGGAATAAAGAACAGTGAACAGAATTGGAATGCAACCTTCCCTCCCCAAACAAGAGAGAAAAACGTGTTGGAAATCTTACACTTTTAAAATGGCATTCGAAAATGGCTGGGTAAAACAATGAATGTGTGCAAAAGTTCTTAAATCCGTACAAATCTCGATGGGAGCAACGTTGGAAAGATGCTCACAATCATGAGCTATAGTTTGAGCAAAAGTAAACACTTTAAATATTATTGGAAGTTTGAAAATAATTTAAAACAATAATTCCTGCCTAAAATTAACCAAAAGATTTTTAAGAAAAGCGGGTGAAATATACTGATTTGGAGTGTGGTAGGTTGGGATGTAGCTATGAGTTTTGGGTATAATCCACAGTTGAAATGAAGTCTCTAGCTATTAAACTGAGTGAGTTATGCAATGTTGAATGAGAGGCATTTTTTGGAAAATAAAGGCACGAAAAAGAAAACCGAAATCAATTTTTACAAGGATAGTTATGCTCTACACTAGGGCATTCAGGCTAGGTTGAAACACAGTAAGCTCTAGAGTTGATCCGCGGAACCAACACCAGCACCGCCGCGCCCGCCCTGGCAGACCCAATCCGATTACCCGAAGGAGGATTGAGGGTTTAGGATTTCACAAGACACAATTATTTAAAGAAGTTCGCACTAGCGCAAAGAATCAAAGGCAAGGTTTCAAGAATGGTTGACAATATTAATAGTTCTTAAGGTAAGGATAGGATGGTTTAGAGATTGGGATGGAACAAAACAAGGAAAGGTATGCTATAATTTCCTATGCTTCCTATTAATACTTACAGTCCACTTTAATTTAGGATTTTGGACAGTCAAGGGTTCTGGTCATCACACGGATCGGGTCTAACCAAGGACAGCAGGGCACATCTGGCTGGATAGGGTCAGCTGCGCGGTTCTGGTCACTGGACTGGTACCTCGGGTTACTGCACTGGACTGCACTGGTTACTGGGGACTGGAGATCAGTGGGATGGCGAGTTTGCAGCAGGCATGCATTTATTAGCAAGCCAGCTGGATCAGATGCTTCCCTTGGGTTTTTGGGATTTGTTTAGAATTTGAGACCTAGCTGAAAATGGAGTCAGCAATGCTTAGGCCTTGGCTTTGTAATGAAATCAGGAATCGGGAACAAAGCTGAAGAAATCAGGAACAAGACGCCCCACAGAAATCAGGAAGAAGTCAGGAATCAGTCTGTTTTTGTGTGTGTCAGGTTCCCTTATTTATCATGCCAAATGACATCACTAAAGTATATGGCAGGGGCAGGCTGACTGTCCACACCACTAATGCTAGGATTGGGCAAGAGCACAGTTTCCGCCTTGCTTTTCGCTGATTGGATGACAGAAAAGGATGTCATGTTTATGGTGTTACTTTTACAATGTCTAGAAACCTCCCCTACCTACTGGGACCAAATTCAAATTTTCCCACAAATACATATTTATACAGTTATGACCTCTGAGAAAATCGGATGTACATGTTACATATTTTGTGGGTCACATTTCAATCTAAATCCCAAGTCTGTGGGACCTGGTTTTGCCTTTTGCTACCTTTTTGGAAATTTTAACCATGAAAGATTTGGCCTAAAATTTCCCAACTTTGTACATAGATGTGCAATTACCCCTGGGATATGTGTACACACTGTTATCTTTGCTTTGTCCTACCAAGTCTTGAAATGAATAGCATCAAATTAGCTTTAAAACTACCAACTTTCAGATTTTTCCTCATTGTTGTGGCGAAGTTAAATGTCTTTAAAGTTCAGTTGCAAATAGGCTTTTTAAACACCAAATGTCACTTGTCAGCTTTTTTCTTTTTCCCAAGTGTAAGCAAATGTCAATCCCTTTGAAGCAGAATGAGGGGCCTCTGTCTTGAATTGAAGTTTCCTGCCCCTCCCACTTGAAAGGTGAGAGTCTTAGCCTGCTATTGTCTTAGCCTTGGGCAAAGACGATTGTCTGATGCAACTTGGGAAACCCCATTGTACTGGGTATTCAAAACCTGCAAGCTAGCAATTAGCCTTTCATGGGCCAGCAGTTTGAGTTGTCACCCTTTCTCAGGGCCAGCACTGGCAGAGCAGGTTTTTTACTTATATATAGTTCACCAACTTATCCTGGGTTGAGCTTTTATTTTCTCATTTTAAATCTTGCCTGAAACCTAGAAATCAAAACAGTTTATAGGTGGATTTTTAACAGTAGCAATTTCTTTTACATTTCTTAAATAATCAAGCCTTTACACAGTAATATACTTTAAAAATAGGCAATTTTTCTCTTCATTCAAGCAAAAGCACATTTAACTTGTTTCTTTAAATTCGGTTTTCCGCTGCAGCAAATACACACTTTGGGCAGTCCTATTTCTTTCCTTGAGCGCTGGAGTTGTTTGCAGCATAGATACATGTATCATGCCTCTGTTGAGAGTCTTTCTCTGGACAGCTAATTCTTGATACTTGTTGCAAAGAAATAGCCGTGTTTCCCATGGAAAATGAAAACAGTCCCTGGTTGCTTTTCCAAAAATACTTTTGATAGGGGCTGTCATTCAAATGAGGCCCGGTTCCTCTGAGACTCAAGAATGATCCTGGGCCCTGCAGGGCCTTTTTGATCATAGTGGTTCAGGAGGAATTGATGAATTTAGCACCAAGCAGCACTTTGAAGGTTGAAAAGATGACATTTTAAAGAGGCATTTTGGGTTTACATCAAAGTAGTGCTGCTGCTTTCCTTTGCTCCATGTAAAATGTTGCAGAGCACACTGGCACATTCCTGCAGTGAGTACTCTGTTTTACCCCACCTGAAATGGGGTTAGTAGGGCGCCACAGCCATTTTGTGGTTATTACAAAACGCAGTTTCAAGATTTTGGCGCGCACCGGAGTCAGCGTGGCCATTTGGTGCTGTTTCTTGCCCCAATGCAGCAACATGATGTAGCAAGCATAGCTGAGTGGGTCAAAATATCCCACAGTACACAACAGGGTTGACATTGAAGGTCCTGAGGGGAAAGGGGTGTTGGGGTGGAATCTAGAATGCGTTGAGGAGAACCTGCTGGTGGGTACGCTGGGAGTAGTAAGGTGCTCAATTCCCGAGAGGGTGATTCGGGAGGGCCTAGAGGCCGGTTGAGGCGGGAGGGGTGAAGAAGTCTGGACATGATTTGGTGAAGAGGTACACTAAGCGTTATTACACCCACAACAATGGAAAAACATAATAAGTTAGGCATTATATCCTTGAATATCAATGGATTAAATTCCCCAATGAAGAGAAAAAAACTGCAAAGATGCATACAGAGGTAGGGACCAGATATAATAACACTACAAGAGAACCATGTGCAGACCGATTACGACTGCAAGGCTACCGCCAAATGTACCAATCTACTGACAAGAGTAAGAAAGGGGGAGTGCTGGTAGCCCTTCGGAATAATCTTAATCTCGTAGTTACTGATAAGTAAAGGGACACCCAGGGAAGATACTTAGCCCTGAACTTGAAGGGGAGGGGAGAAGTCAACACACTAGTAACTTGCTTACGCACCTAACATGGGACAAGACACCTTCTATTCAAAATTCCTTGGCCAAGGTCGAGAGATTTGCAAAGGGACACATAATTCTGACTGGGGACTTTAACATGGCGTGAGATCCAGAAAAGGATAGGTCTACAAAAACTTACGGAACACAGGGGAAGCCCTCAAAAGAATTGGTAGGGGAATTGGAGAGGCTCGCATTGGTAGACGTATGGAGGGAAAAGGGAAGGGCATATGGCATGATTTACCTTTGTTCACAGATCGTCTTCAAGAATAGACTGTGTGGTCATCCCGAGCACTCCTAGGTTGGGTGTTGGGCATAGAGGTGGGGGCGATAGTTTTATCAGATCACGCATCCTTGTCACTGAAAATGGGCAGGAGATGAGGGCCATTAGGACTCTGGAAATGGAGATACCCAGCCTTGCTGTTTAAAGATGAAACCTTAAGGAAAGAGTTGGGGGAAGCGATCGAGAGCTTCTTTGGGGACAACAAAGCTGAGGACACATCCTTGCTGATGAGGTGGGACGCCTTTATGGCTCCGATTAGGGGAAAATCATTGCGACCGAGGCCCATAGGGACAGAGAATTGAGGCTTGCAGAAAAAGATCTAGAAGAAAAAAAAAGAACGGAATGGCCAAGATGGAAGTGGGTGTGAGCAGGGAAACAAGAAAGGAACACATGGCTATTAAAGGCCAATTGGAAAGATTACAGGCTAAGGCGGCGGAAAGCTATTATATCTAAGCAAATACTGGCTAGGATTCTGAGAAGGGAAGAGAAGGCCAAAACTATTTTAAAACTAAGGATGGAGGCGCTGCTGAAGGGGCACCAGCACGGAAACTAAGGCCATAGCTCCAGAATTTTCTAAGTATTACACAGACCTATACAGTTCGGAGAACCCGCCTGAAACGAACCTGAGGGAATAAATTGATAATAGAGATTTGGCAGAAATATCAGAAGAGGAGAGAGAAGCCCTTGGACAGTATATCACAACCAACACGGTGCAGAGGGTTATACTGTCCCTACCCCTTAATAAATCTCCTGGCCCACATGGGTTCACCTCAGAATTCAACAGAAACTTTAGGGAGACGTTAATACCTTATCTGGTACCCCTCCTCAATGAAATTGGGATAAAGGGACACATTACAACAACAATGGAAGAGGCAAAAGTAGTCCTACTGCCTAAGGCGGGCAAAGATCCGACGGCATGTGAGTCGTACAGGTCGATATCCCTGATTAATGGCGACTCTAAGATTTGCACCAAGGTACTTGTGAATCGCCTAGACCAAAATTCTCCCACGTATCATTAAGCCGAAACAAGCAGGCTGACAGACTAGCTGGGGCAGACAGACGAGTGACAATACTTGGAGGATTTCGCATCTTATAGAAAAAGTTAATAAAAGGAAAATTCTGCCCCTTCTGGTAGCCTTCCACGCCAAAAAGGCCTTTGACAGGGTAGAGTGGTGGTTCCTGTGACTTTTTAACAATGATCGAGGCTAACTATCGGAACCCATCCCTACGGCTGGCGATTAATGGTGAACTGTCAGAGCCCATTAAAGTGCGCAGGGGTTCAAAGCAGGGCTGCCCGCATTTGCCCCACTATATGCGATTCATCTATCATTTGGGGGGTACGGTCCACAAGAACGCTGCCTTCGTGGATGACCTAATCCTGACGCAGAGATATATATATATATATATATATATATATATATATATATATATATATATATATATATATATATATATATATATATATATATATATATATATATGCATATGCAGATGCTACGGGTTGAGTCAGTAGCAGGGCTAAAAATCAATGCCCACAAATCTGAAATTCTGAATTTGACGATACCGAGAGATGCAGAGGAAGGGCTCAAAGAGACGTTCCTGTACAGATGGGCCGAAAATGCCGTTATGTATTTAGGAATCAAGCTAACAAAAGCAATGGAGATAGTTTTGTGGCCAACTATTTACCCTTGTTTGAGACAATAAAGAACAAATTGACTTGGGCCCCTTAACAATAAAGTGGTTAGGCAGAATCAATGTCTTGAAGATGGTTACCCTTCCACAACTATTGTACTACTTCATGGCTCTTCCAATTCAGGTCCCTACCTCCTTTTTTTGAGCTATTCAAAAATACACAAGAAGATTTGTCTGGAATGACAAAAAACCCAGAAAAGAGTAATGTTGATGCCAAGAAATAGGGGCCGAATGGGGGAACTGGACTTTAAAGTGTAATTTATGGCAGCACAAATAAAGGTCTTGAGGGACTGTCTGAAGGATGACCGGGACAAGATATGGAAGGTGCTGGACAAGGCAGTGGTGTAGGGGAGAAGCTAGATGATGTATTATGGAAGCCAAAGGGTAACCGACCAACCAACGTGTACTGGCCTGAGATATAGTGTCATTGGTAGGGGATTCCTGGGGTGGGCTTATAAGGAGGGCCCAAATTACTACATTCCCATTTCCTTTTACACCAAATTTTGCTAACCAGTGATTTAGCCCAGGGATAAGCGGAAAAGGGTTTGGCATTTAGCGGGAAGGAGGTTGCCATAAAATCTGCAATATGTTCGAGGGGACAGAAATTAAATCGTTCTCTCAATGAAAAGCAGACTTTGGGATCAAAGAAGGGGAGAGGTTTAAATATTCTCAAATAAGACACAGGGTAATGCAACCTACCCTCAAAGAAGCAGCGAGACGTAAACTTAACCGCATTTGAGAAATCTTTCATGACAGATTCTGGGGACAAACAAATAGTTGGAGCAATTTATTCACATACTAAATAGAGAGAGCAACCAGGGTTAAGGAGATATATGGTGTCTTGGGAAGGGGCAACAGGCCAAATGATCGAAGAAGTGAATGGAAGCAACTCTGGACCAATATTCCCAGGTTAACAAGGTCCCTTCAAATCCAGGAAATATGGGTTAAATGTATGCTGCAATGGCACCTCACTCTGGAAACAATACACAAAACTTTATCTCTCAGAGCATTTTGGAGGCTACGTGGAATGGTGGGGACCTGCGATCACATATTGCCCGAATATCCAAGGTTACTGGGGTTTAATACGAAAAGCACCAGCAGAGAGACTGGGAGTGAAGGGAGGGGGTAACGGAGGTGGGGGCCTTACTGGGTTTGGTGGTTTCTTTGGAAGAATTATCCACTAGTGCTGAACGCAAAGTATATATAATCTTAATGATGGTGGGGGCATTAGGTGTGGCACAAAAATGGAACTCAAAAGACCCTTTTACGGAACACGAATGGGTGGGAAAGGTTTGGAACTTCGCAGCCCTGGAATGGGTAACCTACTCTTTACAAGGGGACCACCAAGGATATTTGGCAGACTGGTGCCAGGTGTTGGAATTCCTTCAGAAAGGGGCCAGGGGGAGCTGGGGAGCTGGTGCCAGAGTAGAATGAGACTGTTGGGACGGATATGACTATATGTGAACACCTGCCATCAGAAGTGCAAACTTGGGGACCTTTCAAATTGGGGGCTATTCACCTACCAAACTGGATTCAAGTCACAAGGGAGGAGACGACCAAGGGGGGAGGGGGGCAGAGGGGATACGGTGGGGATCAACTTCGGACTGCAAGGGGAGGAGGGAGAAGGGGGGTTACAATGTGTTTGGAAATATTTAAAATGTTAATAAAAAGTTACATGGAAAATAAATCGGCCCTTGTCTTCTCCAATTTCCAGTTCGTTCCCCTTCTTAGTCTTCATCACCCAATTCCATATTTCATCATTCTCGCTTTCTGTTCTCTGGGTATGCCATTATATTTCACTCTAATTGAACCAATGCCTTGTCACAGAGGGGTGGTGTTCCGTCACCTCCTTACAAAGTTGGGAGGGTTGTGTGTTGAATCAGCAATGATTCACCCCACAGTCCTGGCCTGGGATCCTTCTCATGGGCCAGGGATGGTCACATGCTTCCTGATCCCGACCCTGTGGGTGGTGGTCTGTGGGAGGATCACATTGTGTGAGGTACGGGGGAGGTCAGGAAGACTGTGAAATACCCCTATTTATCTTTCCCTGCAGCCCCACATTTTAATTGCTTATTGCCAAGTAGAGTAACTAAGAAAATCTAATTTTGTTGGTCGTGACTAAGGGTCCCATAATTCCCTAAGTACTGGGACGAGGCTGAATAGCAATACTGCAGGAGTAGTCAGTCTGTTAAGCCTAATGACCCACACCTGCGCAATCACAGAGGCTTAAAAGCCCCCCTCAGATGAAAAGCCCTTAGATGGAGCTGTAGCCCGGAAGGTCACAGCAGTAGTAGCAGAAGCAGAGCACAGTGTTGAGAATCCAAGAAGAAGTGGGTGAACAGAAGGGATGCCGGGACTTTTACCAAGCAGATTCCCTGCCTGTCGTGAAAGAGTCCCGTTTCCACAATATCTGAAGTGCAGAGGTTGTGCACCAGAAGGCGTGAAGGAAGACTGCTTTTCCCCCATGTGCACCTAATTACAGAGATTGAGCAGCAGGAAGTGTGCCGGAGACCGTTGCTGAAAGGTGTTGTTCAGATGGGGGTCCCGGGAACAAGAGGAGCTCCTTACCTGTGTGACGGGACCGAAGAAACCTTTATCAAGGAGAGGTGTCTGTCCTAAAGAAGGCAGAAGCAGCCCAAGCCCTACAACATGCAACGGGAACAAGACAGAAGCTGATGTGTGTTACCGAGCATTCTGGTCCCTTGAGCGAACAATGGCAGGCAACTGTATCAAAGTAGAATCACTCCCGTATGATTGAGAGCTTTGTGAAGCTTACAGTTGATTGTCGGACAATGGGAAGTCTGAAAAGTAGCACTTCCTCATAATTGAACGCTATTAATTTCACTCGCATAAGAGTCCAACGCTGTGAAACTCCTTAAGTGAATATTAAAAACTCTGTCAACAGATGAGACAGGTCGCATGTGCCGGAAAACGATTCTGAACTGAAGGTTAACCCAAGAATCCTTTTGTAGCAGTCAAAAACAATGTAATACTATAAAGTGACTGAATATTAACTTTTATTTTATTTTTATTTTTTGAATAATTTATTAGGCCCTTATACAATAAGAGAGTGTTTCGAAGCGACACAAGGAAAAAGGGAAGGGAGCAGGGGAACAAATAAACAGTGGAAATGACAATGAATAAATAAGAAAGCCAACAGACAGTGGTCCTACTAGTCCTTGTGACATTCAGAATGTGCAAGTGCAGGAAAAAGAAGGGGGTGGTGGCGGGGGGGCGGGGTAAGTCATAAAGGGATGCCAAGTGGGGGAAGTGCCAGAGGTGCCTGTTCGGGGAATGCAACAGGTAAGTGCATGAGTGGAGGTCTACGCCCACAGCTAAGTGCAGGGCTGAGATAGACCCCTAGCCGGGAGTTGTGGGCCCAAGGCGCAGTGCAGGGAGAGGGGGGGGCAGAAGCTAGTGGCGATTGGGCTGATGGCCAGGACCCTATTGGACTCTCGAGGGACCGGGCCGTCATTCTCAGCGGCTGAGTGGATGGTTAGCACAGGAGGGGAAGGAGGAGGAGAAGATAAATGTCTTGAGTTGCTTACGGAACTTGAGGGGGAGCCAGCCGAGGAGAGAGTTCTGCCTCCAGCTCTCTGCTCGGAGAAGCGTTTGACCAGCAGAGAGTTGGAGCCGGAATATGGAAGGGGTCTGGAGGGAGAGTATTTAATGAGGGAGAGTTTCAGGTGATGTGGTCCCAGGCCCCAGACAGCCTTATAGATGATGCAAGGGGTCTTGAATTTGATCCTTACATCAATCAGGAACCAATGGAGAGATTTTAGGACTGTAAAGATATGGTCCCTGGGCTTGAAGCCAAAGATAAGTCTCACAACCCTATTCTGGGTTAATTGAAGAGGGTGGAGGGAGGAAATAGGCAGGTTGAGAAAGAGGCTGTTGCTGTAATCCAGCCTGGAGAAGACCAGATCTCTAGAGACATTGAGCTTCTGGGGGAATGCCTCTAAGGAGGTGAAGTTGAAAGTGGGCCTTCTTGGCAAGGTCCAGGTTGTGAGGAGTGAAGGAGAGAGAGAAGGGTCGAAGATGACCCCAAGGTTTCTAGCTTCAGTGGAAGGAGGAGAGCCCATAGAGGGCGGCCAGAGTGCAGGAGGGAAACTGGGAACAGGTGACCTGATGGGAAGAATCTCAGTCTTACTAGCATTAAGACTGAGGTCATTGGAGGAACACAGGACTGAATAGCAGACAGGCTGTCGGGTATGATAGAGCAGGAAGGGGCGTGGGGGGCTATGAGTTAAAGAGAGCCAGCATTGCCCAAGCCAAGAGTAAAACAAGAGTTGCTCCAGCCAAGAGTGAATGAAAACTTTCCCAAAGCTAATGAATAGTGCAAGCATTGTCCTAGGCCAAATAGGATACAAACATTGCCCAAGCCGAAAGTGTGCAGGCATTGCCTAAATCCAAAGGAGACTGAAAATGTCTGATTAAACTATTCTGATTGGCAGGAAGCAAAGAGGCAAATGTAGGATGCTTAATGCTTGGAATTGTTCTCTATAGGTTTATATAGCTCACATTGCCAAAACCAAGGAGAGAAAAGATAGAATTACATCCTTGAGGGCAATTTTGTTAAAGTTGTTGCAGAAAGACAAGAGTGGCAAAGAGGTTGCCCTTCTGGAAAGTGAAGCTTCAGAAGAAGAGTACCTTGCTGAAGCTGTGGTAATACTTTGGGTTGTGTGAAGGCATCATGAAGCAAGACACAGATAACAGAATCAGTGTTAGAAAACGCAGCTTCATTTACTTTAATGTCTCGGTGGAGTATGGCCTAACTTGCCTTATGCTAAGGTGGGATTTCCCTGCATAAAGAAACCAAGGATAGTCCAAGTCAGTAAGTTCAACTTAAAAGTCTGTCTGTGTCCAAATCCTGTACTTTCACTCACAACTAAAGCTAAACAATGTGTATGAATGTCGGCACCAAAAGAAACAGTGTTCAAAATAATGTTTTGACCTTCTTCCAGCTCTGGTGTGTTTCAGCTTCCCCTTCCCCAAGTTCAAAACACTTCAAAAAGGTCTTGGGGGTTTGTTAGGTGTTTTGTCATAGGGCTATTACATAACTTGGGTGGTATTTTAGTTTTGTGGTAAATTGGCAGTAGTTTAGTATTGTGGTATAAAAGTGGTGAGCATCTTTATAATACTGCCCTATGTTATGAGACCAGCCTTTCCCACTTTGTATTTATATTCTGTCTTAGGGTTGACTGTAAGTACAAATCATTGGATGTTACACTCATAGGAACCTAATAGCACCATCTGTTATGACGATGACTTATATACAACATCAGCCTATCGTTTTTAACGGTTCTGTTCAGCTTCCAGCATGCACAGCTGAACACACACACGCACATGCATCACAGATTTTCTAGCTTGCTATCTGGTCCTCCAACATTTACTTTCACTGTACCGCAGGAAGTAAAAGTTTTACCACCGTCGGTTGCACTATGACACCTTCCTATTATTCCCCTCATTCAAAGTAAGCAACTGGCACAAAAAAAATTGCAGCCCACCGCTTCTGTTTTTTTGTGCGATTATTTTCATTTATGCATGTAGCATTTTGAAATGGATGTTGCGATACATATATTGCACATTCAACACTTTTGTAGAAGATACATGAGCTAGCTTGTACACAGTGAAAACATATATTTTTTCTTACCAAAACTTGAAACACAATGTGATTACAGAGCGTACTTTCTAAGAGAAAAGACACAAACATAGATAGCACAAACCACTTTTCATTTTTTTTGTTAAGCCAGTGTTCTCAATTACAATGTGAGAAAAAAAACAATAATTCATTTGAAACTAATGATCTATTTCTGTCTATCTGACTGCAAAGATTATACTCTCTCTGCACTCTCCTCACTTTACAGATACTCACCCTAAACTGTGAAGCCTCTGCGCTTTATCAGGAAAAGCCCCCTCTCTGCTGTGGGTTATCAGCAAAAGGAGTGTTGCAAACTCTGCACTGCTTTTGCACCCCGAAAGTCAGCTCACGGCCCCAGATGCATCTAAGACCTGGACAGCACGGCTCTGCCTCTGTCTGCTGTTCTCCCCCTCTTCTCCGGACAGCCAGCAGCAAAAAGGAACCAACACCCTTTCTGCCTCCTACATTTGTGCCTGAGCCCTGTCACTCAAGCTGGTTCATAACCCTTTTCTGACGTTTTCGATCACCCCATCTCTCTTCTTGAAACATAGCATTTCTCTGTCCAATCACCCAGCGAAGGCCCATTCATTTTGCATGCACGTTCAATTTTCACTGAAAAACAAACAGAATCTTCCATCTGAGCCCTCTTGCATTTCAATGTTAGAAGGATCACTAATTGAATAGGGTTCAATGTTATTTAATAGGGACTTGTTAATGGATTATTCTGGGTTAGTTTTTCAATGCAAAACCACACAGATGGCGAATTCATTTATAATATGGAACATTTTTACACTGGCTCAGTGCATTTAAATCTGCTGTCTTTGCATCCATATTACTGACACCATTGAAAACCTAGTTCACAGCCCCCATGAGCTCAATGCATTACCTTTTAATTTGCTGTCTCTACTTGCACTAAATAATTCACTGTCTCTATTGCACTTATTTCTACTGACTCCACTGAAAATAATGTAATGTCATTTACTACTCCACATAGCAGTTTTGTAATGTCATGAATTATTCTACAGGCTCCCTTCCTCAAGTTCAACACAGTTCCAGCATATCTCAGGGTTCCATTCCCCCAAGTTCAAACTTAGTTCGAGGATATCTCTGGGTTCCCTTCCCCAACTGTAAACACAGTTCAAGTCACTTGACTTTCAATGTTACTTCCAAATTAACTTTAGAATCCTGTCAACTCTTTACCAGCTCAAAGATATGATTTCTTTCACTTCAGCACTTACACCACACAGCCTTTGTATCTTGGCTTTTCTTGCCCCTTTCTCTAGTAGGGGCTGCTCGGTATAGGCGCAGTCGTCACACGGTCCACCCATTACCGGTCATGCAACCAATGACTTGTGATATTTGGTTATCAACATGTGTATTTTCTTTATAAACCAGTATTGAATGTCACCACTTAAAACCACACTTCTTTAACAGTCTCCTTGTTGTGCCCAGCACTGGCACCCTCCCTCGGAACCTGTTTGTAATTAACATGTGCTGTGCTTTTCTCCTTGGCTGTCCTTTGGCTTTCCCACAACTTGTTCTATTGGTGTTTATTCTCTTCCGGGTTATAAACAAAAGGGCACTCAAAGTGCAATTAGCAGGGTGCAGCCCTAACAGACAAGTATTGTATCACAAAAGAGGGCAACACACAACTGTATGTCATTAAGATTAGGCAGTAGGAGACACCCATTAGGTATAAGGCAAAAAACACTAGCATTCAGTGGCCAAGGAGATGCAGGGTCAGTCGGAAGACAGTAGGATAGTGAAGAAAAAACTGTCTAAACCTGTCCTACCCTTAAGGTTTTAAGAGAAAACCCTATCCCTAGGAAGAGATGATGTGCTGCTTACAAACAGGGGGAGACAGTAAAAGAAATCAAAAGAGAATTCATTTTTGAAAAAGCAACAACAGCATGAAGGTTGTTTAACTCCTGAAAATCCTTGGTCACTGAGGGTCCTCACAGAGGAGGAATGGGCACAAAAAGGGGAAGGATGTAAAAATAAATGTAAAGTTTACACCTTGGTCTAGGAATCCAAATGGATGGGTACGAATCTGGGCTGTCTATTGTGGGTACATTGCACCTTTACTATCCCATAGACTGGTTGAGATTTCCCAAGGTGACTCTACAAGTAAAATTATAGAGAAAAAGAGCTCAACACCATGTTATTATATTGCTGTAGTCCAAGCTAATTAGTCCAGCAAATATCCCCTGGTGGGGATAAGGTGAGCCAATTTCAGGTGAAGACGAAACGTGAAGACAACATATAGTTCACGTTAACCGTTCCTATTAGGTGTTTAAATAGTAGGAAGGGACGTGAGACCTCATAAAAAGACATAAAACAGGTTGTGCATGGTAAAGGTAGAGTATATTTTAGTTCTCCACCATGTAACAACCACCATCTACCGGTTTCAGTGGTATAGTTTTGGTGTGACCACTTTCATCAGGACAGTCTTCTAAAACAAGGGAGGAATTTTTCCATGCAATGCTCAATATTCCATCACCATATTGTTGCCATGGGGTTTTAAATACTTTACCCCATTTTCTAGTGCCAGTGCAGGAAGGTTCATAAGAGAAACCGATGGGAAAACAAAGCAAAAAAGCCAAAGTCACTCCCCATATACTACCATGCGCACTAAATGCTTAAGAGGCAACAGGGCAAGTCACTGCGTCTCTTTTCATGGGTCTATGAAGACCAAAATTAGGGCTACCTTGTGCACCATAGAGATACAAACAGTTTTAGTTCAGATTCATAGCTGATAGATTATATGGTTTATTGTATATTCTTTAATTATTTTTTATCACACAGAGGTTAAAGGCCCTCTGGTGTTTGTTATAAACGACCCCACATTTGTCATTGTTAGATAACTTAATAACAACAGCCAGACGTAAGGCCATGCCTACAAGTGAACATATTGACTATATCAAGTGAGAGAAGGGTAAACTAAACATCCAATCAGTTAGCTGGACCGAAAGCACTATATGACTGACCTTAACCACTGCAACACGATGTATTCAAGAGATGTCGTGCATTTAGACGGCAGGAGCACATAGATCTACCAGGATCAGTGTGCATTGCGTTGTGCTAAAATAATGAAGAAGAGAAGTACAATCATTAAGGACGCATACGCCCCCTCCTTCCCTTAAGGCTGAGGCCGCGCCTAACACACCTCCAATGGTCAAGAATACTGAAATGAACATCCCTTCTAGGGAGGCAGAGTTAGAGATGCGAAAAAACCCAAACAAAGGGGCCAACAATCCCAAGCGTGGTGATCTCTATGCTTTGGTCACGGCTTAGCCCTGCTGCACTGTTGTCCAGACCCCACTCTACCCCTGCTCACAAATGATATTGGGGGAACGGGTTGTCACCAGGAAAGGCAGAATGTTAGCAGAAGGGGTCAATCCGAATGTACTTAATCATGTTTTTCGACACAGCACAGCTTGATGAAACCCCCGAGACTACTGGGAGGCTGTGGTCGGATGGACACGTAAATGGAGTCAGCGTGATGTCACGTGATTATAGTCACATGGACATCTCTAACGCTCCATTCCACGTACCCGAACCAGAAGTACAAGTCCCCGTGCACTGCAGCCAAATCAAGGCTTGTCAGTCAGGCAAGGCCAGGCAGTGCATTGAATTTAAAAGACTATGGGGAAGACAGAGCACACAGCGCCGGAAACAAACTGATCTTAATTGCGGCGAATTTATGCCGCTTTTGTCAGATTCTAAAGGGGACAAAGATTGAACAGGATGCACACCAGGGAAGATCCTAAAAGTATGTTGTATTCTCTTCCACCACCTTGCTTTCATATTATCCATTCAATTTCGGTAACTTCCTGTTAGGCAGAATCCTGTGGGAGCACTGCAAGAAGTTTAAAACTACAGAGTAAGCAGTAAACCCAATTGGTAGCAGTCTGTACCACCCAGATTTACCTGGTAGCTGTGGCTGAGCAGTCGGACTTCTCTCAAGAAGAGTAGGGCAGTATATAGAGTATACACAATAGGGCTAGAAACACAGTAGAGCAAACAAACACTGACCAGAGCTTTGTATCAAAAGTATATAATTATTTATTTAAAACACACTTTAGACAATACAATAGCACTCTAAATCAAAAGCAAGTTAAAACACAGTCAGGTAAAGTATACACACCTCCCTTGATAACTATTAGACAAGTCAGAGTTAAAACACCACGATTTGTTAAAACAGATGTGAGTGCGTAACATAGATGGCACTCCAATAGTTAAGGGAAAGGGAGAGAAAAAGGCAGAGCAAAAAAATAACAGTTCCCAGCACTTTTAGAAGTTCAAAGCAAGGGAGTATGGGCAGTATACACTGTAGAGCCAAAGTTCATAGGACAGGCCCACTTTAAATGGAGCAAAGCGAAATGTGCCCAAGATCACACAGTTTAAAATGCACTAAAAGTCTTTGCAGAATGTTCAAAAGAGGTTGGGGTGATTCAAGAAGTTAAAGTTAGAAGGTCTGGGCCCAATCCAGTTGGAAAGCCAAGGATTTAAGCGTCACCTTGGGCAAACCGAAGAAAGGAAGGCCAGGTAGAACACAGTACCTTAAAGAGAGAGGAAGCTCCAGCGGTGGCAGTTGTTCCTGGCAGTGGTTGCAGTTCGTTGTTTCGACCAGGGGAAGAGAGGATCTCGTTGAGGAGGAAACTTGAAGTTGTTGCACTGCACAGGGAGGAAACCAGCCGCAGAGTTCGTCGGTTAAAAGGTGCGTTCCTTTTATTCGCGGTCAAAGTGGTGAAGCTTGGCTATCCGGCCACCGGGGGGCTTGGCACGGGCGATTCGACCAAGAGATGTCTTTGGAAGGCGAAAGGGGAAAACTGGTTGATCCCACCAGCTCAAAGGTAGCAGACTCGTCCAGCAGAAGATCTTCTCTTGTCGTTGGGAAAGTGGTGAGTTTGTTGCAGCAGGGCTCCACCGGTGGTGTCATCGTTGCAGATGGTTCAGCTTCTTCCCTCTTCGGATTCTTAGGTCCTGTGGCGACTTCTGAAGTTCCAGTCCCAAAGGCCCTGCTTTTATGCAGAAAAACACCCATTCAACAGCCTAGCTGTCACTCACACATGCTAAGTGGTGAGCCGGCGGCTCACCACCGGGCCAATCAGAATAGAGTGCGACTTGGGTTGCTAAGGCAACACAGTCCAGGGTGCCAATTCCCCTCCCCACACATCCTGTGGAACCCAGACAGAGCGGCACCATTTGGAGGGCTTCTGTGGAGAAGCCCACCAAAAAGTGGAACAAAGGACTCAACCTTAGTTAGAGTTACAGAGACGGACACAAACGCCATTTTGGAAAAGAGTTCTGGCAAAAAGACCCAACCGTTGATTTTATATTAAATAAACCGGCGGTATCTTTAACATAGCACCAAAAAAGTGGTGCGTTTAAAATCAATGGGAAAATCCCATAGGAAATATTCCGGTGGAATATTTTGCGTGGTAACCACTGCCACCAGCCAGAAACTCGACAAGGGGGGACTGGACAGTGCCCCCTTGAAAACAGACCCAGGGGCAATCGAATTAACCCCTTCCAGTACTTCTGAAATATGATGGTTTGTACTGGTTCTGTTCACAATTTTGGACTAGTAAAGTCAATGGTGACTTTACATGCCCTGGGAGACAGTAGTCAGTCCCAGGGTATGGAGTCTATGTTTGGGGGTCACTAAGACACCCCTGTGTTACTGCACTGAGGGTGCTGTGTAACACACATGAAAAACAGATACCACCCTATGGAGTAAAAAAACCCATAGCCCATAAGCACATACAAAGTCAAAGACATACCTCAAATCATGCCTAAGAGTGGGAGGAAAAGAGCCTCACTCTTAGCAGGAGAAAAAAACAAACCCCAAAAATCCAGCAAAGCTGCTGGGGGACTCACTAGGTTTGGGAAATTAGCCTTATAAGATAATTCTCCCTAACATTGCCCTTCACAATTGCTTTTCACTTGGTTCCAAAGCATTCACTACAGGTTTTCACTTTGTTCGTTAATGCTTCTTAACAATTTTCAACATTTGCTTTTCATTTAATTCATAAGTATTTATTATGGGCTTTCAATTAGTTTAATGCTTCCTGGCGGTTTTCAACACTTTCACAATAGCACATAATTCGCTTACCACTCGTGCTGTATTTTCAAATAATTTCCATAACTTCTCTTTAGTTTGGTATTCAATATATATTGTTGTCTTTCACAAAATACTTGTCAATCTGTTTGTGATTTAATATTCTTTTGCTTGGGTTCCAAACCATATTCTTAGAAGTTTCAGTTCGATCGGGGTTAGTACATGTCCACTTCCCGCCCCTGGATCACCCCAGAACAAGTGTTCCTTTTCTTACACTCACCAGGGCTGGTCTGCTCCTTGGGGGTCTTCCTGCTTGTCTGTGGCTTCCACTTGCCGCCCGGGTACATACATGTCTGGAGCTCCAACAGGCAGCGCTCGCCACCTGTGAACCTCACTGCAGAGGCCCACAGCAATTCAGAGTAGTCTGTGTTCCCCAGCTCAAGCTGGGAATGTGCAGCATAGGGGATTGCAGGGGCTCTGACTTCCTCACAGCCTGCTCAGTTCATAGTGGCTCTCACCCTTCTGCAGTACACAGCGTCCTCTTCACTGGCCCCTCTCCAGCCTGCTCCTCGCAGCTGCGTCCTTCTCGCTAGGCAGGTTCTCCCCGCCTCTACGCTGGCCTCTCCATTTATACACCTGCAGTCTCTCAATAGGTTGCAGGTGCAAGTCCTTTGTCTGACCACAATTATACCCATTAAGGCAGTGGTCTTCAAACTTTTTTGGCCTGAGCCCCCCTGAGCAAAATTTGGGCAGGCCGGCCCCCCAAAAATGGCAAATGGACAGTATGTACAAATGGCGGCAAACTATTGCGTGCCAGCACTGCACCCTACTCCCAGTATAGTTGCTGGGCTCCCCCACCTGCTCCCATCACAGTCGCTGGGTTCCCTATCCCACTCCTACCGAGTCCCTGGGCTCTCCCCACCCTGCTCCCACCACTATCCCAGTGCTCCCACCACTATCCCAGGGCTCCCGTAACCCCGTTCCAAACACAGTCTGAGGGCCAGTGGAAGCTTGTGAATTTTTTAAGTGGAGGGGCATAAATATTTCTCACACAAATGCCATAGCAACCGAGCACAATGAGGGAGCCTGAACCAAGGAGGGTTCGGGGAGATTCTCCCCGTCCCCCCACCGTGATTTTATTTTTAAATAATGGGTTAAAATGTTGTATTTTAGAGCATACTTAAAAAAAAAAGTTGGGTAAAAAGCCAAACGGTTTGCAACTGGCACTGGTGGGCCAAGGGGGCAAGCATGATATTTTGACTGGACATCTATGATGGATATCCAGCAAAAAAAGAAATACCATCCCTGTCCCCTGGGCTCCACAGCACCTCAGAAAGAGAGCTGATTTTGGCAATTGGGTAGGGGGATTGTGCAACAAATGCCTTTGTTTTACAGCCCTCCTTCCCCCTCTACTCTCCACACACCGAAATCAGCTCAAAGGACCTAAACAAAAAACACACACACATTCACGCAGCAATCACTCTTATCATTCATACAAGCACCCATCACCATACACTCACTCATAACACAAGCATACACGCATCCATACACATGTTTAAATAAACGTACCTTCTGCAGGGGCTGAAATGCTCCAGGTTGCTCTGTCCGTTTGTGCGAGGAGGGGCAGGAGCTCCCCCTCGCACATAGAGACATGCAGTGCTCCAGTCAGCATTTCCAATGAGCGAAGCATGGCTGGCGAAGCAAAACGCCCCCAGCCTTACATGGCTCAGTGAGCATGTGCGGCTGGGGAACTGAACTGTCAAAGGGAAACAGTGTTTCCATTTGACAGTTCAGCAAGCCCAGGAGCACTCCCTCAGCTGGAAAAAGCAGCTGAGGGAGTGCTCAGTGTTTCACTGGGCTGGCTCCTTTGCTCCTCCATAATGGGTTAGGGGGCGACTGGGTGGATGCCCCCTTGCCCATTATGGATGAGCCGCCAGGCTCAGACTGGCCTATAGGGCAATGCCTGTACCAAAAATGCAAAATGCTAATGTAGGCCAGTGAAAATGGGCCACTTTTCTGGCCAATGTGAGTTACTACACTATGCAGCTAGTAGTTTTGACCATCGCTGCTGAATAAATATTCTTTAAATATCACAATTTGCTTACATTTAAAAAAAGAAAACACCTGCTTGGGTACTATTCAGTCTGTGACTAAAAGAATGAATATTGAATTGCAACTGTGGGCCTGCTTTTTCATTGGTTCCTGAGACAGTTTTATGGTCCAGTCCGACCATGTGAGTCGCCCCTGCCCAATTTTTTATTTTTACATTTTATGCTGGGCTCTCGTGTGAAAATAAACAGGGTAGAGGCAGTGGTGCTGTGAAGTCATTCTAACAAAAATATAACTACTGTGATTCCTAATGTTGTTAAGAGAATTAAGAGGTGCTGCCAACAAGCTGTGGTTCTTTTACCTTGCCAGAAGTTGTTTCTTTGAATCTGATAAGGAACTGTACTTCTTCTTTTGACATGGCTAAGTTGTGGCAAAGCATTGTGACCCAGAACATCATTGATGCTATTTAATGTAGTGGAAATAATTATCCATGGAAGGAGCACAATCTTTTCTGTTTGAACATTGGTTGACAGAACTTTCTTTTGCCCAAGTGAAGGAGACATGAACTGACTTGGAACATTGTTGCAAACTCATATTTCCTTGTTTCTTTTTGTTGAACTTTGGAAATAAACTTAACTTGAAACCTGGGCTACCAAGAAAGACTGTGAATATATAGAAAATACCATTGTTGATGTTTGTTGTGGATTGCCATATGTTTTCTTGTGTATTTTACGTTTAAGTGTGAGGCCAGATAGCCTGTGTTAGTGTTTCCCTTTTAGTTTTGGTAGGCATGGAAATCCGTGTTCGGATAGTGAGGCGTTTGTGAAACATTATAATTTAATAAAATGGCATATTTTGAGAAATCATCCAAAGGTTTTCTGCCTCACATTTCTGACCCCTCACAGCTGCTTGCTCTTTCTGAAGAGAAGCACATGTTTTTAATACTCTAATTTCGGACTCCTCTCTGCTAACTTAAAGAAACTTCGATTTATAGATTTTGCCCTTCAGGTCAAGCATTTTAAGATGTTAAATGACTGAATGCATAGTTTTTGACATTTTTACATGTGTTCACCATTTTACAGCAATTTCCAAAATGACAACCCTAGATTTATTTTAAACAATCTGATGGGTATTAATTTTATCTACAACCTACCCACAGTTGAGATTAATCTCATGCTGCATGGAGATGCACCACATAATTTAGTTTTTGCACATTTAAGGTGAGCGAGCTTTTGTGCATGTAAATGCATTTGTTCCCTCTCTTGTGCAAGTGCAGCACTTCTCCACAAGAGGGTAGATGTGACACATGGCCTAAATATTCCCTTTCCATGTCGCCACTATTCAAAGTAAAATGTTCCTGGCGTTGCATATTCTAAATGAACTTTCACATGGACTAATCCAAGGCAGCTGTCTGTTCGCAGTGCATCTGGATGTCATTCACCTCTTCTATTGACCTCCCATAGCTAAAACACCTTTGACATTGATGTGTGATGAACTGGGTTACGCATTCTACTTTGAAATCGGTCTTGAATATAGTTGAGTAGCATTTCGGGTTAGCTCAAAAGCCATCTGGCCTGACCATAGCGTGTAATTATTTTATGACCGGCTGTAACTGGACTGGAAGCCTTAAGCTCTTCAACATGCGTTACAATGACTATTGAAACTTACCATTTCTATTCTGTTCTTTCACTTCAACCTCTCTGTGTTAAAATTAAATCTATATAACTTTGATCGGTGTATTCTTATAAATTCCTGTTTCACAAAAATAAAGACAGTCACTTAAAACATATACATTTTTCTGTGCTTAAATATATAACATCCTGTGTTTGATATTTGAGGCTCTGGAATTCACACACGATCGATGTGTACTTTGCCAGGAAGGCCTGTGTACTCCACAGCATATATATAAAGATGGCCCTTGATAGAAATAAATTTCCGATACACTTTCTGTGAATTGTTTTCCTTTGGAAATGAATGCACTCTTAAAAACAAATGTGACAATGTCCTTGGTGAACTCCCAGCTGCATCCTTTGAGTTTCCTACAATGGGTGAATGGAAATATGACTGTGGATTGGTATTATGAAGTCCAGCTTCCTTTTAAACGTAATAGTTATCAGGAGGCTGAAATCCACAATTACTGGCAAAGTCAATGCATTTGATTTCTCTTGCTCTTGCCAGGAAGGCCTTTCTCATTTTATTTAATGTAGGCCTCATTTTTATTATAAAATCCCTTGCAACTGGTGAATATGATCTGGGAAGTAGTGGCTATGGAAAAAAACCGCATCATTCTCACACAATGGGTTTGAGAAATATTCTAGAACTTTGGCCCAATTCATAGAGGATGTTCAAGATAAAGGAGGGCATTACTTTAGACCTAAGCTATTAAAAAGCTTCTTGCTCATCGGAAATGTCTTCCAAGAAAAGAGTGAGAAAAAAAAAATGACAAATACTGAGAAGCAAAGAGCCATACAACATATAAGTGTCATAAAGATGGCCCGCAAGCCACAAAAGATACTAGGACCATTCAGTGACCAAACTTCATCTTACAGATGATATGAGTATGGAAACAGGCGGCTCTACAGATTGTCCTCCTTCCTTTCCCCATGTTCCAGATGAATTTGGTTCCATTTGATGTATTAACATTTGATTTCAGAACGATAAGCAAGCAGCAACAGAAGAAACTGTGAACTTGAAGATGTACTTTATTATGAAGAGCTATGTATGTTAAAAAAGATTGAGAGTCAATACTGAGATGGTTTGTATAAAATGTACAAGTCAACGTTTTTAAGTACATCATTTCATTGCTTCCTCCTTTCTTTTTTACTGTAATGCACTCTAAATCATGTGTTGCTTTTCCTTTAACAATGCTGATGCTGCTTAACTTCAAACTATGAAAAACAAACAAGTTAGCAGTCCCTGACGCAGTGTAATTTTGGCACCCTCACTTAATTATTGCGCAGTGCTATCTCTACCATTGCCAATAAAATGCTAGAAATTAAATCTTCCAGGCTGTACAGCCTGTCATACATCATTACTGCAGTTAGAGTAGGTTCAATATACTCATACGCTCTTTCCCTGTGACGTTCTGCCTCCAGTCCTCTACCTATGGCTCCAGCAAACTCTGGTTTCATCAGAATCCCTCAGTGATAACCTACGCACATAAACTCATCGCGAATATACAACATTGAAACTCCACTGCAGCTTTCACCGTTGCTGTGGTATGGTTAGGATAGAACTATGAAAAATCCTGCTAGTAGCAACTGCATCATGTCCAATTTATCTGGCTACATAGATACAGATTTCATTTTGTTTTATTGTAATATTACTATTTATTTTCTTTAGGAAATGTATTTTGGTGACATGTTGAATGTTTTTTTGTTTTCAAAATATATGCTTTTGACTGAAATGACATTTATCTGCAGGCAAATCCATACGTCACTCAGTGACAAGGTAACTTAGAAGTATTGCTTGTTCCTGATTCCACAGTTTGATATGCGTGTTACATTTCCTACCAAATGCTCCCCTTTCCTCTGACTTCATTTGTCTTTTGTTTTTTAGTTTTGATGTGCACAGGAAGTGTCCCCTTTGTGATGTGATGTTCCCTCCCACCTATGATCAAAGCAAGTTTGAAGAACATGTTGATAGCCACTGGAAAGTGTGCCCCATGTGCAGCGAACAGTTCCTACCTGATATAAACCAAGAAGCATTTGAGAGGCATGTTCAGACACACTTTGACAATAATGTGTTAAATTTTGATTAGGAAAGTCATTTTGTATGTGAATTGACCCCCATGGCAAAATGCTGCTTCATAATTTACCAACTCCCATGACCCAATGAAAATAAATTGTACCTTAACAAATCTAAGAAATGCTGCTTAAATAAAGATTTACTGGCAAATTCTGTTGCTTTTATGGTATGCTATCTGTTTAGTATGTCACTAGGTTTTAGGATCAGTGTATGACTTACATGTTTGTCCCTCAATTATCACCTTTCTCTCAAAGAATGGAATTTCATGAGTATCTATATGTAGTCACCACTGGGAGTGTAAATTGTAAAAACAATTAAGAGATATTTTTTGATGTGCAAACCGGAATCAAAATAAGAGAAAACACATTGCTTGCTGATTTTGGAACCCCAACGTATTTTCCTAATTTTATTTTTCTCAAATATTTGATTAAGGCATGAACCGATACATTAGAGCAGTGTTTTCTTTTTTTATCTGGCCATACCTAAAAGGTTGCTTTAATTATTTCAAACAAATGTATGCATTACCTTTTAGGTAAGTTGACTTTTCAAACAAATTCAGGAATATAGTGCATGTGTTATGACAATAATTATCTGAAATATGTTACCATCAAGATTTCAATTTTAAAAAAATTGAATTGTGTCTCAAAAGCTATTCTGCCATAAATATACGTATAAAGCCCTTGTAAGCTTAGTGTGATCCCATTCTGAATACAAAGATTTAAAGTCTCCCACACAATTGACCTGTGTGTCTCAATTACACTGTGGTCTTCAAAATAGAATTAGTGGGATGGCCTATCCATATCTCTGTTGATCCCTGCAGCTAAAGAGAAATGGGTTTGGCTTTTACAAGTCCATTATTGCAACCATTACCAGCAAGTGAATACCTTATACATTGTAGGTGGTTGCAGAGGAGGGAATTAGGGTACAGATAACAATCTTCCTCCCTTGCATTACCACCATTCATCTTTTTCCTTTAGTGCTTATGTTGGAGTGGAACAGTTGTGTGATTTTGCTGAGTTTTCAGTCTGAAAATGCAATGTAAATACAGTAAATGAGAACGTTAAGCAATCGAAAGAAAGTGAATGTTCTTTGTCTATATGGTGTTTCCCATAACTGGAGGATGTGATTAAGTTTGACTTGATTAGGCCTTCAGAAAATGAAGAATATTGCGTATGATTAATCACATTCAATGTAAGAATTTGCACTATTAGCTTGAGTGAAGGCTACAAATATATTGAGAAGGTGCTGGATGTTGTATTGGATACAAATGTGTCTGTATGTAACCCGATTATAGGTTTGTTCCCTTCGATGATGTCTCAGAATTTTCTGCATTTCATGTGTCTACTAGTAGCTCTGTAATGCACCTTTTATTTTTATTTAAACACTTAATCACTGTCTATGTGACTAAGCTATTGGTTCATCAATGTATTTGTCATTTTGTGTGATTCTGTTAAATTAAAGGCAAATTATACATAATTATGTTGATTTATTCAATATCAAAGCAACTCTGTTAAGTGAATCCTATATTTGGTTGTTTGTGTCCCTTATCTGACAACCCTTCCTAATGTAAAATGCACGGGGTCTGTGACATGACATATAGAAGTTGGTCATGCTAAGCTTATCCACATCTTAATGCCACGTTTACCTTCTCACATGGCTCCAAGCCATTTAAAGGGGTTTGGATCTTCAAGACGACAGTGAAGGCACTTGCCTGAACTCACATGGTGCCTTTGAATGCAGGGTTGGTGTGTTTGTGCACCTTTTTTCCATGCAAAGCTTCCCTCATACAGATCTTTAAGGATCACATTCATGTCTTATCACAATGTCTCACATAAAATCAATAAGCCATTTTCTTTTAGGTATGGATTGGAGCAGAATATGTGGACTACAAATTAAGTACCTCAAGGAAATGTTCACACTATCGACCACTTTCTCAGTGCCATTTATTAGGCCCGCTATTCCAAATATTCACACTTTTACTAATAGATTCTAGGTAGCACATATTTACTATGGGGGGCGGGTGCGCGTGTGTGTATGTATGTATTACAACAGAAGTCATTTTACAGATTCAGACAGTATGATGTACTGAAGTGAAGGTGGAGAGTGTACCTCGACTGCGCAAATAGACCTAAATTACAGTAAACAATACTCAAAATTATAAAAAGCATTCCATAACAACATGTGTAGATGAAGCCATTGGATATGTGAGAAGTGATTTATTCTTCAATACAGCCGACACGTGTTTCGACAAGTACACCAATTCAATCATCATCAACAAATAAGATGCATGGAATAATGTATAGGAGTTAAATGGCTTCATCTACACATGTTGTCATGCAATGCTTTTTATAATTTTGAGTATTGTTTACTGTAATTTAGGTCTATTTGCGCAGTCGAGGTACACTCCTCCACCTTCTTGTCTATTACATTTGAGGTTTCAAGGGGAACCTCATGTGTACTTTCTGCTGCATTTGGACAAAACTTTAGGAAGTTGAGCGCTCCATAACAAGTTATCCCCCCAAACAGTGGCATTTGATGTACTGAAGTGTTACCAATAAAGATTGAGAATTAGCCATTGTCTCGGTTCAAGCTATATTACCCATACTTCAGAGGTTTTCTTAATCCTCATATCTAATTATTTTACTCTTCTGTGGAGCGCATCATGGCTCTTGCTACAGCATGTCGTTCCTACTATTCCTGCTTAATCTGCTTTGCTATCTATAGAAGGCTCTGCCTTGAAGCCCTCAAATGTTCTAGTCCATTGTATAACCCTTATCTTGTCTAATAGTCCCAGCTACCATGTTTGTTTTCTGAAGATCTTTTGCTCTCTTATTTATTTTCAGTCTTGTACAGCACGACGCAGGCATAATACGTGATGCTTCAGAGGAGCACCCCTAGTAAAAGTGATGTGGGAAAGGTAGCAAGGGAACTGGGTGTGGAAGAGAGTGGTGTTAGAGGTAACACAACGTTTCTATGTTCCCTTTGCCTGTAACATTAGACTTATTCACATTTTCATGTATATATAGATACAAATGCTGTCGTCATCTTGATTTGCAGTTCATTACATAAAAGGCTTAGTTTGTGGCAATACATACCCTTCGTGTGAACTGAGGTGGCACAGTGCATTCTAAAATGTTAACATTGGAGGTTGTGTGTTTGCTTATATTGCCAGCGTTAGTGACTCCATATTTATGGTTAATTTAAAGCAATGGATGAATTTGCTGCACCATACCTGCGTGAGAAGCTGATGTCTGGTTTCACTTGCAATGTTCGTTTGATTTAGCAGAACTCCATCCAGCTTTGTTGTTAGAAATACCTGAAAAAGTGGACCGAAATACCCAAAATAGGGAGGTCTGCGTGCCTGGATATAGATAAAGGGTGTGGGGGTGATTTTATTCGTTGTTTTTTCCTTGTCAGAAAGGAAAAGAGACAGTGGTGCCCAATATTAGACCTGCAGGCTTTGAACAAGTTTGTGAAACGCATAAAATTCGAGATGACCTCACTCCAGCACATCTTACCATGGCTGAACAAAGGCGACTTCCTAGCTGCACTTGATTTCTCAGATGCATATTTTCATATCCCCATACATCCAGCACGCAGGCGCTACCTCAAGTTTGCATCAGGAGACATGCACTTCCAGTTCTGCATGCTCCCATTCGGATTAAAGTTCGCCCCAAGGGTTTTTACAAAGTGTCCATCTCCGGTGCCGGCACATCTTAGGTGGACTGGAATAGAGGTATTCCCATACCTGGATGAATGGCCTCCAGGTATCCGAAGAACTCCTCACTGGGGGATGCATTCTCCCTAACGTGTATGGGACAGTTCCTCTACGCATTCCCACTGATACCACTACTCGCCCACGTTCTCAGGAGGGTAAAGTTACAGCCATGCAGAATGATTCTCAGCACTAGCATGGGCTTGCAAGTTTGGTACCCAACCCTACTACAACTGACACAGGGCACGCCCGTTCGACTCAGGGCTCACCAGTTCTTGTTAACCCAGGAAGGACAGGGCGAGAAGGAATTCTTCATCACGTCCCAGCAGGCTTTCTGACTCGGGGCCTGGTTCCTGAACAGCGAAAACACTCCCAATTTAACACTACCCTACGAATGCTTGGACATCATCCGTGCATCCAGGGCACAGTCCACTCGAATAATCACGCCTGAAAATGGAAGCGCTTCACCACATGGTGTACGACATCACAGCTTGATCTGCTGTCTATCGCCGTAGAACAGCTGCTATCCTTCCTGGTATATTTGGCCAGGGCGGGTTAATTGCTGTCCTCCATCAAAGTTCATCTCTCAGCCATCTCATCCTATTCTAGAGGTCCACAACATGTCGCGTTTGTTACTGACCCGCCAGTAAACATATTTCTCAAGGGACTTTTGTGCACCTTCCCATCATTACCCACACCGGTTGCAAGTTGGAGCCTGAACATGGTTTTATCAGCACTGAATGCACCTCCCTACGGGCCAATTCACAGGTGTCGTATGCAATTCCTTTCTTGGAAGGGCACTTTTTTGGTGGCCATAACGTCAGAAGTATCAGCAAACTCCACGCCCTTTCTGCAGATCCCCCTTTCACGGTCTTCCTGGAGGATCTCTTGGTACACCACATTTCAAGTTCATTCCTAAGGTGGTATCATAAATGACCCTATCGGAGTGCATATTTCTCCTGACATTTATTCAGCAAGCACTCAAGCACTGAAAAAGCTCTTCACTCCTTAGAGTTTTCATGGGTACTAAAATTCCACCTGCAGCACACAAGCAATTTTCTTACTTCCTGTAGACTTTCTAGCTTTTGGAGGGTGCACCAAAGGGCAAAGCATTTCAAAACAGGGCCTCGCCCGCTGGCTAGCCACCTGCATTGCTCGTTGCCACCAATCCAAAGGCGATCCACTCCCTTGTCCAGCTACAGCACACCTCTCCATATGAAGGGCGGCGACAGCGGCTTTTCAAGTGGGAGTGGCAATAAAGGAGATCTGTAGGGTGGTGACGTGGAGCACACCCTGCACATTCGCCAAACACTTCTGCCTGAAGGAATATGTCACCTGTTTACTTTTGCTGGGAGTAGCGTTTGTTTGTCCCTCCTTTACTTCAATTTCAAGAATCTATAGGGGTGTATGTACTCTTTAGAGAACGGTTTTTAACCTATCTGTGTTCCAGTATGTAAGTGGCATGCTTCCACTGCTTGGTATTCTATTCAAGCGTGTGAATCTATGAAAGATCCAATGCTGGAGAAGTCTTTGTTACTTGCATGTAACTGTATTTCTCCAGCATTGGTATCTTTCATAGATTCAAATACTCCCTCCCTCCTCCCCTGAGTGACTTCTCCAAAGTCACTTTACGGCCCAAAATCTGAAGATGGCTGCCTGAGGTGGAGCTTAAGCCGTGCCACCTCATTGGTTGGGGTTATAAGGGACGCAAGTGAGGTGGATGGACTACATAAGTGAGGGCCTTTTCCAGGCATAATGGGCAATTGGTATTGCCAGAGGCATTGCTGGGGGGGGGCTAAGTGGGCTATAGCCCCTGGTCTTTTGGTTGTTGCCTCGGATAGAATCTCAGGACCTACAACCAAAAGACTAGCTAGCCCCCAGTCCTGACATTAGCATAGCCCATTGTCTTTTCCAGACCTAGCAACACCCCTGGGTATTGCTTTCTCTATGGGAAAATGTTTATTATATGTATTATATTTAAATTGCAGAGGATTCCCAGTCTGATGCCGGGGAATATTCAAGCATGTGAATCTATGAAAGATACCAATGCTAGAGAAATACAGTTACAGGTAAGTAGCAAAAGCATAATTTAAAAGAAAAGAGAGTTGGCCACCTGTGTGAAACCCTTTCTCTTACCAGGGTGATTAGAGCTATCTGAACATGAAACATGAGATATAGGGCTATGTTGAGTTTGAGAAAATATTCTCCCTACATCTAGGCACTCAGCTGGTCTTTGCTAAAGCTTGACCCATGAGTGTAAGTACATTTTCATCAATTGCATCCACCTATGGTTTAAAGGGCAATAGGACTCTTAACGGTTTACTTTATTAAATGCAGCAACAATCTTGCACACGAACCAAGCAACACATTGAATGTGTATGGTGTCTTTTAGATCATTTCCATGTAGTAAAATAACCGAATAATTAAATTTTAATGGCAGCAACTTATTTACATACACGCTGCATGCAGTTCTAGTTTGATGGTGATGTACCCTAGTTCTTGCACTTTACCTATAACGGGTATGTATTGTCCCAATTGGAAACGGACCTTTCATTTTTATATACTTTAACATTTAGGGTGTTTTCCCTACCACATCTACTACTAGCATAGGTATCTGGGAACTTGCATGATATCCACGGTTTCTACTGTAATAGATTTGTAAAACATGGACTACCTGTAGGGCTACCCTTTACCGGGTGGCCTGTGCTCATCAGATAAACTCCTCACACCCTCTCCTTTTGAGGAGAGGGACTGATCACGTATCTCAGTTAAGTTTCCTTTTAGCTGCCTTTGGGGCAACCCACATCTTCCGTACACATTAAATTGTTTGCCTGTGTAGATGCATTTTAAAAGTAAGTGTACATCTACCACTACTCTTTCTTCACATCTCAACTAATCCTGTCAGTTTTCTCCACTGGGGCTAGTAAACCTCCCCAGGTTACAGGGTGACTGCCTTCCCTCAAATCTTTCCTCCCAACAATTGTTTTTATACTTCCCTCCTTCACCTCACAGACCGCTCCTGCTGCCCTGTCCTGTTACAAGTCCTCTCAGCCATTGGGTCAATTGCTTGTCATTTATGCAGTCACTATGATAAATTACCCACCTTCCTGTTCCTTGGGGATACCATGCTGCCACCTACTTCGAGACCTCTGCCACCACAGTGCAGAGCTGTCTAACAAATGTGCAATCCGTATGACATCACATCAAGAACAACTTATCTGAAACCATGACCCATTCTAACCCCAGAAGCATCTTCTCCATTAGAGGCCAGTTAAATAGAGCAAACATCTTTCTGCACCCACAAACTGATATGGAGTATACACTCTAATTCACCCATAAACAGTTGGAAAGTAGTTATGGCACTAGTGGGGGCTGATCTATACTCTGCCTTGCCTGTGACAAGGTACAAGAGTTTCACCAGTTTTCAAAAAGGGAGATGAGGCACATGTCTCATGATCATGGTGAGGTAATATGGGGAAGCTGTGAGACCCTGAAAATTCTTATCTTTGCCGATATATTATGAGAATAATAGAACTACAATAACTTGTATCAGTAATGAAGCCACAAACATACCCACTGAGACTACAGACATTAATGTTCAATTTGCAGAATAGTACACACAACTTTATAGCTCTCATTTAGATAACTAGCTGGAGCATATTCAGAGATACTTTGAGGGCATTTCAGTAGCATTGGTCGATGATGGATAAAGCTGGCTTGGTTTAGCTACTAGTTGGTCCATGTTGGAGTTTATAAACAAATAGCAAAGGTACCCGTTCTCCGAATGGGTTCTGTAGACAGACATGATAACACGCTCATTGATTGTTGAAAATGAATGATCCTGTAGGTCGCTGTTCCGCCTTACCCTGGCGTGGTGCAGTTCATTTTGGTGCATTGCGTTGTAAATATCTTGGAAATCGTGGATCGGAGGCCCTTGAAATGGGATTTTTGAGGTCCAATAGGGGAGGGACCTCAAGTTTGGTTCCTCGTGTCGGGACCGGTTGAGAAACATTTTTTATTTCCCTTCCCAGTGGACATGGTTTATTGCTTGGTCGGAAGGCACCATCTCGCAAAAATCCTCTGGAAAAGTAATTTCACCTAATGCAGCAAGCATTTTTGTTTCCCTTCCCGGTGAACCTGGTTTATGGCTTCGTCGGCAGGCGTCATCTCGCAAAAATCCTCTGGAAAAGTAATTTCACATGATGCGGCAAACCATTTGTTTCCCTTCCTGGTGAACGTGGTTTACAGTACTGTAAAGCTTGTTTAGAAACACCATTTTTCGTTTTCCTTCCCGGTGGACATGGTTTACGACTTTGTCGGTAGGCACCATCTCGCAAAAATCCTCTGGAGAAGTAATTTCATCTGATGCAGCAAACATTTGGAAACGTACCCGTACCTGCCTTCACCTTCGCATCTCATGTCCATTCGCCTCTTATATTTTTTTGTTTCCCTTCCCGGTGAACATGGTTTATGGCTTTGTTAGCAAGCCACAAACCGACAAAGCAATTTTAACTTTTGCTGAAATCCAGGGAAAGGGGTGGGGTGTCCAAATGTCATGCAGCAAGTAATGTCCGGAGGGTCCCAACAGGTATCTATGCAAATGTGGTGCAGATTGGTGTGACATTGTATAAGGAACGTTTCACTAAGCCACAAACCCACACACAACTTTTGACTTATTTATTTATATATATATATATATATATATATATACACAGAGTCTTACAATACATTACATTTTTATAAACCATACAGTGATGTGTTCCCGCCCCCCCCCCCCCGACCCCCGAGATTGGAAATGCTGTATCTCACTATGCTTGCAGAAGGGGTACTACAAAAATCGACAATGGAAGCACATATTGTTTTACCCAAGCCTGGTCATGATTGGGTGATCTGTTCATTCTCTAGACCCCTGTTGCTGCTCAACCTCACTAGGATCCTTGCTGAGGTCCTCTCGCGAATGCTTACCCAATTGTTGCCGCAGTTAGTCCTGCTTGACCAATTTTTTGTTAATGGCGGATCTACCCTGTATAACCTAAGCTAATTTTGTTTTGTTCTTTATTATCTGTTAACAGCATATTTATATGCTTCTTTGTCCTACTCAATGAGAAAGGCATTTGATTAGTTGGAATAAGAAAATGTAGTGTTACACATAAACGGGTTATGGGATTGGTTCATGGCTTTGGTCAAACTCTTTTTTCAATGTATCTCTACCCAACCCTATCCCATTATCACGGGGTGCCCACTGTCACTCCTATGGTTAGCTGTGACAGTGTACCCTTGACAAATATGCTTTGTGAAGAACATGGTGAACAGAACAAGTGATTGCGTTTTTATCATCACTCAACTGATTTCATACTATTTGGATGACCTATTGTATATCTGGCACCCCAAACGGAATATACTGCCCTTGATAGCCGATGACCGAGTTTGCTTGCTTCGCAGGCCTGCATGTTAATGCCTTCAAGTCCAGGATTGTCTCTAGTTATACCAGCATCCTAAGAACTTTCAGGAATATCTGAACTGGCCTGGAGACCACTTTTTGTTAAGTATCTTGGGGTGATAATAAAACAACACTAGTGATTTGATCCGTCTAAACCGGGGTACACCTGTTGATTATCTGAAGTGGTGTGTGCAGAAGTGGGCTTCCTTATCAATATCGATGATGGGAAGGATACCCATAATTGGAATAATCATTATATGAAAATGTGCATTTTCCTGCACATGCTATTCCACCTTACCGGGCTAGTGTGGGTCAAAACTACACCTCCAGATTAAGTGGGAAAGATTTATGAAGCTGCTGCGTGAGGGTGGTTTGGAATCCAAGACCCTAGAGCTTTACAAACCTTTCTGTTTAGGTGCATTATGTTGCTTTGTGGTTTTCCCTTCCACCCAACCACACATGGATTTTGAGAAAGCTCAGAAACACCCACAAAACCTACAGAATACCAGAGTATCCCCACAGTGACCCTCCCCTGGAGAAATTGACACTGTTGTTGTGATATGGGCAGGCGCATGCCTTTATGCGAAGATGAGATTTCCCAGTACTTAACTGCTGTTAGCATTACTTGTATTGAGCTTCCACCTACGCCCCGCGGCCCTTTCTTCCATACATATGGGGTTCCCACTCCTGTAGACAGGATCAGAGCTCTGTTTCTACACAGCATTGGTTTTTTCGTGTTGCACTGTAGGCACGGCAGCGTGGGTGTGGCTAGCCCAACTAGTCCCGCCCGTGAGCAACACCCGTTAGTCCTTTTCTCTGCTTCGACGGTACTGGACACTCAGCACAGCTCACAGCAAATTTTATGCCCGGATACTGCTTTTCAGTTTCCAATAATTTTTCTTCTGGCCCCACCACCTGGCATCATCTGTTGGCCTGTTTGACTGGTGTAGCATAATTCAGTCTGCTCTTACTGCAGAAGGCACAACACAGCAGGGGATTCCCATAGTCTCTGTTTACAGTGTTTAGCCCCCGAGCACAGGTAACCCACTGCGCCTCCTATTATGCCTTTTCGCCTTGCACGCTTAGTCATTTAGACAGTTGGCGCAAAATCTTAGAGAGTTCCCCGCTGGCTCACATCAGACTTCGTCAACATAAGGAAATCAAAACTAAGTTCACCGGCACCCTACGGCAGCGGGAGGGACGCAAGTCCTGCTGTGCTTAGCCACCCCTCTACCGGGGCTCGCCGCAAGTTTCCGCTGGCACTTGCACCAAGGGTCCATCGTGACAGGACACTGGAGATGGCCCCAAGGCACGAGCTGGCTGTTCCCGTCAAAGTTGCTTAAGTTCCTTCAGGGTCTGGAACCGCATCAGTTAGACCCTAGGTGACTCCTTAGATGTTTATCAGACTCATAAAGCCTGAGGGTCATCGACCTTCTAGAGCTTGCTCCAGGGAGCTTAAAACGATCACCTGGCTGTGCCCGAGGATCCAGTCGGGCCTGTCAAATTGAGTACCCGACGAGCAAACCTCCTCGTGCCTCGCCCAAGTTCCAGTCCATTGGTCTATTTGGCCGAAACTTTGCCCCCCAAAGGGCAGGATTTAGCCCATAGATTGAATAAGGCCACCTGAAATACTTCACAGGGGCTTAAAGAACTTCATCACAGCCCCCACAAAATGGCAGTTAGACATGAGGAAAAGCAGAGGGAGTGTTCAGTATCAGTTAGACATACTGCTGAAGCCATATATGACGTGTCTTATCCAGAGTCTCCAGGCATTCTAGGGCCTGAACCCCACAAATACTTTTGCCGCCCAAGGTCAGCAAATAGTAATTTGTTAGGGTGGATTGGTCCCCAGGCACCACATGGTTGATTACATACAAGGTGCTGCCGCCGCCTTTGAAATTCAGAGCACCTTTTTCCACCGAGGCATCCAACGTGATAACCGGTTATCCACATCAACTTTTTGTCTTCGTCTTCATGGACCCAAACAGCAGCTGCCATCACACAGGATAGATTTTCTGAGAGGTGCCAATGGCTAATGCACCAGATATTCCTCAGCACACGCTCTGCCAGCCTACTCGGACGAAAACCTCTCTAGTTATAGCGGTCACCACAGCTCCTAGAGGCACAGCATCTGCTCTTATAACAGTTTCCTCGGCTCCTGTCCTTCTGCTGTCTCTGCACCTGCAGAACCTGCTACCATGCCAATACAAGACTCCACTCGACAGGAGACGGACAGTAATGAGGCGGATGAACAAGACAAAACTCCATTATCCGCTAAGCCCTTTCATAACCGCATGTGGGGGGTGTCAATGAATTTTTGGGTTTACTTGTTCCTGATGAGATTTCCTTTGAGCCTGGCGTTCTCACAGGGGTACTTTCCTTAAATAAGGAGGACACTTCAGAAATGTCCATACTGAAAGATATTTTGTCAGAAGCCAAAAAGCTGTGGGAAACCCCCACTCCATATTGGCTACGATGTAGCTACTGCATCACACTGTTTTACTCTCTTCCTACACTTCATGGACACCCTACAGCACTTTTTCCCGACACCCCCCATCCTTAATTCAGCACTTTATCACCATCCCATTCCTATGTCATTCTGTCTTGTCCTCGTCCCAGGTTTGTTTCCTTCTTCTCCTGCAACATCTGGTCTTCAAATCACATTCTCTCACCCCATTGTAAAGGTGCAATGTCATCCACTATGTTAATGGGAAATGTTTGAGCGTTTTTGTTCCAAAAATGCATTGCTTTGCCTGTGATTTTTATAAATAAATAAACGTATGTAAAAATGTATATTCCACCAGCATGTTGCACTTGCGGCAGGCTAATGCTGATGCCATGTTAACAGTGGTTAATCAGCGCTTATGGCTGGAGATCTTTGATTTCAGCCTTCAAACCATGCCTAGCGGAGGCAGGGTTAATTGCACAGAACCTCAGGGGGGGGGTTTCTATGCAACATATAGACACGGTTTCCAGGGCAATCTGTGTGGGCGTAGACATGTGCAGGACAGCCTGGACAAGAGCTACACATTTTAACAAGGATGTGCATGATAAGATATTGGACCTCCCTTTTGAAGGGATTGATCTCTTTCATTACTCCAGGGATGAAGAGGTTAACAAAAAGAAACCATCTGCACTCACAGCCAAATTACTTATGGTACTTTCTAAAGCACCTCAAAAGCCATTTACCTCTTAGAGGAATTCTCGATCTAATTTCCAGTCCATGAGTTTTGAGGGTTTTCGTGGCTAACACGAGAGAATGAACAGGCTGCCTGAAAGATCCCCACGCTCACAGAGGCGCAAACAGCGAACCTCCAACAAGGAAGTCTTCTCTTAAACCACCACTCGCTCTGCAGAACCCAAAAAAGCAATGTCATCTTTGCCCAGATCCGCCCCTCCCCATTGCGGGCAGGATCGCACGTTTCCATCATTGCTGGCCTACCATTTCCAGGGATTAGTAGGTTCCGTCAGTTGTGACCATGGGCTATCGTCTGCTTATTCCTCCAGTTTCCCCTTCTTCTCCCCACTCTTTCAATTGGGTTTGACAGAACATTTCCAGCCTCTTACTAATTAAGGCGATAGAAGTCCCCCCCCATCAAAAGAGGAAACAGATTTTATTCTCGCTTTTTATTCTCGCTTTTTTAATCTCACTCCGAAAAAGAACCAGGCGGGCCAGAGGATGGCATTAGACCATTCATTAATAAACCTTTCCCTACCCTTAGAGAAATGTCATATGGGTGAGCTAGCACATATCTGAAATGCCCTCTACTGCGGAGACTGAAGGTGCGCCGTGGATCTTAAGGATGCCTACCTACATGTACTGATCTATTCAACGCACAGGAAGTTCCCTACGCTTAACTTTTTTTTTTTTAGCTTATCTTTTTTGGAAATTTCGACTAGAAAAAGCTAAAGTGCAATAAAGTGCAATTAATGTCCTGCCCAGCCACAAATGATAAAAAGGGGAAAAAAAACGATTTGAGCCATCTAACTCAGTTTACAAGTAAGTCTGTATTCCACGTGTTCCTGTCAACCACCACTAAAGTTCTGCACTCTTTGGTTGTCAGGGCTCTCCAGTATTCTGTCTTTTCCCCCTGTACATAACTGTTCCAAGGACACACTTTTTAATAATTGTGGCCTTTGTAGCATATACTCTCTGTCCTGCACATAGGGCCTCATCACAAGTTGGGTGGTATCCCGGGAGTAATTGCGCTGGATACTGCCCAACACTATTAGCCTTAACGCAACTCAGTCTGGCGCAATTTGTGGCAGATCCCATTTGCAGTGGTGTATTGGTCCCCATTTGTTATGAGTCCATAGGACTCTATGACGGCTTTTCTGTGCTATTACCGCCGACCGGTAATAGCGCCAGAAATGGGTGGAAAGCTGGAGATTCACCTCCAGCTCAAGAGTTGCATTTTTACCTCTCCGCCCAACCGGTGATGAGGCCCATAGTCTAGAAAGGGTGCCCACGTGCACAGATATTTAGGATTCTCTCCATTGCTATAATCTTCCATACCTTCAGCCACCAGTATGAGATTATTGGCCCAAGATGTCCTTTATTTTTGGCAACATTCCCTTCCAGTATATTGGTATTATTGAGCAACTCCCCCACTTATGAGCTTTCACCAGCATGGGGTCTAGCATGGATTCACATGCTCATGAATATTCCCCATCATCGGGCTGGGAATCCTCGGTAAAAGAAAAAAGTTTCACTTTCACTTACAAACTGTATTTCTCCTTTAAACCAATCACTGTCCTCTGGGTCATACAGCCCCCATCCAATGACAGTCCTTTCCCTAAGCCCCTCCTCTGGCAGCCATCTTCAGATTTTTACAGCACACTTCAGTTTTGAGTCCTCGAGTTTGCTCTGCAAGCTATTTCTACGTTTTATTTGGTGTTTTCGATGGAAAACGGTTCTATTTTTGTTTTGAAAAGGCCTGTGTGCTCTCTTCTCCATCTGCCAACAGTGGGCATCCATTGTCTGTGAATTTCAGCGCCCCTCAAGGGCGAAGATCATTGAAGAGTCCAGAAGGCCATTGGGCCTACTTCGTGCCCTCCGACCGTGACTGAGGAAGATGAGCAGGGAAGGTCACTCTTCAAGTCCTGCACCAAGTGCGTTCTACGGAATGTGTTTGTTGAGGACAAGCACATGCAATGCCTCTACTGGCTGCATCCAGACCACAAGGAAGTGGAGTGCGAGAAATGCCTCAGGTTCTCCAAGAAGACGAGGGATAGGCACAGTAGACTGACGGTGGGCTGAACGCGAAGGCCCCTGCCTCGTGCTCCGAGCAGGGTCATGCCTCACCCAGGTCCGGCCGGCCCGAGGAGCGGTATTCTGTCCTTTGAGGGCACCTCATCTGTGGGGGCCCAAGACAAGGCCAAAAACGGCAAGTCCGAGTCCACTGGTTTCACTGCGGAAGCCGGTTCCAAGGTGGGGAGGGTGCAATCGAGCTCCTCCTCAAAAAGGAAATCATCCAACCCGGTTAAACTGTGGGAGAAGCCTGAAAAGCTGCGGACGGAGAAGGCTGAACTGCCCAAGAAGGCCCAATCAGCACAGGATAAGACTTTGTCGATGATAGTTGGTGGCTGCTCTCACGACGGCTAAGAGGGCTGACCCTGTGAAGGTAGCCCAAGTAGCACAGAAGGTATCCCTGCCCCTGAGGCACGAAACTGCTGCACTGGCTTTGGCAAAGTTTGCTGGCACGCTGGAGAAGGGAAAACCGGCTCAGAACCCGGTTCCAGCCTCTCAGGAGGGAAAAAAAGAGGGGGGTGAGGAGGCCCCGAAACAGCCCTCTCCGGCCGTGGCCCAAGCCATAGAGGTCTCGTCCACAGACGAGGACCTGGGCTCCTTACACATTGTCCTCATGGACGTGGAAGAGGAGGAAGACAACGGCACAGGCCTAGTGTTCTGATCCCACCAGCTCAACCGAGGGATGTCTCTCTGGACATTCTGTCGACCCTTCACAACTTGGTGTTGGAGATCCTGAAGAAGATGCCACCAGGCCTGGTTCCAATGGTCCCATAGGGCCCCAATCAGCTGCAAGTGAAGAAAAAGCGTCATCCAATGCCCCCATTTCAGCCTCCACATCTGTGTCGGGCCCCCTCTGGCCCGAGTGGTACAGAGATGGGGATGGACATAGCCACGGCGAAGAGTATATCGTCACAGAGGGCGGCCGGTCTCCGCATTTGGATACGCCACCTAGGGCGTTCCCACCGCATGAGGTGGGGTCATTCATTCCATGATCGCAAGAGCCTCCAAGCTATTCCAGCTTGTGCCCGAAGAAACCAGGACGGAGGGTTTCTTGTACCAGCGTTCCGAGGCCAAGCGGAAGACAATCATGGCAGTGCCCAATCTGGACGACGTGAGGGAGGAGGGCCTGGTCCTCATGAAGAACCCTTGCATGGCTCCGGCCAAACGAGATAGGCTGGAGAAGTAGTACCGGGTGCCGGAATCCACACCCAAGTGCGTGAGGTTGCAACCATCGCCGGATTTGGTGATATCAGTGGCTGTGAGGAAATGGTCGGCTAACCTGTCCTCATAGTCTTCGGACAGCGAGGGGAAGAAGATGGACGCCATGGGAAGGAAGGTGATTTACACCACGTCGTCCACCATTAAGGCGGCCAACACACTACCGATCCTAGCCAGGTACGACAGGGAGCTGTGGTACGAGCTGGGTCTGATTTTGGAGTTCCTCCCCGACGATAAACTGGAGACAATCGCTCTCTTCCAGGAAGGGAAGGTAGCGTCTGATTGCACCATCCCAGTGGCGTTGGATGTCGCCGACACGGGGTTCCGGCAGATGGGGAGCCATGTCTGCCTTCGTCGCCAAGGCTGGATGAAGGCCACGAATTTCCACCAGGAGGTCCAAGCGAAGGTACTGGACATGCCCTTCGACTGAGATAACCTATTTGGGGAAGGTCGTTGACGAGTCCCTACAGGCCATCAAGGCGGATACAGAGACGGCCCGTTCCCTGGACACCTTCCAGCGGCACTGTTCTTTTTTTTGCTCCTCCTCTGGTAAGTCGAGCAGGTCTTCCAAATGTTTCTCCTCATCGTACCGTTAGCCTTCCAGATCCACGACTCAGGAAGCCTACAGAGGCTGTTCCCAGGCCTGCGGTAGCAGAGGACAGAGTCTCCCGCAGTGCAGGATGCCGGCGCAGAGGCAAGCCTGAACCGACCAGGACATCGGGACCCCACCCGTGCACTCGGGTCGAAGGCCGGCTGATGAAGTTCATCAGCGAGTGGAGAAAGATCACCGACAGATGGGTGCTGGATGCTCTTGCCCAAGGACATACCCTGCAGTTTCAGCACAAGTGTCTGTAGATCCCTCTGGTGGCCTGTCAGGAGCAGGACGTCCCTCAGCTCCTGGAGGATATACGGGCTTAGCTGCGAAAAGGGACGATAGAGCTAGTTCCCAGCGACTCCGGGGTCTAGTCCAGTTACTTTTTGGTCAGCAAGAAGACAGGGGGCTGGAGGCCCATTCTAGACCTACGACGTCTCAACAGATACTGAAGTCCCATAAATTCAGTATGGTCACGTTGCAACTCATGCTCGGCCAACTGGAAAAAGGAGACTTCTTGATGTTGTTGGACCTGGTGGACGCCTACTTCCATGTCCCCATTCACAGGAAACACCAAAACTTCTCCAGCATGGGGTCTGGCATGGATTCACATGCTCATGAATATTCCCCGTCGTCAGGCTGGGAATCCTCGGTAAAGAAAAAACCAGTATCAGTTTCGTTTCTGATCTGACTTTCGTAGTAATAACCAATCACTGGTCTCTGCGTCATACTGACCACAGCCAATGACTGCCCTCTACCTAAGCCCCACCTCTGGCAGCCATCTTCAGATTTTTACCGCACGTTCATGTGTTGGGATCCTCGTGCTATTGCTCTCGAGCGTTAGTGCTATTTTTTCACGTTTTTTCTCAAAAACTTTGTTTTTTCGGTCAAAAGAGCCTCAAGCTCCACCGACTCTCTATCCGATCAACGGGGACCCGTGTCGGATTCGTCTGCGCCCCTCAAGGGTGAAGATTTCGTCGAGCTACGCTTTTGGAGGACTCCAGAAGTTTCTCAGGCCCGGTCATGGCCCAGGAGAAGGGAAGCTCGACGCCCGGAAAGCTGTTCAGGGTCTGCCCTGGATGCCAGCTGCAGAACGTCTTCAAGGAGGACGAACACCCTTTTTGTCTCTACTGCCTACATGAGGACAAGACGCACGTGGAGAAGGACTGTGCGTTTTGCGGCAACATGTCGGAGCGGACCATGAAGGACCGCCATCAACGTCTCGCCAACTGGCTAGAAGGGAAGAGCCCGTCCGGCGAGAAGAAGAAGAAGAAATCTGAGCGGTCTTCTAAGACCTTTGAGGACGCCCCAGCGACGGGGGTCCAACATAAGGCCAAGCACCGCGAGTCCGCTGGCACCGGGAGCGCCGATCGGTCGGGCTCTACGGGCGCCAGGCAGGGCGCACCCTCCCCGGCACCATCAACCACGAGCCAACGCTCTGGGTCGGGTAAGAGGAAGGCCGAGCACCCGGCGAAGCTCCTGGAGAGGCCCCGGTCGAGCTCGAAGGCGGAGGGGGAGCGAGGCGGTGCCCCCCCCCCCTCAAGGATAAGGCGGTGAGCGCACCTAAGGTGGTGAAGGCCTTAATCCATCCGGCCAAGCCCTCTATCGAAACTGTCGCGGCGGCCCTGGCTCAGCCTGTGCAGGCTACACCAGTGGTGGTGACCTCGGGGCTCAGAGTCTCCCTGCCACCTCGGAGGGAGTCCTCTTTTGTGCCCATCGATAGGACCCCCGTGAAATCCCCCGAGGGGAAGAGAAAGGGGGGGCAGGGCGTCGTCGTAGATTCGGCTTCAACCTCGGAGGAGGAACTGGTCGAGGTCTTAAACCACGGCCTCTGCGTGGAAGAAGACCGGCCCGTCGGGATGGATCCCGACGCAGGTGACGACGACATCGTCGAGGGTACCGACGGGGCCCCTGATCGCCCGTCGGATTCCCCTCTGCCAGCACCGCAAGACAACTCAGCGGCCATTTTGTTGGCTATACAGTCCTTATGCTCAGAGATAAGGACGAGACTACCGTTGCCGACGGAGGAACCTCTCCCGTCGGGGGACCCAGAACCGGGACCTTCTGGTGTTCCCCCTACTAAGAAAAGAAGGATCCACCCTCCACCTCCTTTTCAGCCGTCGCGCCCGTCCAGCCCTCCTCCCCGTCCACCCGAGGGGATGATACGGGGACTGACACGGCAGCGACGGGTACGGACGACGAGGTATACGACGAGGATGTACCGTCGTCGCCTCCCACCAGGGCTTCTCCGCCCGACGAGATTGGATCGTTCCACTCCATGATCACCAGGGCATCCGAGCTTTTTCAACTCTGCCCTGAGGAGAAGAAGAAGGAAGGTTTCCTTTATCAGCGGCGCGAGGCCAAGAGGAAGACGGTCCTCTCAGTGCCTCTATTGGACGACATTTGGGATGAGGGCCTCACCCTCCTCAAGAACCCTTCCACGACGCCAGCTAGAAGAGACCGGTATGAGAAGAAGTACCGGGTCCCGGACACGGCCCCCCTGTGCCTCCGGGCGCAGCCTACCCCGGACTCCGTCGTCTCCGCGGCGGCCAGGAAGAAAGCGGGGGGGGGTGCGGCCTCCACATCGACTTCCCCACCGGACGGTGAGGGAAAGAAATTGGACGCTATGGGACGCAGAGTCATCTCGTCGGCAGCGACGACGATTAAAGCGGCCAACGCCTTGGCTATCGTGGCCCGCTACGACAGGGAGCTCTGGTACAAACTGGCTCCCCTGCTGGATTTCCTGCCGGACGACAAGAGGACAGAGGCCCTGGAGATCCTGCAGGAAGGTGAGGTGGCTTCGGACCACGCCATTACCGTTGCGACGGACATCGCCGACACTGGGTTCCGCCAGTTGGGCAACGGCGTTTGCCTTAGGCGGCGTGGATGGCTCAAGGCTACGGACTTCCGTCAAGACGTTCAGACCAGAGTCCTGGACATGCCCTTCGATGGGAACAACCTGTTTGGGAAAACAGTGGACGATTCCCTTCAGGCCATTAAAGCGGACACTGAGACGGCCCGGGCCCTGGGAGTTCTGCAACAACGACGGACGCCCTTTCGGAGCAGCGGAGGCAAGGGCGCCTCCAAAGGTTCGGGCGGCGGTTTCTCCACCTACCGTCAAGCGGCCCGCTCGTCGTCTCAGGAGGCCTACAGAGGACGAGGCAAGTCTGGCGGACCCCGCCGTCGTCGCCAAGGAGGTCAAGGCGGCAAAGCCTCGTCGAAGCAGGATTGAACCGGCCGTGGGGTCGGGCCCCCACCGAAGCACGCCTTGGCCCGGGGCCACGCGCTCGAGTTCCAGAGAAGGTGCCCGCGCGTCCCCCCCGTGGCCAGGAAAGAACTTCACGTCCCTCAACTTCTCCTGGAGGTAAAAGCGATGCTCAGGAAGAGCGCCATCGAACTCGTCCCAAAGAGGCTTCGGGGCTCCGGAGTCTACTCGAGATACTTCCTCATGAAGAAGAAGACGGGGGGATGGCGCCCCATCCTGGACCTGCGACGTCTGAACAAGTTCATCAAGGCGCAGAAGTTCCGGATGGTCACCCTCCAGCACGTCCTGGGTCAGCTGGAGGAAGGAGACTTCCTGTCGTCGTTGGATTTGGAGGATGCCTACTTCCATATTCCCATCCTAAAGGGGCACCGAAAATTCCTCAGGTTTGTGGTCCAAGGGCGTCATTACCAGTTCAAAGCCCTCCCCTTCGGACTACGGTCGGCACCCAGGGTATTCACCAAGTGCCTCGCACCGGTGGCGGCGCAGCTGCGCCGCAAGGGGGTCCACGTCTACCCCTACCTGGACGACTGGCTCATCCGAGCCAAGACGAGGGAGCTCGCCGTGGTTCACACGGCAAGGACCGTCCAACTTCTCACGGACCTGGGATTCTCCGTGAACTACGCCAAATCCCACATGGTACCCGCGCAAGACGCTCTGTTTCTGGGAGCGAGGCTCAACACAGTGTCCCTTCTGGCCTCCCCGTCGGAGGAGAGGACCAGGACCATCCTGGGCAAGGTGCAGCGGATGTTGGTGGCCGACGCGGCCAAGGTGAGGTCCATCAAGTCCCTCCTCGGAATGATGTCTTCCTGCATCTACCTCATTCCCATGTGCAGGCTCCGGATGCGCCCGTTGCAGGAGTTCCTGGACGCGCGCTGGATCCAAACGACGGGCAGCTTCGAGGAAAGGATCACACTCGAGAGTTTCCGACGAGCGATCCGGTGGTGGGGCACCCGCGCGCATCTGACGGCGGGCTTGGACTTCCAGACCCCAGCCCACCAGGAGACAGTGACCACGGATACCTCCCTGGAAGGGTGGGGAGCGCACACCGAAAATCTGCATGCAAGAGGCCTTTGGCTCCCGACGGAGAAATCCCTACATATCAACGTCCTGGAGCTCCGTGCAGTGTTCTGGGCCCTCAGGTCCTTCCTTCCGTCCGTCAAGGGCAAGGTGGTGAGGATCTTCACCGACAACACCACCACCATGTTTTACATCAGGAAACAGGGCGGAACCAGGTCCCCAGCACTGTCCAAGGAGGCGCAGGACCTGTGGCATTGGGCCATCGCCCAAAGGATATTTCTGGTGCCGTTTCATCTGGCAGGGATAAAAAAACACCATCGCCGACTCACTCAGCAGGGAGCTGCGCTCGTGCCACGAGTGGGAGCTACGGCAGGATCTAGTGGATCGCCTCTTCCGACGGTGGGGCACACCCCAGATCGACCTGTTCACGACGGCGACGAACTCCAAGTGCCGGAGGTTCGCCAGCAGGTTTCCCCAGGCGAGGAGCATGGGCGATGCTTTCTCGTTCCCCTGGGAGGGCCTGTTCCTCTACGCGTTCCCTCCTTTGCCACTGCTAATCCGGCTCGTCAACCAGCTCAAGAGGTCACGGTGCAGGATGATCCTCGTCGCACCTGCGTGGCCGAGGCAGATATGGTTCCCGGACCTTCTGGACTTGTCGGCGTCCCCGCCAATCAAGCTGCCGGTGGACGCGGATCTACTCTCCAGAGAAGGAGGCGCCATCCTCCACCACGACCCGAAATCGCTGAACCTGCAGGCCTGGCTCCTGCAGCGCTAGAGTTTGGAGGATACGACATACCGGCCGACTGCAGAGAGGTTCTTGCAAAGGCCAGGGCGTCCTCGACTCTTAAATGCTACGGACACAAATGGAAGAGGTTCTCTGTCTGGTGCCACGCACAGAAGATTAACCCTCTACGGATTACGGCCCCCCAAGTACTGCCGTACCTGCTGACGCTGGCCAAAGCTGGACTGGCACACGCGTCCATCAAGATTCATCTTGCTGCGATCTCCCGATACACCAGAACCACGGGGCGGACGTCCTTGTGGTCTCATCGTCTGGTGAAAGAGTTCATGAAGGGACTGTTCAGATCGTTCCCGCCGGTGAAGGCTCCGGCCCCGGCGTGGGAGCTCAACGTGGTGCTGACCAAGCTCATGGGACCTCCGTTCGAGCCTCTGCACTCAGCTCCGTTGAAATTTCTGTCGTGGAAAACAGCGTTTCTTGTGGCCATCACCTCCGCACGACGAGTGGGAGAGATCCAGGCCCTTTCCTGCAAGACCCCGTACTTGACTTTTCACGACACGAGGGTAGTGCTCCGGACGCACCCCTCCTTCATGCCCAAGGTACCGTCGGACTTCCATCTCAACGAACCCTTGGTGTTGCCTGTGTTCTTCCCGTCGCCTTCGTCGCCGGCTGAGAGGACTTTGCACTCGCTGGATGTGGCTAGAGCGCTGAAGTTCTACGTGGACCGCACAAAGTGTTTTCGGAAGACGTCACAACTCTTTGTGAACTTTGGACCTGTCAATCAGGGGAAGGCTCTCTCGAAGGCTTCCATTTCCAGATGGCTCTCCGGCTGTATCATGTACTGTCACCGGTTGGCAAACCGACCGCTGCCTGGCCGTCCGAGAGCCCATTCCACCAGAGCGATCGCAGCTACCACGGCGTTCCTATCTGGTGTGCCCCTGCTGAACATATGCAGGGCTGCTACGTGGAGGTCGACGCACACCTTCACGAAATTCTACTGCGTCGACCGGGATTCCAGGGAGGAGTCCAGGGTCGGCCAAGCAGAGCTGCGCAACCTGTTCGCCTGAGGTGAGCCTGGTTAGGATGTAAGATGCTTAATGTTGAGTTTGATGTGATGCTTAATATTGAGCCTTTGCCACCTCCCGTGGTTGTGCATGTGTGTACTGCTATGTATTCTTTATTCATGAGCATGTGAATCCATGCCAGACCCCATGCTGGAGAAGGAACAAGTTACTTACCTGTAACTGTTGTTCTCCAGCATGGGTCTGGCATGGATTCACATGCGAACCCTCCCGCCTACCCCTCTGCGGCTCTTCACTTGGTCATACTGCCACTTCACGTGCTTCCAAATCTGAAGATGGCTGCCAGAGGTGGGGCTTAGGTAGAGGGCAGTCATTGGCTGTGGTCAGTATGACGCAGAGACCAGTGATTGGTTATTACTACGAAAGTCAGATCAGAAACGAAACTGATACTGGTTTTTTCTTTACCGAGGATTCCCAGCCTGACGACGGGGAATATTCATGAGCATGTGAATCCATGCCAGACCCATGCTGGAGAACAACAGTTACAGGTAAGTAACTTGTTCCTTTCAATGCTTTATAGTGCAGGGGCCGTTTAGGCCAAAATGACCGCAAAAGAATGTCTGAATGCGTGATTTGGTTCATTTTCGGCCAGATCACGCATTTGGTGCTGGGTGCTGTAGGGGTGTCCCCTGCACCCTTGCTCACTATGTTGTAAGCGAGGGTTGCAGGGGTGTCCCCTGGAGCCCTCCCAAAATAAAATCTGTCCTGCAGTCACACAAAAAAGCTGCAGGGTGTCCCCCACAATGCCCCTTTCACTATAGTATAAAGTGTAGTGAGGGGGGTTGCGACAGACAACCCCGCAGCTGACACGAAGGAAAAAAAAAATGTTTTCTTTTTTTATTAAAGGAAAGGACCCTGCAGTGCCGGTTCCCGATCACAGAAGTGCAAGGGAACAAGCGTCGCAGGGACACAGCGAGACAGAATGCAAGGTAAGTAAGGGGTTGTGGGTGTGGGTAAGGGTTTGGGCACATTGGGAATGTTCAGAGGACAAAAGATCGAAGATTATTTCGAACAAATAATCTTCGGTCCTTTCTCCCTCGAACATTTCAACCTCAGTAAAACAACCCCAAATCGCAGGGACAACACTACCAGTTCAAGGCCCTACCTTTCGGCTTGAAGTCGGCCCCAGGGTGTTCACAAAGTGCCTGCCGCCGGTGGCGGCCCATCTATGCCCATAGGGCATACAAGTGTACCCATACCTGGACGACTAGCTGATTTGCGCCCGCTCGCAGGTTCTGGCCCGGGGACACACAGAGGTGACCCTCCGGCTACTAACAAATCTGGGATTCTCTGTCAACTATCAAAAGACCTGCTTGACATCATTGCAGAACACGCTGTTCCTAGGCGACAGACTCAATACAGTGTCTTGCCTGGCGTCTCCCTCAGAGGAGAGGACAGCCATTCTGGGGAAGGTGCAGCAGCTGTCGTCGACAAAAACGGTGACAGTGCAAGCCATCAAGTCGTTGCTGGACATGATGTCCTGCATCTACCTCATCTGGCTTTGCAGGTTGCAGATGCGGGCCCTCCAGGAATTCCTGGACGCCCACTGGATACAGGTGTCCAGAAGCTTCACAGACAAGATTTCGCTCAATCAGTTTCGGCGGGCGCTAGTATGGTGGGGCGTCTGTTCCAACATCGCCCAAGGCACGGGATTCCAGAACCTGCCATACCAGGAGAGAGTCACCACGGGCGTCTTCTAAGAGGTATTGGCGGCGCACACCAGACATCTGCATGCCAGAGGCCTGTGGTTGCCAGAGGAGAAGGACCTCCATATCAACATCCTGGAGCTACGGGAAGTGTTCTGGGCCCTCAAGTCGTTCCTTCAGTCCCTGAAAGGCAAGCTGAGTAAGGATCTTCACAGACAATACCACCTTCAACATGTTTTACATCAGGAAACAAGGAGGCATTTGATCCCCGGCGCTCTTCAAGGTGGTGCAGGACGTGTGGTGGTGGGCCGTCGGACAGGGAATGTTCGTCGTCCCTCTCAAACTGGCAGGAGTCAAGAAAACCATTGCAGACTTCCCCCAGCAGGGAACTGCACTCCTGCCATGAGTGGGAGCTTTGTCAGAATCAGGTGGACCTGTTTGCGACAGCGACAAACTCAAAGTGCAAGAAGTTTGCCAGCAGGTTCCACCAGCCGAAGAGCCTGGAGGCTGTGTTCTCCTTTCCATGGGAAGGACTGTTCCTGTATGCGTTCCCTCCATTCCCTCTCCTGCTACGAGTCATCACCACACTCAGACGTCCATGCAAGATAATACTCATCGCCCCGACATGGATGAGGCACATTTGGTTCCTGGACCTTCTTAGTCTGTCAGCGTCACCCCTGGTCAAGCTGCTGGTAGTTCTGGATCGTCTCACCAGAGAAGGGGGCGCAATCCTGCACCATGACACAGGATTGCTGAACCTGAGGGCTTGGCTCCTGCAACCCTAGAGTTTGGTGCATACAAGTTTCCTTTGGCCTGCAGACAGGTCCTCGCCAAGGCCAGGGTGTTGTCGACTTTGAAGTGCTATGTTCACCAGTGGAAGCGTATCGCTACTTGGTGGCGGTCACGGAAGATTACCCCGCTGAGGGCCAAAGCCCCGCAAATTCTTCCATACTTGCTCTCTTTGGCCAAGGCCGGTCTGGCACATGCTGCAATCAAGGTGCATCTGGTGGCTATCTCCCGCTTCACCGGGTCTGCAGGAAGATCTTCACTGTGGTCTCACCGACTCATCAAGGAGTTCCTCAAAGGACTTTTTTTACCTTTCCCGCCGGTGAAGGCTCCTACCCCCGCGTGGGAACTCAACATGGTTCTGACGAGGCTCACTTAGACAGATCAGTGTCAGACCACTCACCACTGCTGATGACTTGGAAAGTACAAGGCCCTAGACCACCCATACCAATGTGGCGCATGGCACCAGATACCCTAACGGACAACGCCTTCACTGAAGAGCTGCGAGCCAAAATAGTGGAATATGTAGAAAAGAATGTTGGTAGTGTCGAAAGATGGGGCACAGTATGGGAAGCGCTGAAGGTGGTGGTGAGGGGAGGTCATTGTGGGCGAAGGGGGCATATGGAAAACGTTGAGAGTGGAACTCGAGAAACTGGAAGACGAGATAAAACTCACAGTTCAACACCCAAGGGTCCCGGGAAGAGGAGCTGGAGCTGGAAAAACTGCGGGGGAACTGACAGGAAGCATGGGGGAGGCTCTCTAAGTTTGACTACTCCGTGAAAACCGCCAGAGCACATGCACAGGGCGACAGACCAGGCAGATTACTAGCTTGGCTGTGCAGGAGGGAACATCCACAACGCCCGACCACAGAGCTCCAAGACACAACACATAAGACACAACAGGTGATTAACGACACATTTCGGGACTTCTACTCCCGCCTCTATAGCCACGATCACCAGGTGACACAAACTGATGTACTGAACACACTAGACGAAATCGGGCTTCCCAAAATAAATACAATGTAACAAGAGATTCAGGAGGCGGAAATAACAGGGGAGGACATCACGAGGCGATAAGGTCATTCGCATCAAGTAAAACACTGGGCAGCGAACATACGAGGCAACTTTGACACCGGTGTTGCTCGAGGTGTTTAAAGAGGCATACGCCAGGGGGCTGCTATCGGAATCCATGAGAGAAACCCTAGTCATACGGATACCTAAACCGGGGAAACCTATGAACGAATGCGACTCCTACCACCCACGGGCAATGCTGAACTATGATTTCAAGGTCCTGACTACAACGCTAGCTAAGCGGCTGAGCAGGGTAATAGGGGGCCTAATTCACAGTGACCAAAATGGCTTTATCCTGGGGCGTAGCACTGCGCTGAACTTGCGAAGACTGCAACACATCCTTGCGCAAATGGCGGGATCCCAAGAAGAATATGCCATACTCTCTGTAGACGCAACAAAGGGGTGGGAGTGGCTAGTGGCAACACTAAAAGGATTCGGGGAGGGATTCATTAAATGGGTATGAATACTGTACACAAACCCAATAGCCAGGGTAAAAACTGGGAGGCTGGTGTTAACAATCTGGGACATAGAGGGCGCGAGAGCCGTCCAAGATGGCGGTTTCCCTGTGAGCTCTGTGTAGCTCCCACACAAATCCTGAAGAATCGCTGCTTCTGTGGTGTCAAACTCATTCGCCTTTGCCACCTGTGAGTTTGAGAAGCAATTTGACACAAAATGCTGCTCCCATTTCGCCCGAGGGGCGCTGATTTGCCCACAAAGACTCAACGGAGAAGAGCCCTCCTCCCCCATCCAGCATCTAGCCTCGGCCCCCAGTCAAGACGTTGTGGATTCCACAAGCGCGAACAGCTCGCCGGGGAGCTGATCAGTGCCAGAAAGCAACATCAAGAAAACGCCAGTCGCGGCTGGTGGAGGGAGCCGAGCTGCTGCCCGGCACCATTGAGCGTGCGGCTGCGGCACCCGGGTGGGTTCCCGGAACGGTGAAGTGCCGGCGCAGAGGAAAGGAGAGAAAGCCGACTAATCCAGACAGATCCCGGCAGTGAATCAGGTAAGAGCGCTCCGCGCGGCTACACTGACATTTACCCGTGCGGTGAGAGCCCTTAGCTCCCTGGTCCTCCCGAGTGACACAGGGTCTGCTGGCAGCTGCGGAGGCTCCCAACATCCATACAGCCGAGACAGCGTACACTGGGGAAAAGTCAACGGCAGCCGAATCACACGGAACCATCCGAAAGGCGGGTGGCTCAGCACGGCGATCGCAGTGCGAGCAAAAAACCTGGCTGAAGCACCGTGGGGGGGGGGCATACACAGATAGGGGCGGAGACAGAGAGTGCCACACAGCCCCTTGCCGGTGCGCCGGACAGCAGGCCCAAGGAAGACAAGCCACCATTAAGCCACAGTTCCACACTTTCAGACAAGGCAGATATAAACTGTAAGTCCTGTTCTCCAGCATTGGATCTTTCATGGATTCACATGCTTAGAATATTCCCCGTCGTCAGGCTGGGAATCCTCGGTAAATTATATAGACCTTTTCCATAGGAAACAATTCGACACTTTTGTGTCCTATCTACGTCGTTTTGGGCCGCGTACCCTGCGCCACTAGGACGTAGAGGTATAAGTAGCCCCGCCCCCGCGGCTCCCTCAGATTTCAACCGTCTTCCAAAGTAGTGGGATTACCTCGAGTTTCTACTATTTTATTAGGTTGTGCGTTCTTCGACTGTTTCTTTTCGAAGAATGTCTGGAAAGGCGTTATTTCGTCCGTGTGCTACATGCGGTCTTAAGAAAGTATATGAAGGAGACGGGCATATGGACTGTATTTACTGCCTTCACCCTCATCATACGGCGGACACGTGTGAGATCTGTCAGGGCTTCTCACAAAAGACCCTAAAAGACCGCAACAGACGCCTGGTTACTTGGCTCAATGACGGAGCGGGTGCATACCTGGCATCGGAGGTAGGCTCTACAGCCTTGAGATCTAAGTCTTCTGTCCCCCCTCGTCGATCAGTGTCGGCGGAGCCTCAGGCGAAGAAATCGCGCTCATCTGAAAAGCGCCCCTGGGAGAAACATCCTGCGAAGTCCTCCTCTTCAGATAAGGCTTTGTCTTCCTCCTCATCTAAAAAGGAGAGAAAAGACTCATCGAAATCCTCCTCAGGAGACCGTCATAAGTCTACCTCGAGTCGAGAGTCCTCGTCCCACAAGTCGAGGTCAAAAACGGTGGGAACGCCTCAAGGCCCTGCTCCACAGACTTCATCGACGACGATCCGGTCGTCGACGCCTGCTTTGTCTTCAGCGACAGCTCTTCCAACGACTATTTTGTCAGGTCAAACAACGCCTATGGAAAAGATGTCATCGTCGACGGTGGCCCCGTCAGTGGGATGGCAACCAGAGGTTTTTGATCCGATCCCGCCTGAGGCCTTGCTGCAACCAGAAACGGCTTTCTCCATCTCGTCGGCGGAGGATGACCGTGATCCGGTCGCACATCCAACCGATCTGGGATTACAACCAACTGGTTCGGGGTCGCTCTTTAGTGGAAGTGCCATTCCAGTAACCTCTTCCTTACTGAATCCCCAGGCTGTTCTGTCCATGGAGGTGTTGAACACATTACAGAAGCTGTTGGAGCGGTTGGACACTCGGTTACCTCAGCTTGTCCCGAAAGTGTTACTGGCCTCGCCAGTCGACGAGCCAGGCCCGGCTCCTCGCCCTCCATCCAGAATTCCTACCGCTTGAGGAAGATCGTTCTCGTCCACAGGAAGAACTATCAGAGTCGGAACGTGAAGGGTCGGGTTCAGACATCTCGTTATCCCCCTACATGGGACTCTGAAGCGGAGATGGAACCTCCGAAGAGTCCGGCGCAGCCATCACCACCTGATGATGTGGGTGCTTTCCATGCCATGATGGGTAAGGCATGTGCGGAATTTGGCCTAGTCCCAGAAGAAGAGAAAAAAGATTGTTTTCTGTTCGATCATATGGGCAAGAGAAGAAAGGCGATATTTGCTATCCCCATTTTAGACCATGTCTGGCAGGAGGGACTAAAAACCATGCGTCACCCTTTTTCAGAACCGGCAGTAAAAGGTCGATTGGAAAAGAAATTCAAGGCTCCGGAATCGACTCCCAAGTGCTTGACGTCTCTACCTTTGCCGGAATCAGTGGTATCTGCCGCGGCGGCCAGAAAGGCAAGGTCGCAACACAAATCCATGACCCCGCCAGACAACGAAGCCAGGAGACGAGATGCTTTTGGGAAGAAAGTGCTATCGGTTGGAGCCACTACAGTTAAAGCAGCCAACTCCCTGGCTATTATGGCCAGGTCTGATAGGGAGATGTGGCATCGGCTAGCTCCTATCTTGGACCATCTGCCGGAGGAACACAGGAAGTCTGCCATGCTGCTCGTACGTGAGGGAGAAGAGGCTTCCAATCATTCCATTAACATTGCTGTCGACCTGGCGGAATCAGGTGTTAAGCAAATCAACAATGGCGTAGTGTTACGAAGGCAAGCCTGGCTTAAGTGCACGACGTTCAGACCAGAGCTACAATATAAGGTAATGGATATGCCGTGCGAAGGAGAACACCAGTTTGGGGAGAAAGTGGATGAAGCCTTGAAGGGCATGAAAGAAGATACTGACACGGCTCGTTCCCTTGGAGCCCTCCAGAGTGGTAGGAATTTTCATTCCTTTCGTCCCTTCAGAAGAGCATCAAGTAACTCCCGGTTTGGATCATCTAGAGACCGAGGTTTCAGCAGACCCTCCTACTCTTCCCAAGGCTACAGACGTGCAGCCCAAGTTACTCATAAAGGCAGAGATTACCAATCCTCCAGACGACGAGGCGCCTACTCCTCGTCGACGAAGGATAAACAGGCCAAAAGCCAGCAATGACAACTTACAGAACGTCCTGGGGGCAGAGTGTCTCGTCACATCGACGAGTGGGCGCGCATAACAGACCAATGGGTTTTGGACACGATACATCTGGGCCATTCTCTACAGTTCAAGGGCAAACCACCACGCATTCCACCGGTTTTCTCGACGCAGCCCCACCTTGAAATACTAATGCAAGAGGTGGCGCTTATGCTGCAGAAAGGGGCTATCGAACTGGTCCCGGTGGCAGAAAGAGGACAGGGAGTGTACTCCCGTTACTTTGTCGTCAAGAAACCCAATGGAAAATGGCATCCCATTCTAGATCTAGGAGCTCTCAAAAAACTGCTCAAGAATCTAAAATTCAAGATGCTTACACTCCAAGAAGTGATCCGTTCGATACAACCGGGAGATTATTTGTCGTCGCTAGACCTTCAGGACGCATAATTCCATATCCCGATGCGTCGACGACACAAAAGATTCCTGCAGTTCGTCGTCGGACGAACCCACTATCAGTTCAAGGTCCTCCCATTTGGACTGAAATCGTCTCCCAGGACGTTCACGAAATGTCTGGCTCCAGTAGCAGCCTGGTTAAGGAAAGAAGGTCATCATGTGTACCCTTATCTGGACGATTGGCTAGTGAGGGGATTGTCTCCGGAAAGAGCACAGGAAAGTCTAAATGCCACCATGTGCCTCCTACAACGTTTGGGCTTCGCAATAAACTTCGAAAAGTCCTCCTTATTGCCATCAAGGACCTTGGTCTTTCTGGGGGCGGAATTCCAGACGCAGTCAGGACTGGTAAAGCCATCCGTCGAAAGGGTTCTGAAACTGTAGCAAAAAGCATCGGATTGGAAAGTCGACACCAGAGTGTCAGTGTGAATGTACATGTCCCTACTGGGGACCATGTCGTCCTGCATACCCTTAATCAACAATTGTCTCTTCATGAGACTGATTCAGGAATTCTTGGCGGATCGATGGGCACAGAGTCAAGGGCGTTGGTCGGACAAATTGACCATCAACAGCAAACTCGTGCAGGCGCTTCAATGGTGGAGAGTCTCCATAAATCTGACAAAGGGAATGCCCTTGCTGGAAACGGGGTTCCAGATGACAGTGGTGACGGATGCTTCTCTAACTGGATGGGGAGCTCATCTGGATTCCCTACAGGTTCAGGGTCGTTGGTCATCGGAGGAGTCCGGCCTTCATATCAATGTGCTGGAATTAAGGGCGGTGCGTTGGGTCCTGAAGTCCTTTCTTCCACGGATAAAGGGATCAGTTTTACGGATTATGACAGACAACACAACAACAATGTTTTATCTAAGGAAACACAGAGGAACTCACTCCAGAACTCTGTCAACCGAAGCCCAGGAGATCTGTCATTGGGCCCTTCAGCAGAAGATATATCTATTGGCGTTCCACTTGCCAGGAGTCAAAAACGTGCAAGCAGACTCTCTCAGCAGAGAGATGAATCGACTACACGAATGGGAACTGAACAACTACACTGTGTCTTCGAGAAATGGGGTCGTCCGGCCCTCGATCTCTTTGCGACGAGAGACAACAAGAAATGCCCACAATACGCAAGCAGGTGGCCACAGCAAGACTCACTAGGGGAATTGTTCTCTTTCCCGTGGACGGACAAGTTTCTGTATGCCTTTCCCCCGTTTCCGCTCATACGTCGGATGCTGCAATGAATCCACAGATATCCATGTCGGGTGATCCTGGTGGCCCCGTACTGGGCCAGACAAGTGTGGTTCTCCGATCTACTCCATCTTTCAGCGGCAGAACCAATGAGGTTCCAGAAAATCCCGAACCTTCTGTCTCAGGAGAAAGGGGTTGTTTGGCATCACGACCCCGACAGCCTCAGTCTGACAGCCTGGCTCCTGATTTCTCCGTGTTTGGCACGTTAGAGATTCCAGCGGACTGTCGTCGCATTTTGCAAGTGGCGAGGGCGCCATCCACAAACGCTTCATATTCATACAAATGGAAGAGATTCTGCACATGGTGCGCAGGTCAACCAGGTTTGGTCCCGCTTAATATCACACCGGAACAGCTTCTACCATACTTGCTACTCCTAGCTCAAAAAGGCTTGTCTGTTTCATCCATAAAAGTGCATATGGCTGCCATTTCGAGATTTACTCGGAAGAGACATTCAACTCCGTTATTTAGTGACCGGCTGATTAAACATTTCCTTAAAGGATTGTTCCGAACCTTTCCTCCCGCGAAAATGTTTCCTCCAAGCTGGATTCTTAACCTGGTTCTGGCAGCGCTGATGAAGGCCCCTTTTGAGCCGATGTTATCGTCAATGTCATCATCATCACTGAAATTTTTGTTGTGGAAATTGGCTTTTCTGGTGGCTATTACTTCGGCTCGACGACTGTCAGAAATGCAAGCTTTAGTGATCGATCCACCGTACTTGAGATTTTTCAATAATAAAGTCGTGTTGGCTACTAATCCTCTTTTCATTCCTAAAGTACCTACCATGTTCCATAAGCACTATTCTATAGTGCTGCCGACGTTTTTTCCAACACCTTCGTCGGTTGCGGAGAAGACTCTCCATACACTGGACTTGAAAAGAGCTTTAAAATTTTACCTCCATCGCACTCAAAGCTTCACGAGACAGCTATTTGTGGCTTATGGCCCTTCGGTTAAAGGTAAACCGATCTCAAAACAAGGACTAGCCCGATGGGTGTCGTCTACTATTTCCTTTTGTCACTCAAATGCCAGAAAACCCCTGGAGAAGCGTCCAAGGGCCCATTCGACGAGATCCACTTCTTCGTCGACGGCATTGTGGTCCGGAATTCCGCTGGGAGATATCTGTCAGGCGGCTTCCTGGTCGGTCCCACACACGTTTACCCGGCATTATTGCCTCGGACAGCAACATGCTGATGATACACAGATGGGTCGTGCAGTCCTACGGCACCTGTTTCAATAAGGTAAGCCCCAATTAAGGGGTCACATCCTTCGGCTAATGTACTTTGAAGTGTGATGTTTTCACTGTTAACATACTATAATGTGATGTTTTGCCATGATAAATATGCATTATGGTTATTGTGATATTGGTTTGCATACACACCTCCAATGTTGGGGGATACTGCTATACAATCTATTCTAAGCATGTGAATCCATGAAAGATCCAATGCTGGAGAAGGGAATAGTTTCTTACCTGTAACTCCATTTCTCCAGCATTGGTATCTTTCATGGATTCACATGCGCGCGCCGGCCTCCCCTGGCATGCAAACCAGATGTCCCCCATACTACTTTGGGGGTCGAAATCTGAGGGAGCCGCGGCGGCGGGGCTACTTATACCTCTACATCCTAGTGGCGCAGGCGTACGCGGCCCAAAACGACATAGATAGGACACAAAAGTGTCAAAATGTTTCCTATGGAAAAGGTCTACATAATTTATCGAGGATTCCCAGCCTGACGACGGGGAATATTCTAAGCATGTGAATCCATGAAAGATACCAATGCTGGACAAATGAAGTTACAGGTAAGAAACTATTCCCCTATTAAGCATGGGGCTGCGGCGATGCCACTGCGCGATTTCGGGGCGCCCTGATCCGCAGACCCACATTTTCCCGTCCAAGCCCAAGAGGAATGTCCCAGGCCCCCTGAGAGGCCCTACGCCCAACTTGTGACCAGGCGGCTGTCGCATAGCACAGCTGGAGCAGGTCCCTAGCCTAGGAGGAAAACGGCAAGCACAGGACCCCTACAAACGGCAACTCTGCCGGTCGCGACCTAAAACCTTGTCCCGCAACATGGCAAAACCACACAATCCACAGTGTCAAGCCCTGCACTCCGACTAATGCAGTAAGGCCCTCGATCAGATGCAGGCGCAGCCACCCAGCCAACAATACCAAGCTGGTAACGAGTCACTACCCAAGTACAAAAGTGACTGCACCAACGCTGAAAATGGGAAAAGCAGACAAGTCACAAAGAAAATTAAACTTTGAATCCAGTTCCACAGTCAAAGTGCCTCACCCCAACAACAGACCACAATCACCCGCACTAGAGACCCGCCAGGAGGAAGAAGTACAAAACTTCAACATCAGAGAAATCCTACTAGATCTGAAAGCAGGAATCGGAGGCCTGGGTTGCAAATTAGACACTCTCTCCTCCAAAGTCGATCAGCTCCAACATCGCCTGGACAAACACGCAGACAGGCTAGACACAGTAGAACAGCAAGTATCAGACCTTGATGACAGTACAACGGCCATCACATCAAGGCTATCCTCACTGGAAGCACAAATGAAAACAGTGTGCGCCAAAAACGAGGATTTAGAGGGCCGCTCCTGCAGGAATAATATCAGGATCGTCGAGGTCAGAGAACAACAACTCAAAATTAGAATGGAAGAATATGTGGAGAAGATTTGCATGGAACTATTTGGAACGGAGACCCTCTCCAAGCTGTTCGTCATTGAAAAAGCACACAGAGTCCCCAACACGAGACCCATCCCGGGAACAAACCCTTGTCCAATAATTGCAAAGCTGCTGAACTATAAGGATCGAGATGCAATACTCAGGGCAGCCAGAGAAAAAGGAGACCTCCAATACGAGGGGGACAATATACAATTTTTTCCAGACTCCTCTCAAGCAGCCCAGGCGCCTAGAAGGTTGTTTACTGCAGTGAAACGCAGATTGCAAGACAACCAAATTCAATACTCAATCCTTTTCCCAGCGAAACTCTGCATTAAACACAAAGACAAAACCCAGTTCTTTAACACACCAGAGAAAACCAGCGACTACCTTGACCATGCCGGTTGCAGACCCGCCTCGAACAACGGAAGACCACAAAGAAGAGACCGGTCGAGAAAGGACCCGCCATAAAAACACTCCTCCGGAAACACACGGCAAAGACATTATGCTACCTACAACTTTATGGAATCAACACCACAGTACAAATAGGTAACAGTAGTGGGGAGCCGTCCCTCTCTTGGAGGGCTACCAGCGCCCCAAGCACAGCAAAGTTGACTGTTTTGTTTGAAAGGGGTCGTTCATCGTGGGCCAGTTGGGGGTTGCCCACACAAGGGAGGGAAGTTAGTTCAACAAAGTCGCCTTTGTTTGCTCACTCATGCACCACAACGTCCATCCAACAGATCGCTATTCAGCTGAAAGCCAAGTCCGTCAGACTCCGACATGCACCTAGACTCTGGCCACATCCAAATATCCCAGCCTGGCCCACTTCCTATCAGCTTCCCAGATGCCAGTGACAATGTTTAAAATCGCCACTTGGAACATCCGTGGTGGCAATCAACCAACAAAAACTAGGAAGATCCTCCAGTACCTTTGAAGACACAAAATTAATATTGCCATACTTCAGGAGACCCATCTCCTTCGGTCTTCGGAACAACATTGGGCCAAATCCTGGGGATGCCATAGGTATTTCTCGTCCTACTCATCCTATGCAAGAGGGGTCGCGATCCTAATTGACAAAAGAACACATTTCAGCCTTATTGACTCGAAGAAGGACACTGAAGGAAGAACTCTACTGGTGCAAGGGATACTAGCTGGAAAAACAGTAGTCCTAGTAAACTCGTATGCGCCAAACACAGATGGACCAAACCACTTCAACTGGGTCATGACCCAACTAGCAAAGACCAACGCAGAGACCGTCATATGGGGGGCAGACCTCAAAACACCAATGGAGCCCAGTCTCGACAAGTCCCACAACACGGCAGGGAATCCATCCAAAGATAGCCTTCAAGTCAAGGAGATTTGCCAAGCATTTGATTTATCCGACACATGGAGGCAATACAACCAAGATACAAGAGAATATACCTTCTATTCCGCTGTCCACAACACCAGCTCTTGGATAGATTACATTTTGACATCTACCCACAGCCCATTTAACTGGGGAGCAAGCCAAATCCTGCCACGTTCCTTCTCAGACCACTCAATGGTAACACTCGATGTCACACTTTCAGGCTATGCAATACCTGGGCTCAACTGGAGGTTTAAGGTTGCTTCCCTCACCGACTCTGTATTTGCAACAGAACTACCCAAGAAATAACATCCATCATAGAAACAAATCAGGACTCTGCGGACTCGGCCAGCATCATATGGGAAACCTTAAAATGCTACATTCGGGGTATATGTCTAGCAAAGGAAATCGGCATGCTAAAGCTGATCCGCAGTGAGCTGATCAGCAGCGAGCAACGCATGAAAGAACTGGAGCTCAAATACACCACCACCATGAAGCCGCAAGTCCAAGCTGAGTTAAAAGAAGCACTCCTGAAATTCAAAGAAACAGCTGAATGCGAACTGAAATTCCTTGGACGCAAACACTGGATCCTCCATTATGGAGAAGGTCAAAAACCAGGTGCATTGCTGGCCCGGCTATTATCGGTCGACAAAACCCCAACCCCCACCCGCGTGGAATGCATCAAAGACACCCAAGGAGCACTAGTCTACACGGAAGAAGAAATTACCAACATGTTTCGAAATTTTTACCGAAACCTGTATAGCTCCAAAGGTGGTACAGGCCCACAGCTAATTCAAACTTTCCTCAACGACACAGAACTGTTCTGGGTAGCCACTGAACTATGCGAACCCTTAAATACACCATTGACACTAGAAGGAATTCTGGAAGCAATAAAATCCCTCCCAAACACTAAAGCGCCAGGATCCGACAGACTAATCGGAGAGTTCTACAAAGCCCACGCTACCATCGTGGCCCCTCTCCTACTTCGTGTCTACGAAGAGTCAATAGAACGAGGGAGCCTACCTCCAACATTGCGTGAAGCCAACGTAATGGTACTACACAAAGCAGGTAAACCTCCAGATGACTGTGCATCATACAGACCAATCTCCTTGATCAATCTAGACAATAAAATTCTGGCAAACATTTTGGCAACACGATTACTCCCTCTAATGCCAGCCCTTGTACTCGTTGACCAAGCCGGCTTCATCCCGGGACGCAGTACGACCTACGGTATCAGAAGGCTGTTCGGCATCATAGAAGCCCTTGAGCCAACACAAGTAATAGCAATACTACTTGACGCAGAGAAAGCGTTTGAATCAGTGGAATGGCCATTCATGTTTGCAACGCTCAAGCAAATGGGGTTGGGGAAATTCTTCATCAAGCTAGTATCGTTATATAACGACCCACGGTCCTACATTACACTAGATCCTCATGTATCACACTAGAGCACGGAACTAGACAAGGGTACCCCCTTTCATCCCTTATTTTCGCCCTTGTCATGGAACCCCTGGCCTCGAGACTAAGATCCAACCATTTACACAGAGGACTTAAACTAGGACCTCATAGATTCATAGTTTCTCTATATGCTGACGATGTCATGCTATTCGTAAGCGACCCCCAAGCCAACCTCAACCCTATAATGCAAGAAGTGATACAATTCGGCCAAATGTCTGGCCTTAAAACCAACCATTCGAAGTCAGTGGTGTTCCCCTTGACCCCAAACACAAATGAGTTCATAGACGACCACGGCTTTAAATTGGAAAACTCAAAGGTCCGATACCTAGGCATATATATGTCCTGCAATCACCATGATATATATAGAGACAATTATGTGCCAACACTAAACTCCCTGCAGGAGCGAGTCCACAGATGGAAATCACTAATGTTAACAATATGGGGCAGAACCTCATTGACGAAAATGGTTATCCTTCCCAAACTCCTATCTTTTTACAAATATTCCATTGCTCATCCCTAAATCCTTCTTCCAAAAAGTCAAGAGCCTTATCCTAGAACAACCGTGGGCGGGAAAGTCAGCACGGGTAGCATATAGAACATTAACACTACCACCCTCAAGCGGTGGCCTGGCACTCCCAGACATTGAGAAATACTACTGGGCAGCCCAAGCTCAGTTTCCGAGTCACTGGTATACGACTCATTTCATCCGTCCACATGTACAAGTAGAGCGGGACCTCGCATCCCCTAACTTGCTGAGAGCCATCATCATAAGCCACATCCCAGTTCCTCACAACCCGTTAAATACGGTTTTATCCACATACGCAATCTGGAAAAAGATTGCTTGCAAATACAAGGTAAAAATCAGATTCTCCCCTCTACTACCGATCAAATTCATTCCCGGCATTCCCCTTACAAATGAAAAAGTATTTATTTGGACAGACAAAGTCAACATCCAATCCTTCGGAGATCTATTCCCAGATGGCACCTTTCTAACTCCACAAATGGCTAAAGACAGGGGCGGTAACACCTCCCTTGACGTATTCATCTATTTCAGATTGCGTCACACTCTACAAACGCTGTTTCCATCATTCCCCAAGCAGCCACCGACCTGGGACTTACTACACAATGTAATCCAAGCCCAGGGGGAGGGGAGACTAGTATCACTACTGTACAAATCCCTACTAACCGACACTGAAACAATTAACCCTAAGGTGAAACAAAAATGGGAAACAGCCTACATTCTTCGTCAAACCCAAAAAGTCACATTAAATACTCGTTATAAACTAATTCACTTTTCCTTTGTGCATCAAACCTACTACACCCCAGTAAGGAAACACAGACACCATCCAGAACTGTCAGCCCAATGCGAAAGATGCGCAACCGCAAATGCAGACTTTTTCCACTTAGCCTGGAACTGCCCCGGAATACACTGATTCTGGACCACCGTTCTCCAAATAATTGCAGACTTCCTGGGTGAACCGGTATCCCCACTCCCACTGGGGGCCCTCCTCGGGCTCACAAAATACCTACAGACTGCATCTCGAAAACTAGCAGCCTTTCTTATGGTACTGGCACGGAGGAGAATCGCCATGACATGGGGCCGCGGTCCACTATCAAGGATCGAAGACTGGAAAAAAGACATTTTATATTGCCAGGACATGGACGACGAGTTCATAAGGACACTACCACTACGTGCACGACCTCCTGACATCTGGCGACCCTACGTAACATATCTGCTGAATAGCGTCGAGACCTCAGACTCTGAAACTCCAGTAACATAAACGAAGTGTAAGGGTCAGTGACACTCAATACTAACGTTGGAGTCAAATCACAATGATGTAAATGAGGCAATTGCTTTATGTTTATCAAAGTGGGTGTCGGAAGAGAAGAGCAGGCGTGAAAAGGCCTTCAAAGTTGTTTATGTTGTAATTGCACCCGGTTGGTGCAAATGTATTTGTCAGAAGTTTAAAATCTTAAAAATAAAGTTTAAAAAAAAATAATAATCTGGGACATAAAAAGGGGGACAAGACAGGGCTGCCCGTTGTCCCCAATGCTATATGTGCTGGGCCTGGAACCAATAGCAATATACCTTAGGAAACAGTACCTGGACACTGGCATCTGCGTTGGATGAGTAGGGCACGTGATATTGCTCTTTGTGGATGATGTTATATGTGAGAAACCCTCACATGAACGTACCAGTGATCCTAGACATACTCGATAATTACGCTAAAGTATCGGGAATCAGTTTCAGCAGGACTAAATCTTGCATGTTCTCGATAGTGGGGCTACGTGGGAGGAGTATCAGTAAATTACCAGCGCTGGGGCTAGGATGGGAGTTGGACTCATTTAGATATCTAGGGGTAAACATAAAACATACGCCAGAACAGATGCACAAGCACAACACAGCAAAAGTGGTAAAGGGTCTGAAGAAATCTATGACATTCTGGTCCAAGCTACCCCTGTCATTGTTAGGGTGGCCATCACCAAAATGATTATCCTGCCGAGATTTTTTATATCATTTCAACAACGTGCACTGCTATGTTAAAGCGTCCCTTTTCTGATCACTGGACGTGCTGCTACGAGAATTTCTGTGGGGCACTGCCCGCCTCAACTCCCACTCGCAACATTATACCTACCATACGCTAAGGGGGTGGTGAGATTGACAAACCTTGAAAAGTATTATCTGGCGGCCCAACTCAGTCATGTAATCAAGTGGCTGGCTGACGAGTCCACCTTAGAAACAGATCTATTGCAACACTTGGTGGCCCCCATTAAACTATGAGGAATACTGTGGGTGAAATGGGGGGGGACTGGAAAACACCCCTTTAGTGGTGATACTGGGGGAGCGCAAACTGTGCTGAAGCTTGAAAACCCCTACTCGCCGGAGGTGCAGATAGCTGCAGACATATGCAAAGACAGCGCAGATATGGCGGTGGTAAGAAGATGGGAGAGATGGGGTATATACACATGGGAGATGTATATGAAGACGGAGTCTTCATGGAGTTTGACTCAATGCAAGAAAAAGAGGGGGTGTCGGGTGGGCAGTTTCTTTGGTACCAAAGGATCTGGAGGATGTCTAGGGAAAAGTGGGTGGGTTGGCCGGAGGAACCACCGGTGGAACCGTTGCTGACCTTGATGTATAACTTGAATGATGGCTGGCGGCCGGTATCCAGAATATACAGCATGCTAATAGATGCGCCCAACCCCAAGGGAATAGCGCTGAAAGGACAATGGGAGGCGGATTTGGGCACAGATATAACTGAGATTGAATGGGAGAGAATACTGGGTCACCCCAAAGCAGTATCAAGAAACCACTGTTACGAACTAATACAGTTAAACATGCTATATCGTACATATATGACCCCACACATGATAGCCACGTTCAACAAGGACGTGAGTCCACACTGGCCATGGCGTGGGGACCGGGAAGCTGACCTAATACACATGTTTTGGAGATGTGTGTGTGTGTGAGAGACTTTTGGACACAAATAGAACAAGCCTGCAGGGAAGCTGGAATTGCAAGGTACGAGTGGTCACCGAAGGAATCCCTACTTGAAGCCTATCCCAGAATCAGCAAATACAAACACGTGGTTACGTTTATGGATATGGCTTGCATACTGGCCAAAAGAACCATAGCCATGTCCTGGAAAAAATGCTGGGGGGCCGCAATATGTAAAATGGCGGAAGGAGTTTGAACAGTGGGCAGAGACCAAGGTGTGGATGGAAGGAGCTAACAGATCGGAGCCATACAGCAATGATAAGTGTGTGGCATGGAAGGCACTGGTTTGGGACATGTTCCACCCATCTGACGACAAACCCCCCTGAATGTACCAACCAAGACCAAAGATATGTCCCAATTGACACAGGCGACGGAGGTCGTCCCAAGGATACAAAGAGGGAAGGAAAGATTGTGCCCTGGCGGTCCAATTACCTGCTCCAACTGACAATATAAGTAAAATGCAATGCACATGTAGGAAGTTGTTTGTTGTTGAAAGTAGTTATTACATGCACTGATTTAAAGGCATATCGCAATTAGAATGAGAAATGTCAAAATTCATGGTTGTATTTTATAAATGCCAATAAAAAAAATGTTTAAAAAAATGGTTCTGACGAGGCTCTTGGGGGGGCCCCCTTCGAGCCTATGCATCAGGCCCCTCTCAGGTTCCTTTCGTGGAAAACAGCTTTCCTTGTGGCCATCACCTCTGCCAGGAGGGTGGGTGAGATACAGGGCTTATCCTGTAAGCAACCATACCTGACCTTCCACGAATTGAGGGTGGTGCTGCGGACGCATCCCTCTGTCATGCCGAAGGTTCTGTCAGAATTCCACCTTAACGAATGAGCCCTGGGTGTTACCTGTTTCTTTCCCCGAAACCTTTGTCACCGGCTGAAAGGGCCTTGCACTCGCTGGACGTTGCTTGTGCCTTAAAGTTTTGTGACACGCACAGTTTTCGGAAGACTTCACAACTGTTCGTGAACTTTGGTCCTGTGAACCATGGGAATGCCTTGTCCAAGGCTTCCATCTCAAGGGGGCTCTCCGGCTGCATCATGCATTGTCATCGGTTGGCAAACGGATTGCTGCACGGCTGTCCGAGAACCCACTCCACCAGAGCGATCATTGCGACAACAGCGTTCTTGTTTGGTATGCCCCTGCTGGACATCTGCAGGGATGCTATGTGGATGTCCAGGGACATCTTCACGAAGTTCTACTGCGTCAACGGGGATTCGAGGGAGGAGTCCAGAGTCGGCCAAGCAGTGCTGCACGACCTGTTCGCTTGAGGTGAGTCATTTCCAGAGCTAAGAGTCAATTGCTTCTGTTGAACCTTGTCACCTCCCTTGGTTGTGTAATGTTGTACTGCTATGTATTTGTTATTCATGAGCGTGGGAATCCATGCCAAACACCATGCTGGAGAAGGAACAAGTTACTGGCATGGATGTACATGCGAACCCTCCCACCGTCCCCTCCCCGGCTCTTCTAGTCATACTGCCACTTTTCTTGCTTGCCAAATCTGAAGATGGCTGCCAGAGGAGGGGCTTAGGCAGAGGACTGTCATTGGATGGGGGCAGTATGATGCAGAAGACAGTGATTGGTTTAAAGGAGAAATACAATTTGTAAGTGAAAGTGAAACAGTTTTTTCTTTTATCAAGGATTCCTAGCCTGACGACAGGGAATATTTGTGAGCATGTGAATCCATGCCAGACCCATGCCGGAGAACAATAGTTACAAGTAAGTAACTTGTTCCATATCCCCCTTTTGACTGCAGTTTTGACAGCAGTGATCCAAGCATTTGGGATATATACTGTGTAATCTCTGGGGGGTCCAGCGATAGCACAATTTAAGAGCCCCTTCTTTTATCAGGGTACATCTAGAGCTCTTATGCGCCCTCCTCCAGATGTGTTGCTAGGATTTCTTTGGTATGGCCATCCCCAATTCCTGTTCCCATTTAAGCATGTACAGGAGTTGAATTTTCTAGAAGTCTATAAAAATGTGATACTTTCTTGACTCAATCCCTCCTGCATCCCGAGTTCCAACTCCGTCGGGACCCTGGTGCCTGCTTGTTTAACCCCACCAATAATGATCCAGTGTCCAATTTGTGTTTGACATCCACGTTAAATGTCTCTACGTTCATTAAATGTAATAGGGAGGTCTTCTTTGTATAGCTCCCAGGCCTCAGCAGATCACCCCTTTCCCAATTTGTAAAAGCCCTTTTATTCAGTCCTGGGGCAAATTCCAGGTTCTGAATGGACCAGTATGAGTGGACCTAGTTAGGTTTTAAATCTCTGTTGAGAGTCTGCTCTAACCCAGTGTCATAAAGTGCAACCAGTAGTAGTTAGGAGTCCACCTGCGGCTTGTCTGGCTTCCCTCGGAAGGAAGGGTAGAAGGGCTAGTGGGGAATTCGATAGTGACTGTTTCATCTGCTTCTATATTGGGTCTCTCCCCTCTTCTGGCCTATCTAAACATCGCAGCTATTTGGGCTGCTAAAAAGTATCTCCGGATCGAGGGGGCATTCAGATCTCGGACTCCTTTCGATCTAAGAAGAACGTTCTGTGGGACCCTTGGGTGGGGGGCAGGAGGGTATTATGTGCCCATATACATTTCCCCATCACTCTTTTTTTGGAGTTCTAGCAGGTCACTACCTGGGATATGGATTGGGAGTGCCTGTAATACATAAAGCAGTTTTGGGAGTAGGATCATTTATATTGCTTATATACAATCCAACCAGGAGATCACCTGTAAATCCCAGCGTGCCAATTCTTCCTTGGCCTCTTTCCATATCCTAGGGATATTATCTTACATCAGTGCTTTGTATTTTGAAGTCATTCTAACTCCCATGTATGGTATCTCTTCCTCTTCCCACTTAAATGAGAACCTCTGTTTCAGAGGCCCAGAGTTTCAGGGAATTCAGTGATTGTAAGTGCAATAGATTTCTCATTATTCATCTGGAACCCCAAAATATTTCTAAAATACCCCAGTATGGTCAGCCATTCCAGGATGGATGCGAATGGGTCGCAAAGGAAATGCAATATGTCATCAGCGTATAGTGCTACTTGGTGAGTTGTTATACCCTGTGTGATCCCCCAAATTCTAGGGTTTAATCAAATCCTTTGGGCCACAGTGGTTCCGTTGCCAGGGCATAAAGTAGTAGTGATAACGGGCAGCCCTTTCTGGTTCCCCTCTCCAAGGGTATTGGGGAAGGGGGGTCCATTGGTCATTCACCCTCACTTTCATGTTGGGGATTCTCAAGTTGGACATAATAGATATAGAAATGTTAGAGCCAAACTCCTTCAGTAAAGATTGGAGATATTCCCAGCCTATCCTATGAAATGCCTTATGAACATCTAGTGATAGTATCACAAGCTTATCTAGTCTTTGATGGGCCAATACCATAAGATCCACCACCCTTTTGATGTTGTCATGCACCGCTCTATCTATAATAAAACCTGTTTGATCCCAATCAACCAAGGATGGGAGCACTTCCCCCCCCAATCTGGATGCAATAACCTTGCTATAAATCTTTGCAGCTACGTTGTGCAGTGCAATTGAACGGTACGCAGTGCACTCCTCAGTGTCTTTCCCAGGTTTCAGGAGCAAGATTGTTGATGAGCATCACGAAAAACACCTCCCCCACGAAGTCACGTGAATCCTTTTTAATGCTCGCTCCGTAGCAAGAAACAGACACAGCATCTTTGACCTCTTATCCTCTGATAATCCCAATCTCATTTTTATGACCGAAACGTGGTTCTCTGGTGATTTTGCGCCACTCACTCACAAGGCCTCCCCCCTGCCCCCTTGCTACTCGATAATCATCCACAACAGACCCTCCAGAGGTGGGGCAGAGTGGCAATCCTCTATAAACCCTATTTCTATGTCCCACTTGTACCCCAGACAATGCTTCCCTCTGGTTAATCTCTCACTACCATCGACATTCACCCACAGCTTCCTACTCATCTACAGACCCCCTGGATACGACATACGTTTTGCCAACAATCTCTGCGACTATATAGCTACCATTCAGGTAAAGCACCCATCCCTTACACTCCTGGGAGATTTCAATATCTGGTTTGATATGCCCAACAACTCCTTGACCCATCCTCTGGTAGACAGTCTCGATGTATTCAAACTCTCCCATCATACCACTACTCCAACTCACTCAGGCAGGCTCACCCTTGACGCGATTTTCAGCTCCTATGACCTGGTCTCTATATCTAGTCCCAAGCCATTTATCTGGACAGACCACTTTGCCATCCCATTCTCAATCCACACTCCAGCCCCTCCTCCTACTCCCCCCCCCCCCTCCTCTGTTCACAAATGCTGGAACAAAGTCAAAGATACCTTAGGGTGTGGCGCGCTGTATAAATAATAAACAAACAAACAAGGTACTCCCCAATTTAGCTTAAACCCTGCTACTCCATCCCCCTGCAACGCTGTCCTGTGGTAGACCCTTAACTATCGAATCTTTTGAGTCCTGGCTTGAAGAATCACGAATTCCGCTCACCCCCTCGCACCCTGCAACCACACGCACAGGACCATCCCCAAAATGGTTTACGCCCCACCTGAGGATACTCAAAAAACAAAATACCTCTCTTGAACGTAAATGGCGAGCATCTAAAACCAATCCCAGTAGATCCATGTTCGCCCTCCACCACCGTAATTACAAATCCGAGATCCGAAAGGCCAAAAAAGCCTAATACAATAAACTAATTCTGACCTGTAGCAGCAGCAGCAGCAGCAGCAAAGAACTCCACAAGATAATCTCTGAATTTGTGAAACCTACTTGCACCCAGGCCCAATCCACTCCCACACAATCACTCTGCGACTCCCTCTCACTACATTTCTGCAACCCTAAACTCTAAATTGTCCTCGCTGAAGCCCTACCCTTCATCAACCCCTCCTGATCCCATTGCCTCGACGGCCAATCGACCAACCTTCACCTCTTTCAAACCCATCTCCAGAGAGGAGTTCCTTGACCTACTAACAGCCAGCAGACCCTCGGGATCACCACTCGACCCCTGCCTGCCTTTGTTCTGAAAGAAATATTCTCCTTTACCTGCGCAGGAGAACAGGCAAGAGCCATACTAAACAACCCCCTCACCTTTGGCTTCTCAGCAGAAGCCTTTAAAATAGCGCATGTCAACCCACTTCTAAAAAAGGATCCCTCAACCCACTTGAACCCAAGAATTAGACTGATCTCCAACACCAGATTCCTAGCGAAACCCATTGACCGGACTGCATACTCCCAACTCAACTACTTTGTAGAATCCAACAATCTCCTTGACCCCGCACAATCAGGCTTCAGAGATCAACATGGAACAGAAACCACTCTGATCTCGATCTGGGATGGTCTCAAGATCACGGCAGACTCTGAGGGTTGCACAGGGCCGATACTCCTCAATCTCTCTTCAGCCTTTGGCACAGTTCACCATTCAATCCTCCTTGACTGCCTCCACTCCCTAGGAATCGCTTGCTCGGCACTCAAATGGATTGCCTCTTTCCTCAGCAACAGGAAAGAAACAGTCCTCCTCTCCCCTTTTGTCTCGACTGCTCACCCCGTTAACAGTGGAGTACCCTAAGGCGCATGTCTCTCTGCTCTCCTCTTCAACCTCTATCTGACCACTCTACCAGGAATAATTTGCGCACGCAACTCCTCCTGTTACAACTATGCCAACGATACCCAAATTATCCAAGAATCCCCAAGACAAGCACCAACCCTAGTCCTGACCTTGTAACCTTGTCTCTGTGATATTGACCGATGGATGACATTTAACCACCTTCTGAACCCTGATAAAATTGAAATCATGATGTGCTGCAATACCGCCCTTCTCCCACAACCGCTCACATGGCCCCCCTCCCTCAGCCCACCACCCCTCCATCCAATATAGTAAAAAACCTAGGCTGAACTATGGACTCGGGCCTAGCACTCCCCCGTCAGATCAATAATGCAGACTTGCAGCTGTTATGTCTATTGTCATGTTGATACTGGACTATGCCAACTCCTGGGAGCACTTGCATACCAACTCAGCAAACTACAAAGAGCCCAAAACGCTGCTGTCAAACTCCTCCTTGCCCTCGGAGACGGTCATCACATCTCTCCTGCTCTTCAAACCCTCCACTGGCTCCGAGTCGGATGAAGAGCCACCTTCAAGACCCTATGCATTACCCACCGAGCAGTGCACAAGACCGGCCCAACGTACGTACCTTCAAGAGAAGATAAAACCCTACCTCCCATCACGCACTTTAAGATCAAGCACTGCCCTCTTTCTGGTGATTCCAACCTCTAATTCTACCAGGTACATAGAATCTGCCTTTTCAACCTTGGCCCCAACTCTGTGGAACTCACTCCCCTAACATATTCGACTCACCCATGACTACATGGCCTTCCGCAAAGTTCTAAAAACCTGTCTCTTTCCATAATGACGATTAAGGCCATCTAAGACTGCTGAGATCTTACAACCTGATAACAAATGTTCAGAGAAACCCTGAGCAACAATGCCACTGAATGCAGCTATTAAGTTACAAATACATTTTGCAACAATCACAAATGTGGACCTGAAATCCGGAACAGCAAGCTCATTAGATCAAATCCTCCTCCCAGGCACTCACCTCTCATATCGCCACGCTCAATCTCTACTCTACACCAACACACAATTAGAGCGTAGCTACACCCCTCGATCAATTTCGGCATAGCTCCTCACATACGAACAATACTTCATGAGCACCTCACCACTCTGATAAAACGCAGCTACACTCCTCAAATCGGCCTAGCTGCACACATAAGTGCCTTACACAGGCCTAACACAGCCAGAACCCAGTACTGGTGACCATCCGCCAGACTGCACATATTCAGCTGATATCAAATACCACCACACCTAATGCTAGGATACAGCTACCATCAGGCAATCGCTTCAGCTGCACACATAATCAGTGCACCCAAGCACCCTATGACACCTTACTCTCTCGACTGACCTGGACTACGGTCCTCGAGGACGTTCAACCTACCAGCGCTTTGAGGTCATACCAATGATATATAGAGCTCTACATGAATGCCAAATAACATAACATAGCATTCCGACAGCTTCCCCGATTCCAGAAAGGAATTGCATAATTTTGTAAGATGGGGAATTATTATGTGGGCAAAAGTCTTATAGAACTTATTTGTGAAGCCATCAGGCCTGGGGCTTTCCCATTTGGAAGTGAGTGGATTGCTTGTGCCACCTCCTGTTATGTTATCAGTAGTCCTAGGGTCTCATAAGCTTGCCCCAAAATTTTGAGAAGGTTTGCTGGCGTAATAAAACTGTCACTCTGAATTGTCGCTGCCCTAAAATCATTTTGCATTATTTTGAGCTTCCCTGGTTCTGTAGTAATGTTATGTTAACAGAACTTGTATAGCACACTTTCACCCAAGGGTATCTTGGAGCTGGGACAGCATACATGTAAACATAACTGCAGCGCTAGAACAATAGGTCTTAAAAGCCCCCCTGAACTCAAGATGGTTGGGAGTGCTACGCAGCAGCAATGGCACGGCATACCAAAGTTTAGCCATGGCTACAGAAAAAGCCTGGTCACCAACCCTGGCTAACCGAGATATAGGAGCCACTAACAGGAGAGCAGACTTATAGCGGAGTTCGCGACCAGGATGGTACCACGCAAATCTGTCCTCAAGGTAACTTGCACCTTGGCCATAGAAAGCACGATGAACTATACAGAGGGACTTGAAGTCAATTTATCTGACCACAGGGAGCCAGTGAAAAGTACAGAGGGCCGTAGTAATATGTGCCCCGTATGGAACATTCAGAGCAACACGAGCAGCAAGGTTCTGCAGATGTTGTAATCAGTGTATTAGCCCTTTGGGCTGGGCTACATACAGCGAATTACGGTAGTTGATCCGATTTAGGATTAATGCAACCATAACGGGAGAACGAAGGTAAAAGGGAATCAGGGGAAGTACCTTCTGTAGAATCCTCAGGTGGAAATGCCCTGCTTTACAAACCATGGCCACCTGGGAGGCCATAGAAAGAGTGGAAGAGACTACCACTCCAAGATTTATTTACCTTTGTCAAAGGGAAAGGGAGAGTCCCAAGTGTAGATGGCCAAAAGGAAGAGACCCAAAGTGAAGGGATAGGAGGGGCATGCACCACCATAACCTCTGTCTTGTCCCCATTTAGTTTCAGTCAATTATGGTTCATCCAGCTCCTCACGGCCCCCAGGCACCGACACAGGCATGACAACACCTCAGCCTGGTCAAGATCTAAACGGACCAGGATCTGCATGTTGTCCGTATATGAGTAGCACTGGTGGCCTAAGGAGCGGATAAAACACACCAAAGGCTGAATATAAATGTTAAATAACATTGGTGACAAGGCAGAGCCTTGGGGAACACCACAAGTGAGGGAAAAGGGGGAAGAGAAATAAGGGGGAAGGCAGTGTTTGGCTCCTGTCAGCCAAAAAGGAGGTAAACCAGGCCAAAACAGACCCATCAAAACCAGCATTTACCAGGCGTGACAACAGTGTGAGGTGGTCAACGTTGTCACAAGCTGCTGACGGGTCTAGCAAAATCAGGGCACCTACACCACCCTTGTCCTCCTTGCATCATCCTAATCTCTCAGTGCTGTGATATAATTACGCGTAGATAGTTTATTTAGCTTAGCCACCAGCAGTTTATTGGCTTTTTGCCCTTAGTATGTAAGTGTTGTTTCGTGTATAAGATCGCCTGGGCAGTTTTCTTGGTCAGGTGAGCTGCAAACATTTTTCTCACCAGCCGTGAATCTCTTGGGGTCTTCTGGGAGCCTTTCTGTTTGTGCCAATTCCCGGATCCGAACCTCCTCTTTTAAGGGAGCCTGGTTGGGAATTTTTGCCTTTGTGTAGGCTACCGTTTAGCTCATTATTACCTCTCCAAGGACAGCTTTCCCTGTGTTCGGCGCGGACCGGAGGTCAAGGTCACCTGTGTCATATTCTGTGAAGTAATTACGCTGGGAATCGGATATGTGGGCCCTAATTGGTGTATCTCGCAGGATAAATTAGTTTAATCACCAATAAGGCCTGTTAGACTGGGCTACTATTCCCAGATCCAACTACACCTTCACTGGGGAATGATCAGAAAGAACCCTTGGAAGGATATCAATCCCTGTCATGTTTGGGATCAGAGTAATGGATATCAATACCATGTCTAGTCTCAAAAAACCCTTGTGAACCCCTGAGTAAAATGTGTAATCCCGCTCCCCTGGGTGAAAGAATCTCCAGGCTTCGATGACCAAGTGGTAACAAAGTAATTTAGTCATCGCCTGGCAGTTGCACCTATCAAGACCTGTGGGTGATAATGTAATGACCTATCCATAGTGGGAACTACTACACAATTAAAGTCACCCCCTTGCATTACTGCCCCAACTGCAGAATCTTGAAATGGAATCAATAAATGCATCCTGCCCCTCGTTTGGGGTCAAAGATCGAAGCCAGCGTGACTACGCTTCTTCAATATTGCTGTGATCAACACATATCGCCCTTCTCCATCCCTCAGTGTATGCACAACCCGTATAGGGGTCCCTTTAGAGCTACTGCTTGCAAAATAAGCAGTGAGATATGCTATATTACGTAGTTGAGCTTCATCTTTTGGGAGTAGATGAGTTTCCTGAAGGAATATTACAGCAGCATCCAAGGATGACAATCTGTGGAGCACCGACGTTCGTTTGATCGTCAAATTAAGTCCCTGAACATTCATGGAAACTATTGATCGATCAGGACTCGCCATTTATAACCCGGTCGGGGCAGGTGTCATTCCCATTCCTGTCCCAGAACTCTCCTTTATATGGTGCGCACACATGGCTTCTTCTTGCATTGGTGTGACTCATTTGTAAAACCAAAGATGATAATCCCAATAAAATAAATGAATACCCTTAACTGAATAACCTCACATGAACAGTCACAGGTACTCCTACGTCCTGACCCATTTCCTCTCTACTGCATGGGGCGTCCCTGGTTAGGGACAGGAATGGAACACTTTTTCACATAAAAAAGCATTTCCCCGTTAAATTTAAATGTGTGCGGAGGCATAGTACCTGTAGTGGGCGCTCTGTTGACTCCGCCCTCTAGCACCTTACCCCAGTCCTCTTTTCCACGCTAACCATAGCTCTCCTACTTTTGGTTCGCTAGTGGTTCAGGCCTTTGCCCTCGCAATCCCACGCACCGGCTTTTACCCTGGAAACGTAGCTTTCCATATTTTTATTGATTTTTTTTTGTCTTGTTTTTGTTTTCTTTTTTTTCTACACTTTCACCGGCCTCTGGGGCCTTGCCTGCCCGGCACATGTCGGTCCAGGCTGGCTTCAGCCAGTGCCCTTCCTTTTACGGATCATTCCTGGCATCAGATCCACATGCACTCCACCGCCTGTGCTTCTGTGAAGATCACGGCTAGGAAGTTTGTTCCACGTGCAACGCACTCTCCCCACGGTCATTAAAGAATCGTCTCGCCAGGTGGAGGGAGCTTTTCTCAAGATTGCTGCTGGAGCAGCTAAAAGAATGCATACGCAGTAAGTCAAGGCCTAAGGTAAATACCTTATTCAACAAAGCACCCAGCAAGGGCGATTCCTTTCCAGGGAAGACCCCAAGTGGGATGGATCATACAGATCCTAACAGCTGTCAGGGTCCCGAAGCTCCACGAGCTACCGGTCTTTGGACTGAGGGGTCAAAAGATCCTGCTGGGTCCCGGGCTGAGGGACAGCAAGGTTCTGGTACTGGGAACACTCCCGAGGGGCATTGCTCTAAAACCTGTTCTAGGCCTAAGGGGGCACCTATATGCAAAAGCACTACCGGGCACATGCCCGAGGGGGCGACAGGCCTCCCAGGTCTCCAACTGAGGTGCACACGAGTACCGAGTGTACGATTGAGGGTAAACAAGATCCTGCCCATGCAGATACATCATTGGACACAGAGTTCCCACACTTTCCTGCTCAGCTATTGTGTCAAGTCCATAAGGGGGGAGCACTCCACACCCTCTCCCGAACCACAGAAGCTGAATGGAATCGACCCTCTCACTGTGGTTGGCAAAGGTCCCTGATGTGGGAGGTACAGGTACCACGTGGCAGCCAATGGGGGGGAAGGGTTTGCATGGAGGTAGTTGATAGGAAGGCAGGAGTTAGGGAATCCGGGAAGAGGGTTAGGGTAATGAGATTGGATGGGTAGAGGGAAGTTATGGGAAAAGTCATATATTCCTGTAACCTGACCTCACCTATTTGCAGCCTAACCTGCCTGAAACATGACTTTGCACCAGTATTCCACCCTGAACCTTTTCTTACATTCATGAACATGTATCCACATTCTTGCACCAAACAATGACTGGTCGAATAACATAAGCATGATAAGCACATGATGGTGGACTGAACCAACCTTAATTGAACATAGTAAGCGTAATGGGACATACATCTGGGGACTCTCCGCACATGTTGTACATAACTCATTGCCTGACAGGCAAAGCGTAGCATTAAGAAACGATAGGAACACATAACATGTTGCAAGCGCATAAATCGCTCCCCTAAATAAGCTGACCTGACTTGTTAACGTGCCTTCATTTCACGCACCCTTTTCCGGGAACGTGTTTGACACTAAGTCCCAAGTCATTTGCCAGTTTATAAGTAGGAAACACAACGAGCACAATCGGACATGAGCATGAGTATTCGCTGTGTGTAGCAATTGCTACCCATATGGTTAGAAAACGTGAGACCAAAGGAATATATTTAAAAGAACAATGCAAGCCCCCCAGGAGGCCGCTCATACACTACTGCAGTTCGCTGTACAGAGCCAACCGACTCCTGGACCCAAAAGAATATATGAAAGGAACATCACAAGCACTTAACTGATGTCCGGGTGCCCCGTGAGGCTGCCTGAATGCTACTGAAGTTCGCTGTGCGATGACAAAGCCCACTGTGTCACCGCCTCATGGCCTGGCTCCTCGTTCTCCCCTCAGTGCTTGCTGTAGCTGCTCCGGTCCTCCGCCTTACTCTTGCATGTCCTCCAGCGATACTGCGCTAGCAAGTGCTGAGATTCTCAATAATCCGCACCTGGCACGGTTGGCCGGTGTCCTTAAATGAGGAACAGCCAATTACTCCCAGCTCTTGGCTGCATGTGCATTGCTTGCTGCTCCCAGAGATCTCTGGGAAGTGTAATGTGTGGACCTTTGCGGCTGAAATGTATAAGCATTCTAAAGGGCTTCATCAAGGAGATGATGCCTCCTCCCCCGCCAGTTCTGGTACTACCACAGGCCCCAGTGCTAGTTCAGCCTCCCAGACCCTAATTCCAGCACCGCCTCCGGCTCCAGTGCAGGATCCTCAGCAGACCCGGTCCCACAGCAGGTTCCAGAGTTACCTCCCCCGGTCTCACAAGGGGACAACATGGATCATAGCATAGATAGGGAGGCGGGGGCAGACCTCCAGGGAAGAGCAGATCCCGCAGATACAGACGATGAGGACGACGCAGAGGCGTCCACATCCACATGTGAGTTCCATGACAGATTGGCAGGTTTAGTTGAATACCTGGGGATCCTGTACAGGAGGGCGGAGTGACCTCTGACGGGCCCATAGGATCAGAGCTCACCCTTTAGTACTTTAAAATGGGATAGCTGCACCTTGAGGTGGATGGGGTGTGAGATTCTCTTACTCCAACACCAATCAATAAGGACAACTCAATGGTTTGGCAAAGGGAAGTCCGTTTAATGACAAGTACAAAAAATGGGGAAACATGGAAATCAACAGTGATGCGATTGCCCGTCTCGCTTCAACTTCAACAATCTTCATACAAACAGCAATAGTTATAGCGAAAATTCGTCATCATTCACTCGAAAGTTTGTCATACAGTTCTATTGGTTGGAAAAGGTAACTTAAGTATAGGTGCTATATCTGCATATAGTAACAGTGTGTGAGGATTGCATAACTCTTATCGGGTAGGCGTCTACGCCCTTCCCTCTACATTACTCATGCAAAACGTCACTAAAGGTACGATGTCGCATTGGTTCTGCTATCTATAGGACCTTAGATTATTTGGCCCACTGGGATTGGGCTGGTTACAACCCCAATCATAAATCTCCACTTTAGCAGCATGCAGAATGGTCACCCAGATGCGGCATGCCCCAAGATTCACCCTGCTTCCCTTCCATCAATCAGTACTTTAGGGCTATGTGTCAATTAGTTGGCTGATGTTGGCCTCGAAACTGCAGCTTCTTGTCAGGAAAACAAGCGGCTGGTCGCGTGTTAGTAGACCGTGAATCTGCTTCTTTTTGTACATTTAATTCTCCTTTAGGCCTGCCACCTGCATAGGCCTCCTTATCTCGACCTTCGCGGTGCAGGCTGCTCTGTGCATAAGTTTCAATTCTCTAAAGTTACTGTCTGCCTCCCTCACTTGGTTTGACCTTGACTTCCCAGGCACAAGCTGCCTCTTGCTGAGTTTCAATTCTGGCCTCCAGTTTTGCCTTTGGCTGGCCCATGAATCCTGGCCTGCTTTGACCCTTAGTAACCTGGGATAATTCTGCTATTGTATAAAGCGGACTCACACTTATATAATGTGCTTCATTGAGGTAGATATACAGTTGGCGTTTGCCGCTCTATTCTTCTACTAAGCATAGCAAGCCGCACAGTTTTCTTAGCTTCTTGCGTTTCAAGCCTATGTACAGGCGTTAGTGAGTTGCATACTTTCATCCTGCATTATAGTTACGTTTCTTTGTAGTTCAACTTAGTCTCTTCTTCTATGTCCACTACGTTATTTTCATACATTTCGTCTTTGTGTGCCACTCTTTTGGTTGCCGTTTCTTTCATCAGTGAGTCTGTCCGGGCCCTTGTGTCGTCATCATTTGCCTTCAATTAAGGCCCTTTGGGTCTCTTCTGGGACAGTTTGTAAGTAGTCTCCATTTCGTGTCAGCTGCTGATACGGTTGTCTCAATGGATACCTCACTGCCCATGGTTGTCTGGTTATTGCCACTTCAAAAGGTGTTGCTCTTCTGATGGGCACTGGGCAGAGCCCTAGTGCGGCTCTTTGCTGGTTTATTTGCTCATCATACGTCACATATCTTGGTGTGTATGTTCCTGGTACTTCAAAATGGGTAGCTGGATTGCAGACCATATCTGGGACCTCCTCTACACTCCCCCCTCTGGCCGGTTTATCAACCACTTCTGCTTCCGCCTTTGGATTCGTCTTACTTGGTTCTTCTGTATCCATTTCTTCGTTTTCTGGGTTTGTACATGATGGTGTGAAGGAGTGTGTCTTTGGAGTCCATATTTTTATCACTTCTTTCAAACTTCCTGCTGTTTTTACATGTTCGCTTTGATCCAGGTCATTAGCTGGCACTGTCCATTTGGGCTGCAATAGATCAATTTTCCTTCATATTTTCTTCGTTTCCTGGGATACATAAACTTTGTTCCTTCTGGCGCATATTTGCTGGCCTTCACAAAGTGTCTTATTTCTTCATCAGTCAGGTCTCTGGGCTTCCATCCTGGTTTGACATCGATCATGATCTTCATCCCTATGACTTTCTTTGCAGTTTTCTGGCATTGCGAGATTATCATCTTGATAACACAACATACTAGTAGTATCATCAATAGCAGAGCTCCCAGGACCTTGAATATGTCTGCCATCCATTGTGGGACCCATGAGAATAGTGCTCCAAATCAGCTGTCGTCATCAACCTCGTCAGTTTCGTCGATCATCTGGTTCTGCAGGTTTGTTAGCATACCTCTGGCTTCTTTTAAAGTTCCATTTTCTTCGTCATGAGAAGGTATAAATGTGCAACATGATTCTCCCATTTGTGCACAAAGAACTCCATCCATCGCTGTGATCATGTCACGTACATATCTGTTCTGGAGAGTCATCAGTCGAATGGCTCTTAACTCTTTCTTGATCGCATTGAATCCCTTTATTGTCGTGTTGATGGTTTGCAGTAACTCCCATTGGGTTATTTGCAACCATTTAGTATTTGCTCCAACTTGAAATCTTGGCATAAAAATCGTTGTGAACACTGATGAGGCGAGGCTAAACAGCCTGTGTTCATATGGGATTGCATGGAAATGCTTCTTCTGATTTTGTAGAGAAGTAATTCTCTCTCTTCATTCGGGATACCAGTTCCATAGATCTCCTTTTCCTCAGGAGAGCATCTGCTTTCGGGAAACTGTCAATATTTAGGTCGCTTTTCGAGATCACTAGTGCTAGAAAGTGGACTGCATATGCCTCCCCAGTTCTTTGGTAGTCTGATGTATGCTTTAGATCCACACGCCTAGTAATGATCCGTAATCACTGCAGTTCCGTGAGTCATTCCTGGAGCTTCAAAAATGTGTCCACAGTTCTGATTCTCTCCCATTTTTCTTGTTCCCTTGTTCCTGCACAATTTCGGGCTTTCCAGTGGCACTATCTGCAGGGGTCCTCCTCTGTCTTCGACCCATGTCAGTAACTTTGTAAGTCTCGGCCATAGAGGTTTGCACAACCTCGGTGAGTTTTCTATCGCTTCCTTGCAGGCTCCAAGAACCATCCATGCTCTGCAGATCACTACTCCTTCTTCCCATCCGTCTAGTGAGAGCACTGTTCCCCCAAATCTGCATTTGGCCTCTGTTCTTCCAGATTTGAGCCTCTTCTGGTGTCTTGCCTAGGACATTCAGTCTTGGGTTTATTTCCCATCTTAATCCTGCTCCTTTAACTTCAGGCTTCTCATACCTGATCACGTGATTCTTAGTATGAGCTCTATTTCTCATCTTAATGTCCTGAACATAATCATCTTCTTCGGGGTAATCTGCTTCAGTTGCCCATATCAATGAGGCATCCCTCCCCATGAACTGGCCTCTGATGTTGCACATTGCTACATGTGACAATGTGCTTTCGGGCCATCAATTTCTACAGCCACAAAGATCTTGGATTTTCCCATGCTGTACGGGAGAAGTGCACAAACGAAGCATTGTCCTTCTGAAGTTCGCCTTCCAACTTCTTTCATGTGCTGGTACCAAATGTTGTTCCCTAGATGCGCTGTGCTGTCCAGGTAATCGTTCAGTTCATTGTTATCTTCATGTAGGCTTCTTTTGAATTTTAGTGTCTTCTTGTAGTTTGCTATAACTACATCCCTAAAAGCATCTGTATGGCCTTTTCTTGCTGGAGGACTCTCGGGCATTCTGGTCCAAGGTGCAGGTCTCTTTGTCTGCATCGATGGGGTAGGTGGAGGTTTTGCAGTTCTCTCCTTCTCTTCCTGCGTTCTTTTTCTGCCCTCTATGTGCCTTTATCAACCACCAGCCTGTTACTGGCCCAGTGTATGGCTGCATCGTAGGTCTGGTACTTGTCCCTTGTGTTGGAACTTGTGTGCTTGTCAGTGCAGTCTCTGTGGTTTTATTTTTCAGTTCCTCATGCAGTTTCCTTGCTCTAGCTATGTACGGGAATAAAAGATCTATTAACATTTGTGTCTTTGCAGTGAGTTTTTCGGCAGCCGCTTCTGTCTTCTTGAGGGCTTCTGATATGACAGCTTTTGTTGGCCTTTCTCTTGATTCTTCTCGGTTTCTCTCATTATTTTCTGGAACTGGTTGTTCGGTAGGCAGTCTCATCTTCTCTGTTGCTTTCGTTTGCGGTTCTGTGGTCACTGACACTAGGCCTGGTTCGTGTGCATTCAGTGTGTGTGTGCGTGTGGGTGGCAGCGCTTTGTTTTCATGCCTCTCGTGCCGACCCTGTCTCCGGCTTTCCTGCCCATTCATTACCTCAAGTGTGTGCATACTATTATCAATCACCTTCATTTCAAGTTCATTTACGTTACCATCAGATTTTCTAGGGACTGGAATAACTATATAGGATCTGGGTGCTTTTGTGGGATTCATGCGTACATCATCAGGTGGGTGCACTGAAATTGGAACGCTTCGTGCACCAATAAAAAATGCAGTTCTGATCGTCAATGACAGCAAAATAATGATAAACACAATGCATAAATACATGATAGTGCGGTAAGTAAGGCGGCAGCATTTTCTTCCAGAGGAGCGAGAGTGCCCCTCTGCTTGTGGGAGGACCAGGTTACTGTTCTGGGCCCCCATCTCGATCATTTACCAAATGTCAATGTTATTGTTTTTTCTTACTCAATGTTGTTCCTTGAACAGTTTGTGTCATAAAGTGTCGGGTGCTTCACAAGTGTCCCCCGTCTTGCGGAAGTTAATTGTCTCTTGATACAGGATACAGTTCCTTTGCTACTATGGAAAAAATTGATTAGAATACTTCTCTCGATAAGTCACTTTTACTGTGCATGTTCAAAGTAGGTGAGTTCCCAGTCCACCCCCCGAATCTGCTTCAGTCCTGAGGACATGCCGGACACTGATCAATGTGAAGAAATGGGGAAAATATCAACAAGTAAAACAAACAAAGCTTTTGATTCCGCTTCCTCGATCTGTCCCTCAGCAGAAAGTTTCTTCAGAATCTCCTCAGATACTCTCTCTGAAAGTTAGAAAGCTCCACTTGTAACATTATGCCATGGAGGAGCATTCCCATCTGTGCAACATTAGCTGGATCTCCGATAAAGGTGAGGTTGTCAAACTCGATAGGTCTCCCCACCATCTCTGGAAAGTCACTGATTAGGCGAAAAAGGACATTATGTGCCAGTCTGCGGTCTTCAGCCCTGCCTTGCTGGGTTCAGGATTACAGGCTCTTCTCTTGGTGGGAGCAATGTTTGCACTGTCCAGCTGCGTGGAGTGCAGCTAAATAACTTACTTTGTTCAGCAATTGGCTCAAATGTTCTGTGTTTGCTGGATCTTGAATAAAGGTCAGAGTGTCAGTTGTTCTCCCGACAATAGCTGGACAGTCTTCGATTATGCAAAAGAAAAGTGTATTGATGAGTTAATCTAGAATCGTCTGTGGTGGGAGCATTTGTGTCCTTGTCACTGTACTCCGGGAGTAAAATGAAGGCTTCCGCGATGACAGTAAGCAGGTGCCAGATTACTTTCTCGTTAGCAGGATCTTGTAGAAAGTCTGTGACACTGGTGACCCTTCCCACCAGCGATGGATATGATGCCAATACTAAGTGAAAGTAGGTGAGCACGTCCTTTGTGATGTCTCTACTCGGGGACACCATAAGTGCTGCCAAACAAAGTCTCGATATAGCATGAACCAGGATACTGTATTTTGCTTTCAAAATGTAAGAAGTCCTTGGTCAACGTTGTTATAGTCTTTTCCTCAACAAGGCTTGGTTCAAAAGTTCGTATCAACAAATGTGCTGTGGCTTACATGCGTAATTTTCTACTTCACCCTGCAACTAGGATGCACAGAGTGTCTGTTTTTATGTCCTTATCCTCTTTTTTGCTTGGAGGAAATGCCCAAATTTAAGCCACAATTTGCAAAAGGGTTCTTTGTCTTGCTTTACTGCTCATGCGTCCTCCTTCCTTGTCATGGATCTTGTCTGCACGTGCTGTGGTTCTTCCTCGTCTGTAGTCTCTTTGCGGTGGGGTGCAGGCAGGGGGCTTTCTCCGATATAGGGCTTAATGTCATTGAGAAAAATCCATGCTCTCCTGCCCTGTAGCTTCACAGCTGACAGAGTGCAGTCCTCCACAATGAAAGGACCATTGAATCTTGGTTCGTCCCACCTTTTCCTCGTATGGTTCTTCACCAACACAGTATCTCCAGGGAAGACGAGTGGAACACGTTGACCTTAAGCTTGGTCTGTTGCAGTGTCCCCCTCTGTGTTTTGTGCTGTGCTGCAACCTTTTCGTTATCACTGCAGCTGGTCTGAAATTACAGTAAGGCTGGATGTCATGCAGTTCAGGTACTTATGCATTTCGGATCCCAGGATCTCTCGGACTGGCTGAGCATCACATCTAGCTCTATCTCGAGGGGTAAGGGGAGTCTTCATCCTCCTCCCTGTGACTATCTCGTGTGGCGGAAGATGATGGTCAGAGCCTGGTTGGTTCCGAAGAGTATACAATGCCAATGGGAGGCAGTGCAACCATCCCCTCTTTAGAGTAAGCTTCAACTTTGCTATCCTTTCCTTTAACAAGCCGTTGAGCCTCTCACAAACCCCATTACCTTCTGGATGATACGCTGACGAGAACTTGTGCTTTATACCAAGCAACAAGCTAATCTGCTCAAAGACTGCATTTACAAAATGAGCCTCATTATCTGATCTCATTACTTCACATACCCCCCACTTAGGGAACACCTCCCTCACTAGGAATTTGGCTGCACAGGTAGAGTCTGGGTGTGTACATGGACCTGCTCCTATCCATCTAGAGAATGGACACACCACAACAATTAAGTATCTGTACCCGTTGCATACTTGAATCATGTTGACGTAATCGACATGCAGATGCTGAAAAGGCCCATTTGGCCGGGGGATTATTCCTCTCACTACTTTTAATGTGTGCCCAACAGTGAATTGCTGGCAGATTATGCAGTTCACCATAAAAAACGCAACATGCTCAGCTAAATTCGGTATGAACCAGTCTTCCGCGAGCGTTGCTGCTAGATTCTCTTTTAACATATGTATTGGGTAGTGTAACTGTTCCAGCGCTATTTTTAGTAGGGCTACAGGCATTACTGGTTTTCCAGTGCTGTCTTGTCACCACAATCCGTCAGAGGGGTTTAAGGAACACCCTCGACGTTTCCACAGGTTCTTCTCGTCATGTGGTGTCTCCCCTTGAAGCTCCATTAGTTGTGTCTGCCCCAGATTGCTATAGGCTTCGGGTGTGGTTCGTGCCACCATCTTCCTCTCATGGGTTCACGCCACTTCCATAACCGTTTCACCTTTGGATGCCATACGCTTGTCTGCTGTGGGATTTCCGCGCAACACAAAATCTGGCCCTTTCGTATCGGTGGCGCATTTCACGACCACTATGCCCACTGAGAGTTGTAGTGCCTTAATCAGCCTGTCCAATAAAGCTGCGTGCTGCACTGGCGTGCCGTCTGCTCAGAGGTAGCCCCTCCTTTTCCACCGTGCTAAACCTGCGTGCACTGTCGACGTCACATAGGCGGAATCACTGTACACCGTTACTTCCTGGTCCGCGTGATTCTCAATGACGAGTATCAACGCCAAGAATTCTGCAGCTTGTGCTAAATAATGAGATGGTATTCGTGCACTGACGAGTACTCGAAATTCTCCATTTTATATGTGTTTCATCACAGCAACGCCGGTATATTTTTGCCCATCACTTTGGTCGATCTTCAAAGACCCGTCAATAAAGAAGATCTCTCCTCCTGCCAAGGCATTTTCTTTTACCCTGGGGATTTCATTATAGAATTCTTCATAGTTTGCACAGTCATGTATCGGCTCTCCTTCAGTGACTGGCTCTGCTATGAACGTGGCTGGGTTCACCGTCTTGCATCGGATGATATGATCACTTCATAAGCAGAAGCTCTCTGAGATGTCAATGTGCCCTTTGGTTTCTCTAAAATGGCAAATAATGAGTGCTCGACGTATAATGTCATGGAACATCCCATTACAATGGTTGTCGCCTTCTCTATGGTGAACGCTGCGGCAGCTAAACTTTGTTCGCATGGGAATTGGCCTTTCATTACTGGGTCCCGGTTCCCGCTGTAATATGCCAGGGGCTTGTACCCCAATGAGGTTCTTTGAGCGAGCACTGCCGTCATAACGCTGCCATCTGTGTGCGAGAACAGGCAGAATTCCTCTGCATAATTAGGAATTCCAAGAAATGGAGCCGTACAAATCGCTCTCTTCAGTTCAGCAAACCCTTTTTCCATCGCCTCAGACCATTCACTCTTTTACTTTTGTCATCTGGGCCTTCTTTAGGGCCTGGAGTAAAGGCCTGGTATACAAGCTGTAATCGAAAACCCATGCTCTAACATAGTTGCACAGGCCTAGAAAGCTCTGCATTTGCTTTATCGTGTGTGGCTTAGCCATGTTCAATATTGATTCAGCCCTTTCTGGGGTCACCTTCTTTCCTTCATGAGAGATCAGCTGGCCTATGCACAGGCCTTCCTGTTGACAATATTGTAACTTTTCCTTGTCAACCTTATATCCTTTCTGAGCAAATATAGTCAGTAGCTGAACAGAATCGTGTCTACATTGCTCTTCTGTGGCGCTGCAGAGTAGAATGTCATCCACATACTGTAAGACGACACTTTCTAATGCAATATTGCTTAGGTCCATCTGTAGCACTCTATTGATGGGGACTGACAAGTACCCCTGTGGCAACCTCGTGCTTTTCAGACGCATTTGTCTGAACGTGAATGACATCAGATCTTGTGAGTCACGGTGCAACGGGATTGAGAAAAAGGCACTTTTCAAATCAATCACCGTGAAATATTTTACCTCTATGGGTATATTACATAGGATCGTAGATGGATTAGGGGATTAGGGACTAGAGTGAACTCAGATTTCTTGTCAGGATAAACTGCTGTGTTAGATGGTGACTCTGACGTCACTACGATGCCCTGGTCCATCATGGCGGAAATTGTCTTCCCGATCCCTTCATCCGCCTCTCTGGACATAGGATATTGTCTGGCTCTCTGTAAAATAGCTCCTGGTTTCAGTTTAATTTTCACGTCTCCCACCCCCTTCAGGAGGCCTACGTCATAGGATCCTGTAGTCCATACTGAGACCAGTACCTTAGCTATATCCTCATCAAAATATTCTGGGCGCTTCAGCGCCAACATCATTCTATGAGGCACTTCTTTCCTGATCATTCTTACCCAAAATACGAGACTCACTTCCACCCTTGTCTCTTCTGAGTCTGTTTGCTCTTCAAACAGATCGACATCAGTGACGCCAGTCACTCGATACCCTTCTTCAATGGCGATAATCGCGCACCATTGTCTGCCCTCATCATCGTAACCTTCAACCAATGCTACTTTCCCTCGCACTGCTGCAGCATGTATCATCAAGGGAAATACGTGTCCCTCCTCTTCATGCATGGGTATTCTTGGTCTGAATAAAAACTCATCGCGGGTTCACATAGTTTTGTCTGCGAGGCCTGGCAATCCTGCCATAAGCACACGCATGCAATGTGCAAACATTTCTGGCTCTAAGGGTATAGCTCTCATGGCTATGTGTCCTGAGTATGCTCTGATAATTTCGCATACATTTGAGTAATGCATCCCCGGAGTGGAGCATATTATGCCCTCTTACGTGAACAAAACCATCATGTTCAATTTTGTCATTAAGTATCGACCCAAAATGTTTACTGGGGTCTGACGCGAATACAACAAAGGTACATTCATTTCGCACTCTCCTACAGAGACTGAGAGTGCGTCTGTAAAGGGAACTCGACTGTGAGCTCCTGTAGAACTCGGAGTATCTATTGCCTCGCCGGACAAAACTTGCCTTCCCGTATGCACGAGCATGTTGCACCCGTGTCAACTAGGAAGGAATATTCTTTACCCCCTTAACAACATTCACCCTAGGTTCCCTATGAGGGTCTGGTGTCACTGATAGGATAGAGCACATCAGGATTCCCAGTTTGCTGTCCTAGTTCATTTATAAGTTTGACCCACTGTACACTTGCAGATTTACTCCATTCCCAGTGTTGCCTCCCCTTCCGGAGTGTATGCCCTGAGAAAGTTGCAGTGGTGCCTGTTGGGATTGCCCTTGTGGTAAATTTCCCATGTTCGGTGGTTCTACCCCTTGTTGTGCACCTTGCTGTATGCCTGGCACTTGCTGCTGCACCGTGTGATTCTGTACACTGCCCTGTTGTGAGACTGCAAGGTGATTCGCCGTGCCTGCTCCCATTCCTTGGCTATTTTGCCACGCGTCTTGACTTCTGCACGTGCGCGCCAAATGCCCTGTCATTCCACACAGCCAACATACTGGCGGTGGTCAGATTATTTGTCCATTTGACATATTTGGATTGCCCATTTGCACGTTTTGAAAACCACCTTGATTACCTTGGAAACCTCCCTGATTGCTCTGCCATCCTCTTCCTCTAAATCCTATTCCACTTGGGTACAGCCCTACATTACCCTGGTTCTGCTGTGGATTAACCACCTGTTGCATATTTTGTTCAGCTGGGTTAGTTAGCATGGCTCCTTCGAGAGCATACTTTGATAACTTCTTTTGCACCAGCTTTGGTTCCTCATCCTTTCGAGTTGCCTCCTTTTTTCGATTCTTTTATTGTAACAATCTACAGTAATGCGCGATAGTTAACTGTATTTCAGCCCACGGCTTAGCCTCAACTCCTACCAATTTCTTGAGCTGTTTCTGCACTGGTTCTGGCAACCCTTGGCACAATATGTGATAAAATACAGGTATAGATTTTGTCCAAGATTCATGCGTTTCGAGTAACCACGCGTCTTGGAAATTCTGGATATAAAGTAACGGATCTTCTGATTCCTTCATTTTTCGAGTCATTATAGATCCTATATCGAAAGTGTCTCGGTAAAGCACTCTTAGCACTTTCCATATCGCTGCTCTGCAATTGTTAAATGGTGCTCCGTCGTGCGCCGTGTTGATTGTGGTTACACCGGGGTAGCCCGCCCGTGTCCACACATCGTCTGCTCTCTCACATAGTATGGCAATCAGGAGACGTTTAATGTCCCCTATAGCTAGCCTGTTTCCTCCTGTCATTTTTTCTAACTCATGTACCCACTTTCCGGCTCCCGATGTCAACATTGGAAGCTTGTTCTTCAGGTTTTCTCGATCCATGTGTGGCCATGGAATATATTGTGGTCTTTGGCCCCCCCCCCTTTTCTAGTATCGGGAATCAGAATGCGCAGCCTTCTTTCTCTTCTCTCATAGCTCTCATGTCTATTGCAGGGCTAATATTACCACATCACCGTCTGCTTGGTAATGTCCTCAATCTGTCTACATAGGCTGGTGACAACACCCCCCTCTGACCATGGGGTGTTCCTTCATGCCGGTCGGACTGCATGGCAGACTCTGATGTCCTCGGTGCGGAATCGCTAGCGTCTGACCATCGTACCCCTTTGTCCCTTAGGAGCCGCCTTTCGCACCTTCTCCCTTCTGCATTTGCCTTGCTCTCCACCTCTTCGGAGTCGGACATTGGTTGGTCCCAATTCACGCAACTCCTTGTGTCATCATCGTTTCTAATGATTTCTAACCTGTCCAGGGACAGTTTCCTACTCCCACTACTTCGGGTGACATCCTCAGTGTCGTACAGCTGAGTGCTTTCCAAGCGCTTGTCTTTCCCACTCTCCTTGGGATATTTGTTCTAGCCCCATTTCATCATATATTTTATCGATGGTTTCCCCGATGCTTCTGGTGTCGAAGTCATCATCAATATTCGCCCTATATGTACCTGGTACTGAATCGTACGCGGGAAAGAATTCTTCAGTGTCTTCCCAATCTACCACTGGATGGAGTTTTTTAACTTCCATCTCCAAATATTCGAGATCGCGTGCCATTTGTTTACGCTTGCGTTCAATGACAACATCAAATTCTTTGCACTTCCTTACCTCTTCTCTGACTCTATCTTCTTCCTTTTTCCCTTCATTTCTACGTTCATCTGCCCTTTGAACGTACTCATCCCTTCGTCTCCTTATCCTTTTTTCACGTACCCTTTCCTCTTCTTCCAACCTTTGCTGTTTCTGTCTGTCGTGATCATAGGCTCCTCTCTGTTTGCGATCAAGCTGCTTTTCTTGCTCTTCGCGATATAGCTGTTCTAACCTATCTTTCCTTCTTATCCTTTCGTCCCTTAACTCCTTCTCTTTCTCCTTTCTCTGTGCCTCATCTAACCTCTCTTTAGGTCTCACTTTATCACTTCCTATTCCATCGAGTTTCAATAATATTTGTCCTCCCATCCGTTCGTCTTTTGCGAATACTATCTCATCAGTTCTGTCTTCGCTTCCTTTCCGCTTCTTCCCCTCTCTCTCCTTATCGAGATGCACTTGTCCGTGCCTGATCCTTTCTTTCGTCATCGTGTCTCTCCTTGTCTCTCTGCACTGCAGAGGTAAGATTCTTGTCCTGATCCTTCACTTGATTTTTGTCACTACTATGTATAGGTGACTCATAAGTGGGGTTGCTGTACCCTGTGGCTTTAAACTCCCTTAATGGGTAGAGTCCCTCAGGCTTACTTCCCTCAGTTTCTGTCTCAGGCGGGACAGGTGGCGTGGTAGGCGTCTCACCCCCCTCTGTGCATACTTTTAATATCCAATCTGCAGGTGGCTCTTCCTTCTTGGACTGTTCGAACATTTTCCAGAGCTCTAGAACAGCAAAGCGTTTCTCTAACTCCTTGCCTGTATATGTAGCATGCAAGTAAGTCATCATATGCTATAAGACAGCTTTAGATAAAGACCCATTTTGTGGCCACGGCATAAACATCTTGTGGGCGGTACCCTTGACCCACTCGGTGCTATACTACTTAAGCTTGGGTGCGTGTTTCGGCAGCTGTTTACTTAAGTGTGCTAATGGAGTAATGTCTTGCATGCTTAAATCTGTTTCTACTCCTCTTGTACAATGCTTTTCAATGCTTCCATGCAACTTTAACACTTCCAACAATGAGCGAGCACCAAAAACCGCAAGCTCCAAACCAATTTTTTTCTGCCAAAATGTTATATTACCAATTTACTCAACAAAAGTATGTGATTCCATCTTAACTATCGAATTGCATAAATCTTAATCAGGTCTCACACAAAAGACACACAAATAATTCTTCTACATGTAATGGCACAACAGAACATATAAGACAGACACTTAACAGACTATACAGACACCAGCTGGAGACAAATGCCTCTCCCTCTAATTATTACCCCTACATGGAGTTTAAACGAACTCCGTTCACAACGTCTTTAAACGTAGTGGTAGCCTAATCGTCCCCTATTATGTGGGGCTCTGAGTTCACGTTTCTTCTGACCGCTATATTAAAGCGCATTAATAAGGCGTATACTCTCTCTTCTCAGGTTTTCCACCCTGGAATCCTCTCTCTTCTCGGGTGTCTACCCCGGTAACCTCTCTCTTCCCAGGTGTCCGCCCTGGTATTCTATCTCTTCTCGGGTGTATACCCCAGTAACCTTTCACTTATTCAATTATTCTCGAGTCATTATCCCTACATAAACCAGGTGTTTTTTGCCGCGAAAGTCTGCAAACAGTTCGGATGTTCGCGCGCCGTCCTGTGAAAGTATGCAGACACCTCAGCATTACAGGGTTTTGAAATGCAGTTCTTGGATGACTTATAACTTTGGCGCCACTTAATGGAACTGCATGAAATTTGCATGTATATTCCTGACCTGATTCTGAGTAAGCATGCAAACATTGGTGGGATTCTGTCATGAGGGGGCAAAATTAGAGGGGGGGGTCCCAAAATAATGTAAAGGCTTATAAATGAGGTGCCATTTCACAAATCTACACACTTAATTTGCGAAATTGATCATATATTTAGATATGATTGTTTTTGCGAAGTTTGGTGGGATTTTGTGAAGAGGGGGCAAAATTAGAGGGGGGTCCCAAAATAATGTAAAGGTTTATAAATGAGGTGCCATTTGACGAATATACACTACATTTGACAAACTGATAATAGATCTAGCTATACATGTTTTTGCGAAGTTTGGTGGGATTCTGTCAAGAGGGAGCAAAATTAGAGGGGAGTCCCAAAATATTGTAAAAGCTTATAAATGTGGTGTCATTTGACAAATCTACACAAAGGTTTGCAAAACGATTATAGATCTAGATATAGATGTTTTCGTAAAGTCTGAATGGATTTTGTCAAGTTTGGGCTAGGTTATATGACGATTGTATGTGCATACGTTTGACACTTTTGAAAAAATAAAACATGGGTGGATTTCCAGCGAACATGCGTAAGGAGCATTGCATTGGCAAGGACCTACAAGAATGGTTTTGCAAATGTGCCAGTGTTTTATTATTTGCCAAGTGTCATAATGTAGCTACAAAAAATTGCGGTATACCTTTAGTGATTGAGGGGTAGCCTGTGACCATGGGCAGTGGCCAGATTGTCTGGGTCATGGAATAAGGTCATGATCCAGACAATCTGGCTACTGGCCATGACCACAAGGGACAGAACATAGGATTCAAGTGGCCATGTCCACCAGGGACTAGCTTTGTGGTAAAGTTATTCAAAATTAGGATAGATCTGAAAGGGAAGAAAAATGTGCTTCTGGTAATATGGTCATAGGGTTCTCTTTTTGCCTTCTGCAGGCTGCAATGGAAAACGAAGAGGGCGCCTGTATGGAACCCTCGCCTTACCTCTCTATGGTGGACATCTTGGAAAAGGATTTTCCTTCCTGGGAACCTGGGGCGCTAATGGCCTTCATCCCCCATTTCAGGGGCTGGAATGGGGGAATAATGGTCCAGAGACCTCGTTGTCCACCCTTGCTTCGCTTGGGCTGACAACTTGGGCTGCTGGGCCGGTATCCACCAATCCAGTCCCTGGAACGGAGGATGAACGCCGCAATATTTCCATTAGCATAACACAAAATGCAAATGGAAATGTTGGAAAATCTTATTGAGTCTATGTACTTTACTTGGAAATATAAAGTAGATGCAGTCTATACGTTTTTTTTTTAGTTCTATTTTCTAACTGTGAATGGTGGTCCCTAAAGGAATATGTCTTTTGTTGTTGTTCGATGTATTTATTTTGGCAGGAAAGCTGAGAACAAAAGGTGGGGAGGGAAATGAAGGAAGAGGAACCAAACACTAATATGGAGGGGTAGGTGGACTAGTGAAAATGTTGCTCGTGTTATTTCTAAGGTAGGGGGCAGTGTTTCTCATGCTCCTTGATTACAGCAGTGGTGGTGGCTCTTGGGGAGGAGGGATGGCATTAGCTGATGCCATTTTAAGATAAATAGCAGTTTTGCTAAAAGTATGTACTGTGTACTAGATTGTTAATGGAAAATTAGTAGGAATCGGTGTTGGAGCTGTGCAAGGGAAATTTTGAAGTTGAAAGTTCCTAGATCAGTAGAAAATGCAGTTCTGAACTGTCTGCGAAGCAGATATCTTATTGTGAAGTGCAGACGGGTTCTCAGACACGTCATCATGCCGCGCGCCAGCGTATGGTCATGAGGCACTGTCCGGAAGGTCTGCTATGAAGTCAGATGTTCGTAGACGTTTACGGATGCAAAAGTAGTTGAATTAGTTGCAAAAAGTGTATAGAAGTGTTAAAAATGATTCCAAAAGGTGGGAAATGGCAGAGTTTTAAGGTGACACTTTGTAAATGGGACATAAATATTGATATATTGGGTAAGTATGATTTTACTAAGTTGTAGGAAAATAGCATGCACTGGTAAAAACCCATGAAATTCACTGAAAAACCATTGTTAAAGGGACGTTATGGTTAAGTTGCACTAATAAAAACCAATGAAATTCAATGAAAAAGCTTTGTTAAGGGTATGTTATGATTAAGTTGCACTAATAAAAACCTATGAAATTCAATTAAAAAACTTTAAGGGGACGTTATGGTTAAGTTGCACTAATAACGTCCCCTTAACGTTTTTTAATTGAATTTCATAGGTTTTTATTAGTGCAACTTAATCATAACGTACCCTTTTTAATTGAATATATATATGTATATATATACAGTCTTCTCTACTTCTGACTATTTTGTTTTTCCACTTCCCTCTGTTAACTTTTCCCTTACTTGTTCTAACGCCTATGAACTTTGCCAAAGCACTCAATTTGTTTTTTCACTCGCCGTTCGCATCGTTCTTCTCTGGACCCTCGCGATCACCGCCTCCTTCAGACTTTCACCTGATCCGCTTGCCCGTAGGAATCGGAAAGTTTATGGTTTTTTAAAATGGGTCCCTTCAGGCCCCAATGCAGTTTTGAAACAATTATACTACCATTGTCCACGGGAAGCTTCACAGTCTACTCAGCCAAAGGACTTGTGATATTGCCAAAGACCTAGAGTTACTTTATGTCGACGGTCAATGGGTGTCTTATTTTAATCAATAATCGATGGTCTATAACCATCCTCTGCTACCAAGTTTACAGGAGGGCGGAGTGACCTCTGACGGGCCCATAGGATCAGAGCTCATCCTAGAGTACTTTAAGACTAGATAGCTGCACCTTGAGGTTGATGGGGTGCGGGATTCTCTTACTCCAACACCAATCAATAAGGACAACTCAATGGTTTGGCAAAGGGAAGTCTGTTTAATGACTAGTACAAAAAACAGGGAAACATGGAAATCAACAGTGATGTGATCGCCCGTCTCGCTTCAACTTCCACAATCTTCATTCAAACAGCAATAGTTATGGCGAACATTCGTCATCATTGTCGTGTAACACTCGAAAGTTTGTCATACAATTCTATTGGTTGGAAAAGGTAACTTAAATATAGGTGCTATATGTGTATATGGTAACGGCGTGTGAGGATTGGATAACTCTTATCGGGTAGGCGTCTACGCCCTTCCCTCTACATTACTCATGCAAAACGTCACTAAAGGTACAATGTCTCATTGGTTCTACTATCTATAGGACCGTAGATTATTTGGCCCACTGTGATTGGGCTGGTTACAACCCCAATCATAAATCTCCACTTTAATTAGCAGCATGCAGAATGGTCACCCAGATGCTGCATGCCCCAAGATTCACCCTGCCTCCCTTCCATCAATCAGTACTTTAGGGCCATGTGCCAATTAGTTGGCTGATGTTGGCCTCAAAACTGCAGCTTCTTGTCAGGAAAAGTTATGGTATCTTCTGCTTTTGGGTGACATCAGACGTTGGTACCTCTTTGCGCCCGGCTGGTCATGTGTTAGTACACCGTGAATCTGCTTCTTTTTGTACATTTAATTCTCCTTTAGGCCTGCCACCTGCATGGGCCTCCTTATCTCGACCTTTGCGGGCAGGCTGCTCTGTGCTTAGCTGTCATGACCCTTGCCCGTGGCCCTCACTGGCAAGTCAGCCTTCCAGTTAGGGCCAGGTCAAAGGCCTTAAAACCTCATCCAAGACTCTCTTGGAGTCAGTCCTGGCGCCAGGCTCATAACCATCATGAAGAAGAACATTAGAATGGGACTATTTACTTGGGACTATTTAACTTGGGGGAAGGGGGGTTCAGCCAACATGGAGGCACACACACATAGCTCAGTTACAAGGAACTGAGCTATGCGGTCTAGTCTTTTGGGTGTGGCAGGCCTGGGGCTACTTTACCTGGACTACTTTGGGTGTGGCAGGCCTGGGACTATTTTACCTGGACTACTTTACCTGCGACTATTTAAACCGCACCCAAACCAGCAGAACATGCTTTGCGTTATTCTGCTGTGGGCAGTGTAACGCTCACCGTGTCCATTTCTTTGATGCCAGCTTACCTGAAACCAAGGACCTGCAGAGAAAGAAAGAACACTATGAAACTTACCTGGAACAGTATCCTGTCTTCAATCCATCGATGACTTCAGTTCCACTCACCCGAAGGTACGAACTCCATCATCCGGCACCGCATGCATCCTGGAATACCATAACCTGGAAAGAGGAGAAAGAAAGGCAGCATTAGTAAGCGCTTACTCACATTTCCTCCCGAATAAAGAAAGCCACACAATTCTTACCTGGGTAGTCATCTCCTGGTCAGTATCATTGCTGGAACATTATGGCGCTCGGCGAGGAATGTCGCAACCTGCAAGGAGAGAAAAGACACAGGTTAGCAATATAAAAGGTGAAACAGCGCCACGCATCGCGAATTACTCACCGGGCAGCATCGCGCACTCCGCGCTTTCGCCTACCGGCCCATGCTCATCTTCAAACTGCATGACAATACCAAAATACCTTTCCATACCTACAAGGAAAGAAGCAAGACATTATTATTCGAACTAAGAGGAACATAAGAACTGCATATAAAGACTGTAAAGCAGCAAGCCTACGGAGTCGCAGCAGGCCTGGATTCCCACAGGGGGGGTTTGCACCAGTGAAGTAACTTGGCGCTGCTCGGCCCCCACATCCACGCGCCCCTACCACGAGGAGCAGGACGCAGAATCCACCTTTTACACTATTAAGACCCATCTTTAACCAGAGGCCTTACCAAGGGACCGGGAGAGGGTTTGAGAGTGCAAATCATCCAACCAGGGCTGGGTGGCGTCCCTGTGGATACCAGGTGAGCGTAACATTAAGTTTTGATTCTCTGAAGTTACTGTCTGCCTCCCTCACTTGGTTTGACCTTGACTTCCCAGGCACTAGCTGCCTCTTGCTGAGTTTAGATTCTGGCCTCCCGTTTTGCCTTTGGCTGGCCCATGAATCCTGGCCTGCTTTGACCCTTACTAACCTGGGATAATTCTGCTATTGTATAAAGCAGACTCACACTTATATAATGTGCTTCGTTGATGTAGATATATAGTTGGCGCTTGCCGCTCTTTTCTTCTACTTAGCATAACAAGCTACACCGTTTTCTTAGCTTCTTGCATTTCAGGCCTATGTACAGGCGTTAGTGAGTTGCATACTTTCATCCTGCATTATAGTTATGTTTCTTTGTATTTCAACATCGTCTCTTCTTCTTTGTCCACTACGTTATTTTCATACATTTCGTCTTTGTGTGCCACTCTTTCGGTTGACGTTTCTTTCATCAGAGAGTCTGTCCGGGCCCTTGTGTCATCATCATTCACCTTCAATTAAGGCCCTTTTGGGTCTCTTCTGGGACAGTTTCTAAGTAGTCTCCATTTCGTGTCAGCTGCTGATACGGTTGTCTCAATGGATACCTCACTGCCCATGGTTGTCTGGTTATTGCCACTTCAAAAGGTGTTGCTCTTCTGATGGGCACTGGGCAGAGCCCTAGTGTGGCTCTCTGCTGATTTGTTTGCTCATCATACGTCACATATCTTGGTGTGTACATTCCTGGTACTTCAAAATGGGTAGCTGTGGTGCAGGCCATTTCTGGGACTGCCTCTACAATACCACAGCCCCAGCAGGTGTTACCTACCGGGGCGCAAAAGGAAAAGGGTAACCCACTGGGAACCCCAAGCCTTTCGCCACTGCCCATTTTGTTCATGTGGGCAACCTACAGATTTAAGCATAGGGTGTCGAAGCCAGCAAGGAAAACGGGGAACCCCATGCTTTTCCCAAAAGAGGACACCCGTGGGAATCCACACATGACCAATTTGGAGGGGCGGCCATCTCATGTAGCCCTCCCCAGGGGCAGATAAGGCTGGGGCTGTCCTGTACTCCTCCCTGGGCTCAGCCGTCCGTTCCTAGGAGCAGATATCTGGTCCCGGGGAGGCCTGCATGACATGGCACCCACTCCATTGTGGGTGGTGGGTGGGGGGCAACGACCCATCCCGTTACAAAATTCGGCGACCCTTTGGGGTGTCCCACAGCCCCCCCCTAAAAAGCGTTCCACCATTTTCACCTTTTTCCTTTGGTAACCCAACTCCCCTTTGTGCAGAGAGGCACATTGATGTGTCAATCTGGCCCCGGGGTGCCCAAACCTTACTGCCCCACCCACTGGGGGCCTGTCCCATCATTTTTGTGGGCCCTATCCCCCCTCACCCCAAATGGGTAGCGGGGGCACCTCATGCAGGCCTCCCTGGGCCTCCTAAAAACGGTTGCGTGAGGTACACCCCCCCTCCATTTGGGATGGCAAGGGAGAGGGCCATCAAAAATTGTGGGACAGGCCCCTCAGTGGGTGGGGCAGTAGGGTTTGTGCACCCCAGCGCCAGATTCGCACACCAAGGTGCCCCTCTGCGCCAAGGCAGGTATAGTAAACAAAGAACACAATTCAAAATGGCTGGCTGCCCTTTAGCGGGGGCGGAGGGGCCCCCTTCACCACTGTGGAATTTTATAATGTGAAGGGGGGTGCACCTCTCCACCCCCACCCCAAATGGAGGGTTGGCGCATCTCATGTAGCCCTCCCCGGGGGCAGATAAGTGGGGGGGCTGTCCTGCACTCCTCCCTGGACTCAGGCGTCCCTTCCTAGGAGCAGATATCTGGTCCCAGAGAGGGCTGCATGACCTGGCACCCACTCCATTGCGTGTGGGGGAGACGGGGTCACCACCCCTTCCCATTACAAAATTCCCTGTCCCTTTGGGGTGCCCCACAGCCCCCCCAAAAATGCGTTCCACCATTTTCCATTTTTTTCTTTGTTTACAAAACTTGCCTTGGCGCAGAGGGGCACATTGGTGTGCCAATCAGGCCCTGGGTTGCCCAAACCTTACTGCCCCACCCACTGGGGGGCCTGTCCCACGATTTTTGGGGGCCCTCTCCCCCATCACCCCAAATGGGTTGCGGGGGCACCTCATGCAGGCCTCCCTGGGCCTCCTACAAACGGGTACCCACACAATGGGTATCGTTGGAAAGGGGAGAATCTCCCCTTTCCAACGATACCCGCCTCGATCTCCGGCTTGAAATACAGCCGGAGATCGAGGCGGAGAAAGAAGGGCACTCACCTTCTTTCTTCACCGCAGCAGCCGAAAATGGCTGCTGCAGTGATTTTACTTTCAGTTTCACGCCGACATGCTTTACGCACGCCGACGTGAAACTGAAGGTAATCCAGCCCCTGGCAGTGAGGGGAGACCTCCCCCTCACATAGCCTGGGGGTTGGATTAGAGTTTTGCTTGATCCCTGCGTTGCAGGGATTGAGCAAAGCAGAGTGTCAAAACTGTCGAGACGGCTCGTCGGCGGAAACCTGGAGCGGTTTCCACTGACGAGCCGGCTTGGCAGTGGCACTTAAGGGGTTAATAAAAGGAAAGCCAGCTCTCAAATGGCTAAATCCTTAGTGATACTGGGCAAGCTTGCTCCAAAGACCTTTGGCCAGGTGCTAACAAGATCGGGCAGAGGGATCTCTTTTGGGGGGTTCAGGTGCTTACAATAGTACAGATCACCCCAGCCCGGCAGGTCACCCAGCATGCATAGGCACAAGCAGCAACCAAACTCAAACAAGGGTTTTTTTCCAGTCCCCCTCCCAAGCACCAGCCTCGGAGCGAAACCAAGGGCTTTCAGGTCCACAGCTCTACAGTGGGGGGCAGGTTTGCGTCTCATGTTCAGTCATGACAAGCACAATTTGCGGACCTGTGAGTCATTTTGGTTTTTGGTGGTGTCCAATGGGATCCGGCTTCCTCCACTCACCCCCCCCTACTTACAGATTGGGACTCCCACACTTCTAGCGTAAATCTCTACTTTCATCAGCAGCAGAGCAGTGGAGGAGGTCACCCCCTCGCAGATAGCATCAGGCTTCGATTCAAGGATTTTCACGATTCAGAAAAATCAGGCAGGCCTAAGAGTGGTTCTCAATCTATCTTTCCTCAACCTATTCCTACTCCTTCAAGAATTCAAGATGGTCACGCCAGCGCTGATCGCAGACTGTCTGTGTGTGGGAGATTGGCCGTGCTCCCTGGACCTCAAGGATGCCTATCTCCATGTCCCGATTTGGCAGCCCCACCATTCTTATCTCAGATTCACAGTCATGGGGTGCCATTTCCAGTATAAGGTACTCCTGCCTGGGTTGAATTCAGGCCTGGGAGTCTTTACCAGACTAATGAATGAGATAGCCTTCAGTCTCTGGACCGAAAGGTCACCGTGTTTACCCATAACTGGACAACTGGCTGATCATAGCTACGTTGCCAGGTGCGGTCCAACTTATGGTGCAATGTCTCATGGACATTCGGTACGAGCTGGGGGTCTTCTTTCAACTTGCGCATATCTCAGCTGCAGCCCAAGCAGTCCCTAGTCCTACTGGGCTTCCTGGGCCTGCTGTCGGTCACGCAGCTGCAAAGTATGTTCCCTACACCAGAGAGGATCATTTCTTTGAAGGCGGCCATTGGGCACTTCCTTGACTACTAGCGGTCTCATTTACCAAAATCAAGATGATGAGAATTCAGTTACACCTGGCAAGTTCAATGACCATCTCGATCAATTCATCACTAGAGGGCTAGGGGACCACCGTGTGCAGCCACTCGGTCCATGGCCTGTTGAAATGCAGGGACAGCCACAATATATGCTAGAACTGAAGGCAATACAGTCATTGCTGAGGGCATTCCTGCAGCTGGTAAACAGAGCAGTCTGTATTGAGACACAGCTTCACATGTAAATATTACATCAACAAGCAGGCTGACAATCCAAATTTAGGAGTGGGCTGTCTCACACAAAATCCATCTGACAACCATCCAACTTCGGTTGAGAGCAATGTGGAAGCAGGCTGGGAGAGGACAATTACAAATGGCAGATATGTTATGATATTTTATTTATATCCCGCCCATAGATGTGTTTCAGGGCGCGATATATGGCCCCAGGTCCTGAGCGACATATTCCGGGCATGGGGCCATCTGAAGTTGGACCTATTTTCCACTGAACACAACAGAACATGTGATTGTACCTCGTAGGCCTCCTCCCCAGGGAGTCCCAGTACTGCAGCCTGTTCCTCCTCCTGTCCAGACCCTGCCAGTGCTTCCGAGCCTCCAGTACCAGAAATGCCTCCTCATCCGAAGTTGCTGTTGTCCAGCCACCTTGGGGCCCTGACCAGGGGGCGGACCCCACTTACTCCTCTGCAGGACCAGGACTACCCTCTGTCTGTCAAAAAAGGGGCAGCGGGGGCGCTGATGAGGTCGACGATGCGCAGAATGAAGAGGCGTCAGAAATGGTGTTTCATAACAGTCTTCAGGGCGTTGCAGACTTTTGGGGGTCCCCCAGCCAGAGCAGGCCCCCTCAGGAATCTGAGGTGTTGGCGAATGTCCTAGCCCGGCACACCACGAGCCGCTAAGGCATTCCTCTTCAAAATGATGTCCTTTCGGCGGCTAGAAACGTCTGGGAGAAACCCCAGGCTAATGCCCAGATGAACAAGACACAATTGCACAGCCGTTTTAGGCTCTTGGATGGGGAACCTGTACTCATAGCCTCCAACCCTCAACTGCACTCTGTCATGGCGGCAGCCTCTTTGTATTCAAAGCCATCCTCGTCATCATCCATGGCAGGGGCTGCCTCCAGCTGTCTGTCCAAAGAGGACAAGGCCCTTGAGTCTTTGGGCAAGAGATGTTATCTCAACACTGGGTTGCACCTGCGTCAGGCTAAAGTTGATGACGTCATAACCGCGGCAAACCAGAAGCTGTGGCGAGAGATTGAGAGTTCTTGCCTGACTTCCCCCTGGAGCAGTGGTCTTCAAACTGTGGGGCTGGAGCCCCTAGGGGGGGTCCAAAGGAAGCCCGGGGGGAGGTGCAAGGCTCTTGAAAAAGGAATTGTGATGACTGCTTATAATAGAGACTATAGCAGATATGGCCTCTGGGGCGGCCCTGAAACAAAATGTTTACTCAAGGGGGGCTCAGCATAAACAAGTTTGAATACCACTGCTCTGGAGAGTCAGAGTCTTCAATGCCTGGTTGGCGGAGGCCACTGCCTGGGTGTCGAGATGATGTGGATGCCGTGTACACATGCCACGAAATTCTCCTCTGATGGCCAGGAGAAGATTGTAGACCTTCAGTTCGAAGGGAAGGACCTCTTTCATTTGTCCACTAAAGACGAGATAACGGAAAAGAAGTCTTCAGCGGAGTCTGCTAAATCCAAGGCCATCCTGATCAAACCAGGGCAAAAGTCCTTCCCACAGACCCAGGGTAGGTCTGACTTCAAATAGATGTGTCCCCCAGTGACCACAGGAGGAATCAGCAGTGGACCTTGCACAGGGATGTCATTTAGGGGTTGCCAGGGGTCGCATTTGCGCCCCTTGAGGTCTCGCTTGCTACTTGTGTGGTCACTGTGGCCAGCACCATGTGGCTCTTTGTTTCTGTAGTGGCTGGCTTTCTTGTTCAAGCCTCTTAAAACAAAAGTCTAACACTTTCAGCAGTGACCCCAAATAATAAGAAAGAATACCAAATAAGGTCTCTTTCTGGAATTCTACACAATAATTGCTAGACTCATTAAAGATGTGTTTCAGGCACACGTCGGGGTGAGTCACTGAGTTAGTCTGTTCTTAAACACCACAACTCAGCCTTTCATTCTTCTGAAGTCGATAAATGGTATTGTATGTTTATTTTTTCTATATAAAACGCTTAAACTTAAGTGCTATATAATAACACATCATTATCTTTTGGCCATGGATGTCTGCTTGCATTCACAGTAATTTGGTCCTATACACACTGATCTTAATGATACATATGGCGATCCATTCTTGTATGAAATGTATATCACATTATAGTGATACCGTAACCATATTTCGAATGGAATGTGTCATCCAACATATTCCTTATCATTTATATTTCCCAATATCCAGCTTTTCCTGCTTCAGCAAATAAAATTCAGCAGGGGGCGCTGTATGTTGATGACTGTTGACTCAATGTCCCTCAGGAGCCTCCGTCTCAATGTCAACGTCACGCGTATATGTAGCACGCGTAGCGCCCTTTGGCCTCATTTCTGTTTTTCCACGCTTCTGCTTCGTATGCGGTACGCTTCGTTCCTTGACAGGAATATCTTTGATAATTTCTTCATATCTTCGAGTTAATACGTGAAATGGCTTCATCTTCGGTGTCATGCACCCCCAGATCGGGCTTAAAAAAATGCTGTGACTGCGGTGCGAAGATGTCAGTATGGACCCTCATAGGATCTGCCTGTGGTGCCTCGGGTCGACTCATCCATCATCGCAGTGCTGGACTGCCTATCCATGACGGCCAAAGCCATGTGAGAGTGTAGAGGGAAGCTTGGCGCAGGTAAGACCCAAAAATCACCTTTGACTCTCAAAAAAGCGGAAGACCTTCGAGTCTAGAACAGTTTCTCCTCGTCGCAAAAAGAATAAACATTCACGGTCAAGAAGTGGTTCACACCACTTGTTGACCTCTAGACACGGAAAGAAATGGCGCCATAGATCGCCATCTTCCTCGTCTAAAAGTTCCTCACCAGAATGGGTCGTTTGCCACACTGTCTAGTTCACCGGCCCAGTGGGATGAGTTTAGATTACGAATGTTAAAGGTGTTTGAGAACGCAATCTTGCCTCCTCGACTACACCCAAAACCCATGCTCCGGTCGAAAGACCTTGTAAGCACAAAAGCCATGCATCTTCGGGCCCGGCGGGTAAGATTCCTCGAGAGTGATCAAAAAATCCTTAGATTCGAGAGAAAGTCCCCTCAAGGACTGAACCATCGTCGTCATCGACGCCGAAAGCTGCGTCATCGACGCCATCGGTGCCGATAACTTTGGAGAAGCCATCTACACCTCAAGCATCAACCTCCTCAATGCCACATATCTCGAAGCCATCGGCACAACCCTCGAAGCCGTAGACGCAACCGTCGACGGTCTCGATGATTTCAGCTCCCCTGACCACAAATATAATTACAACTACACTAGAAAAGACATACTCCTTTGGCACAATCTGATTTTTTCAAATCCCTCTCCTCTATTTATAAGGATGCAGAGGAATCTTCCGATGAATCCAGACCTTTTGCGTTAAAATATTGAACACCATCAGTGCCTGAGGCATTAATTTCAGAAGATGCATGTATGAAAAACCTACAGGAATGTCTATATGAGGCTAGTGGGATAGACTCCTCACCAGAGGTTTAATTCGACAGCGCAGACCCCGGTGACCACGCAGAAGTGACATACAGGCAACTGATGTCAAGAGTTATGGAATATATGGGGTGGTCAAGACATACACCAGTGTTTGAACGCGACGAAAAGAGGGCCACAAGAAGACCCAATTGTACCTTTTCATTAAGCTTTACAAAGGCATGTGACTACCAACTGGGAGCCACCAGTGGCCATCCTAGCTGTCAATAAAAGGTTGACAGCAAAGTACACAGTTTCAAACGATGACCCTTTTTACTTGTCCAAGCACCCAGCACCAGAGAGTCCGCTGGTTCAGGCGGCCACGTCCACAAGTAGGCAGATTGCCTATCCTATAATACCTAAGAATAGGGATGACAAGTGTTACGACGCACGGAAGGATGGCCTTGAAATCGGTCAATGCTACATGCACATTAGCAATGTTTACACACACCCTTTGGGAGTGCATTTCCATGGCGACTGACCATATCCCCAAAGGGGAAGAGAGAGACGGATTCCTAAACATTGTCAAGGATGGGAAAGATGCAATGTGCGAATCCCTCCAGACTGGTCTCAACTCTGTTGACAGTATCAGCAGAGCTATGGCAGCAAGTATAGTGCCTGGTTGAGAAAGTCAGAACCCCAGAAGGTTGCCCCAGAAGTATAATCCAGACTTCTCAACATGCCCTTTGACGGCACTCATTTATTTGGAAACAAAGCTGATGAGAGTTTGGAGCAGTTGCAAACTTCCAAGGCAGCAGCCAAATCCCTTGGTGGTGCAATCAGACAACCTCCAAACTGCCCTATGGGTACACCCTGGAGGGGTAGGTCCTTTTGTCACTACTCCACATTTGGAAGGGGCCGAGGACAGCCAGCTCAAAGAGGACAAAGAAGATTCCCTGCGGTGGACGGGGAAGAAGTGCTAAAACTGCAACAGCAGCAGCTGCCTTACCTTCTGCCACTGCGTCAGCCGCTCCAAAACCTCTCTGAGGACTTTATTCACAAGACTGCAGTCGGAGGCAGATTATCACAGCATCTGACAGAATGGTAGGCTATTACTTCAGAGGCATGGGCATTAGAAACAGTTGCCCAAGGTTACTGCCTCCCTGGTTACTGCCTTACTGGAGATTTGAACTCTGCTAGAGAAAGGTGTTATAGAACCAGTACCTATACTCGAGAGGAACAAGGGTTGATACTCCCCATATTTTCTAATCCTCAAGAAGGACGGAGGATTGAGACCCATCTTGGATTTAAGAGATTTGAACAAGTTCCTCAGAAAGTTCCTCAGGAAGGATAAGTTCAAGATGGTAACCCTTTCTCAGATTCTTCAGTCCCTCCAGCTTCAGGATTGGGTGGTATCATTGGACCTTCAGGATGCTTACTTTCATGTGCCGATCCATCACAAGCACAGACTGTATCTGAGGTTCGCCATTGGTGGTTCTCATTATCAGTTTCAAGTGCTGCCATTTGGGCTTACCTCCGCCCTGAGGGTATTCACCAAACTGATGGCAGTTGTGGCAGCGAGTCTCAGGAAAGGGGGAATTCATGTTTACCCCTACGTAGATGATTGGCTGATCAGGGCCAGTTCCCCAGAACAAGCCTTGGAACATCTCAGCTATACTTGCCACTCCCTTCACAGACTGGGCTTCTCCCTCAACTTCAAGAAGTCCGACATGATACCATCACAAAGACTCCAATTCATTGGAGCAGTCCTGGATGCATCCCTGGGAAAAGACTCGCCACCACAGGTGAGGGCTCAAGACATACTGCCAATGGTGACCAAATTCCAGAATGCCCAGCATCTACCAGCCTTTGATTTTCTGAAGTTGCTTGGCCTCATGGCATCCTGCATCTTACTGGTGCCAGAGGCTCGCCTGAGAATGAGATCTATCCAATGGGCTCTCAGAACCATTTTGGCAACCATGGCCAGAGATAACAGTAGTTACGGATGCCTCACTGACGGGGTGGGGAGCCCATACCAACGATCTGACAATCAGTGGTCGTTGGGCTCCATCGGAGTCCAAACTACATATCATCTTTTTAGAACTGAGAGCAATCAGACTGGCGCTGAAGGCTTCTCTGCCATCTGTACGGGGAAAGAATGTCCTGATAATGACGGACAACACGGTGGCCATGTACTAGCTCAACAAGAGAGGAGGTGTAGGATCACTACCACTGAGCAGAGAGGCAATGCTGCTCTGGTTCTGGGCAATACAAGAAGGAATCTCTCTGTCGCAGTTCATCTAGCCGGAGAGGAGGAGACAGCAGTGGATGCTCTGAGCAGGCAGAGCAGTCTCTCATGAGTGGGAACTAGCTCAGGAAGTCATTTATGAGATCTTCACCCTTTGGGGGACCCCTCAAGTGGATCTGTTCGTGACCGGTGCCAACCAGAAGAGCGAGCTGTTCCGCTGAAGGGATTTTTCCCCAAGAGGAGCTCTAGGAGATGTGTTCGTAGTGGACTGTGCATTTCCCCTTCTATATGCATTTCCTCCAGACACCATCATTCCTCACATAATCAGGAGATTGAGAAAGTTCAGGAAATTCATGATTCTAGTTGCCTCGGATTGGGCCAGGAGAACCTGGTACCCGGACCTTCTAGAGATGTCCATCTGCCTTCCAATACACCTTCCACAAAGAGAGGATCTTCTCTTGTGAGAGGAGAGTGTAGGGGAGGAGTGGTCCAAAAGACCCTCCTTGCCTGCATCCCCTCCCCAGGTGAGGGCCATGGCTCATTGGACGTCCCCTCAGACCACCCGGGCCCAGGTGGTGGAGGGTTAACCTGCTGAAGACATTGCCCACACGTATTGAATTTAGCTAGGCCCAGAAACCATTTTGTCTATCAAAGATGGTGTGAGCTCAGCGCACTGCAGCGCGGCCCCCACCCTCGGAGAGCTTCAATTATCCCTGTCACCGCAGCACCCTGGCAGATCCGCTGTGAGCCCGTTCCCATGAACAAGACGGACATGAACTAGCATAAGATACTAATACTGTAACATTTCACCGTCCACAGTGCATCACTGCTCCCAGCATGACCCGGTCAGCGAGGCCTGGGTGATGGGGAGATCTGTAGAATGGTCATCCGATGAAAGCAGAAAAACACCCAAATACGAATGTCAAAAACTACTTTTAATACGCGTATCCTTTCCATAAAACTACTTCTACTAAAGAAACCTGTAAAATTGTGTAAGAATTGTAAGAAACGCATGTTTACATGACACCAGCTATGAAGAACCCACACCCCTGCAGGGGCGTGCAAATGATAAAAGCATTCCGGGGGAGTATTCTCTATATGTATCATTGAAAACCATACACCCCGCGATCCCGCGCCATAACTGAACTAATGCTGCTAGAGTACACAAGAAGACGAATGTAACCATGCAGAGGGCTCATGTGAAGGATGTGCGAGAATGCACTTGTCATGCGTGTATGTCTAAGCCCCTTATGTGCCGCCACCGCCACATACAGTGGCGGGTCATTTTCTATGTACTCCATCAACCTCAATACTACCTCACTTACTGCAAATGTATATGCATATAACTAAATACTGTAATTGTTAAAACATAGTGTACGAATAAGGTGTTCAGACTGGATATAATTGAGACACATCCAACAAAGTGAAATGTATGTTTTCAAGTGATTCAAACAAATATTATAAAGTGTTCAAATGATTGTGATGTTTTTACCTCTAAAAGCCGGCAACACACGAGGAAGATACCTTTGTGAATATGTGCAAGGCCATTCCCACTCCCACCCTGCGAAGACTGCCAAACATGAGAGCAGAGGCCCGCGCCGCGCTGCTCCACCTCCCCCAACCAGACTGGAGCCGCTTCAAAGATTTGTAGCCCCCTCTGCAGCACCCAAGGCGCGGCCCGCCACCTGCATTATTTACAGCACAGCAGTAAACCTCTGCCTGAACACACACTTCCAAAGGCGCCCCCTCGTAAACCCCACAACCCACCGGATCATCTTAGATTTATGGCCCTGTGCAATCAGGACACCCAATACTGTGGCAACACACAGCGGCACATTTATAACCACATCTAACAAGACAGGGAGGCATGTACCGCCCGTCCCATGCCCTGAAGCTTAGCCCCTCAACCTATGGCTCCGGTCAACAGGACACTGGTAACCATGCCCTGACGAATGACCATCAGACCCCTCATAAGGTGCATTCCTCCTGTGTTGCATTAACCTGTAGAATAACCTATTGGAAGATTTACTAAAGAAGATAATATTGTAATGACTGAATGACTGCGGTGTGCATGGCCTAGGGCAAATAAGTCAGGAAAAGACATTCATCTCTGACACTGGCCGCGATGGCACAACAACACCGCCCGGATGAACTCAGCCAACCTGCCAGGCCCAGCCCAACCCACGAGGCTGACCAGTGATGTCCTCCAGCCAAAGCCAACCGCATCGCAGCAGCACCTATAGTTAGTCATCGCCACCCAATCCCATCGAACTTGCGCCCCCTATAGTATGTAGGTTCTTATGACGTTTTTTGTAAATATATACGCCTGTCTTTGCCATTGTCAGACAGATCACTCTTGGAGTTTGCAGAGTTCTTTGCATGCCCTATTCTGATTGATAAACTCCCATTTAAGCTCACCCGCACTCTGTCTTGGCTTTATTCCCGACTTGGGAGAGTCCGTCATTGTCTCTCATTGCGGGGAGGATTGTGCTGGCTGGGGACGCTTGCCTTCAGTGGTGACCCCGAAAGCGTGATTATTACTATTATTATTTTTTCCCGACCTAACATTACCGTCCCCTTTTGGCACGAGAATCTCCGGTCGAAAAGGGATACGCACGGTGAGCCGGCTCCGGGAGGCTGCCCGCCAACGGCGACCGGTACACTAAGAAGTGCGCACTCAAAAGAGAGAGGGTACGGGATCCCAGTTGAAAAATCCCCTTTGAGTACCGCTCGCCGGAGCCGGGGCTGACTGTTGAGCGGACGGCAACACTGCCTGGACGGACCCAGTTTCGGAGACTATCGGTTCAAGACGGGCACGTGAGTATTGAGTGCGAGCAATCGTAAAGGGAGTGGGGGAAGAAGTCTAGGACAGAGAACGAAGAGGGGTAGAAAAGGGGGTACGCAGATCTACTAAGGATCATCCTAAAATTTCTTTGCTTTTTCTTTGCATATGGCCATTAGGATTAAGAGGTGAATAAGAGATAAAAGTGACGGGAACCTAGCTCCGAAAGGGGGTGGAAGGCGGCGCCGCATAGTGCTATCTTGACTAGTACTGGGAATATATGAAGAAGTGGATTATAAGATAAAAGTGTCTGGCAAAGGGGGACACGGAGAATATATTAGTGACTGCTATTTCTTCCTTCTTTTCTTTTCTTTAGGGTTGGGGGGAAAATAAAAGTGAGATAAGTACAAAACGTTACCGAGAAAGTAAAAGAGAAAGAGTCCTACTAGAAGCGGGAAGAGCAGACCAATATATATATATATATGCGCATCCATATATCTGAATAAGACGGACAGGGACAGCCGGCTAGGGAGGAAAGGGAGGGCCGCTTGAATTGTGAATAGAGTGTTACAGAGAGGTGTGTGCACCTCGTATGCGTCAGAAGACAATTTGGTGCTGTGAGTGTGTAACATGGCTGTAAATGTATAGTAATTGAATGGTCATGGTAAGTGTGGCCGGATAGAGCTTCTTGAAGACAAAAATGACAAGGTGAAGTGTGCGTGTACCTTTTTGATTTCCGGGTTACTGTTGTCGAAATCACTGATGGTTTGCTCTTGTATGTGCCCCCCAAAGAAAATAGAATAGAGACTGTGTACAGCCAGTTTTGTATTGTGCAGGCAGGGGGAAGAGCACAGAGGAGCCCATTATTGAATGTGAAGTAGAGTACGAAACCCATATTGGTAATAGGTTTACATTGTAATTGTGGACACACAGCGACACACAAGTACTAGGAAAACACAAAGATGGGGGCCGAAACACCCTTATCACATATTTGTAAGAACCTACCAGGGTACGCGGAGCGAATTAAGAAATATCATGACCAATGGATAACAGAGCTGAAGGGAGAGGGGTTACCCCAGATATGGCCCGAGGGGGGGTCATTTGATAAAAGTGTTCTGGATATGGTGGCCACATGCATCTGTTTGAAATACAAGGGGAAGCAGTTGCACAATAGGAGGGAAATATTAGATCTCTGGAGGTTATTTGAAGAGATACCACCGCCCAAAGCACCAGCATTAAATCCTGACCTCCCATCCACCACTGACAATCCACTGATGATACAGAAAGATGCTAAAGAATCGTCAAATGTAGCGCCACCAATAGAGGTAATAAGCTTGTACCCGATATTATACAAGCCTGTGCCCGCAGAAGGGTACAGTGACCCCACTTATGTGCCTCCCCCGACAATTACTACACCCCACAGGCCAACGGCACCCCCGCCATATGAAAGTACAAGGGAGCGAGCCCAGGCAAGTACACAAAGAATGGACATAGAAAAGCTAACAGATGATTTACAATCAAGACTCTCAATAGCGAAAGATGAGCTCTCAAGGTTAAAAGACATATGTGAACAAACAGCACTTAATGCAGCAAGATCAGGGCGCACGTCTAGAGCGCCGAGTGAGAATAGAACACTTGAAGACGGGTGGAAAAAAGGTGAGATACTGTTCAGAATTGAGGAAGAACTGACACGAATAATCGAAGTAGGGACACGAGAGGGAGGTATTCTTAATGAAGAAAGGCCTATAGGGGACAGAGAGGAACTACTATGTGATATAAGGGACGAGTTAGAAGAAAGCGACAGGTTGAGCATGGCAATGGGAGGGGGAAGTGAAGGGGTGGATGGTACATGTTCAATGAGAACACTGGATGATGAGTGGACGGGGCGATTAAGAAACAGGGTGGGGAAAATGGCATCACTGGGAACATCAGCAGCCAAAACGGGTCCAGATGCAACAACAAAAGGAAGGCTACAGCTCCCATTGATACATAGGGGAGGAGGGAGGCCGAATTATAGCCCATGGGCTCAGATGGATAAAGACAATTTATTAAAGCTATTGCCCCCGTTATCGGGAGGGGCAAGTAAGTGGATATATGCCTTTGAGAAACACACTGCCGGGGTACCCCTAGCAATAGGAGATGTGAAGAGCTTGCTCGTATCAGTAGTGGGGGATCAGGCTAATAGAGTATTGGTCAAGGCCGGTTTCCCGGGGGTAACATTAGACTGCGACCGCCATGACAGAGCCTCCTTTAACACAGTGCGTGCGAGGGTGTGGGATGCCTTGCGAGAAACGTTTCCAGATACGCCAGACTTACAGTCAGTAATGCAGTGTACAATGAATGACGGGGAGGAGGCTATGGATTATATTTTTCGGGTCCAAGAGATGTGGAGAGCAGAAACGGGCACGCCCTGGTATCAATCGACATCTTTATTTTACTTCATTATAAAAAGAGGGCTCCCAAAAGAGGTGCAAAAGGCGCTTGACAAAATAGCGGGCATTGAAGCGAAGGGATGGCCTGAGATTCAGAGCATAATAGTGCACCATTGTAAGCGAATAAAGGAAAGGGAGAAGGAGGTGGCGCAGAGGAGATTGGCAGACGAAGCAAAACTAGTGCAGACAAAGTTGGTGAAGGTCGCAGCGGCTGTAGCCGCACTCCCCCACAGCAGGGAGGGAGATGAGGAGGAGGAGGGGCTGATAGCCATACAAGGAAGGATGGCAACTAGTTGGGCTGGAGCAGGACAGCGGCAGTGGAATGAGCAGGAGACAGGCGGAGGATCGCAGTGGCAGGAGTGGACCCCTCGAGGAGGACGAGGTCGGTACAGGGGCCGAAGTGGTGGACCGGGGTACGGGGGAATGGGAGGAAATGGATGGCAGGGCCCTAGAGGTGCACAAGGGAGTTGCTGGAACTGTGGAAGATGGGGGCATTACTCTAGGGAGTGCAGAGCCAGACCCAACAACGGGTTCCAAGAGGTAGAACAGTATGGCCATCCCCACCCGGGGAGCCCATATGGTCTTCCAATGGGACAACAACAACTGAGAAACGTAGGCCAAGGTAATAATGAGCAACAACCGGGGCACCAGTATAGAACACAGAACCACCCACAAAACAATGACAATATGCAGTACACGCCAGGCAACCCTTTTGCGACAACGGCAAACGGGGCCCCCGCACCAGCACCCTATAGCGGCGTATCAGTAGTTTCAGGGAGTGTCTTCAATCAAGGGGGGGCGATGAGACATCCCGCATAGGACAGCCCACAGAGAACACTTGCGTGTCCAGTTCTATCTACCACCTACGATGCAGCACAGGAACCATTGGTAGGGGCGCAGATAGGAGACAAGCAGTTCATATTCATGGTGGATTCGGGAGCAGAGAAATCATGTATCAGGGAGGGCCGGTTCCCGTTATCTAACAGGAAGTTAGAGACGCAGGGGTTCTCTGGGGCTGTAATTGAAGTTCCTTACACAAAAGCATTGGATGTAACAGTGGGGGGTAAGACTGTAAAGACACCCTTACTGTATTATGAACATTCACCAATAAATTTACTAGGGAGGGACCTCTTGAGTAAACTCAACATGACCATATCATTTACAGAGAGAGGAATAGTGTGTTCAACACCCGGAATATGCCCATTACGTGCAATGTTGGTAGTGCAAGCCTATACAACCACACAAGAAGTACGAGGGTTGCCGGAAAATGAGGAAATGTTTATTGAAGGGCTAAAGACATTGGCCCTCATAATTCCAGAGCTGAGAAGAATGGACTGGAGGATTCCAGCGGAGTTCCTCTTCCGCCCCATAGTGTGCCCCGACACAGCACCAGGATCAGTGGTATCATTAGATTTGCACGCCGTACAGGTATCAGCGAAAAGGATTGCTGTGATTGGATTAGATAGGGAAGGATGTGAGTGGCGTACAGTGCTGTGTACAAATGCCAACATCGCCCTAAGAGAGTTAGCAGATGAGGATCTCTTTTCAGATGCAGAAGGGGATGGTGAAATAGTAATGGAAATAGCGATGCCCTGTGACATTTTGATTCAAGCAAGGGAAATCCCCGTTCAACTGATGGCAGTGGTGGGAGCACCGCCGTCATTTTTTGATGACGACATGAGGCTCGTACCAAATAATTTGTGAACAACAGGCCCCCATGATGTAGGGCTGTTGCATGGAGTACAACCTGTGGTAATAAAACTAAAGCAAGGAGCAATTTTACCTCGAGTGAAACAGTATCCATTGTCCCGTGAAGCTGAAGAAGGGATAAAAGAGACAATAAATGCACTACTAGCACAAGGGATAACAGTGCCTTCAAACTCCCCATGCAACACATGTATTTATCCAATCAAAAAAGCAAAAGGAGGGTCTTGGAGGATGATACAGGATTTACGCCCCCTAAATGATGTCATTCAGAAAGAGTTCCCTTTGGTCCCGAACCCTGCATCCATATTATGCAGCATCCCAAAAACGGCATCACACTTCACAGTAGTAGATTTGAAAAACGCATTTTTCTCAATCCCCCTGGCTGAAGAGAGTAGATACTTGACAGCATTTACACTGGGGGAAGGAGATATGAACACTGCAGATTACCACAGGGATACTGTGAGAGCCCAAGCATATTCAACCGCATATTGCATGAAGATTTGGGGAACCTATCAGTTGAGAGTACGATCATTCAGTACATAGACGATTTACTAGTGTGTGCACAAGACGGAGAAATATGTAGAAATGATTCAACAACACTCCTGACTCTATTGGCCAATAAGGGGTACAAGGTAGACAAGGAGAAGCTACAGTACTGCCTGACAGAGGTCTTATACTTGGGACAGCTGATATCAAAAGATGGAAAAAGAATAATCCCTGACAGGGTAGAAGCGATAAGATCAGTAGGAGAACCCGCAACAGTGAAAGACATGCAGAAATTCTTGGGAATGTGCAACTATTGCCGAGCATGGATATTAGACTATGCAGCATACACGAGACCCCTACTACAAGCACTCAAAGAAGCACAGCAGGAAAATCAAAAAATTGAATGTTCAGAAGAAATGAGCGCGTCATTCCAATCATTAAAAGAGTTAATTTCAAGCGCTCCAGTGCTAGCAAACCCTGATTATGGACGCAAATTTTACCTATTCTCACACTGCAAGGGGACACTCATGACAGCTGTTCTGACACAAAAGACGTCCCTAGGGCACAAGCCTTTGGCTTACTATAGTGGTACTTTAGATGCCGTGATGCAAGGTCATTTCGCGTGCGAGCAATCACTCGCTGCAGCCGCGTTCGCGATTGAGAAAAGTGCCACAATAATAATGGGATGCCCTGTGACATTTTTTGTGGAACATTCACTATTTGCAATACTTGAGAGGTCAAAAAGCACACTGACAACACAGCGGGCAACAGCCTACGAAATAATATTGTCTAGCGCCAATATCCATGTGGTGAGATGCAAGGCAGTAAACCCTGCAACATTCATTACAGAAGCATGCACACTAGAGGACATGCAGGACCACGATTGTGCAACTTACACAGGAGAACGAGGGGAGGACACAGTGGTGTGTGAGAACGCTCTAAGCGAGGGGGAAGTGTACTTCGTGGATGGGTCTGCATCCATTGATGTGGACACGGAAGAAAAACATGTTGGTATGGCAGTGGTGAGGTTAGAAGACGGTGAGTATGAAACACTAGTACAGTACCGCCTCCCATCACATTACTCCGCACAAGCAGCAGAACTGATTGCGCTCATCGAAGCACTACACGTAGCACAGGGTTGCGCAGTGACAATATACACAGATTCAGCTTACATGACGACAGTACATGGAGGTCTAGCGAGATGGGGGCGGAGGGGATTCCGACGGGCAGATGGAATGCCAGTACAGCATGCGGAATTACTGAAAGAGTTAATTGAGGCCCTCCAAAACCCTACTGCAGTGGCAATAGTGAAGTGCCAAGCACATACATCCAACACAGACGTTGTGTCTTTGGGAAACGCGGCAGCGGACGCTGCCGCCAAGGAGGCTTCCTATTTTCAGAAATATGAAGCAGGTGAGTACATGCTGCAGCACAAGACAAACGAAGAGCTCCCCGAAGGCTACAACATGATGCCTATATCACAAATACTAGAATTACAGGAAGGAGCTAGTGCAGACGAAAAATTGATGTGGACAAAACGAGGGTGCAGCAAGTCGGCAACAGACTTACTGTGGCGACAAAACAACTCAGGGAAAGTGGTAATGCCAATAAAGTTATTGGAAATTGTGTTTCAACAACTACACTTCCCTGCACACAATACCAAACAGCACATTGCAGCAGAAATACAGGAAGAATGGTTCGTGCCCTGTCTCCAGGAGCACGTATCACGATTAGCAATGGAATGCACAACATGTCAGGTCTACAATTCAGGAATGACATTACGCACGATCTGGGGAACAATTCCAAAACCCATTGGCCCATTCAGAGAGCTACATATTGATTACGCGGACATGGGGGAAAGGTGTAATGGCGCACGGTACATGATTGTGGTTGTATGCCCATGCTCAAGGTGGGTGGAAGCAGGACCATGTGCACGACCTGATGCCAAAAGCGCTGCAAAGTTCCTAGTGAGGGAAGTGTTCCCGCGCTGGGGAATTTGTGACGTGATTCGCTCAGATAATGGCACTCATTTTGTAAATGAACTTTTCAAGGAAGTTACTACGTTATTGGGAATAAAACACAAGTTGTGTTCGATTTATCATCCTCAAAGTAATGGCGTAGTGGAAAAGATGAACGGACTGTTAAAGGACAGGTTATCAAAACTATGCTTTTCATTGAAAAAGAATTGGATTTACTGTCTGCCCCTTGCGCTATTTGAACTGAGAAATCAGCCAAGCAAAGACCACCATTTGTCCCCGCACGAGATCGTGACTGGGAGACGAATGTGCACAGCACACTCTCCACTGCGCGAACACTCAGATGCACACTGGAGCGCCGCAATATTGGGAGAAGAGTTCACAGACTATTTGAAGAAATTGACAAGGGCAGCGCGCGCAATATCAAAGCAGCTCTCTCCACCCTTCACGAGAGAGGAGGGAAACATAACAGGGTCTGTCACGGAGCCTGAGCAACAGCTACAGCTGATGCCGGGCGAATTGATTTATGTGAGGAGTTTTGTGCGTCGATGGAATGCACCACGGTTCCATGGCCCATACGAGGTAGTGTTCTGCACGCCCACGGCAGTAAAAGTAAAGGGCCTGAAGTACTGGGTACACTTGACAGATGTACGAAAAGCATATAGTAATGTGCAAGAGGAGGTAGACGAGGAGGCACAGACAACAGCAAACAATGCAACTGAGCAGAATGTTTGAAAATGAACTCGTGTATGTGTGTTAGTACTGGACCTGAATGGGAAAATGGCTGATAAGTATACTTGCATTCTTTTTAAGATGTTACTGGAAAAAAAAAAAGTTTTTTTTCTTTTTTATCTTGTACACTTATATGTAATTAATGAAGTGACCAAATTATGACGTGTTTACACCCTTGTCTGTGAATACCCTTCCCTGCATCCCTACCCGCTTCCATTGCCCGTCAATATATATTGGCACTGATAGTGCCAACAAAATGTTTACATGCATGCACTTAATGCACTTTTATATCTCGAACAGGAACTACCATGGCATCTAACGGGCAGCCTGCAACGGATAGAATTAGTAGAATGAGAGAATTATTAAATGAGAGATGCAGATATTCGTATGAATGTGGACTATCTGTATGCATTACGTTGTTTTTTATAATAATGTTTGGCCTGGTTACATATTGGTTTGTAGCGTTCATCTCTATTGAGATGAACGAGGGGGGAGGGATTAACAGCACTACTGGGACCAATGCAACTGCAAGTGTCAATACGAGGGAAGGTGATTTTCTGGTATGGGATGGAACTAAACTTGTATGGGGTTACTATACTACACCATCCAATGCTGTCATTTCAGAAAAAGAAGAGCCGCAGGGTGGAATGCAAAACAACACAGTGTCTCCACCAAAGATATCTAATTATAATGCTCGCAGTTTAAATGATCGAAACCCGTCTGCCATATCGTGGTTGTATGAAACCCCCACCAGCCAACCTGCCCCCATATTAAAAAAACAACCTGCAAGATAACGTCAGGGACGAAAAGGAAAAAATGCAAGCAGCACACGATATCTTGTATGATGAGTGGGCCAAGGGGGGCGGGAATGAGAAAGGGGGGTCTATTTTGTCCCTCGCCCAGGAGGCTGGGAAATACATGAGGAACAAGAACAACAGACGAAAAAGAGACGCAGGGGGAAGAAGGTATGATGAGTACTATGGGTTAGGACTAGATAAAATGGAAGACCCACGACACCCCCACCAGACAAATAAATGGTATGCGGATATGAGTGCTACAGCTAAACAAACAACAAATGAGAGCTGTTATGTCTGCTCCCTCATTCCTCATGCTTCAGGTACACCCAAAGTATTGCTACCCAAAGAGTTGCCAATTATAGATGCCCAATGTCTCCTTCATCTCACGTTATGCAGGATTAAGAACACCTTCCAGGCACATGGAGTTACTTTTAGAATGCTGCAGAACGAGAAAACTTGCTATCCAAGGACGGCAGGGGTGGTATGTCTGGAAGAACCATTTTTTGTAATACAAGGGACACTTTTTTCAGACAACAAGTGGAAGGATGAAGAAGTAATGTGCAAAGCTGAAGCACTGAGAGGTGTGGCACCAGAGAAATTGCAGTGGATAGAAGAAACATGCACACCAGTATGGAAGGAACACATTTCAAAACTAACTTGGGTAACCGCCATTGAAAAACCCTTCAAACTACAGAACGAAATAGACTATGAACTATGTTTCAAAGGAGAGGGGAAAACCCCCATGGGAACAAACAAGAACTGTAACAAGACCCTCACCATCCCAGATCTGAGAAAAGGGACAGCGGCCCTGATGGACACGTACTGGGTATGCGGTAACCAGGCATACCTGCACCTTCCCCCGTCATGGAGTGGCAGCTGCTCAATGGCCACTCTGCACTCAGCCCTAATGGTAATACCAGAAAGCCACATCGATGGGAGCAAAAAGGCACAGGAACGCATACAACAGAGCGCAGCCCAGCCGAGTGCAGAGTCACAAATGTATGTCCTGTCTTCCGGGAGCAAGGGAGAGGTGCTGATCCGTAACAGACGAGCATCAAACTACATATCAAAGGCATCATCAGAACTGTTGGCTCAGATCCCAGACATATCGATTGTTCAGCTCAGCAGAAACATTCTTTGCCTCACTCATCTCAAGTGTCCAAGCAAGGGCAAACGCAAAATGGCTCCAGATAACACGTTGGGAATTGATTCAGCTGGCCAATGACACTGAAGAAGGGTTCAACGTAATAAAAGTGGAATTAAGGGCTTTACGGCTGATGACAATGCAAAACAGGTATGTCTTGGACCTGTTGACGGCGATGGATGGAGGTGTTTGCCGAAAAATTGGAAGTGCCTGCTGCACTTTCGTACCTTCCGAAGACGCAGAAAACGGCTCCCTGTCCCATGTGATCGAAGCAGTACACAACCTGGGAAAAAAATGAAAATGGAAGGTGGAGCAGAAGACAGTACGTGGTTCGATAACATCTTCTCCTGGGTCCCCTCATGGCTTGGAACAACTGTGAAATTTTTGATGCCAGCTGTGGTGTTCCTCCTTTTAATTTTTTGCCTGTGCTAGGTGGGTCTTCGATGTTGTGCTAACGCAGTACCTAATGGTGCAATGATGATGGTGACAATGGGCAACACCCGTGGGACAATGCAAACTATGCAGGAAATGCAGGTGCAAACTGGAACTGATGACGCACCAAGGTATCAACTAGTGCCTAGGTATCATGACAAGGATATCATAGACAAATTATGGCACACCACCATCAGAGAGCCCCGTGTATTAGAATGGTACCAGGAGGTGTGGGTAGATTTGGCGGGAGATGGCGAATGTATCTACCTGACTTGTACCCCAGATGAATATGCCAGAAGAGGGGAGAGCTTACGGGGGGTGTGCAGAGCATGGATGCCCATAAAAGGCACACCTGCATGGGATGAGGCAGTGATGGACGAAGCAGAATGTAGAAGGCTGGAGGACTTAAAGTATTTGTTACTTAAGTAACGAAAGGGGGGAAATGTAGGGGAGGAGTGGTCCAAAAGACCCTCCTAGCCTGCATCCCCTCCCCAGGTGAGGGCCATGGCTCATTGGGCGTCCCCTCAGACCACCCGGGCCCAGGTGGTGGAGGGTTCACCTGCTGAAGACATTGCCCACACGTATTGAATTTAGCTAGGCCCAGAAACCATTTTGTCTATCAAAGATGGTGGGAGCTCAGCGCACTGCAGCGCGGCCCCCACCCTCGGAGAGCTTCAATTATCCCTGTCACCGCAGCACCCTGGCAGATCCGCTGTGAGCCCGTTCCCACGAACAAGACGGACATGAACTAGCATAAGATACTAATACTGTAACATTTCACCGTCCACAGTGTATCACTGCTCCCAGCATGACCCGGTCAGCGAGGCCTGGGTGATGGGGAGATCTGTAGAATGGTCATCCGATGAAAGCAGAAAAACACCCAAATACGAATGTCAAAAACTACTTTTAATACGCGTATCCTTTCCATAAAACTACTTCTACTAAAGAAACCTGTAAAATTGTGTAAGGATTGTAAGAAACGCATGTTTACATGACACCAGCTATGAAGAACCCACACCCCTGCAGGGGTGTGCAAATGATAAAAGCATTCCGGGGGAGTATTCTCTATATGTATCATTGAAAACCATACACCCCGCGATCCCGCGCCATAACTGAACTAATGCTGCTAGAGTACACAAGAAGACGAATGTAACCATGCAGAGGGCTCATGTGAAGGATGGGCGAGAATGCACTTGTCATGCGTGTATGTCTAAGCCCCTTATGTGCCGCCACCGTCACATACAGTGGCGGGTCATTTTCTATGTACTCCACCAACCTCAATACTACCTCACTTACTGCAAATGTATATGCATATAACTAAATACTGTAATTGTTAAAACATAGTGTACAAATAAGGTGTTCAGAATGGATATAATTGAGACACATCCAACAAAGTGAAATGTATGTTTTCAAGTGATTCAAACAAATATTATAAAGTGTTCAAATGATTGTGATGTTTTCACCTCTAAAAGCCGGCAACACACGAGGAAGATACCTTTGTGAATATGTGCAAGGCCATTCCCACTCCCACCCTGCGAAGACTGCCAAACATGAGAGCAGAGGCCCGCGCTGCGCTGCTCCACCTCCCCCAACCAGACTGGAGCTGCTTCAAAGATTTGTAGCCCCCTCTGCAGCATCCAAGGCCGCGGCCCGCCACCTGCATTATTTACAGCACAGCAGTAAACCTCTGCCTGAACACACACTTCCAAAGGCGCCCCCTCGTAAACCCCACAACCCACCGGATCATCTTAGACTTATGGCCCTGTGCAATCAGGACACCCAATACTGTGGCAACACACAGCAGCACATTTATAACCACATCTAACAAGACAGGGAGGCATGTACCGCCCGTCCCATGCCCTGAAGCTTAGCCCCTCAACCTATGGCTCCGATCAACAGGACACTGGTAACCATGCCCTGACGAATGACCATCAGACCCCTCATAAGGTGCATTCCTCCTGTGTTGCATTAACCTGTAGAATAACCTATTGGAAGATTTACTAAAGAAGATAATATTGTAATGACTGAATGACTGTGGTGTGCATGGCCTAGGGCAAATAAGTCAGGAAAAGACATTCATCTCTGACACTGGCCGCGATGGCACAACAACACCGCCCGGATGAACTCAGCCAACCTGCCAGGCCCAGCCCAACCCACGAGGCTGACCAGTGACGTCCTCCAGCCAAAGCCAACCGCTTCGCAGCAGCACCTATAGTTAGTCATCGCCACCCAATCCCATCGAACTTGTGCCCCCTATAGTATGTAGGTTCTTATGACGTTTTTTGAAAATATATACGCCTGTCTTTGCGATTGTCAGACAGAGCGCTCTCGGAGTTTGCAGAGTTCTTTGCATGCCCTATTCTGATTGATAAACTCCCATTTAAGCTCACCCGCACTCTGTCTTGGCTTTATTCCCGACTTGGGAGAGTCCGTCATTGTCTCTCATTGCGGGGAGGATCGTGCTGGCTGGGGACGCTTGCCTTCAAGAGTCAGGTTCTCCATCCGAATATCAGGACGCTCAGGCGTCACGTATGGTTTTTGAGAGGCTGAGATACAAGGATTGGGACCTCCCGGACGACGTAATGGAGATTTTGCTTTCGGCGAGAAGGCCAGCAACCAAATCTTTGTACCACTGCCGTTGGAATAAGTTCTGTAGGTGGTGTAGAGATAAGAATGTTGACCCATTTATATGTAATATACCGATGGTGTTATCATTTTTGTTACATCTGCTAAATCTAGGGCTCCAGATTGGTACCATCAAGTGATATTTGGCAGCGCTTTCTATTTTTAAGCACACTTCAGAGGAAGTCTCTTACTTTAAGATACCTCGAATAGTACCATTTTTGAAGGGACTGACAAATGTTTTCCCTACAATCCCTTTTCAAGTCCCACTTTGGGATCTCAACTTAGTGTTAAACTTTTTGATGGGCGCTCCTTTCGAGCCATTGCATGCCTTTCCTTTGAGACTACTAACTATAAAAAACATCTTTTATCTTTTTAGTAGCTGCCCGAAGGGTGAGTCAGCTACAGGCTTTATCCTGCTAGCCTCCTTACACTATCTTTTATGAACACAAAGTGGTACTGAAAGTGAAGCCCACTTTTCTCCCCAAAATTGTCTGAGTTTCATCTCACCCAGAAGATAACGTTACCATCTTTTTATCCTCCACCACATCCTAGGAAGGAAGAGGAAAGGCTTCACAGGCTTGACCCTAGGCGTGCACTGAGCTTTTACATCTCCAGAATGAAGGTTAAGGCAGGATGACCAGTTATTTGTGGGCTATTCAGGTCACAAATTGGGTTTGGCTATTACCAAACAAACTCTATCAAGATGGATTGTATTGGCAATATCGGAATGCTACAAACGGGCGGGGAAGATCCTCCGGAACACCTAAAAAACTCATTCGACCAGGGGCATGGCAACTTCTTCTGCATTTTAGAGGGGAGTTCCAATAAGGGATATATGTGCAGCTGCCACATTGTCGTCTGTACACACCTTCACTAAACATTATAGTTTAGACTCGTGTTCGGGTCAGGAATATGCATTTGGCAAAACAGTGTTGCATTCCGTGCATACAAACCCATGAAATTTCATGTCATACTAAATTCTACTCCCTCCAAATTATTTAAACTGCTTTGTGAGTCTATCAAAGTTAAGGAATATGTGGGAGGACACAATCCATTCAAAGAACAAGTTACTTATCCCTGGTAAAGTTCTTTCAACTGGATGTTCCTCCCACGTATTCTTTATCGCACCTCCCAACCTACCCCGCAGTAGAATTTCCCTTGAGGTTACAGTCTATGCTCTCTCAGCAGGTGTAACCGCCAGACACAAGATAATCCTTCACTCGTAAAAACGGAACTGAAGCCAAAGGGTGCAGCGCGTGCTACATATACCTTTGGTGACGTCGACATCGAGACGGAGGCCTCAGAGGGAAATCGAGTCGACGGGCATCGATGCACAGCGGCCCCTGCCGAAATTTTATTTCCGAAGCTGCAAAGCTGAATATTGGGAAATATCAAAGATAAGGAATACGTGGGAGGAACATCCAGTCAAAAGAACGTTACCAGGGGTAAGTAACTTGTTCTTTTCATAGTGTACTTAGGAACAATGTTATGTGATGCTGGTTCCTGTTTTGTCTAGGGGTGAAAGGTCGTGTTCCATCACTTCCTGCGATATCACTTCGGGGTGGGGTCAAATGACATCACTTCCTGTTATGTCATCAGAGGTCAAGGGTGTGTGATGTCACATCCGCTACCCCAGCATTTTGGTGAAATTACGTCCCTGACCTTGCAGGACTTTTTCCTCTCCCCCTCCTCCGCTCCCGTCTCGGTCACCAAAAAGCAATGACATAACCGTCGGGGAACACAGGTCGCCTGTTGGGGGCCTGCTGGCTGGCTCTCTTCACAGAGAGCTGGAAGCGTTATTTCAGGATTCCTTCGTTTCTTTCAATAGTCTCCACAGGTTTCAGTCTTCCTCTTCCTTTTCCTCTGCCCTTTTCTCCTCCTCTGCTTCAGATAGTGTCCCCGGAACTGTTGCAGGAGATCCTTCTTCTTTTGGACATTTGGACATGTAGGCGGTGGAGTCGGTTCCTCAGTCAGACAGGGGCTCTGGCTTCTACTCCAGGATATTTGCGGTACCCAAGAACAACAATGTTGGCCTGAGGGTAGTCCTGGACCTGCCATTCTGCAACCTATCTTTACCTCTTCAACACTTCAAGATGATCGCCCCAGCACACATAGCGGAGTCACTGTGCGCAGGGGACTGGATGTGTTCCCTAGACCTCAAAGGGGCGTACCTTCATGTCCCCAACTATCAGCCGCACCGGAAATTCCTGCGGTTCACAATCATGTTTCACCACTTCCAGTACAGGGTGCTTCTGTTCGGGACAGTTCGGCCCCTCGTGTGTTTACGAAGCTTATAAATATGGTGGCTGGCCTCCTTCACCTGGAGGGCCACCACCTATACCCCTATATTGATGACTAGCTGTTGAGGGCCAGTTCACCCGAGGGGGAGGTGCACTCTTGCCAGCATCTAGCAGATGTTCTTCACCAGCTAGGGTTCTCCCTTAAACAGTGGAAGTCACAGTTGACCCAGTCCAGTACATGGTTTTCCTTGGGGTGCGCAAGGACATGGATGCTCAGAGGGTGTTCCCCATGTCGAAAAGCTCCAGTCCCTCCGGAAGGCGATCAGGCACTTTCTGGCCAACTCCACCACCTCTGCATGGTGGTTACAGCACCTCTTGGGCCTGAAGGGGTCTTGCGTGCTCACAGTGTGCACGGCCACCTCAAGATAAGACGCCTCCAGCTCCACCTGCCGGCAAACTGGGACCAGTAAACAGGGGCACAATTGGACAGGCTCCCTATCCCTCCTTCCTTCCTCCTGGTGGCTTTTGAACTGCAATGTGGCAGTGGGAGAACCATTTACCCAGCCAGAGACCACAGGTGCTATGCGTTTCCTCCTCATCCATTGCTCCAGTGGACCCTCTGCAATTTTTGAGCCTCAGTGAGCTGCAGCCTCATTCTGATTGTCCCCCACTGGCTTGAGGCTTGGTTCACGGACCTGCTGCAGTTGCGCTCCAAGGGACCTGCCCATCTCCTAATTCCCAGCAGGGGCTTCCTGATGCCAAAGAGGGAGGGGGGATGTTAGTGGAGCATCCCGACCTGGCCAGGCTGGCCCTCGCGGCATGACTCCTGATCAGCTGAGATTGCTGCACTCCCAGTTTTCAGACGACAACAGGGAAATCATCCAGGAGGCCCTCCATGCACTCTCAGTGCAAGGACTAGGCTCTGCCACTGGGCGCATGACAAGGTGCCGGACCCCCCTCTGTGGCTCCTTGGATGATGTGCTG